>NC_080862.1:10029579-10632079 GCF_030435755.1 Ochotona princeps
GATTAGAACCAGTGTCCATATGGGATCCTGCTGCGTGCAAGGCTAGGATTTCAAACACTATGCTATTGCTCTCGGCCTAGTATACTTTGTTTTGACTGTTCAACTGTGTATACCTACAGCTGTTTCTGATAGGTACTTGAATACGCAAATAATTCACATGTTCTTACAATATGGTTATTATGCTGTTTTGACTGTGACCTACCATGAACTACAGATACTTCAACATGTTAATGAAAACATTGGCTAAAAAAAAAATAAGCTTATTTTGGTGTAAAACATTTGAAATCTGCAATACACTTTTTCCATGAATTTTTTTGGTAAGCTTTATTATTGTAGGTGTTTGAAGGTTACAGTTATGGAGGGGGAGGAGGGGAGAGAGAGAGAGCTCTTCCGTGTACTGATTCACTCTCCAAGTGGCTGCGAGGGCTGGGATCGGGGCAAGCTGTAGCCAGGAACCTGGAACTCTGTCTGGGCTTAGAGGCCCAAAGATGTGGGCTACTGGTTTTACAGGTAGCAGTTTAACCTGCAGTTCCACAGCACCAGCCCATCCATGAACTTTTTGAAAACACCACAAATATGGATTATGCTACTCCAAATACATCATATGCTGTGAATGTGTCCACATGTCCACCCACAGATAACTGATGCCACGCATGACTATTGACACATTATATTCACTGTGATAGCTTCTACTGGTATTTTTTTCTCTGTGATTTTCTTTCAATAAAAAACTTTCCCTTGGGCCCAACGTGGCAGCCTCGTAGCTAAATCCTCGCCTCGCATGTGCCTGGATCCCATTTGGGTACTGCTTCTAATCCTGGCTGCTTCACTTCTCATCCAGCTTCCTGCTTGTGGCCTGGGAAAGCAGTCAAGGATGGCCCATAGCCTTGGGACCCTGCATTCGCTTGCGAGACCCGAAAGAAGCTCCTGGCTCCTGGATTTGGATCGGTTCAGCTCTGGCTATTGTGGCCGCTTGGGGAGTGCCCCAGGGGTCGGAAGATCTTCCTCTCTGTCTCTCCTCCTGTCTGTATATCTGGCTTTCCCATAAAAAAAAAATAAATCTTTAAAAAAGAAACTTTCTCTGTGAGATAATTGATTTTATAGATCACCAGTGAATTGTAACTGGGTTTGAAAAACATGGCTTTAGAAAGAGTATTTCTTGACATGTATATCTAGAAATTTGTAGTATACTCGTGTCTGGACTGGGTCAGAACATGGGCTCAGCCATACCTACTTTTCTGAACTTGTATTTATTTATTTATTTATTTATTTATTTATTTATTTATTTTGTTTTAAAAGTGTTTTTGTTTCCAAAGTTCATTTTTTGTTGAGTGTGATTTCTTGTATCTAACCAAGGAAATCTTTAATCATTTCTGTCTCTTTGGCCATTTTTAGTAGGGTCACCATTTTCTAGCTCTTTCTGTACTCGCTAAAGAGTTAGTTACAGAGGTCAAGTCATCGAGACTCTTCTAAGTAAGTCCTACTAAGAGTCGTGACATCTGGTAAACTAGGATATGAGAGTGCTATGGATGCACTCCAGTGTGGAAAGTGGATTCTGAGACAGGTGATTAAACTTTTCATACTGCCCTCTAGCCGTGTTTTCCTGAAAGTTCCGTCTCTTCCAGCAATCTGTAATTAGCTTCACGGTGTGGATGGTTTTTAGTGCTCTTTCTGAGCTTTTAGTGAGGGTCTACTAACTGGGCACACATTCCTGGACTGGACTTGGTCAAATTCTGCCCCCGTCCCCCTGTCCACTAGGTTCCTTTCCTTACCCTCTTCCTTTGTCTGCTTTCTGCTGTGCCCGTAGTTACCATCCGTGTCTCTTATTTCATAGCTGATAATGTAAATTTAAAACGACACTGCCAATCATTCACTCTTTTCATTTTTTAGGACATTTTATAAGATGTAAAATAAGTGTGTGTGTTTGTAACAAGATAGCTTGGGGTCTGAACCACAGATAAAATGAAAACAGCACTTACATAAGATGGAGCCTGTGATGTCCATTATGTTAGTTTTTGTGAGTGGGTTTTTGGAAGAATGAATCTTGAATCTCTGGGGAGGCAACACCTTTTTGTCTTCGTATTTTTAATTGATGTGATTCAAAAAGAAAGCTCTTTGATTTCATGTCATTGGTGATCACATCGCTAGAGTAGCATACACCTTAGTGTTGGTAATAGTATGCTAGCCTTCTTAGAATGAGCAACAGGGAAACTTGGGAGTATCTGAGTGAAGGGCTCCATTCCTGCTAACTGTTGTAACCTCCCTAACTTTGTGCTCTGTATGTTAACGTGGAAGAATCATAAGAGCTCTGTTTTGTACCACTCTGTGAAAATGTTGATTCCACTGAATAAAGCAAATAAAACACAGCCACGATCAGCCATCCCTCATCGTGGGTTACTTTATCATGAACACCGTACCCTCCACTTTCAATTTAGAGCGGTGATATTGTACACATCCAATACATTTCCTCCATAATATCCTCTGGCTTCACAGGCTCATGTTTGCACTTTCCTCTTGTTAAAATTGCAGACAAGAATAATTTTGATTTATTGGTGACATCTAATATAGCTGTGTTTATATTGTTGCCAATAAAATGGCTTACATGATTGGGTTTTGTTTATACAATCTTTTCTGAGGAGTCAGTCACCTGTGTTAGGACAAGGTACATTCTGCTTATTAAAATGAACTCCTGGGATCTAAGAACATTCAGCTCCATGTGTCCTTAGTTGCATTGCCAAATGTGCTTCACATGGTAGCCGTGCATGTGAATAACTTACATTATCTACCAACAGGCCTTTCATTTCTATATTCTTCTGGCCACAAAAGCTGTAACAAGAGAAACCCATTGGAACAGCATGGTCTTATTAATGATCAAGGCAACGATGTTGAAAAGGCAGTGTTAATGAAAGTATACAATCATTAACTCAGAGGGGAAAAAAACCCCGAAAGAATCAATACAAAGTTTATTTTACATGGTGTAGGCCTTACGTATCAGCTGGCTGGGGAGAAGGTTTTGCTGACCAGTAGTTTGTATCTCATTATTAGGTTTTCTATGCGGAGTACGAAATGCTTGTGGCGTGAGGAGTGGAAAATGTTAACAAAGGCTAAATGTAGCCTAAGGAAATGAAATGATGTATGAAAATTAATAATTAACTGGCTCATCAGATGAATTTATGACTCTAGATGAGTCTATTAATGATATTTACCAAGAAAGGGCCTTTGGCTGTACGCAGGCATTAAGGAACTCCTGTTTTTGGAATTTTCTTCAATGGATGAGTTAGCATTGCTTTTGTTTGTTTAATTTTTAATCCTTGAGAAACAGGCCTGGAACCTTGGGGAGAATGTAACGTCATGATTTTATATTTTGATTAAAGTCATGCTTTCCCACAAAACAGGTGGAATTATTAAATGGTTTTGTGCCTTAGTTTCTTTAGGGGGTTTAGTAATTTCCTCTCAAACCTGATTTACAGAAGTGTGTGTTAAAGAGTTCCAAAGTGCTCAAAAGAAAAGATTTATTAACTCTCACGTTGACTCATAGTAGCAGAATGAACATTTTCATTGTGTAAACTGACAGAATATTAAAAATCTCAGTGTGTCAGGTATCAGATTCTCTGTATTTATACTTCTGGGTCCTTCTGGCTTTTTCTTTTTCTTCAGTGGGAGGGTTGGGATAGAGGAGTAAGTTGGAGGACAGTCAGGAAGAGACTGGAGTATTTGATCAAGTTTTTAATCTCATCTTGTTTAATACTATCATTTATTTTCTCTTCTTTGTACTGATCAGTTGTGATTTCAGATTTTTGGCTAAGTCTGAATTTCATCCTAAATTCGTTTTTTTCATGGCTAGTGTAGCCTTTTAGTACATTGCTGGCAGGAAAGTTTTCCTGTCAGCTCTCTCTTTGACAGACTTTGCTTGCTTGTTTTTACTTGCATGTCTACCTATATTGGAGAGTCACGGATGCAGAAACTTTGTGTTTATTGATTGCAGTGAGTGGATCTTTTGAAATGATATTTCTTACCCAGATTACCCAAGATAACATTATTTCAAGAGAGGGTAGTGTTTTTTAGGGAACCTATTCAACCTTTTATGGATGAAAAACTGCAAGTCCAGAGAAGTGATGAATGATTTGCCGGAAGTAGCATTCAGGTATCTTGACTTTTTGAGTGTTCTTTTTACTCCAACTCTGGGAAGCTGTGTCGTTCTTAAAAGTGAGCAGTTTATTCCTATGGACTTAAATCTTGATTGTATGAGCTGCCTAAAAAACTGCAAGAGTATTGTAACCTAAACAAACAAAAAAAACTGCCAGATTTTTATATTCTGGTATATCTAATTCTTTAAAATATCTGTTGGAATGATGAATGTGAGAATTAGAATTTTGGGAATATTTTTAATAGCTTCATTTAGTCTGGTCTTGAAGCTGGTTTTGCTTGGTCACACCCATTTTTCATTATATGTTAGTCACTGTACTGTCAGGATGCTGCTTTTGACCATACAGTTTAAATACAAGTTACTGCCACTTTCACCCTCAAGATGTTTACAACAGGCAAGACAGACAAGTGTAAATGCCTGATTGAATTCTCAGTACTATGATAATTTTTTTCTTCTTTCAGACTCAACTTCTTAATGATTTGAGCACAGTGCTAAGTACTCTTAGGTATTTTTAATCCAGACTTTTTGATGAGAATTCCTGCTGATATATCATTTTGCAGCCAAAAACGACTCCCTGATTTTTAAAAACCTGGAAATGGGCACCATCTGCAGATCGGCAGACACTTGTCACTTGAGCCATGGTCTCCATGACTCATACTTCCAGTCATATTGGACAATTCTTTATTTTCAAGACATCTTTTTTTATTCCTTTTTCTTCTGTTGGGTACTGAATTAGTGCTTTCTTCTGCAGGGTTCAGACTGCATGGAAAATACTTTTTTCTTTCTTTTATCAATGAGTGAAGAATAAATGGCCAGTTTTATCTGATAGGGCACAGAGATGTTCAATGATAATTGCTCATGACCAACCAGTGAAGAAATCAACATAGAAGCTGGTGGTAACACATTTGAATTCTCCTATATGGACCCAACAGAAAAGGCAGTGGGATTTTTCCAGTGTAAAAAGAAAAATCTTACAGTCAGGTTGATTCCGTGCCTTATCGTTTCTTTCGCAAACTTTAATGATGCAAGTTTGGGTAACCTGAACTTACCTGTTTATTTCTGGGGACTGTTGAGGAAGGGGTGTATAAGAGAGGCATGGCTTAGAAGAACACTGCTGAGTATTTCCTAGGACTGGATGGCATGATGGTGTTAAATGTCACAGACTGATGGAATTCTTAAGGAAATGCAGAATTGGCAAAGGTGAAGAAAATACCCCGCAATTTGTGCTGTTAATTATTTTTGAAGATCTTCAACAAAGGTACCACTTGCTGAGCTGTCCAAGATACAAGAGGTGCTTAGAATTAAATATATATTTTTTCTGATATGAAAGAAAAAAAATCCTTTATAAAAAGCTTTCCTTCCCTGATCTATTTTTCTTGATGGTTTACGGAGTTATTTGTTTGGGAGCTGAGTTGAGCATGTTGGTCTGAGACCTTGAATGGGTTTTGTGGTTGGAGTGGGACTCAGCCCATGGAAGCTAAGCGGTCACTGCTACGTTGCACTCACTCCTTATTTCCTGTGTTTGGTCAGTGCTGGCTTCTTCTCAGGCCTGTCCTAGCTATAGAAAAGACAAAGTGTGACTGTGTCTTCCATGGATTTGGAGTGGTTGGCGCTGCCATAGAAGTTGGCTACTTCAACTCCTGCGTTTTGGGGAGCTGTTTATCCCAGAGGTGGAGCATCACCTGTGTGCTAGGTAGCTTTTTTTGGGGGATCATGCCCCTGCATGGTGAGCCTACTGGACAGCTCACTTTTATAAGGGTAATTCTTTATGTTTTCTATAACACCTTCGGCGTAGCTTCTACTACCACCCCGCCTCCCAGGATCTTAACACAAGGCTAATATATTACGTGTTGATTCTGTTTCCATTTCTCTAAGCCAGGATTATCACGGAACCACAACTCTGATATTGCTGTGAATATCTGAATACATGCAATTGGAGATTTAGGCAATATTTCCAGGCAAGACTTTCATCTTTTTTTTTTTTTGAACTTAGAGATTATGAAAATCCCGCTCTTATAGTGATTATGAAAACACAGCTCTTAACAGTGAAAATCAGACATGCCTTCCCTCCCCAGTACTCTCATTTTTGAGGCCGTATCTACTCTCAGAGTGTTTATCTTTGAAGCATTGCTCTTGCGGCTCATGAATGTGGTGCTTTTGGGTTCCCTAAGACCCAGTGTAGCAAAAAAAAAAAAAAAAAAAAAGCCCAGGAAAAAAATTGTTGTGTGGACAGACCCTTTAGGAAGCAAAATTAGCTGCCTTTTACAGGCTGGCACCTGTAGCCTGGCTGTAGTTGCCAAGAGCACTGTACCGAGTGGGTTTTGCCGGCAAAGAAAACAACGCAGTGGTCCGTAATCCACACCTCCCATGAATCCCAAGGGGAAGAATGGCTGTTCGTGAACCTTTGTATTGATTGATTGAGTGACCCCATTCTCCACAATGAGGCCATTTTGTTGGGAGTGCTTCTTTTCTTCATGGTGTACCTTTTGTTGATTTTTACTTTTAAAATGCCTGTATTTGTCTTTTAAACAGGCTCATAAACCATACCATGGATAACTTATTGGACTTGGCCTGAAAGGAGTGAGTAGTGCCACTACTGGCCATCCTGGCGACAGGTTTTTCAGGATGAATGGAAGGTCATGCAGCATGAGTCTTCACCGGACAGCAGGAAACACACAGGGGCCTGGGATGCTTAGTGGCCAACACGGTCCTCTCCTCCGAGGTCACTCGGGGACGCCCGGCCCCTTGTCCTGTGGCAGCACAGCGAGCCCTGCTATTGGAAGCCTTGCTAACAGTCTCCATCTCAAGATGCCTCCTGGAGGAGGGATGGCTCCTCAGAACAACATGGTTGAGAGCCCCATTCACCTACCTGCCTTGAGCCCCAGGAGACAAGTGCTCACCAATGGGAAGCCCCGATACCTGGTCACCCAGGCTGGGGGCTTGTCAGGGTCACACACTTTAAAGCCAAAGCAGCAGGAATTTGGAAACCCTTTTCCTTCAAATCCTGGGAAAGGTAGGATTTTGTTTTTGCATTTTTTTTTTTCAAAGTGAAAACTAATTTTTTTTTCTCCCCCTAGTGCCAGGAAATCCTATGGAAAGAACAGATCATTCAATGTCAGGGTCAGAATGGATGGTTCATGATGACATATGGCTTGTTCAGTAAGCTGTGTGTGTGTGTGTGTGTGTGCATGTGTGTGTTTGGGCAAAGGATACATATTGGTAAATAAGTGCTTAATATCAACTTGGCGATGTCTCATGGGACTGGAAAAGAGGGCAAGCTAAGACAGCATGATCAGAGACGGAAGGATGGGATGGCTAGTGGTGACAGGGTGGGAGAATGCTTTCCAAGAGCCTTTCCTCTGGATACAGTGAGGAATGCCAAGCCTCACTGGGGGGCTGCCTTCTGGGGGCCAAAGATGAGGAGGGTGACTGAAACTGTGCTAGAAGTGCTGGAAATGAGGTGGCATTTGGAAGGGAAGAGATGGAAAAAGATGTTAGTAATAAATGAGGAATCAATCCATAGAAAAGACAAGAAAAATACTTGGAGGAAACTTTGCAGTGTTTGTAGCACAGGTATTAAGAGCATCATGAAAAGATACATTTTGTGCCTGTGGAGAACTAGGGAAGTGGGTTGATTTGAAATGCGGAAGGAATGTGCTTTTAATGCAGTAGTGTTGACTTAATCTGAATTAGGTAAAAGTTTTTAAAAGATTGGGAATTGCAGGGACTGGAAGGGTAGAGAGACACAGACAGAGAGAATGCCACTTCCTGGTTCACTCCCTAGATACCCGCAGCTGTTGAAACGAGGCCGGATTGAAGTCAGCAATCTGGAACTTCATCCAGGTCTCTTACATGGGTAGGAATGGCCCAACTCCTGGAGCCATCATCAGCTGCCTGTTAGAAGCCTCATGAACAGAAAGCTGGACTCCCGAGGGGAATTAGGACTGAAATCCAGGTAGTCTGATTGGAGATATGGTATCCTAACCACTAGGAAAAATGCTTACCCTCAACTGCCCTGTGTTTTAAATTCATGAAGAATCATGAAAGAATAGCAAATTGCTTTAATGATATCCCGCATCTAGAAACTGGCAGTGACTAAATGAATTCGTATTGCAGGCTAGAGTGAAAAAGACCATGTGTCCATGTGAAATATAACTTTGTTAAATAAATCAGCATAATTATAAATTCCTTAAGGTATTTTTAACATTTAGTCTTAAATGTTCCTATGAAAGGTGTTTGCAACACCATGTAGAATTGCTGTTAGCCATCTTGCAAATAGCCATTCACTCAGTTAAGTAAGGTGTGTAATGATTTACATTGTTTTAATGTCTGGTGAATCCTATTTACAGACAAGTTGATAGAACTGGGCAGAATCAAAAAGTGTCCTGAACACATAGCTGTTAAATTCTCTTTCTTGTTTATTTATTAATACCTAGCTTGGGTTTTGAAGGGTTTTATCTGATATTAAGTATGTGAACCTAGGGGAAACATCCAAATGAACTGTGACATTGTTTGCTGCTATGTTCTTGATGTGGCAAGCTAAGTTCCTTAATATGAAACTTAGGTGTTTGGGTTACTGAGACAGTCCCAGTGAAATCTTCAAGTTCATGCTTGACTAACGAACTGTAACCTGCTTTATATGTACCATAGCTGTGTTTGCAATCCTGACAATAGTAATAGCATTAACAACTTGCATTTGTTATATCATAACTTAGTCTGTGTCAGTCACTGTGTTAAGTGCTTAACAATTTGTAATCTCAGGTTTTTTTTTTTTCTCGTAACAGCCCTGAGTTGTATGCTCTGGTTGATTGACCTGATAAGGTAACAGAAAGTGTAATCAACTTCATTGTCACCAACCAGTAAAGAGATGGGAATATTTGGTGGAGAATAGAAGTGGCTATAATTTCAGATTACAATAATTAATGCTTAAAAAAAGTGGTTAGCGTTGTAATTATGGTTAAAAAAAAATAAATGCTTCTGATATTGAAGAGATAGTGAGCTCTTGGGGTCAGTACACCTTGGAATATATGTAAAATATAGGAATGCTTCCTGATTCTTGTTTTTGGTCTTCTGGCCCCTTGAGCTTCCCAGTATGCACACAGTAGGGAATGTGATGGACATAGATAGAGACCAAGGGTGCTGCATAATTAACCACTCTAGCCTCGTATCGTAGACACCATTACTGCTCTGGATGGTGCCCGAGATGGCTGAACGTGTCCTTTTCAGTTCTCGATGGACAGTTCCTAAACTCTGCTGTAGTTATGGATGGTGGTGATCCAGGACTGTTTGAATGTACTACTTACTCGACAATTCATTATTGAGTCTACCTGAGTGTATTATGGGCAAGCTCCTGTTCAGGAGCTAGAATAACCAGTAAAACGTAGTGCTTGCCTTCCAGGTATGAAGGGAGTTAGACAAATAAATTGGCAGTTTAAGCATGGGGAGCTCTCTGATGGGGATGTGCTCTGAGTGACAAGGCGACATCAATTGGGGAGCCTGGGGAGGACAACCTGTGCTTGATTCGTGGATCAGGAGGACAGGAGGGTGTTAAGGCAGACAGCTGTGTACACATACACACATATAGCCTTCTATAGAGACATAGATTTAGCAGGATGGTGGAGAGAAGCATGCCTGAAGATCTGCCTGGTAAACAAGTATTTTCATTCCACTTGAAGCCCAAAGTTCCAATTGAAACCCCAAGGAGAGTGTATGGAAAAGTCCCTGTTGGAAGACTGGTGGGAGGAGAGGGCCAGTGTTTCAGTTGGAATGCAAAACCAGAAGATAGCTGATGCCCGTGTCCAAAGGTCATTAGGCAGGAGAGAATTCTCACTTGGGTGGGTGGGTAGGAGGGTGGAGGTGGAAACTTTCTTTTTTTTTGGTTCATTCAGGAAGAGAACTTATTTGCCCTTATTTGGTCCATTCAGAACGGTCCATATTTCGGTGAGACCCATGCATGCCCAGGGAGGGAAGTCTACTCTGTTTCCTGATTTGAATGTTAGTCTCATCCTGAAGCACCTTCGCAGGAACACCCAATGTAATACTGAACCAAATACTTGGGTATCTTGCAGCTCAGGCACGTTGACAAATAATATTAGCTATCGCATAGACAGTCATTGCTTTGTGATAAGGCGCAGCTTACATGGGAGCCAAGAAAATACATTTTCTAAATCTGGAGCGTGGTTACTCTGAGTGTTAGGAATGCCGTGGGGCTGTGTACAGAGAATGTACATTACCGAAGGACTGTCAAGCACGTGGGCTTCTGACTTCACGTGAGGATCCTTCTCAGTGCGAGCCTTTTGAGCACAATGCATTGGATAGTACTATTCGTTGACTGAAGGACTGAGTTCTGCTCAGTTAGAAACTCAGGTGAAGGGAGTTGAACATTAAAGGATGTAGTTTCCGAAGAGTGCCTCAAGATCTCTGGGGGTACCACAGTGACCTCAGGGAATCACATGCTGTTTTAAAATTCAAAGGAAACATCAAGGATACGTGGCATCCTCGCAACACCGGACAGATGCTAGCTTGAGGAAGCCGACAGGTTCAACACTAAATGGCAAATGTGCTTCCTTTGGTGGTGTCAGATCTTTGTGAAACTGCACTTTGAGTAGCTGTGACTTTAAAAAGCAAGCGCTTTGTGCACCCATGTTCTTAACAGCATCATTCATAAAAGCCCAATCATGGGAGCCATCCAAGTATCCATGAAGAATGAATGGAGTATGTATAATGGAACGCTCAGTCTTAACATGGGAAGAAAAACCCCAGAGGAGGTGCATTTAACTTAATGGCTAAGACAATCATTATCAAATGTTTGTGCCCCAGATCTGGGGGGCAGGATGGAGGGTGAGGTAGAGAGAGTTGGACACCTGGTTCTGGTGTGTGGCTCCTGCTTGCTGCTAATACAGACTGTGGGAGGCAGTGTTGGGAGTAATGGATCACATGTGTGTGGGAGGTGTGGACCGAGTTCCTGTTTCCTGGCCCCAGACACTGCAGTCATTTACCAGGGAACCTCAGTGAGTGGGAGTTGTCTCTGGTATAGATCTGTCTTTGTATCTCTCTGCCCTTCCGGTAAATATCTAAGGAAAAGCATTTTAAAAAAAGATAGGAAATGGCGACACATGCCACAACAAGGATAAACCCCAGGAAATGCTAAAAGAAGAATGTCGGTCATAAATTGACAATAATGTGTGATTTGTCTTCTATGAGTTTTTTTTTTTCTTCATCCTGGAGACAGAAAGACTGGTGATTGTCAAGGTTTGAAGGGAGGGAAATAGGGAGTTAGTATTTGATGGGGAGTAGGAAAAAATTCTGCAGAAGGGTGGTGATGGTGATAACCGTACCATAGGAATGCATTTCCTGTCCTTGAACTGTACGCTTGTAAGTGATTTAGACGACAGATTGAATACTCCTTATATTTGCCACAGTTTTTTAAAAAGATCAAGTACCAAGTGAAGTCAGCTTGGAGCAGGAAATGAGAGTTGGTAGTGTTCATTCTTACTGCAACATGTGTCAAAATGGAAGAGAGAACATTTGAAACATATCCCATCAGAAATTGTGGTGGAGAATGAAATCAAAATACCCTATTTCTTTTCATTTGTATCTATTTTGCCTCCCAAGGAGCTTTCCCAAGTGCCCTGCCTATTTATTCTCATGTAAACTAGCCAATGATTACATAATTTATTTATTTTTTTGAATGGGCTCATTCTTGGGTCATGGGTTTATCTTTAAGCTTATACTATTTAACTTATACTATTTTGCATTATGCTCTATTTTAAAAAATGTTTATTTTTTTAAAAGCAGTTTTCCTACCATTATCTCTCACAAGCCAAAGTAACTTTTAGACACTTTCATATATTATTCCCAAATTCTTAAGTATCTTTCATGCCATGTAACCAAAATATCTTAATTAAAACCAAGGAATTCAACCTTGCTGTAACAGTATTATTTATATATAGTTGTATTTTACAATCTGTCTTCAAACTGCTTTCCAATTATTTTTTGCTAGTCATTATTTATAATATGAATAATTTTATTTTTCCATTTATTAATGCAGATGTCCTTTATTTCTTGGAAAAGATCCAATCAAAGACCGTGCATTTCTCTTTAGTCTCTTTTGGTTGAAACTACGCCTCTCCCCTGGCCTAGCTTTGTGTTTCATGACTAAGTATGTTGATACCTTCAGAGTTCAGATCCATGGGATTGCTGCATGATACGGGAGTGCTCCATGATACTTCTTCCTGACGAGGTCTTGGGTAGGCACTTTGGGCAAGAACACTGCCTGGATGATTTGTCAACTGGCACCAGGAAACCCCAGGTGTTCTTTTATCCTGGGGTCCCTGATGTTGCTACATTTGATCACCTTGAGCATGCAGCGTGACTTTATCTCTGCATTGTGAAGAATACCTTTTCCCCTAGAAAAGTAATGAATAGCCTCATAGGACCACCCTGTCCTCCAACAACCTTTTCTAGCATCTATTGATGATGTCTGCATGCGTATGATTTTATGGTTGGTTGTGTACTGGGGGGTTTTGGATTCTATCCTTTTTTTTTTGTTGGAGATCAATGAATCAATGTAATCACATGTGTTCATTTTTAGGATTTACTGTGCCATAGAATTCATCATTGTTCTCATTTTTTTTCTGATGTTCAAATATTTGCAAATTAGCCTGATGGGCGCCTCTTATGGTCACTTCTTACATCTTCTTGCCATGTTCCCATGAAGCAGCAACTTGCTTTCAGGCATAACACAGTGTCTACCCTCCCTTGTATTTCCTTGCCCCAGTCATGGAATCATCTATTTTCCCACAATGCTCCAGTCTCCCTCACAGGGGAGCAATATTTAGAAACCGCATGTCACAGTGTCCTTATTGATTCTTGGATGTCATTGCTGTTAAGCCCTTGCTGTGCGTGGAGTTAAGAGGTGTATTAGAAAAAGAATGAGTTCCGATTGAAATGCGACATTACTGTGTTTTTCCATGTAATTCCTCATTGCACACAGTATCTGGTTCCTAGCGACTTTATTGTGTTTTTATTTGCTCTGTCCTACAATCAAGCTACTTGTAGTTTTATGTTTCTGAGATATTAAAAATTAGACTTAAAATTGATTGTATGTACATTTTCAATGTACCCAGATAAGGGTGTTGCCGTTTATCAGAGCCACATGGAAGACATTGTGCAATTGGCAGCTCCCTGGTAGGATTTGTCAGCAAAGGATCCTGGTTATATTGTACCAATAATAGCGTTCCCTCCACTTCCTGCTCCAACAGTTAGTCATTGTAATTAGACTGGTGAAATGCGTTTTTCAAGGCACCTGGGAAATCAGTTTTATGATCCCCACTTTAAGCACATTTGACACAACTATTTAAATATTTAAGTCAATTCTGCATTTGCAGGACCCAGAGGACTATATAATTGGGAAGATTTTCATTATAAAGGTTTTTATTTTACCGTAGGGCCTCTGACATTGCTTGTTGGCTCTACTGTCCTTTGAGACAAAAGGAGTTAGTTATTCATTAGCGTTTGTGGGTTATTCATTATTGTTGGTCAGAAAAAAAAAAAACAGAATAATATCAACAAAGAACGCCAAACTAATTGGGATTAAAAAAACTCTTTTGTGCTTCTCAAGTCGGATGTCTGTTGTAAAGACCTGGTTTAAGGAAGATCGTGTATTGTGAGAACCTGGGAGATCTAAAAATTAATGTTCTTATAAATAATACAGTAAGTTGTAGTTTTATTTCTCACCATTGGTGGTTGACTAAATTAATTGGTTATAATCTAGGGCTTAGGTTAGGATTTGATTTCTCAATGTGTCAGTTAGCTTCAGTTTTTGGTCCCATTACAACATCTTACATTTTAAATAGTGCCAGTGATTTAAGATGCTTTATCATCTTTGTTTGTCTTTATCCCTGGAACAGTAAGAGGCAATGAGACATGAACAGCACCATCATGTTGGATCCAGAGTAAGAACAGCATTTGGAGTCTCCCATGGTGAGAGCTGTGCAGGTAACAGATTAGCTGAAGAAATTTGGGGCAAAGTACATGGTTACTTCTTTTTTTCACTTCTGCTCTTTAATCATTTATACTGCCTTGCACTTCCAATATGGCTTCCTGCAGAATTAGAGAAAATAAAGTTAATATTCCATAAAAGGTTCCAAAAATAACCAAATCAGCCGGAGACCAAAGACATTATTCCAGTCGGGGAAGCCAGAGTTTTCATTTTGTCTCGCCAACAAGGCAGGTGAAACACAATGTTTACTTTTATTTACTCACTGGGCTACACAGGGTCGGCTTTGTGTGAGTTATTGATGCTGGGTGTAAATCAACCTGATGCTGGATTTCCAAGTATTACTAAATGGCAGGCACGATTTGTTCCAGTTATAAAAGCATTGTGTCAGTCTGGGGGCATTCCACCTTTGAAAGGATACAGTATGTACCAGTAACCCACTCCCCACCTTCCCGACACATATCAGATTCTATAGGACAGGCAGCTGAAATGTAACAGTCCCTTGGTCACCTACAGCCTTTTTAGAGGGTTAAGCAGGCACAACCCTGGACTTGTACAGTACTCTACAGTCGTTTATAATTCATAAGCTTTCCCATTGATTATCCCAAGGGATTTGATCAAAGGCGTGCTCCTGGGAGGCAGGGCAAGTGTCATTCTGCCCCATTGTAGGGGTGATGAGACGGAGGCTTAGTTGGCTGGCAGTGTGTCTCTTTGTGTTCTGTAGGGGTCTGCATAGGGCTGTACACTCTCAGCTGTCCTTCTGTAGGTGTTCTGAGAAATTCTACCAGTATTTAAGGTTGCCACCTTTCCATAAGGAACTTACCTTAAAGAACTCTAACCCATTCAGCCGTCACTCTGTCCCAAGAGCTGAGGAGTGAGTCCTTCCTCCCATTTAGGAAAATGTGCCTTGATTATTTTCAGCATTTGGCTTCTCAGAGCAAGGGCAGCGCTGAGTTTGTGTGAAAGAGTCGAGTAGCCTCTGTGTTGTGGCCGCCAGTGTGTGTGTGTGTGTGTGTGTGTGCGCAATATTGCTGTCTGTGTGAAGTCTTAACACAGGCAGGTGGGCTGTCACCTAGCCCGTGAATAGATTTTGCTCCTTCTGACTCATCACATTTTAAAGACACAATGGGTGGTGACTTGTATTTAATACCTATTTTCATGGCTGCCTTATTTGCATAATGGAAGGCATAGAGGGTCTGTAATTGGCTGTGACATAATAAACAAGTTAAAAATGAATCTTGGCGGTGTGTGAACTGGATGCTGCACTAGAGCCGGAGCACCGACAGTCTCCGCTGTCTCTCTGGGAGATACACAGCCTCGGGGCCACGCTGGATGTGTGAGATCTCGGGTGACTCAAGTACACCGTGCTGGGTGTGTGAGTAGTCGTATAGGATTCCAAGTTCAAAAAGGGTGTGTTGCGTGTGAGGGTGAATGGTCTGTGCTTGCCATCTTGACATTCGTGACAATTTTGTCTTTGACTCTAGCTCTGAACGTGAGGTCTGCTGAGCCGTTGGAGTGTACACAGTACTCATGGAACCTCAGCTCATGCACCTGCTGCCACAACAGTCATAGGACCCCTTGTCCCCCATTCAGTGCCACTGCGCCCCAGGAGGGGGACCTAGGCGTGAGGAAGGTGGGTCAACCATGGCTGCCCCGTGTGCCCAACTGTAAAGGCAGCTTTGAGCACCTTTAAGGGTCTCTGCTTGTCTATGAGGGAGGGTTCCAGGTTAAAAGCAAATTTGAAAGTATCCCCGCGAATCCAGAGAGAGATCTGAGACAGACAAAGCCTTTTTCTTGCCTTTTGAAATGTTTTCATTTTGCAGTTGTCCCCACAGATGCTGTAGCTGGCTTTTCAAACGTTTGGTGAAATTTGAGAACCATTACTGTAGTCGATTGGGTATACACTGGTTGCTGACCCATTAGATTCAAGGTCTAGTTCAGGCTTTCCTGGGGTGTGACCTTGGCAAGTCATTGGTCCTCCCTGCTGATTTCCTCATTTACAAAATGAGAGTCATGTTTTGTCCTCGTTGCCACGCAGATGGAATCTAGACGATGGGGAGAGCCTGGCTACATGTCCTTCCTTGGGTGGGGGGTCTGTCCAAGGCACTCTTCATCTTTGGCTTTCATTCCAGGAGGCTCAGAAGTGAAGCTGAGCCTTCTGGATGGCCTGGCAGTGGATGGGGATGGAGAGAAGGATTCCAAATGGGGCAGGAAGGTCAGTAACCAGTCTTCAAATCCATGGTAGTGGATGGAAAGCGAGAGCCAAGAACCCGAGAGAGGCAGGGGTTGGGGTGTTGAGGCAGGAAATGGATGGGCATCAGAGAGTGTCTGGCCCACGGAAGGGACTGGACTGGGAGTCACTCACCTGTGTGGCCATCTCTGAGGCAGGTAGAATGGTGGCACAGCAAATGGCATTTGTTTCTGAGGGTGAAATTAGATGATACCTGTGAAAGTGCATTTTACAGGGCAAACTGCCAGAGCCATATAAAGTATTGTCCCTTGATTACAAGAGCACAGTCTGGGTCTCCATAAACCACCATCATTATTGCTACAGGACGTGGCTTCACTCTGCCTACCTTATTCATTCATGTGATTTGTCTTCTGAAATAAAGACCTAAAGCTTAGTCCTGACTCCCATGTCTGGGCAGGATTATAAACTCCTTGGTTTGTGCATTTAGAACCACAGAAGTTCAATATATTAAGTTGTTTTAAAAATCTAAAGAGAAAAAAAATCTAAACCTCAGTGAGCAAGAATTGAGTGAAGCGGTATTTTACAAATGTCTCATACAGAGGTTTTACTCTGTTTAAGGAGCGTAAGCGTATCCTTTATTGTCTGTCCAGGGAAAGTTTCAAGAATATAGCAGGAACTCTATTAATAATTACACCTAGGACTACCTTGCACAAACTGGTCATTCTATATTCAGGGAACATTTGATTGTATCTAGATATAGAATCTTACTCAATTGCCTCAAGGTGAGGCAGCTCAGTGTTCTTAGAATGAAGCTTATTAAGTTAATACAAAAATTGCCTCTTGGAGTCAGTGAGTGATTATTTGGATATTTTTATGTGGGAGACATACATTTCTAGTTACTCTAGGATTGAAAATAAACTAATTAGTGATTATTTAGCATTTCCCATCTTCTAGAACTGTTCTTAGCTGTACATAGCTCCATTTAATCTTCCAAACGGTTCTAGAAGTCTCCCTTACTGAAAACACAAGAGTGGCTGAGAAAAAAAATGAGGTGACCCAAAAATAAATATGAACTGCCTTTCTAATAAAATAAGTCAATCTTTTTTTTAAAGATCCATTTTATTTATTTATTTTTTTCAGTTAGAAAGTCAGATATACAGAATGAAGGAGATATAGAGAGAAAGCTCTTCCATCCTTTGGTTCACTCCCCAAGTGGCAGCAATAGCTGGAGCTGAGCCAATCTGAAGCCAGGAGCCAGGAGCCTCCTCCAGGTCTCCCATGCGGGAGCAGGGTCCCAAAGCTTTGGGTCCTCAACTGTTTTCCCGGGCGACAAACAGGGAACTGGAAGGGAAGTGGAACAGCTGGGATATGAACTGGCACCCATATGGGATCTCAGGTGAGGATTTAACCACTAGGCTATTGTGGCAGGCCCAAAATGGATACATCTTTAAAAAAAATTAGTCAGCGACTGAGGCCGTTGCTGTGGGCTGGCTGCTGCACTGAACAGAGCTGATTTTGATCTCAAAAGTAAGATGTAACCTACAGGACCTTCTGTGATGGCCCTGGAGCTCTTTTTCTCCTTATTTCTGGTAAAACCCCAGGTATTGTTATGCTAATAATCCAACGCTTGGAGCAATGCAGTATCGCAGTGGCAGTCATGTGGCTAGTATATGGCCAAGCTGGTATTTGCCTCTACGCGCTATGCTGAGCCTCTCACTGTCGGTTCTTGGGGTGAGTCAGGAAGTGTTGTTCTTGGTAGTGTTATGACGAGTAGAGCAGGAGTCTAGTGCTGTCTACTGAAGTACACTGGGTCTTCCAAGAACCTTATTGGAGATTGTTGTGGTTGCAGGTGCCTGAAACTCATAGTGATGGCTTATTTAAAGCAGGATTTATTCTAGCGAATCAAGGGTGTTTCATGGCACCTGAGAGGCGGATGTGCGATATGGCAGGGCTATGGGGATCCAACACTTCCGGGAGACTTCCTCATACTCCTTCTTCAGAGGTAGTCCCCGATCTCGGCTTGTCTCTCTGCATCGCTTCCTTCTCCCTGCAGACTGGCCTTTGTGTTTGGGTTCTGATTACTCACAAGCGTTTCAGAGAACTAGAATTAGTAGGCCAGATTATGTTGGAAATATGCTGGGGAATTCAGCACAGTTTGGGAGCAAGCATGTGAGAATGAACTTGCGTTGAGAGCTTACAACATGCCAGACTTGGTGATAGACCGTGTTGGTGATATGGTTCAGCAGAGCCAACTTGCTTAAGACCTGCCTCTTGGAAATTGTGAAACCCACTACTCAGAGAAGGGAAGTTCCTTTCCTTGGTGTAGTCAGAGGCACAATGAGGCGGGTCCCACTCCAGGACCCTGCTTCTTCCAGGTGGTTTTCTAATGCTGTGAGCTGTTACAGGCACATTTGCCCAGAAGAAAGGATTAACTCGTGCGTTATAAGCATTCACTGGGCAGACTCAATGAGCTTTAGCTAGCTTCTCCCCATAGTGTGAGCTTCCTGCCTCCTGTCTAAATCTGTGTGTGTTTGGTCCCCTTCTCTTGATTATTTTCAAGCAAAATTAAGGGACAGTATTTACTACTCATCATTAGAAACAAATCATAATAATTTCCTAACCTATCCATGAAGGGCCTAAAAAAACAGTATAATTTATAATAAAATAATGGTTAACCTATGAAGAGGCTCTGGCACAATCGTCTGAGATGGCATAATGAAACAGTGATAAACTTGCATCTGAGCAAGTTTTATTTTATTTTATTTGAATTTGGTAAAATTATGTATTGTTGCTTTCACCGATACAGTTTGCAAAGTAGCAGACAGTGCTTCATAACATTTCTATCAAAACCGTCATCAGTTTTGCCTAGATTTGTGCTATAACTCTCCTTTTTGACTATTTAATATAAATAAGAATTGGGGGATAATTTGCATACACAGCATAGAATATGTATGAGCTCTGTGACGGTGTCTGTGGTTGACAGAGACAACAGCCCGAGAAGACAAGCTCTCGTATCTCTGGTGGAAGAATTGAGTTGGAGATTACCAAGAGCTCTGAGTGATCTGCTGACGTTATCAACCAGGGCAGCTCCGGGATTAGTAACTGCTCTGGATACTTCAACGTAAAGAATTTAGTATCAGGGATTTGATAAACAGCGTCCAGTGTGACAGTTTAAGCCTCTGCTTGCAATCCCAGCACACTCCGTTGGAATGTCCGTTTGGATCTTGGCTACTCTGTGCCTGAACCAGGTTCTTGCGGATGCACCTGCAAGGCAGCAATGAATGGCCAAGTGCTTGAGCCATTGCCAGCTGTGTGGGAGAGGGGACATAAGCAGGTCCTGGATTTGGCCTGGCCTAGCCCTGGTTAGTGCAGCCATTTGGGGAGTGAACCAGCAGGCAGAGAGCTCCCTCTCTCTCTCTCTCTCTTTTTCTTTGTGACTCTGCCTTTCAATTAAGTATGTAAGAAATCTTTAAAAGAATATTTTTAAGGATTGATTTTATTTTACTTGAAGGCAGAGTTACAGAGAGAAGCAGGTAGAGATGGAGAGATCTTCCTTCTGCTGGTTCATTCCCCAAATGGCCACAACAACTGGAGCTGAGCTGATTTGAAACCAGGAGCCAGGAGCCTCCTCTGGGGCTCCAAGGACTTGAGCCATCCTCTGCTACTTTCCCAGTCTGTAAGCAGGGATCTGGATTATAACTGGAGCATCTGGGACTAGAACTGGTGCCCATGTGGGATGAAGCCCAGCCTGCTAAGCCATGGTGGCTGCCCCTAAATTTTTTTTTAAATTTTATTTTATTTTTATTGGAAAATCGTATTTCCTGAAAGGAGAGGCAGAGAGAAAGATCTTACATCTGCTAGTTCACTCCCTAAGTGGCTGCAAAAGCCAGAGATGAGCCAGGATCCAGGAGCCCCTTCTGGGTTTTCCCATATGGGTACAGCCTGTCAGGTGGTCTAGCCTGGTTGAGTCAGTCCCCATCCCCGGCTCTCATGCAAACCAGCAGGTGCCACAGTACCACAGAGTTAAATCCACAAGTGCCCTAGAGAGTCTGTTCCCAGATCTGGTGCTCTTGCATTCTGGTGTGTGCTGTGACCCATCCTGATACGGTCTACCCCCTGCTCCAACAGTCTCAGGTGGGTACTGCAGCTCACCTCTGGACCCCCAACTCTAGCTTTTGCATGCGGGGCTCTTCAGCCCAGCCCAGGTGTCCCACTTGGGCAGTTGCCTCGGCCTGATGCACACCTCCTGCTAGTTTCCCCTTAGTCCATCTCCGCTCCCTTGGCTGTTTGTGACTGCAGTGGCTGTGTGTGTGTGTGTAAGCCCCCACAAGTCATCCCTCCCCTATCAGACATTCCCTGAGCTGTTTCCACTCCAACATGTCCCCAGACCCCCTTCCCCGGGCAATCTGGGGGCCAGGATGGCATGTTCAGCCCAATGTTCCCTTCCTTCCCCACATATCTTAAAAACAAACAAACCAACAAACAAAAAATAATAGAATAGGCAGCAGTGCTGGCTCACTGGTATGGTTAACACAAATTTGGCATTAACCAAGCCCAGAAGGGCAGCCTTGGCTGCTTTTCTGCTAGCAGTGTAACATTTGCCTAGGTACAAGGCAACCTAGGGGTTTTATTCCTTCTGGCACCCCCATTTTCCAAAGCCTTTTTTCCCAGAACATTTTATGAAGAATCAGTTCTTTAAAACCTTCTCATAAAGGGGAAATATGAAAGTAGAAAGCCCTTAACAGCAGTTCTGTAAAATTTGTCAGCTTTTTCAGAGTCAAACATCGGACGTGTGAGGCATACTCTCCTGCAGGTACTGGAAGACTGAGGTATAGTACTGCTTTGGGTATTTGTGTATGAGCCAGGTGGTTGATTTTCCAGGTGACAGATGAAGTTACGAACTAAGGTGAAGGTATTTTATTACAATATTCTGCTTTGGTTGACTGCAACTTATGAGAACTTGTCACCCCTAGGAGTTTTTGTTTGGATTTATAATCTGTAGGAGGGGGAGACATTGTAATGTGTGTAACACGGGTGTTAAAATGAGGTGCCAAAGGCCGCCTGACGTGCCTCAACACCCTAATATATCAGTATGTGTTTCTTCTGAATGTTTTGTATTCATCTGTGGCCACTTCTCTTTGTTGTACTCTGCTGTGACTTAACATAGAAATCCCAATTTTAGGCAGGAAGAACTATGGCTTTTTTTTTTTTCTGTGTAAGGAGGCTGAATTGAAGGATGAGTGTTTATTTTAGTTCCATCACTCTGTTTCCCAGAGAATGGCACTAAGCACAGCCTAGGAGTTCAAGATGCAGGCCGAGAGTGTGATGTGTGTGAAATTCACTGTCAATTCTGCTCCTCTTCTGCCTCGTACCTGGAGCAAGTGACTTGCCATCTATAAGGAATGACACTTTCACTAGTTTCACGATATCTTCACCCGTTACATAGAATAATGCGTAGCTGGAATTTTCGCATAATGCCTAGTACTTAGGAAAGAGTAAATATATTAAATAGCTTTGTGTGTGTGTGTGTGTGTGTGTGTGTGTGAAATTAGTACAGTAGAAATCAGATCCTAAAGCAGATCACAGATCTTTTGAGTTCATGCTCTTTGTGTTGTCTTTTTCAGTGGGTGTAAGCTCTGTGAGTGAGGACAGAGGGCTGTGATTTCCCTGAGTTCTTGAGAACCCACTGTGTGCCTTCTTTAGCAGAGGCAAAGTCACTCCCCTTAGCTTAGTAGGTCATGGAGGACCTACCTAAGACGTAATGTCATGAAATAATAACAAGTTCGTCTAGTCAAACTTCACTGATAACGAATGATGAGGCCTGAGAACATTGAGAGCAGATTGTTCGCGGAAGGCAGAAGGAGAAGTGAGTATAAATTCCGACTTGATTCTGGCATGGCCAGAACATTGAGATCCTGAGGGTGTGAGGTTGCCAATGCAGAGATTGCAAGCCTTGGCGTCTTTGAAAGGATCTGGCCAAGGATTATTGCAAAGGACATCATCTTAGCCTCAAATGGCCTGGGTAGAAAGGTTAAGAGTGGAACCCAGGAAAACCCATTAGCTTATTGTAGCAACCCTAGTGACAGCTGGTGGCTTCGACTGGAGTGGCAGTGGGTGGACAGGTTAGATTTGGGATTGTTTTGGGAGTGGAGCTGAGAGGGTTGGCTGAGGATTACTTGTGAGGCAGCAAAGAAGAGAAGGCTCAAGAAAGACTTCTTGGGTGTTTACCTTGTACAAGTCTGGAGTTGGCAGGGGGAGATCCAGTATCTGCTTTAAATCTGTTGTGTTAGGGATGCCTGTTTATCTCTTGATGTTGGGTTAGAGTTGAACATAAGAGTCTGAAACGCTGACGTGAAGTGGGTGCTGGAGAGAACTTTATGAGTTGACAGCACACAAATGATGCTTGGTGTAGTGGCCAATGCATGCGCCTTGGACAGTCAAAGGCAGAGGCTAGAAGAGGAAGAAGCTAAGAAGATGCCACCCCCACCAGTGAGGTAAGAGGAGAGCCATGGTAGAGGGTGTTTTAGATCTTAAAGGATAGAAGTATTTCAAGAGGGAAGGAGTGCTTCATTAGGTCATATATTGCCAGAAAGTTCTCTAGCAAATTGACGAAGGCCACTGCTACCTCTGATGTGCTCATTGTGTCTCAGCTACTCACCACCGTGTCTTTCCTGACATATATTCTAATTGGAACATGGTAAAACTTAAGAAAAAAAAAACAGCTGCGGCACAGATGGGTGGGTGGACGGATAAGTGTGTGAAGGAATGAACACGTCTAACTCTTGTCCCCCACGCCTTTCGTTCTCACTCCTGTGTTCCCTTGTCTTAGACTTTGCTTTCAGTCTCAGCAAGGAAGACAATCCTGTGATGATGATTAAACACACACACACACACACACGAAATCATCCTTCTCGCTTGTAGCAGTCTGTAGTAGATTCGATATGTATTTTACATGTCAATGAGTGAAAACTGAAAGTTCTGACTGACCTTCTGCATTATACTTTAGGGTGAATTCATTAGAAAGCTGTGATCTAATCCATCCGCACCACATTCCCTCTCTTCGCTATCCCAGCCACTGCAATGCTTTTCTCAGAGTCACTGGGCACTTACCCAGTACCAGAGGCTGTTGTGAATGGCAGCTAGGACACTTCAGTAGGCAAGGTTAGCGGTTACTTTACACTGCAAGCCCAGGACACTTTATGTCCAGGACCCCCCACTCTCTTTTTTTTTCAAACAAATACAGAAATGATCAGTCTCTATTAGCTAGTGTGTGAAGTGCTGGCTTAAGGTAGCTCATAGTTTCAATATAAGGTCATCACATTCCTTTTAGTGATGTCATGGCTTTGCAAAGCTGAGCTTTGGGGGTTTGCTGTGGCAGAAAGCTGATACTGTGTAACGATCAGTGTGGAGCAGGAAATGAGGTGATGGAATTCGATCTTATTCTCCAGTCTGAGAAGTTGTGTGGTGCCCAGCAAGATACACACCCCACTCAAAATGATGGCTGCTGAAGAATGAAGTGAAAATATTGTTCTGATTTCAATGTGTAGTTTCTTATTTCTTCACATGGCTGCAAAGTCATTATAAAATGAGTGCTATTTTTTCTTTTTAAAGTCTGTTGATTTTTATTAATATAAACTGAACAGAGTAAGACATGAATCCTTGATATGTTATTTGGATCTGCTTTTTTTTCTTTAAAGATTTATTTGTTTCTATTGGAAAGTCAGATACACAGAGAGGAGGAGAGACAGAGAAGAAGATCTTCCATCTGCTGATTCACTCCCCAGGTGGCCAGAACGGCCCAAGCTGAGCTGAGCTGAAGCCAAGAACCAGGAGCTTCTTCCAAGGTTCCCACTATGATTCTTGATTTAGAATTTTTTTTTAAAGACTGTGAGTATAAGAAGAGGGGAGAGGATAGACTCATCCTTCTATAAGCTCTGGTTTGGTCTGTTGTGGCCTTCCCTGCTGGTCACCTGCTTGCATGATGTTTTAGCCCTCTTTGAAGTGTTCCTGAGGGTGATTGGTTGAATTTGCAAACAAAACAAAACAAACTAACACATGTTGGTGAATGATTCTATTTCTTGCAAATGAATATTCTTGTGTTGTAGTTTGCTGGCGTCCTCTACTCCCAATTGGGTTCGTCACGTCCCCTGCAAGAGATGGTGGGTTTTCTGTCTCCTGTATTCGTCTTGAAATGCTGTGGCATGGTGCCTACAACCAGGACCACTGTCATTGTAGCACATGGCTAAAGAGATTTTATGAGCTAGATTGGGACTCTTCCTGACCATTCTGTTTATTTCCCTCTCTAAGGACTTGAACTCTGAGCACTGGACCACTGCCTTCTAGTGGGACATTCAAAGAGTATAGTCATCTGTAGCATGGGGACCCTCTTGGGAAGGTACCATGATTGGTATGTTCTACAGTTAGCCCTTAAAAGCTCAGAGAAATCCATATCTGTTCATAGCAAGAATATGTTTTTATCTTTTTGAGGTCCAAGATAGAAAATGAAAAGGACTTGTTTTCATGAGTTTCTAGGCACTGAGTTAGACTCTCTGAAATTCCTGAAAGGATAGGTTTATGGCCATGGATGAAGACAAAAGGCAGAGAAGTGAGCAAATTGCCTCCTGTGGCCTCAGCCATTGGCGCAGGGATCTCCAGAGGGCTTGGCCTGGCCTCATTTCTATGCTTTTCTTTGCTGAGTGGAGTGGCCCTCCTGTGAAGTTGTTGCCTCATTCTTGGTGCTGGCCTGGCCTTATTGGCATCAACCTTTAGAACTATTCTGGACAGAGTGAAGGATGCTTAGTGTTTTTGTATCCCCCTATCATAAAGAGTTTTTTTTTTTTTTTTAATTCACTTGTCTATTTCTTCCTAATCTTCACCTTTCCATCCACAATTTCCACCATACCCTCTGGTACTTTTGCCTCTCGAGGATACCTCCTTGCTTCCCTAAGTCCTTCCTTCTGTCCTGCCTCTCCATGTCTGTATCTCCTTGGTGTTACTTTCGTCCTGAAAGAATCCTCAAGTCTACCTCTCACTCTCAAATACCAAATCGGAAACATTATGCTGTAGCCTGAATGGAACAGCACAACTCTGCAAAATTTTCTGTGTTGAAATGATGGTTGGGATTCGGCTGGGCCCCTGTGAATTTTACCCTGAGATGAGTTTATCAGGACTCAGTTCCCCACTCCCAAATTTCTAGGATATCGTAACATTGAGAAAGATGAACTAAGACTTGCCACTTGGGTTTGGCTATTTGTAAGTGATCTTGTATCGATATTTTCCTTAGAAGTTCTGTGGGAGATGAATGCATTGCTTCCAAAGTATAACTGAGTTGATGGAGAACTGTATTGGTAGCTACACATGGGAGACATAGATGTAACTGAATTTTTTAAAGAATTATTTATTTTTACTGGAAAGACAGATTTAAAGAGAGAAGGAGAAACAGAGAGAAGGTCTTCTGTCCTTTGATTTCAGCAGCAACGGCCAGACCTGAGCCGGTCCAAAGCTAGTAGCCAGGAGCTTCTTTTAGGTCTTCCAGGCAGTTGGGTTCCACGATGGGCCATGTGCCATTTTATCTTCTATGGTAGAACAAGAGGGGAAGGACAAGCCCTATTCTTATCTTTGACTGTGTTCATGCCTATGGGTGTGTGGCTTTTGACAGCATAAGTCAGAGGGGGTGTCCGGGGTCAGCTTGGAGAGGGTGTGACTCCAGTGGAGGATTGTGGCTTTCTTTGTAGGTTGCTGGGGCAGAAGATGGGAGAGACCCAGAGACTACTAAAAGTGACATCTGTGTATAAATGCAAGATCCCCTTCCGAGCTGTGAAAACAAAGTCCCAAGAAGCGCTCTTGTATTCTTGTTAACACCTTGTGGCCTGGTTCTTTTTCTAGGTGGGGACGGACTAGATACAGTGCAGAAGCACTTCCAGTGCTGAGGAACCGCATCTTTCATCAACCGTTTAAATCAGAGTAAAACATTTACGAAGATTTCCTGCTTCTCAGCCTCTCAGGGACACGGGCCCTCTGCCTCACGGGGTGTTTCCTTTTCTACCAGATAAAGGAGGTAGAGTCATAACCAAGAATGACTTTCCTCTGATGGAAAGTTTAGTAAGTTCAACTGGAAAGGGAAAAATGATTGCCAGAATAAGGGCTCGAAGAGAGTGAACAAGACCGGTGAGCTTTAACGACTTGGATGGCCAGGTGGAATTCTGCATTCAGGTGTAATCTCTGTCAGGTTAGGGTTCCTTGTTAGGTTCTTCAGTGTCTTAGAGATGAAATGGATGATTGGTGTTCATCCTGGAGGCATTCAACAAGCAGGGAGATGCTTCCCTGGAACGTAAGATAGCTTTTGGATTATACTAAGAATCAGAAGTCCAGAGGAACTGGAGTAACAGGGAGGGCAGAGGCTTGTGAACTTTTTAATCCTAGAAGATGAATTTCTGGAAGAAGTCTTTACCAGCCCAGAGACATAGGGGTGCGGGGATGAAGACTGGGGGCGTGGAGACATTCAGAAAAGTTCTAGTCTCTTGTGACTCATGTCACGACACTGGGAGGATCAAGGTTGTGGACTAAGGAGGATCCATGCTGTAAAGTCCTTAAATGCCACGTCCCTTCTGTGGGCCGTGTACGTTTTGTTGAAGGATATTGAACTGTGTTTTATGAAGAGCACTTTGGCAGCCTCTAACCATACCTTCCCCTAAGGAGAAGAGTAAGGACACGTTCAGGTTACACTGAGAAATGAAAGAATTTTCTAAAACTTCTCTTTCTCCATGTCACTCAGGGTCTTCCAGAGTTGGCTTTGCTTGTATCCACCTTCCTTCTTCCAGGTCGTCATCTCTTCATCTTTCCCTGAAAACAAAGGTGTTTGACATCCATCATTGCATCTTTATGTGTTTGTAGCTCCTTGCATTTTTCAAAATGCCTTTGTGATAATGTGTCCCTTTAAGATCTAAGTGATTCCAGATCAAAAGCTGACTGTTGGTGAGCCAGTATCCCCTGGAAAGCACTTGATTGTGTGTGGAATGCTGAGACCTGGACAGTGGTTCTCCTCTGAGTGGAGGGATCATCTTGGTAAGGTCTGAGGCCCTGTACCTGCCAAGGAAGACAATCTCTCTGAACCACCACGATCCAGAATGGTTGTTACTCAGGTTAAAAACATGGTTCTAATGGGAAGTCAAATGCATATCTGAAACAAGTTATGGCAAGTAAAACATCTACGTGAATATGTATTTAGTGGTCTTTTGATGTAGGACCAAGGTCTTTGATTAATGGTCTTCCTCTTGGAGTCCTCTTCAATCATCTTTCTTGCACAACTCTTAAATAATTGAGCAGTATTGATTTCTTTAATGTACAATGAGGACTTAACATATTTGTGAGGCAATATTGACTGTCAAATCATTTTAGATTTAAAAATTCCCCCTTAAGATCTTTCATGGGCATTTTTATTCATTCTCTAATTAAGCAATGGATTTTATTTTTTTAAATCTCTGTTCAGTTGGGGCAGGTGTTTGGCACAAGGGTAAGATGCTTTTTGAGATGCCCATGTTTCTAATCTGAGTGGCTGGGTTCAAGTCCAGGCTGCAGTCTTAATTTTAAATTCCTGTTGATGCCCACAGCGGGAGGTACCTGGGTCCCTTCCTTCCATGTCTGAGATGGAGGTTGAGTTCCTGGCTCCCAGCTTCAACCTGGTGCAGTAGGGCTATTGTAGGCATTTGGTAAATGAACCAGTGGATGAAAGGTAGTCTCTCAACCGTATATCTCTCTGCCTAAACAAAAAACAAACAACAGAAAAATACCCCCTCAACACACACAAACATCTCTCGTTTTCCTAGAGAGGCAGCCTGCTTTCTTTCATGTATTATTTCATTAAGCTATATAAATACAAAAGGCATACAACTATTAAAAGCATATCTGTGATAAACACATTTGGGAACAAAACACGATGAATCTCTGTAATCATCTAACTTAATTGTTGGACACCAGGGTATGTTGGCATATTGGCAAGCAACATCCTAGCCAGAACACTTACTGTGCCATTGGGCAGTTCTCAGTGTATTCTCAGGCAGGGAGTGGAGGGCATGAGCCATTCTGGTGGGTGGGTTGAGGGATTCAGCTGCGCTTGACTCTACAGTAGTTGCCACTGAAGAGGTCCAGAGAACACATAGGTAGAAGAGGTCTGGAAGGACTTAAGGAAGGGTTGGAATTTCAGTTGGAGCTGGAATGATGTGTGGGATTCAGGAAACGAAGTTGAGAGAGAGAGAGAGAACATAACTGGATATTCTCACTAAAAAAGAGAATAGTTAAACAGACCATTGTCTATTGAAAATCTTCTACCTCAAGTAAGAGATCTTCCTTATCAGGTGGGTAAATGAAGATTTGGATTTACTCCCAAGTGTAAAATTATTGTAGTAGTTTGAGATGCTGTCATTTAGTCTTCTCCGCATCCATTGGGGACCATACCTCATCTGTCCCACGCAGATAATGTTTTCTTTAAAGAAATAGAGGCCACCTTATTTGTAGCAAGCTGCCGAAAGTTTCCCTTAGATGTCCACTGTAATGTGGTAGCCCTCTGCAATCATCCATCATCTATCTGACCATGATTGTTAAATGTTTTCTTTCTAATTTTTGGGATGGACTATGCCAAAGAGATATTTTCACATACTCTTTATTACAAATCTATGAAGTACAAAGAAAGACAAATTTTTAAAACCCATAGGGTCACTTTTCCATGCATAATTTTCAAATTAACCATAAAGGGCATTTGTAGCAAATGTTTGTGTGTGTGTGTGTGTGTGTGTGTGTAAGTATAATGTATATACACAAATGTACATACATATACACATATTTGGTAGACAAATAATAGAAGCATTTGACCTGATAGATGTGCCAAAGGCAGGTTTGCAGGTCTGATTTGAAAGTCAAATCTTAGAGGTAGGCACTGGGTTGACCTGAGTTCAGGTGGGAACCTTGATTTTTCCATACTGTTTCACCTCTGTCACTTCTGGCTGATCTTTTCTGGCCACTTTTCCACCCCCCTTCTCCTACCTGTGCTGTGTGACACAGGTTGAACAAGATCTGATCTTACTAAGCTCTCCGCTAAGTGGGGTTGATATGAAAAAATAGATTAGGGTGGTGGTCTCTTCAGGGCTATTTTGAAGAGTTTTAGACAGATGAGTTTGAAGACCAAGCCCAGGAGTGTCAGGATTCATCATGGTGGGTTTTAGGAAATAGACTAAAGTTTCATTGATGCATTGCAAGGATGGTTTTCCCCTGTATTTGTGGCTTGTCTGAAGTGTTCCTGTCTAGTAGAAATATAGGGAAAACAGCAGATAGGTGCCACGTATGTAATTTGAACTTTTTGGGTAGACACATGAGAGAAAAAAAAAAACTAACTGACACTCATGAAGTTAGTTTTGGTAGTATATTTTATTTACCATGTTATTCTAAAGATCTATATTATTTTATCACATAATCAATGTAAATTTGTGAAGGAGGTACAATATATTTCTTGGTGTGGAGTCCCCAGTGTCCAACGTGTGTTGTGTTCAGCATGTCTGTTTTTTCTTTTTCAGAGTGTCTTGTGTACCCTGCTAGATGAATGTAGGTGTAGGGCGTTCCATGGCGAGAGCACAGGGAACTTGGGAGCTGTGCATCTTGGAACACACTGGATATGGAGATGCTGTTGTGAGATAGTCTCCATTAGCCCGAGTGGGGTGGGGATCATGCCCAACAAGAGTTGGGGTCACAGCGTCTGGTGGCATGGGGGTCAGAAGGACCTTGAAGTGCCACTCTGTGCAGAGGCAGCAGATGAATTCCTATGGAGCATTGAATAAAGGCAAGTGTTCCTCAGAAAGAGAGCTGTTGGGCAACAGTTGTAGGATTTCCTGGTTAATAGCCAAACCTGAGCAGGTTTCTATAGATTGGTTGGCACTTACTTTTTCAACTTACTGGAGATGCTCTAGAATTAGAAGGTTGAAAATAGCCCTGGAGTACTTTTGGGGGCCCTTCAAAGACAGCATGCTCCTGAGACTGAATGGGGTGGAACTTGTTTCTTAGGACCCAGTTTGGATCAAGAAGCACCCACAGGAACAAAGTGGCTTACTGATTGCAGAGCACTCGGGGTACACAGTCACTTCCGAGTGAGTCAAAGCCACGGCGTACAAGAGGTCTAATTTTACTCCCAGACTCAGGAAGAGAGCAGCGATATTATAAATATACATTATGAATGTGGCTGCATTACGAGTATTACACAAAATTCCTTTGTGTTTTAAAGCAAAACATGGTCTTGCAGAAATAGTCTTGAGTTGACCGTGAACTCTTTCTGGACACGGCAACTTTGTCCTCGGGCTTGTAGTTTATTTTCTTTTGCTTGTTAGGAATCTTGGTGGAAGCACTCTCTGTCCTCCTTCCCACCCTGCGTTTTGCCCAGATGTGAGTTTAATTCACTGTCAGGTTGCAGAGAGTACAGCAATAGGCAAGGAAATTCTGGCGAGGTCATCATTCCAATGGGGGATTTTCTAGGTAGGAAGAGAAGTTCATCTGAACTCGGTGTTTTGAAAGAAAAGGATTGGCAGTTGCTAGTCAAGAGAAGGGTTGGTAGAAATTGAGTTTAAAGACGTGTGTGCACACAGACATATTCATGGCAAGTAGACACATACGTACACATACATGTGCTTTTTTCAGAGTGTTCCCTCCTATCTTGTTTCCCTGCTATCTTGTTTATTTCCACTTGAATTTTGCTTTTACTAAAATATGCTGAATATGGCTATACTTAGCTTCTTTGTGCTCTCCATTGCAACTTGTGTTTGAAGTTCTTTCTAACTCTCTTTGCTTTCTTCTGATTGTAAGACTAATGTAGGTTGATGATACCATGCCATTGAGTTATCTATTAATATTGTAGTCTGACTACCATGTTGTATTTTTCTGTTAGTGCATTTTTTTTTTTTGGTGGAGGGACAACCTTAGGAAAAGAGGGTTGAAGAAGGGGTGTTAATTATAGGAAAGATAAATATGTTTGCATTATGTTATAATTTTGAGAAGGGGTGTTAATTTTAAGAAAGATAAATATGTTTGCATTATGTTATAATTTTCTCTATCTAGCAATTGCAGTGGAAAAAAACCAAGTGAAAAGATTGTGGCTATAATTCATCTTAGAAAACCTGAACTTTGAAAAAAAAAGTAATTTAATAATGGACAAAATAATTCAGATGAGTGTGACAGGCTGTTACACTGTCTTTTTTTTTTTTTCCTCCTACTGACCGCATTCTGTTTCATTAAGACTGCATTTAGCGATAGCCTCAAAGCATGCTTTAATCAGCTGTTGCTATATTAAAATGGAAACCTATTCAGTATGCCACTTAATAACTAGGGAAGGGGTGGGGAGGGAGAGTTGGTAATGGAAAAAAAAATCACGAAAAAATCCTCTCAATCATGTTTTTAGCTGTGCTTCCCTGCAAAGAAAGGGTGCAGTCTTAGGGATTACCCAGATTACTCACAAGTCCAGCCCTTTGTTGCACTGAGTGTTAAGATGTGACGGACATTTTCATTGTACGGGTCAACCTCGAGCACTCCATCTCCGGACCTGAGGGCTGGTTCAGGTCTCTAGGAACGGTGACCAGGTTAGCCCATTCGGCCCAGTGCCCAGGTCTGCTCATGAGAACTTCAGCTTCTCCAGTCACAGGGCGAAAGGCTTGCCAGCTGCTGTGGGGAGAGAGGGCTGCTGACGAATGCAGTGTTCTCAACGGGCGTCCCCAGAGCCAAGATGCTGAGCAACAGCTGTCCTGATGCAGCATTTAGAGCCCAGCTCTCCGCTGGTCCCTTCCAAAGGCTTTGCCCCAGGGTCAGCGCTGGGACAGGGTTTCATTCCTGAAAGCCAACCTTGGAGGAACTGATGTCAAGTGGGCAGACGAAAGTTGCTGGGCTCAAGGAGAAACAGCCCACAGGGAGCACATGTTTATAATGTTCCTTGTTGGGTAGCCCTAAGAGGCGCATAAGCTGTATGGCTGATTCTCAGGTTTCTTTGCCTTTTTTTTGTTGTTGTTGTTGTGAAGGAGTCACCATGGCTGGTTTTAGGACTACAAAGTGGGAGAATGTTTGGCACTTATGTAAAATGTCAATGAGTCCAGGTCTGTTTCCAGAAGGAAAAATGTAATGTTGGAGGGAGGGGTGATCAGGGGTCCTGTGGGCAAACTCCAGCTGTCAAAGCAAAATATACTCATGTTCCTGTTGCTCTTTGCTGCCAAAGTAACAATTCCCTCTTCTGCTTTATTCTGGGCGCAGGTTGGAGGCTGGAATCGGGAGAGGGTGTGAGATGACTTTTCTCCTGTAAGTCTGTCTTTTGGCCACGTTGTATCTCAGAGAGGGAGTTCTTTGGGGGATTTGGGGAGAAGAGACTTGAAGGAAAGCAGACAGGAGTAGAAACTGGGCCTGGCTCAGGGAATGGTGGCCCTACATGCTTACTCCTGACACTGGGTTAGAAACAGGACAGGGTGGCCCACAGGAAATTCCTGGGGAAAATTTTTTTTTGTTTGTTTGAGAAACATTCTTAGGTAGAAATACCAAGAAACGGCTTCAGAACTATTTGAATCAAAGGTGGAGAAAAAGGATTGGGGATGTCCCTGGGCTGTGAATTAGGTAGGGAAAGTTGCTTAGAACCATGCCAGAGTGGCTAAAGTGCTGAAGTGGCAGGGCCCTTTAAAAGGGAAAATAGGTTTCCAGTGTTTCCAAAAAACAGGAAGAGAGAAATGAACCTGTCAGTAGTTATTCTTTCAATTTAAAGTTAATCTCAAGTGAAACAGTGGAAAAATATTACAAAACAAAAGGCACGTCTGATTAATGAGACAGTTAATCAGGTCATGAGAAGCAACAGTCTCAGAAAGCAGATTTTAAAAATTCACGTTTATGGAAGTAAAGGGTAAAATATAGAACTGAGGACTAAGTGTTACAATTTGATCATGAAAATCCTATCCCGATAGAGCTGGATTTGTGGTTTATAGCCACCATTCATTCGGAATGATAAAGATGTCATTTATTTTTTTATTTTCTTTTTTCATTTGTTGGTTTTTAATCGCATGTCAGGGGTCACTAGCTTGAACCTGAAGCAGAGTTTAGTTTTCTAGTTTGCTTAAAACTATGCTTTCTTTTTGCATATTTATTTTAAAGTATGTATGGCCGTATATTACTGCTTTAACTATGTTCTGGGTTTTTTTTTTAATTCCAGTTTAAAAAGTTTTTCCCGTTGTCATACTTTTTCTGGCTGCATAATATACTATCTAGCGATGTATTTCACCATGCCTTATGATTGGTTTCTAGGTGATTTCAATCAGCATTTTAGATGGCTAAGATTTTTCCTTGAATGTCTTTGCTATTCCAAGTGACTCGCTGTGATCACCTTTCTGTAACATACCTTTCTTCTTCTTCAAAATTATTTCCTTAGGATTATTTGCAAAAGAAGATACATGAGAGAAATGAACATTTTGGTAATTCTTTTACTTAATTGCTAAATTTATTCTTAAATCTTTCTGTGATCCTTAGGAGGTAGAACAAGAGTGTATATGACCTCCGTAGGTAGGAGGTTACAGTTCTAGTACATATTCTGCCACCAGAATGAACTCTTACCTGAGATAACACGGATTGCTCTTCAGGGGACTCCTGCTCTCAAAAAAAAAATTTTTTTTAAATAAATTGCTATGGAAGGAAGAAGAAAGACATATGTCAATCAAAAGAGAAGTTTTAGATAGTCTCCTGGGAAAGGGTTTGTTTTCAGGTTTTGCATTGTCTTATGTCATTTAGGGGCCAGAGTACTTAGGGGATACATGGCATTTTAATACCCGAATCTTATTTCATGCGACACAGGACTTTAAAATACCCTGCTCATAAAGGGGCCTGAAGAATATTTGTACACAAACACAGCAGTAGGGGAAACATGTCATTGGCAATGACCTTGACAGTAACAAGGAAGCTTGCTACTGACACGAAAAAGTCCAAAAAGTGAAATTTTTGTTTTCTTTTTGATCATGTGGTGGAAACTTGACTGTTCTGCTTGAAGTTTGAGTGCCTTTTCTTTGTAGGTTTTCTGAAAATAAGTTCTGCTTCACTGTTAGGGCCAATATTTGCAAATACTGTCATAAAAAAACTCCTGAAACACAAAAGCAAATATTTAGTTCGTCATATCCCAACCCGTGTGGAAAACTGAAATCCTGTCTAAAAGTGAGTGTTCTTAGTATCGTCATCTCTTTGTTTAGCCTGGCACAGCTTTAGTAAGCAAAGGAGAGAGACAGGTACAAGCCACAAGCCCGTCTGGTGTGTGAGGTCATCCCCACTGCTTCTCACCTCGAAAACAAAAGGTTCCCCCTCTTCACTGGTTGTTTCTTTCTTGTTTTTCCCCCACTCTCTCTTCTTCTTTTGACAGCCACGTCAAGTTTTCCTGGCTGTGGCTGGTGTGCAGTGCTCCAACTATTAAGCTGTGTGAGAACAGTGAAGTTCGCAAGGATCATTTGTCTCCAGTTGTCAACAAAGGCTTGTTTTACTAGGAACAATGTCTACGCAGGTTTGTGCCGAGTGTTGTGTGCAAAAGCGTTAATCAGTAAGCAGCTTGAGCCCTACTCAGAACCTCTTTTCCATAGTGATTTTACTCCTGGTCTACTCTGGGTACATGGGACATATGCCATGGAGGGTAAGCTGTCGATGGTGCCTTGTTGAATCCTTCTAACCCTAGAGCATCTTCATAGGGCAGTGAAGGATGAGGATGGAGAGCTCTAAAATCAGATAAACTTCTGAAACAGTTGGATAGCACACACTCTCAAGATTAGCCATCAGCAGGCAAATGGCTTATCATAATAATAACAGCATGAACTGACCTTTAGCCGTATTTCTGAGTGCTGTGCTGGCCATATTGTATATGTTGTTTCATTGAATCTTCTCAAGGAGGTGCGTTCCAGGATACCTTGATTTTACAAAGCAGGAAATGGGGAACCAAAGAAGTGAAAATATCTGGTTGGAAGAGGCTTGGCTAGTGTGTGGAAGTCAGACCTCTGAGTTTTTTGAATCACATTCATCCTGGGATACCACCCCAGTTCTCTCTTGGTGTGATACCTCACTTACTGGGATTCCTGCTTCTGCATGACTGTGCATAGGTGAGAAAGGGAGAAACAGTTGCCAAAGGTCTTCTTGAATGTCTCGCCCCTAACGCTTCTGAGCCTGAGTCAAAAGTGGTTTGCAGCAGGTGGTTTATTTCATAGAGAAGCAGAAAGGATAACAAAAGCCTGGGGCATCTCATAAAATAATAATAGTAATGCCAATGCAGGAAAACCCACGTGAGGTTCTGGTCAGTCCCTTAGTCCCAAGATTCTCAACTCAAAGGCTGCTGTAAAGATTTGTGCAGCTGGACCACAACAGTTACACCAGGTCTCGGAGCAAGGGTCTTTGTAAATGCCCTTGGCAGAATTCCATAAGCCCCACAGATTTCCTAGTCCTTGAAAGATCATCTTTCCTAGGCAGAGAGAGAGGGAGGGAGAGAGAGAGAGAGAGAGAGAGAGAGAGAGAGAGAGAGAGAAGGATTGAAGGAAGTTCTGGACTCCTAGAGATGGGAAATCTTTATTTGCTGAGAGACCGAGCTCATGTCTAAAGTAAGCGTTTCTATCGTAAAGATGTCTGCCTATAAGCTATTTGAATGGGTGCTGTTACAAGAGAAGCAGTGGTTAAGAAAGATGGTCAAGGAGTTAATCTTGTTCACTGTGTTGTGAGGTTGAGAGTAATGTGGAGATTGCTTTTTTTTTTTTTTTTGAGAAAGATGTTGCCTGTGTATTTATATTAGTGGTGAAAAATCATGTAACTGTTTAATGGACCCCAACCACCTTGTTTTTAAATTTTTCTGTTTTAACATTTTAATTACTTCTTTTTAAAACAGTTTGAGTATAGGTTGGAGATAGAATTTCAAGAATATAATGATGTTCTCTTCCTCCCCTATGAGTGCCATGGGGTGCTAGAGGTATTCTTGGGAATAGATTCATTGATAATATTGTAGAAACTGACCCAGAGACAGATATATGTTTGTTCACATACTGAGTCTAATTCAAGAAATTCTAGGATTAGCAGTCTACTTTTTGTGATGGCCAAAGTTCCCAGGGTAATTTCAAGTAATTTTAACCTATTATTTGTTTGTGTCTTAGTACTGAACTTTTGAATGTGACTTAATAAGTGGGGAATTTAGTAGTAAAAAAACAATGAGTTGGAATGACACAGGTAGTTTCCTAATGTAAATATCTTTCTTAGTGTTTCCAACTTCTTTATTTTTAATACAAGTACTTCAAGAACGTTTTTCGTATGGTAGCTGCTCTTCTACAGTAGGGCCGTTGTTCATATTTGTTTAATGTTTAGGAAATTTGTTGGATAGTAACCTCAAAAGAAACCATTATGTTAGAAATCATTATTTACTATTATTGGATTTCAAGAGAAGTTATCATACTGCTAAAAGCCAGTGAATGGCAGAGGAAGAATAGAACCAAAGATCGGATAGCATTCATGATAACTTCCTTTTTTTTTGCTTTTGTGAAAATAATTTTTGATTTATAACAGCGAATGATTTTAAAATTTTAATTTTAAAACAGTTGTTTTTTCTTTATTTCAAAGGCAGAGAGACAGCGATGGAGGCAGGTTTTCCAGCCTCTGGGTAGTTCCCCAAAACCTGTAAAACCTGGGATTAAATTGGGCCAAAGCCAGAGCTGGGCGCTCAGACTGAGTCTCCCGCGTAAATCACAGAGATTCACTTGCTTAATTAAGTCTTATCTTTGCACGTTAGCAGGACGCTGGAGTTAGAAATGGAGCTGGGGCCGAAACCCAGGCAGCATCTTAAGTACTGGCAAATGCCTTTGTTGTAAAAAAAAAAAAAAATGTGTTCAACATTGAGTTGTTTCTTTGGATTACTGCAAACTCAGAAAAAGTACTGCTTCAACAACTTGTCCAGTGTAGAAAACAAGGAAGAACCCTAACGGGGGTGGGGGTGTGTGGAGGGGGGCATGTCAGGACAACTGTGGGCTCTCAAGCTGCTTGGTCCTAAGCCTCCCAGTAGGATCCCTGAAAGTATATCCTGTAATATTGCTATTCCCAAGAGAGTCTGTGGGTAGTGGAACTGCTTCCTACTGCCTCTGTGAGCATGACAATCCTGATCAGAAATTTCTGTTTTGCCTTGATAATCGAGTCATAGTTTAATTGGGCATGAAATTCTTGATTGATGATGATTTTTCTGAGAACTTGGAAGAGTTTCTTGTTGTTGGCCTTCACTTTTTGCTTTTAACATGTGTATTACTCATCTATCTCTAGTTTTTCTTTATTATGATGTCTCTTACTGTTTTATCACAACACGTTTGGCTGTGTCTTTATGTTTATCTGACTTGTGCCTCTGGGCTAAGGACTTATTTTCTTTCTATAATTCTGGGTGATATTACCAAATAGTCCATTAAAAAAAAATTTGTCCCATTCCTTTTCCCCTGAAGTTGTTTTTAGATATATATTGGAGCCTGTCAATATTCCTTACGGCCAAAATAAGGTCATACCTCTTTAGCTTTTTTTTCCAGTTCACTGTTATTTTTCAATATGTCAAATATATATTTGTACTAATTTTTGTATTTCAATTGACTGTGATTTTTCTTTGTAACACTTATGTTTCTTTTTTTGTCTACTGTATCCACCCCCCACCCCACCACCACCAAATTGATGCTTACTTTCAATGGCTGATCTCATTGGTCATCCCAAGGATATTTATTTTAAAGTCTGACTATTCTATGAACTTGATTTCCTTTGGTCTGAATTCATAACTTGATGGTTAATTTGATTCGTTCATGTGCTGTAGAATTTTAGTTTGTAGGCTCATTCTGAACATGAAGGATTTTTGCTCTTTTGTATTGTCTCTTTCATTCTTTGACTAATGCTTCTGTGGTTTTACTGCTTTCACCTGGTTCCACAGGCTCAGTCCATAATTAGGTATTGTAAGGGTATTTCATGTTTTTCTGCTTTGTGGTTTTTTGGGAAATATTACAGATTCGTGGAGCAAACAAGTAACCTGGTTCAGTTCCTCTTCTAAGACTTTTCTCCTTTTCTTCAGTCTGTGTGCGCCTGTGAGAGGAAGCCCTACTCACTCCTTACTTCAAGAAGTCATGTGGCTGTTCGAGTGGCTGTAGTAACTAACTCCCTCTTCCCGGAAGTCCTGTTCTGTGCTGGCCTTCCTTGCCTCCTGCTGATTTGGTAGCCTTCCGTTTTTCTGAGCTTAGGCTCACTTTATTTCTGTCTTTTTTCTGTGTGTGTGATGCAAGTTTATCTTGCCTTTGAGGCAGATGAATACGGGTTTTTTTTATTTTTCAAAATTCAGATTTAAAATCTGAAATACGCATTTGGATCAGAGGGATTATCTCAAAACGTGGGCGCACAGAGCCAACTGTACTTGCTTTGCACTTTGCCTGCTTGCTTCTCTTTAAAGTTCTTTTCCCAGGAATGCTGGGGTTCTGCCTGTCTTTTTTCTTCCTTCTCTTGTAGAATTGCTTCAGAAGTTAAGGGATTTACTTTCTTCCTGGCATTACTTTGTTTGGGCAATGTGCAGAATAAATTTCAAAGCTCCACCTTCAGTGTAAATGCCACCGATAGCTCTTGCTAGGGAGAATAATATTAAGAAATAAGTAAGTTTACCGCAATTATTCTCCAGAACCAATTTTCAGGAGGTGTGACATTTGATATGTGTACCCAGGTATAAATCTTCCACTTGGCTCTTGACTATGTTTGTTATAAAATAGCCAATAAAAGCTTCCTGAATTGTTTGGCCTGCTGTTCACTTAAAAAAAAAAAAGAAATAATATTATAATGAAAACTTTGTATCAAAGCTTTTATAAAATCAAATGTTAAAAAATTGGCAACATTCATTTTTATATCTCTCTTTTAAAGATTTATTTGTTTTTATTTAAAAGTCAGATATACAGAGAGAAGGAGACACATAAATTAAGATCTTTCATCTGCTGGTTTGCTGCATTAAGTGGCCGCCACGGCTGGAGCTGAGCCTATCTGAAGCCAGGAGCCAGGAGCCTCCTCCCAGTCCTCCACGCGGGCGCAGGGTCCCAAGGCTTTGGGATGTCCTTGACTGTCTTCCCAGGCCACAAGCAGGGAGCTGGATGGGAAGTGGGGCTGCTGGAACACAAACTGGCACCCATATGGGATCCTGGTGCATGCAAGGCAAGGACTTTAGCCACTGGGTTACTTCACTGCTCCCCTCTTTTTTTAAAAAAATCTCTTAATATGTTATAATAACTGGGAAAATACCTATGCTTCAGGGAACTTCTAATTATGCTGGAGTCCTTTGGGTGTTAGGGTGGCACTGGGCTGAAACCAGCCTCTCTAGTGTTTCTTCTCAGTCTTTTGCAAACTCACTGTAACTCTGGAATCACTCAAAGAGGTTGGGCTCTGTCCTCAGAGCTGTATTTTTGTAACTGGCCTGTAGCACCCACCGATTTACATACCTTGAATAGTTAGATTTCAGGTATTCTTTTCAACATGATGCATTTATTCTTACCTTATCCTTAAGATACTCTGAAAAAATATGTGTCGTGTCAGTATCAGACGATTCTGGCCCATTTCTTCAGGGCACGTCCTCTGAGATGGTCCAAGTTGTGTTTGCTTCAATGGCCTTCCTGGCTTTTTCTATTCATCTTTTTGTTTTTGAAATTTTGTCAAACTGTCAGCCTATCACTCAATGCTACCCTGAATCTTGTTTCTTTTACGTCTGACGGCTTGATTTGGCACTCTTTTCGTATCAATATTTATGACATTTCTATTATTATTATTAATTATTATTATTTTCAACATTAAGACATTTAGCCATAGCTAGACTCTTGTGCTCCACACAGGGTTACCTAGGAAGTGTTTATGGCCAGTGATAAATTTGTTTTGTTCTGAACTGGAGTAAGCTCTCTGGATCTGGCTGTCCTGGTGAGCAGACTCCAGAATTCAGGAGGGCAGACAGCAGAGCCCAGCTTTGCCGTGTTGAAGCCGGCTCCCGGGCTGGGCCTGAATTCAGTTCTGTCTTTTCAACAATAGGTGGCACCAGCAATTTCTGTATTGGGGCTGCCTAGCCATGGAAAGCATCATCATTTTGATCATTTTTTGATTTCATATCATTGTGTTCACAGATTATGAAGAGCCAAGATGTGTTTATCTGAAAGCCTGAAGGCTTGCACATGCGTGCACGCAAACACAGAGGACTAAGAAGCGCTTTGCACAAAGGGACCTGTAATACAATGCTATGGCTCTTGCCTTGCTCGGGTCCTGGCTAGGTAGCCATCGTCTACGGAGACCAGACATTTCGTTAACACATGGAGTTTAACTAATTATGAATATGATTATATATATAATATAGACATGGCAGATGTTTGCAGGCGACTCTTGTGACATTCTCTGAGTGGAACCTTGGTCTTGGCCATGCATGTAAGGAGTTAGGCACTCTCCAAGCATAGCCTGTCAGGTTCCCACCGACAACTGTCCCTCTGCGTCACAGAGCCCTCATGTCTCCCTGTCACATGTACCCAGGAAGCCCATCAGTGTTAAAAACCCGGCATGTACAAGCTTCGTTCCATATCCGTTTTCCAGAGAGTAATTCCCTGCTTTTACTTTTATTGCTGCCTTTCCATGAATTTTTTTAGTCTCTTGCCTTTTGATGCATTTCCTCTTTTTCTGTTCGCTGGCAGATCATCATTTGATTTGCAATTCTCCCGTTTACTTTTGTTTTCGCAAGGTGTGGGGAAGATAACTCTCTGGTTTGAGGATGAAAAATTCGTGCGGTGTTGCTCACAGACTTTCAAACATGGGCCAATGTCAGCTACACATGCAATCTCCAATGGGTCCCACACAAAGCATTTTTCTGATGTCATCATCTCTTTGTGTGCATCTCCCAGATCTGTGGACAGACCTTGAAGATGAGAAGGTAAAGGGAAGTCTCACAGGGTGGAGTCTTAATCGAAGCCCTGTTGCCGTGTTATATTTTCCTTTGTTTTTCTTCTTCCAGAAGGAGTTCAGTACTCCTTGGTCTTTATCTGGCATCAAGCTTTGGTTTCATCCATGGTGCTACCTATGGATTTCTGCCTTCATAGAAAGGACCTTTTGATAATATAGAAGTCCCAGCTCCACCTGCTGTGTGGCTTCAGGCCAGGACCTTATACATTCCCGAGTTTCTGAGGTTTTCCTTTGTGTTCTGCAGGGCAGAGCTTCACTGTTAAGAGCTGCTGAGTTCTTTGGGTGCTCAGCCAATTCTAAGATACTCACACAGAGGCACGAGAGCATGCATTCAGAATCGTTTAGGAGTGTTCTTTGTGCCCGAAGTGTCTGACTCATCTGCCCCTTATTTGCCATTATGCTAGTGAAGAGCTCCAAATGGAAGAGGCTAATGCAGTCCTGGGTTTGCTGCTTTCTCTACTCATCTTGCTTCAATAACTCTTTCTAACTTTAACAATTCAAGGCCATCGCTGCGTGGGCCTAACTTATTAAGAATGTGACCCAGAAATACGTTTAGGAATCTGACGGATTCAGCCCCATCACCTGCCTTAGAGAGGACGACTCCATTGAGGGAGCAAGAGAAGAGTCTCTGTGCCTGGTGAAGTTGCTACTTGGTGCAAAGAAAGGCCTGAGGCTCCCGTGCCTCCTTCTGCTTCTCGCCTCCCCCGATGAGCCAAGCCAAGGGACAGAACAGCTGTGCCACCTTCTGCAGATGTCATGTCAGGCTTCCTCTCGAAGTGGCAGGGCTTTCATTTTCCTTCCAAAGATGTTTTGTTTTCATCTTGATGTGGTTGACCTCAGCTGTGTACCTCTTAAGGCTGCATGATTCTGATTTGGTTCAAAACACGATGGCTTGATTCTTTGGGGGGAGTTGACTTCCAACTAGTAAATCCTGGCAGCTTTCACTTCTTTAGGGCATGGTGTAAGCCAGACACTGTATGCCCATTGTTTCACCGACAACTGTGTGAGTAACTCTGTTTACTCCTGCCGCATCTTGTCGTGGAGGAAACAAGTGAGGGAGGTAAGTAACTTGCCTCAGTTTACGTAGACAAGGGGAAATCAGTCCATTCTGTTTCAGGAAGAAGCTTTTCTTGCCTTGGCCCCTGCTCACCTGTGTCTTGACTTTTGCTCTTCCTTAGGGGTACAAAGGTTGCTTCTGTGACTTGGTTACAGCCCAGGCTACTTCTGAAGGGGGGGAGTTAACATTTCTCTGGTGCCCAAGTTGTCTGTTTCTCCGTTGCTGCAGGTGTTCAACATATATTCATTCTGATTGGTCCTGAGTATAAAGCTGTTCAAAAGACATTTATGGACCTATTCTCATGGAAGTTTACAACTTAGGGTTTTGAAAAATGAATCAAGTAAGAGACAGAATTACTTCTGTTCATACTTTCTGATCAAATGTGTGTTTATTTTAATAATTTTCAGTACCACAACACCCACCCGCTGGTTCATTGGAAAGCAGAATTGACTTGAGTATCCATTGCATTATCTGCCCAGAAAAAGACACTTATATATGAATAGGTTTTTTTATGGGAAGGAATTAATAATTCAAGCCAGTGTATGTTGACATTGATTAAAAGAAAATAGTAAAATTATTGAATAACGAGTTAAATGTGCTGGAACATTAGCTATTACTTACAATATAAGTATGTAAAAAAAAAAATTCTGCTCTATGTTGAAATGACAATATTCCTGGTAGGTGGCGCTAATAAGTATTCTTGAAGTTAGAGTATTGAGTTAGAATAACTGTGGAGTTTCGACCTCTTCTTTCCTCATTTTCCCCCAAGTAATTAAAACTCAGAAATCGCATGTTCAGTCTCCCCTTCCCTCCCAAATTCATGACTTGAACGCTGAATAAACTGTGGCTTATTCAAGGTTTCAAGAGTTCAAGTTGTCAACATTTCACCTTCTCATGCATTAGCAATGTCGGTGACTTAGACATGAATATGATTTGAACTTCATGATCCTTTTCCCTTAGATGTGGTTGAGGTACTGTGAGCTCCTCATGAAGAGAGTTAGGAAGATCTGCTCTTTCGCGTGCTTTGTCTGAATTTCAGCTTCTACTACTAAATGGACTTACTAATTGTTGGTGACTCAAGAGGCATTTTTTTTTTTTTTTAACTCCGGGTGACTATTTTAGCAAACCACATTAAAGCATGTATGTTCCTTGTCAGGTTACAGGAATGAGTTTTCTTAATGCCATCATTGGATTCCAACGGAGGACATAAATTACTCATGCATTTTCTAATGGTTACAGAATTTTCCAGAGTTTTGGCTGTCTAGTTCTTATAATGCAGAGGTTCCATTACCAAAGAGTAATTGATATAATTTTGACTGGCAGGCTGATACGACTTAGAAAATCAAATAAATAAAAAAAACTTGAGTCATAGAGTCTAGGTCAAAATTTCAAAAGCTGTGTGAGAGAGGACATTTTGCAGTTATGAGGAAAATCTAGCTTGGAAAAAAAAAAACCCACAACTGGTCTTGTCTTGCTTATTTTGTGTGTATGAGCCAGCTCTCCTTCAGTCCTCTGAGCCTTGTTGTTCTCATCTGTAGACATCGAAGCAGACATAGCAGTGCCTGCTATATCTATTTTTACTATTTTTGAAAAAAAATTATATGAGATCACACATGTAAAGGCTCCTTAGAAAATTAGTTGAAGCTCTACGTAAAAACAAGGGTTTCAAAATATGACAATAATGATCATAATGCATAAAGTGACAATTTTGGTCTACATCCTGGCATAAAATTATAGGTCTGAGAACATTAAATAGGCGCTTGGATGCTTTTTTATGTGTTGATATAGTGACAGTTTTGAAACCTGCACGTTACTCAAGGAAGGATTTTGTTGTTCAACATTGATGTCGGCCAAGGAAAGCAGATTGAAGTATCACCTTTGTTTCAAAAGGGTTAAAGGCAAATTTCACAAGTAGAAACAACAGAAAAACTTGAAAAGCAGGCAAATGATAAAATGGGATAAGGGAAAATGGAAAGACAATTATGGTACTCAAAAGGTATCCCAAGGCCCTGCTGCATTTGCTATGGGTGAGTCAGAAATTGGGATTTGAGTTTTGCTGCAGCCATTGCAATGAAAAAAATAAAATAGAGTCAGCCACATGAGTCATCATGCCTGTCAGGCTCCAGGGGAAAGGGCTCATCCTGGTATTGAGACATAGGCAATAATTTTCCCATGAAATTATATATAAAAAAGGACCTTTATGATGAGCAGCATCATCCTACAAGACACCTCAGTGGTTAATTCCATACGGCGTTCAGGCTCTTATGGATGTCGTGGCCGCAAAAACAGTGATCTAACAAGTCACTGTTGTTCAAAAGCTCTTTTTGTTAGGGTCATGATTGAGAGTGTGTTAGGATTAGAAATAGTCTCTGAGCTCTTGGTGCCTTTTGCTTTCTAGACTGGGGAACTGAGACCTCCAGGAGTTGAGTCCAAACTAAGGGATTATCTTTGTATATGAGTGTAGGAGCTCCAAATGAAAAAGAATTTGCTCTGAACCCATTTGTGACAGCCATCCTTGACTCAGTACAAATGCCACCGGGCACTGTGAACGTGTTTCTAATTATGAGTGTAGCAATTCACTGTGATGCCCTCCCTCTTCCCAGTCCCCTCCCCACTGTTACCAAAATGTAGAAGCTATTGAATTAAATGGTATGTTCCCATTTTGTTAGTTTCATTTTGACTGGTGAAGCTACCAGTAAGCCTGCAAAATGGATCTGAATTTTAGAAAACAGATCTTTGTACACAACATTTTCAAGATTTATAATGACCTGGGGCAAAAAGATGCCCATCTTTGTAAATATTCATAGTGCCTATAATCTGAAAAGTTTGATGAGGATCATTATTTTGAGCAAATTAAAAGAAAAATCTTAACTTTAAGGCATCCATGGATTTTAGAAATCTTGGCTGGAACCCTACTGGAATTTTGTTTCTAGAGCAAGCTTGTTTGCTCACATATATGGGAAATGACTTTGAATATGAGTGGCAGTTGTTCAAGAGGTTCCTGTGGTGCTTCTGGGGCCGATTAAAACAGACTTCTTTCTTCAGGGAACTTAGAGCAACCCTGAGAATAAATGGGGCCCCGGGCCTAGAAAACAGAAGGGCAGATCCCTGAAAGCATGGGGGCCATAAGCTTGTGAGATCTGAGAGAACTTGGCTCCATCTGGTTGACTTGTGAGCGCTTGTGGACTTGTCTATTGGGAATCATAGGCTGTACATATTAGAAGCCACAGCAGTGGAATGATTCATTAACTTGTTCAAAGTGACACAGTGGAAGGTTAATAGTATCTGCTCCTCCCACCTTTGAGAGGGATGGAGATGTACCAGGGAGAGAGGAAGAAGAGGCAGACCCCGATACGAAATTCCTCCTTCCAGCTGCCTTTTTGCTTTCCAGTTTGTTAAATTGAAAATTGGGGCCAGATGATCTCTAAGCAACTTTGTAAATATAACACAGTGGGGGAGATGTAAAATGCGATGAAAACGAGATCACTTTTCTGGAAAGATCCCAGCCTGCCTAAGAGGAGCATTTTGTTTTCTTCCCGTTAATTCCCTGAGCCTTAATAGCTGATGGAAGAAGCCCGAGGGTTTCTGAGATAAAAGAGCAGAGGCATAGACCATTATTTTGCCCAGCAAAGCTTTGCAAAAGAACACACTGGCCCAAGGAACGGACTATACCTCTTCTTAACGTTGCTGACAGCAAAATGAATTTGATGTCTTTCATCTTAAACATATGCACTAACTAAGCCAATTTGTTCAGATACAAAACATAGATAGCATTTTTTTTTTTTACTCCAAATTGCTAGCTCAGAGTTAAAGGATAACACATTGCCCTGGACTTGGTACCATTCAGATCTCGTGCTGGTGATGCCTTCATTCTTTCTTTTGAAGTTACCCTGTTCTTCGACCTTCAACATCCAAAAACTTGCCTACTGGGTTGGTGAGCTGTGAGTTGCTGTTACAGAATGATACTGTGACTTGGAACCTTTGACAAGCTCCTGTGCTCTAGGGTTAAATCTTGACTGGGTCTATTTACATGTACTGGCTGTGAGTATGAAGTGATTCACAAGAGAAATGGACAGGGAAACCCAAAGAGGCAAGGAGGGTCCATTCTAAACATCTCACTTTTGCATGTCCATTTCTCAGGTCCAGAGGTGAGTCAGTTTAGGGCTTTCTGGAATAACCGAGTCATGAGGAATTTGATGCTGAAGGAAGTTGTCTTTTATACAAGTGAGTAATGCCAGCTGGGGTGGGGTGGAGTGTTGGGTAGATAGAATAGCATCTTATCTTCGGGAATACTATAGGAGAAAAACAAGGGGAACGGATGCTTTGTATCAGTGTCTAGGGAATAAACTAATGGCTCATGGCTATACAGTGCCTAAGACTTGTAAGTTGATGCTGTGCACACCATCTGCCTTGACTCTGGGTGGCAAAAAGTGAGGGAGGAGCAAGAATCTGAAAGTGGCATTGATAGCATGAATGATCAATACAGAGCCGGCTTTTATCTCTCCCTTTCAGAGAAAAGAAATTGAACTGTTTAAAAAACAGGCTCCTTTGGGCCTTTGGCTTTCTATTTGTGTCCGTCAGTGGCAGATGTGGCTCCGGCATACTTGGCAGATCCATATGCAAGTTGCAGCTTGGACTCCTGCACAAGGTGGCGTGAAGTTTTCCTGGTACTGCCATTTGCACATGCGTCAGTTTTATTCCAAAAGAACTGTGCTGCTTGGAAGACAAGAGATGGGATAAGCCAGGAGGCATGAACTCTGGGTTCTGGGGACAGCCTTGGCGGAGCTGTTACGTTTAGCTCTCCCCTCTGTGTTGGGGAATTTCCTGGTGTGATCTCTGGGATCCAGTTCAAGAGCTCAAGTCCTTACGCTTCCTTGTGGGTAAGGAATGATGATGCTGCCTTTTAGACAGACCAACTCCTGTCATTCCTTGCCTTGGATCTTTCTTTGGTTGGAGAGACGCGTTAGACTTCTCAAAACCATTTCTGCCCTTGGTACTCCATTTGTGAGCCTAGCCTCTTTTCCCGACAGTATAATCACATGCTAACCAAAACCAAGTATTAGATTTTTGCATTTCATATGCTGGTAGTTCTTTGTACAGACCTTCCTTGATATCAAAGAGGAATTGTAAAAGAAAGTAAGTTCAAGTTTCTGCCTGCATTTAATCCAGAGAAGTTTCAGAACTTTTAACCCACTAATTGATTTTTATAATCCCATTCAGCTAAAGAGAATGGGAAAAAACTATATTCCAGCTAATTCACGGGCCCTATACTATCAATGTGTTTAGCACATACTTGAGACCTCTTAAAAATGCCATTTATTTCTTTCCTTTTTCATTTCCTACCTATTCATTTTTAATTAGCTTGTTCATTATTAGGTAATTGTGAGCTTACAGAAAAGTTATAAAAGTAATACAAAGATTCCCAGTGTCTTTCCAATTTTCACATGAGATCACATAATTTTTTCCTCTGTGTTCTCCAGAATGTTAAGGGTTTTTTTTTTTTTTTTTACCTAAGTTCGTCTATTTCTCCTTGAATCATTTGAGAGTGAGTTGTAGGCATGTTGCTTCAACACTTTGAATTATTTCAGTGACTGTTTCCTAGAAAAACCAAAATGAAGAGAAAAGGAAGTGTTTGTCCATTTTCCTCTTTCTTATAGTTCTGGTATCCAACCAGGGGTCATGCTTTGTTGTTAAGCCTATTAGAATCCTTTATTTAATCAAGAAGAATTCTTTTGAAACAATTTTTCATTTTTACATTATTTTGACTTTTGTTGCCAGCACTTTTGAAGAGTACTTCTCATTTTGCCAACGTTGCCTCCCAATGGGGCCCAGATTCTATACTTCGGGCAAGAATAGGATGTGTGTTCTCAGGGCATGGAATCAAAAGGCATTGATTGGTATAAAATGGGTGCTGTTAACGCCAACCTTTTGGCTTAGATAGTGCACTTGTTTTTCTCATTGTAAAATTAGTTAATGAATATTTTACCTGTGAATTTACAAGTTAATTCTTAAATTTTATTTAAACAAGATTTATTTATTTTTGTTGAAAGGCAGGTATACAAAGAGAAGGAGACAGAGAGAAAGATCTTCCATCCACTGGTTCACTGCCCAAATGAACTGAGCTGATCTGAAGCCAGCAGCCAGGAGCTTCTTCTGGGTCTCCCACATGGGTGCAGGGTTCCAAAGCCTTGGGCTGTCCTCAATTGCTTTCCCAGGCCACAAGCAGGGAGCTGGATGGGAAGTGGAGCAGCTGGGACACGAACCGGCACCCCATGGGATCCCGGGGCACATGCAAGACAAGGATTTTGGCTAGTAGGTACTGCGCTGAGCCCAGTCCTTAAATTTTTTGATGTAAAACTATTTCGCGATTATTTATAGATCCTCTTCCTTATTCAATTTGACCATTTGCTTATACCGTTTTTAACTCTATCATTCCTTTTGAACCTATTAATTTTGTTCTAAAGTGAAGAGGAGCCTGTGTATATATAATACCATGAATTTTTCAGTGCATTGTAGTAATTATGATATACTGCTGGTAAGTATGTCTTTTGATGTTCTAGGTGCCCTGGATTTGATCAGTGGAAGCAGTTTCAAGTTATCTTTTGAAACTTTGCAATTTGCTTATCATCCTTTGAGTAGTTCCTTGCCTTTAACTGCATCAAAAGATGCTTTGGGCTCACCTATTATATTTTTTGTCCTAGTCCTGGAACCAGCCATTTCTACAAAGAACCCTGGTTCCTTTGAATGGAAGGCAGTATTTAGAAACCAAGATCTTACTGCTAAGGAGGTATCAGTGTTGTAGGATCTCTCGGCTGGAGAACTAATACACACAGACACATAATTACACATACTGTGTACACATAGACTTCTAGATATCTTTGGGTTGATGCTAAAAAATACGAATTTGGGCCAGTGTCCCCAATTCCAGTCTAACACCAGAAGGTTTGCTCTAGTTAAGTCTTCCAAATTTGTCTTCTTTAGCAGTAAAAATCCTGTTCCTATTATTCTCATTGCGTTTATTTTCTCCATTTGCTACATGAGCTGTCTCCTTGGCCCTCACCTCTTTAACAGAGCAGTTGGGCTAGACATGTTTCCATTTCTAATTTTTCCATGTTGGGCCTGCTACATGTGCTAACACCACCAGTTCCTCCAGTTGCCTGCACTGTTTGTGGGTCTTTTAAAAAAATTACTTACATTTCTGCATTGAAAGGGGGCTCTTAACAATGATCAGTTTAAAGAAGATCTAATGAATAACTGATCTTGCTTTATCTTTCTGTTTGTTGTGAGTGTGAGAGAGATAATGGACCTTTGAATATTTGAGTGATAGACTGAGGGCTATGAGTTTGGTCACCTTCACTGAAGAGTGGGCGCCATGGTTAGTAGTGCATCTCAGTGTTTTTCTTATCCTGACTGTCCAGAACCCAAAATAAAACTGATAGGATTGTAGAGAAAACAGCTAATGAGAATGGGGGCTCTGGGTGTACTGATTTTTTTTTGTAACATGTGTTAAGAACAGTGTTTTGGAAACCCTGAGTTGGAACTCTTAAGTGGGGTAAGATGGTTCATAAACCACGGGCAAGATCATGTAGGACCATGTCGTCACTGGCATGTCAGGTAGAGAAGCTTAAAGTACTTGGCTATATGAGCAGGGTATTATCACCTTAATTAGTGGAGGAATGTAGTGAATCAATCTTTTTCCAATTAATTCATTTATTCAGCAATTTTCAAGCTCTGACTCATCTGGCAGGCAGATTGGGAAATAATAAGGATGTAGTGATGACCAATTTGAGTTCTCATGGAGTTACATTCTAGAAGTGGAGAAAGAAAAAAGAAACAGAGGGAAAGGATGATTTCAAATAGCTGTGAGTGTTGTGCAGAGAATAAAACCACGAGAAGGTTTTGCGAAAGGGACAATAGGGCACTGCTATGCTGGAACTTACAGTTTTGAGCATTTACTTTGGCTCATATGTGGGATATGGACATGGTGAGGTGAAAGATGGTTGTGTGAGACTAAGAGAAAAATGCTGATGATATAGATTTGGCCATTCAGAATGATAGCTGCTACCTGCATATGGCTGTTTAATTTTAATTCAAGTTAATCAGCATTTAGAAAAAGTTTTCTCTTACTTCCTTTGGCCACCTATTCAGTGCTATACAGAACCATGTGGCTAGTGTCGACCATGTTGGACTGTACCTACAGAGAACAGTTCCGTCAATGTGGAAAGATCTGTCAGACTCTTCTGGTTTAGAATGCGGTGGTTGAAGGGGTGGGAGAAGTAGTTGGAAGCAGGATCGATTGGGCATCTATCATCAAAGACTGCTGCCTGCTAGGATGCTGGTAGAAGCGAAGAGACACATTAAGGCTGGTGTGTGGTGTTTCATCTTGAGCCGTGGGGTGGATGAAGGCTGGAGAGGAACAGGATTGGTTATGGGGATGAGGAGTTTTGTGTAAGACGTATTATGCCATCTTGGTTAGAGCAGAATCCAAATAAATCTTAATGGAGGTACAAGGAGAAGGAAAAGTCCATTTTGATGAGCTTTTCAGCCTCATAGCCCATGCTAAATAAGTCCCATATGTTGGTAAGTCCTCATCTTGCTTTAATTTTAAAGAGGCCGTTACTGTCTGTTGGTTGCTACATTAAGTACTATTTCATGCTGCTGCAGAGCTTAATTCCACCGAAATCCCTTTGTTTATTTTAATTTTGTTTGAATTGTTATTTGGAATGCTAACTGAAAGTGACCGGAAAATGAGGAGTTACCTTGGCTCAAGAAGTGCTTGTTAAGGGACCACAGGTGCAAGACTCTGGTCTGGGACTGTGACAGATAAAGTCTGTTCGCCTTACGTTTTTGAAGCTTAATGTAAACTTACAGACAAAGCATGTCTCCTAAAGGAGAAACTGTGGGAAGATGAGGGGACTGTAAATAGTCTGCCTTAAAACCAGTGACATTTTTTGGTATCTTTCCAGAAAGGTTCCCCCCACCCCGCAGACACATGACAGTAGGCCGTACATGAGTTGAGTAAATATAATTGAAGTTTCACAGTCCTGGAAATCACCCCAGGTTTGCCCCTGTTTGGAAGGAGTCACTAGCCTGTGAACATTTAGGGTGAGAGGCTGTGCACTGTGGTAGTCACACAGACAAAGGCTGAGCCACGTTTTTTGTTTTAGATGTTACAGTGCTTTTATGGCTAATGATGGACAAGCAGATATGGGATCTGAGTCACGCTCTGTGTTGATGTTCTTCTGAAGCATGAAAGTTCTCTTTGGCAGCTAGGATTTGGGTTCACCACTGTTGTGCTCATCAACCAGTCCCCCTGCTGCCTTCCTTCATGTTTCTAGAGCCCCTTTGTTTGTTGGAGGGACTGAGAGGGACCCCAGGAGGGGCTGACAAATGCCAGCTGGAGTTGACTTGGGAAATAGGATGCTGCCTTCTGTCTCTTTCCCTCTTGTATTTTGCAGAACCCCAGTGGCAGCCCCCTTCACGTGGCTGTTTTCCCCTTTGGACTTTCACTCCTCCATGTAGTGAGGTCTCCATTCTCTTCATGCTGTTGTGCAAACCAGAACAATCCTATTTTGCTGTTCGGGAGAGGAGGGGTTTTGGTTCTTAACAGAATGCATCTGACCTTCCTTGTCTGCTTCATCTCTTTTGCAGGTGATAGTCCCCTCTCCCACATCCAGCTCCTCAGAAAATGAATGTTCACACATCTAAAACTGTAGTCACTCCAAATGCACAGGAAAGGATGGGCAGTTCCGAAACCTGAGTTCTGGACCCCATAGGACTCAGTGTTGTGAGAAGCACAACACTAACAGCCAGCTATACCTCATGGTGAACCTGTAAGGGCAGTTCATTGATGGTTCTTTCTAGCTCCCCTTCAGAATTCCAGCAGTGGTTCTCCAAATCCGGTGTATTTGTCAATTCAACCTACATTTTCTTCTTGCATGGGATTAATTTAGAACTAGGGAAGAAAAACTGCCCTGACATCTGCCTACTTAAATAGAAGGAAAAGTTGAAGAGTATTTTTTTTTTTTTAATCAGTCTTCTCTTGAGCATGTGTAATGAATTTATGTGGACATGATTGTCTCAAACATCAGGAAAGCCACAATGGGACCATCACACCAAAGCAATATGGAGTCCAACATCAAAATGAGAGTTATAGTTGAATTAGGATTTTCATTAGAACCGGTTTTTTGCTTTTCAGATTCTTGTATGTCCATCCCTAGACTGCTGAGCCATTTTTGAAAAGGATTTTTGAAAACAACTGAATTTGTCCTTCTTTTAAAGCAGGCAAATAGCAAACAGCATTGTTGTAACACAATGTTGTGAGGAAACTTTGAAGTGGTTATATTATACAGACATGTTTTCAGAAACTACAGCTTTCAGTAGGTATTGGAAATGGTAGCTGATGATGGGAACATTCATTGCACAGAAATTGAATCATAGAAAAAGGATTCCATGGCATAAATCCAGGCAAAGGCATTATACAAAGCTCCAGGGTTTTGGATGCTCGGAAAATGAAAGCAGAGCATTGGAAAATCCAGGAGTCTTTTCTCATTAGAGCTTTAATAAGGTCAAATGGATTTTTCTTCTTCACCATAAATGATAGGCTGTGTATTGTCTTCCATGAAACTTCTAATTAGCCAGAGAGGCAAACTCCCTATCCAGCTGAAATTGAGCGTATGTTTAAAATATGCGTATGTTTTTCTATGTATACACACACACCAAACACACACATCCGTTATCTACCACTCACACGCAGATCCATGGTGAATGGCAAATAACTGTGTTTGTTTAGGTTTAAATCAGTTCTAATTGAAGACTTTCAAGCTGAGGTTGGAAGGCTTTTACACAGATTTATTTGTTGTATTGTCTCTTCCAAAAGCCAGGGGGTGATGCCCAAGAAGTGTGTCATTCTCTTCACTGCATGTTCAGTCTCTGTTTTGCACTGCTCTTGGTAGACCTATGTTTGAATCACCCAAGGCTCTCTGAGGCCAGACCCTTAGATTCTAAGGACATAAATCATTTTTTCAAAGCACAGAATTCCAACTCTCCCAGTCTTGCTTAACTCTCACAATTGGTGGGCAGACCGGTGTTTTTAAAAGTCTGATTGAGATGGTTGGCAAATCTCTCTTCGGATAAATGCTCATCCAAAATTATATGCTATTGACCAAAGTCTGAAGACTACAAATAATGTACTTTATATTCTTTTTTTCCCCCCACCGATTTATTTAGTTGGAAGTCGGGGTTATGGGGTAGTGGGTAGAGTGGGTAGTGTTTGCAATGGCCAGGACTGGGCCAGTCCCAAACCAGGAACAAGGGATTTTTTTAACTCCCACATGATGGTGCAGGGACCCATGGACTTGGACCATCCTCCACTGCTTTCCCAGGCACATAAATAGGAAACTGAATCAGAATTAGAGCAGCTGGGACTCAAACCTGCATCTATATGGGTTAGGGTAACACATTTTATATTGTAGCACTCGTCCAGTTATGTAATCTGTAATCTCAGTGGTATCAGAGACCACAGTAGCTCAGGAAAATTCTGTTTTACTCCTCATGTGAAATTATGAAATAACTTTGGGTCTTGGTAGAGTATGCAGCATCCTTGGAGATTATATGGTGGATTATAGAGAACATTGGGGAGACGAAATGAGAACTGAAAGAAAGTGACACGCACTGCTCTGCTCACGTTGTGTGTTATTTTCCCTTCCCGGTATGGGGACTGGCGGATGGTAGGCGAGTGGTAAGATGGAGGTGTAGCCCAGCCCTGACACTTGGGAACAGGCTCAGCGAGTGTGGAGTGAATTTAATTGTAAAATGGGAGACACACGCTGCAAATGGGGATTTTGATTGGCTGCTGTTTCTGACATATGTTATGACACTAAGTCATTCAAAAGATGTTTTTTTTTTCCCTCCAAAGTTTGCAGAAATGCTCTGTCTGCTGGGGCAAACCATTTGACACATTAATAGCTTTGAAACAGAATACGGGTCAATTTTGCTACTGCCTGCTTCCACAAAAACGCGTCCTCAAAAGCTTTTATGACAAGATGATCAGGAAGCAGAATTTGTTTCTGAGCAATTATCCTACTTGTTGTTCAAGTTCGTTCCGTTAACTTTCATCATGAGTTTTGTTTGATACATGCTAGTCTATGGGCAGCAGAGACTGTGCAGACGCTCTTTGGGAGATGAAATGTCATTGCAACTATCTTTTCCACCACTGCCTCCTTACCTTGTTTTAAGTTTTTTTTTTTTAAATAGAGCTTACATCTTTCTGAAATTGTTATAATGTTTTTGTTTACCTATTTCTTTTTGCTTATATGTTAATTTTTGGATTTCTTCTTTAAAAAGATTTATTTGTTTTTATTGGAAAGGCAGATGTACAGAGAGAAAGGTCTTCCATCCACTGGCCCACTCTCCAAATGGTTGCAAAGGCCAAAATTGAGCTGATGTAAAGCTGGGAGTCAGGAGCCTCTTCCGGATTTCCTACATGGGTGCAGGATCCCAAAACTTTGGGCCATCCTCCACTGCTTTCCCAGGCCACACGCAGAGAGTTGTATGGAAAGTGGAACAGCTGAGACGTGAACTGGTGCCCATATGACATGCTGGCGCTTGGAGGTGAAGGCTTAGCCATTTGAGCCATCATGCTGCCCCCTTGATTTCTTTATTAAAGCATTATTTTGACAGCACTTGCATCCTAGATCTGTAGCCTCCACATCGAGAGCAGTGCTAGATATCTTGTGAGTCAGGTGATACATGTTTATTGAGTGAATGAATGGATGAGTAAAATTATTGGCACTCTCAACATACGTATATGATTCATTCATTCATGCACACTGATCAAGGTCCTATTATGTCAGGGTGTTGGACGTGAACAACATGCAATACTTGTGATTACAGAGTATAGTGTTTAGTATGGTACTCACTAGCCCCATGTGGCATACCTGGTGAACATAGACACATGAGGGAGATGTCTAAGTCAGAGGGAACTTGTAGGGAGATAGATACATTCAGCTGATCGGCTATGAGAGCCCTGATGTTTTTTCTAAGACCTAATTGTCAACGGATGTAACATGTGTATATGGTTCGTTCATCACAAACTGACCGTGGTATTTGCTTGACGGGAAGACACTGTTGCCTCCCCCTACTACTGAGAACCAAGCTCGCACTCTGAGAGTCCTGTGGGCCGATTCCGGTTTACTTCTCTGAGATGTCTGCTCTTCTCCTCTTGCAATGTGTCCCGTCTAGATGGAGTGATATCACTTATCCAGTGTTCCATTCTTGTACTCACGCTTGTGTCTTGTAGGCTTGGCTGATCGTTTCTTTAGGAGGCCCCAGTAATGAAATCCAGGAGAAGTGTCCCATGCAGGTGTCCTGCATACCACCCCCCCCACAGTCACACCCATCCTGCTTATATGGTTTTATCTGTTCAGGTGTCTTAGCTTTGTTAATTGTAGCCTGTCTTGTTTCCTTTGTCTTGTGTTCCTGCCATAATGCCTGGCAAACAGGCAGCTCAGCACATGTTTTCTGACTGACTGACCGAATGAATGGATTTAAATCATCTATTCCCATTTCTAAGGTGCTGTCACATAGCGGTCTGGCTCTGATCGAAGCTGTAGACATCACTCTGGTCTCTCATGGGAAGCCCCCGAATTCAGTGAGTAGCGGGTGAAGAGATGAAGTAAGTGAACAATGCAGAGCGGTGACCACTACTATTTGTGTGTAGGAACTCTGGAAATTGGTGTTTATCATCTACATATACCCTTCACCTCCCACCCCCCCAAGGCACACAATACAGTGACTTTTGGTAAATGTACTAAATTGTGCAACCATGACTGTAATCCAGTTTTACAGCATGCTCATTACTCCAATAAAATTCCTTACTGTTAATCCTCTTTCCTACTTCCAACCTCAGGCAACCACTAATCTACTTTCTGTCTCTATGGTTTTTTTTTTTTTTTGAGGGGGTATTTTATACAAATGCAATCACACAATATGTGATCTTTGTATCTGTTTTTTTCCCCAGTTAACAAACTATTTTCGAAATCTATTCATATTGTAGCCTACAGTACTATCTCGCTTGTTCTGTAAGATGGTATTCTGTTGTAGAATATATCACCTTTTCTTTGTTAGGTTGTCAATTGGTGATCATTTGAACAAGCAGACATTGTCTCTGCATTTTGGCTGTTCTGAACAATAGCACTGCTACAAACATTCACATACAAGTCGTCCTGTGGTTGAATGCTTTCATTTCTCCTGCCTGAATGTCTGGAAGTGAAATTTCTGGGTGACCTACTATTTAACTCTGGAAGAGACTGCCAACTGTTTTCCAGCTTTGCTGAGCCATTTTATAGTTCCACTAGTAATGAATGTGGAGTGACCCCTGTTCTTAAGGGCTAACTTTAACCAAGGCTAGAGACTTTTTCCTCCCACCATCTGGTGCTGTGTGCTGCCAGTTAGTAACACAGTGTCTCTTTCTTCACTGAACAAGAAGTGTGCAGAATGGGTGGGATGGTTGCAAGACTTAACAGATCTGTTTCTGTACTGAGTATGAATTTAGGTCTCCCTCAGAAACCCGCTTATTTTAGGAGCCTTCTGGAAAACCCATGACCTAAGAGAATTCCATTGTGTGGGTTTTGTTATGGTAGAGCTATGTGTCTCTTAAATTTCCCCCAAATCACATGGAATCCATGAAAATGTCCGTGAAGGACTGGATCCAAAAATTGAGAACTAACTGGAATAATCCAGGGAAAAAGTTTTCATTGGGTATCGAGTATGTGGACTGACTTGAGCTAGATGATTGTGGGGTGTGGGTAGCCTAGATGCTTAGAGCACTTAGCCTTGCTGGGGGAATCAACTTGATGCACTGGAGGTCATAGCCAAACCTTGCAAGACAGGGCATGCATCATTATACATTCATAAACGTTGTAGCATTTCTGAGCTTTGGACAGCCTGGGAGATGTCAGAGACAACTTCCCAGAGGAGGAACAGGAAGTGTGAGAGGGTACCCTGGAAGAGAGGTCAAGAGGGCATTCCTGGTGGGGGAACTGCATGGGAGAAGGCCCCAGGTCACAAGGCTTATAGATTGTGCTAATTGAATAAGACTTTGGATCCAATAGAAGCCTTATGTTTCTTTGTGTGCTGGTAGACTTGACCATTTCCCAGAGAGCCTTGCTTATTTTAAACTTGAGTTTCTTGGATTATAGAGTCTGCGTTTCAGAAGAGTTCCCGGGTAGCTCACTGAAGTTTGCTCTTAACAACAACAACAGCAAAAATCCCCACTTGGCAGTGCTATGTAGCTTGCTGGGCATGGATGTAAGTAGGCCAAATTTCAAATTCTAGTCTAATTCAGAGTGTGTTGCACAGCGCCCCCCCCCTTTTTTTTTCAGATCAACAGTTCTCAGATAACTCAGAGGGATGTTAAGATAAACGAAGGCCACCACAAAATAGGAAAGGCAATTGAATTCCAGAATTTGCTGATAATGGAAAGGCATGATAATCTGATGGTTACTTTCTGGTTGGGTTGTTCAGAGATGGAGTGATTAAACATACCACAAATCCTTTGTATATTGCAAAGCTATCGTAACAGGTACTTTCTGTGTTTTCTCGAGAAGGCCTTTGGGGCTTCTGTGACTGGAATTAGGCTCATTTATTAAGGCTTGAATTAACTAAAGTATATATTGTTGTGAAGAAGGCTTCTTTCATTCGATCAGTACTCTGGGTGTGCCTGTTGTGTGCTAATTATTATTCCAGCAGTGGAGATTGTAAGAGAGCCCAAGTTGGACAAAACATGATCCCGACACTCTGCGAGGTGACAGGATGGCTATCTTAACCTTTATGCCTGCACTCGGACTTGTAGTTTTGGTCTAGAGCAATGGTGCCTACATGGGTGGTGATTTTAGCCATGCATTGAGAGGTTTAGACAGGTTTAGACTGGAGGAAGGGCACTGCATTCTGATGGAGAGATCTCAGAGAGGCTGCTGGAACTCCTGCAATGCATAGAATGGTGACCCAGTTTCTAGAATGACCCAACTTCGTATGTCCCTAGTACCAGCCAATGTTGAGGAGCTGATGTAGAGGAGCGTACAAGGATGAGGAATTCAAGGCTCTAACGATGAATTCTTGACAGTTGTGAAGTGGGTTCAAAAAGTTTGTGGAAAGCACAGTGAAAAGATAGGTTTATTTTTGTGCAAAAAAAAAAAAAAGATTGGAGAGCCATGTAGGTTTTTCATAATAAGAATTTCATGAACTTTTTGATGGTCCTTTAGACTATGATTAATACTAGTCAGGAAAAAATAGGATGGAATCAAAGTGATTTAGAAAGACTCAAGAGGATAGTAGATACAGTGAAAATAGCACATCTTTTTATTTACATCTGTCAACTAAGGGGTGGGTTAGACCAGGGGTCTCCAAATGGAACATAGGCAGGCATCCCTGTTAATGCAAGAAGAAAATATTGGATCACCTGTAATTTATGTACATGTTTGAGAGGCAGAGAGCAGGGGGAGAAAGAGAGAGAGAGAGAGAGAGAGAGAAAGCGTCTGTGCTTCCATCTCTTAGTTCACTTTCCAGATGCCAACAATGACTGGGGCTGAGCTAAGTTGATCCAGGAGTTGGGTATTCAGTAATGAGGTATCCTACCTGGGTGTCAGTGACCCAGTCACTTGAGCCATCTGCCTCATGGGGTTTGCTGGGTTTGGGATCTGGAGCTGAGTTTCCAGTCAAGTAGTTTAATATGGCATCTGGGTGTTTTAATGACTGGACCACATACTCCCCCCCCGAATTTCTGTAATTTTATTTCTTTGTTGTTTTCTGTGTATGTTTTAAAGTATCCATGATGCTGGCAATAGCACGATTTGTGTAGAAAGAGGACACACCTTTATGAGAAGTGTGCTGCATATCATTTTATTGAAGAGAGACACCATCCAAAAAGTGAGGGATCCTGAAAGCCCAAGTTGTGGGGAGGGGTATCACAAAAGCTGGGGGTGGGTGTCTGGCCATGGATTTATGTTCATAGAAGGGCATACAAGGTGACAAATGTCTGTATCTACAAGAAGCTGCCGCCCACCAAGTTCCATCTCCTGGTGCTTGGAGAGTGGCAGAGGGCTTGGAGCAGAAGTCGACACGTTCTCTTCTCACATAGAGTCAGGATTTTTTAAAAAAAAAAAAAAACTGTCAAGGCGCCAGGGCTTTTCCAATTATTCTCTACACGAGTGTGGAAATTACTGTTCCCTGAGAGAATTTTCATTCACACTTGACGAAGAGCAAGGGCACATGGGCAGGTTGCATAATCGTCACTCACAAGGACCTGGAGGAGATGTGGCGTCTTCGACTCCTGCCCACTCCAGCGTGGGCAGAATAGTGCCTTGTTTTCAGACTCTTAGGCTGTACCACGCTGGGCAACGTAGTGTGACCTTATGTTCTTAAGACTACACTCTGCATGGCCCTGGGCCTTGGTCCTTGCTTATTCCCCTTTGCATTGACGTCAGGTGGGCCCAGCTGTGCAAAATCATGTCTAGAGAAGAACCTTGGCTCTTGCAGTCTCAAGGTTTTGATTGCAAATCCTCTCCAGTTCCTTTGCCAACAAGCCCGTTTATGATTGGCTCTCCATTTGTCCTTTGACTTGGGGGACTGGGCACTTGCAGTCATGTTTTGAAAATTAGCTACACTATTCTATTACTCTTGTGGGGTAAAACTGTGATTTGGCAAGTAAAAGCTTTGCTTTCAGGGGATCAAACCAAGATGCCAACTGCAGACCTAGTTAGACCTGCTCTTGGCAAGTGAGGCAGTTGATGTAGCGTTAGCAGTAAAAAATCACCTTGCTATACAGAAAGGCTGTGGACTCAGACACATTAACTGTGTTGTTTTAAGCACCTTGTCGTCACACTCAGCCTTTGCTTACGGAGCTTATCTAGTATTCTCATGGTCTTCAAGGTGAAGTCCTTTACCATGTGAGAGAAGCTGAAATCATAAAAATTGGTAACCTAAAAGGAGTTTTTAAAAATTATCCCCCATTTGCTTCCTTACCCTTCTGGGAGGTGGTGTGGTATGGTTGTTAAGTTCATGGGCGCTGGCCTGGGCTACCTGCTCTTAATCTCCCCTGTGCCCCTCAGCTGTGTGTGATTGGTTTGTTCCTTCTATATTGCTGTTTCCTCAGCCACCAAGTAGATGGATTTCAACTTTCATTGCTTTGAAGTTGAAATACAGCATCTGGAAAGATCTAACTGTGGTTGAGGCAAACAGTAATATGGTAGTTATTATTATTAGTCACTAACTTTAAACAGGGATAATCATGGCTGTTCCCTAGGTGTCTCTCAATTACTCTATAAGCATTATTTGGAGATAAAGCCATCACCAACAAATGCACATTTTAATTCTGCCAACGTTTCTTCTGCATTCCAGGGAGGAATACAAATGACCAACAATTATTGACTTTGGACAGAGTGGAAATTCCCAAATTCAGTGTTCTACTTCCCTTACTGGCTGTTGTGAAATATTTTGTGTGCACCTTGAAGCTAAAGCAGGGCCAGTAGAGGCCACATCCTTTCCTCATAGTGGTGGGACACAGCTTGTGGTTACTCTGTGAGGTGGAGATTTGGGGGGTTAAATCATCAAATCGAAATTGGTTGCAGAAAGAGATTGAGGGTCACTCTTTTTCACAGTGAGTTGGGATGTGTGGCTTGGCGGTAGAAGTGGATTATCTTAGTTTCTAGTGTCTCTGGCTTCACGAGGAATTGCATTTGGCTTAAGTGGGAAGGGATATGAGCATCCAAATCAAGTTGGGAATGAGTTAGCATTTGTTAGAATTACTGGTTTAGTCCGCCCCCATTCCTGGCAGAGCAGTGTGCCAAGTATCTGCATAAAAAATGTGAAAACTATGTTAATCTCTCAATTGTACCCAGATTTGACAGGTCACATTTCAATAGACAGTTGAACAGTTCAGTCTTAGTGTAAATTGACCCAAGTTCATATCATCATTCAGGTAATTACCACAGTTCTGCATTTTTCACAGCTAGATTGTTTCACGTGTCTATTGTCCAGACTTCTCGATAAACTTAAGTTTTGAAGCTAGGGTGCCCGTGACTCTTCCAGCCAAGTAACTTCCTTGGGAAGAGATTCTGAAATATTCTTTTGTCTCCTTGGCCTCAAAGTTCAGGGAATGTGGTGGTTTCCTTAAATGTTTTCTGCACGTGTCCTTTCTGGGATTTTCCTGAGCAGTTTCTAAAGCTGCAGCTACATTTTCTCCCCATTGACATTCTAGAGTTTTACATCCTTCTATCTTTCCGTTGGAAATAGAATTTTATGTTCAGACAATAAATCTCTTTCAAGGTTCTAAAATGCCAGCTAATCTTTGCACGCTGAAATTTGATGGACGAAGTGCTATTTAAATCCTGTCTTTCAGTGATTTTTTTTGGGGGGGGGGGTAAAAGAAAATGTTGCAGTTTTTCTGAGTTTTCTTCTTACCTGAATGAAGGGAGACACTTTGACGTGTTTGATAAAAATACAGAAGATAAAAGCTCACTTGTCAATTGAGTTGATCACTTTTAAAATCCCCACTCCAGATAGTTCTGTCTCTGATTTCCTTACATCCAGTAACCGGAGAGCGTAGCAACTCTCCCTCTGTAATTCAAAAGTAGAAGAATCTTGCACTGGTTACCAATTTTCCATGCTTCCTTTCAATTGTTTTTCCAGCCAGGATCATGTATCTCGAAATACACAAGGAAATGAAGAAATAGTTAGCAAACAAGCAATGAAGCCAATCCTGTTTTGACCACACCTGATCCTTCTTTGAGTGCTGCTTAGACTTTTTTTGTTTTGTGTATTTCTTGGAGGAGAAATCATCCACGTTGAATGTGTTCACCAGTATGTTAGAACTGCTTTCTTAAAGTCCTTGAGGTCACTTCTGACCCCTGACATCTACTGGTAGTTTCTGTCTGGTTGCGCGGACATAATTGAGAATGCTTGGCTCATGTCACTGAAAATTCTGAAGTAAGAGCTGGCCTAACCCAACCAAAGTTTGGTTTCAGAAACCTGAAATGCTTGACCAAGGACCTGGATTCTCTAGCACTTCATATTTTGGCTTCATCCTTAGCGCTATGCCACTGAATCAACTTTCAACTCTGTAATTCTAGATTTTTCATCCTGGAGCAATGCAAGGGATTTTAGATGTCACATCAACACATCAAACCTTGAAGAAACAAAAATATCTTTTTCTCTCAATCCTTAGCAAAAAGTCCCTTGCATCCTGTTGTCTTCCCATGGGCTACTTTCTGTGCACCTCCATTGCACTCTGACTCTGGTCAGGGTCTTTTGAATACGGAGCTGGATTAAAGCCAGTGGGGGCCCATCTTTGGTGCTATAGGTGTGACAATATGTAGTGACTCTCGGGGTGTTGTAACAAAGAGGGACACGTTCTTGAGCAGTGAGAATAGTAGTTGCTTAGTCCTTGTTGAAACTCTCTGTATGTATCACTGCCATCTCTCCCTATCAACTACCTCCTCTCCTGTTATCCTTAACCTCAGTGTTTCCCTGTATGTTTCCTGAGTGGTGGTGCTTCAGTTCTGAAGCTCTTACAATTCTGCCAACTAGAAAGCCTTGGTTTCCCCAAGAAATCATCCCTTCCACTTGTTTTTCTGACTTTTAAAATTTATTTTGATTTAAAGTCAGAGAGGAAGATCTTCTGTTTGCTGATTCACTCCCCAAGTGGCCACAATGGCATGAGCTGAGCTGATCCGAAGCCAGGAGCCTGGAGCTTCTTCCAGGTCTCCCACACAGGTGCAGGGTCCCAAGACTTTGGGCCATCCTGAACTGCTTTCCCAGGCCACAGGGAGCTGGATGGGAAGCGGGGCTGCCGGGATTAGAACCGATGCACATATGGGATCCTGGCGTGCACAACATAAGGACTCTAGCTACTAGACTACTGCGCCAGGCCCTTTCTTCTGACTTTTACTGGTTGCTTTCATCTTATGTATTCTCCCAGCTTCTGCTCACATATTAATGTCAATAGTTTTCCTTCATATGATATGGGACTGTAGAAGGAGTTTCCTACTTTTTAAAATAATGAGTTTGTGAAAATGTATCAAATAGTTACCTGCACAAAAGCCAAATAGATTCTGGAAGACATTAGGCAACCCCTGAGAAAAATGGTTTTAAAATCCCTAATCATAGCTCTCCCTTTGTATAGTTTGTCTAACCAGAAGCTATCTCCAAAATTCTGTGCCTGTGTTCTTCAACTCAGTGCTTATTGTGTTAGACTAGTGGATCACTCTGTCATCAGTTTAAAGCCAGTGACTATCGGATATGTTAGACATGAAAGTTTCATGTCTTATTAGGGTGGAAACTTCACTTCCTTTCATTTTTATCTCTCTGCTTTTTGTTCACAAATGCCACACAATGACACAGCATTTTCAGGGGAAGATGTTACTCTTGCCAGGATCAGACATCTGACTGATGAGCCTACTTACCACATGGTTGACTGCATGACTTATCAGTTGAAGAAATAGGGTCTATGTTGGCACAGGAGATGTGATTTACAGATTTAGTATGCCCGTGTACAGAGGTGAAGGGAATGACGGTGTGCTGTGACCTGTATGCCCATGTATGGGCACTGAGATGTTCTCAAGACATCATGTGAACAGACGAGTGGGGCCTGTGTTCCAATAAAACTTTACATGATTATTACACATTATAGATATCTGTACAAATATCACATTGTACCACCTAGACATATACAATGATGGGCCAACTAAATTATTTTTTGAAAAATCTTAATTATGGACACTGAGATTTTGAATGTGTAAACCCATCAAACTGTTGCCAGTGTGATATTTTGCCAATTCAGATCTTGTACCACGCTATCTAGAATGTTGACGTTTGTGAAGTTTTGTGACCATACCGAGCAATTTCTTCCTGAGGCCTTGACCTCTTTTCCAGGAATCTCTTTTCTTTCCCTTCCTTCTTTCCCGCTCTCCTCCTTTCCTTCCTTTATTCCTGCCTGCCTTCCTTTCTTTCCTTTTTCTAGCCAACTGTCCTAAGTAGACACTTCAAAAATCTATGGTGAGACTTGTGACTATTGTTGGGAGATGGAACTGTTGTTACAATGCAAGGGAAAATAGTGAGGCGGGGAGGGGATGTGGGAGGGTGAAAGGGGAAATCCTTCAGGCTAAGCAACTTTGTCATGAAAAATAAATTTTAAAATTCATTTAAAAAATCTAAATGACTATCATAAAAATATCACATAAATTTAAAAAATCGCAGTGAATGCAAGCACACATGAATGGATGGACATACGAACAGGTAGGAGAATGGAAGAAACGGGAGACTTTTTTTTTTTCTTGACAACACTTACCAAGATGTTGGTGAGTTCACAAGTTGACACCTATGGATCTTAACTTTGGAATGGAGTGAGTTCCAAAAGTTTGTTTTTGAATTGGCCATTTAGAACTAGGAACACATTTTATTATATCTAGGTTATTATAAATAATGCTTATCTGTTAAGCATAGTGCACAAAGCTTATTTGATGCATTATATCACGGTAATAAGATTAGAAAATAATGATGGAGCTGTCACCTTTTAAGTTTTATTAAAATATTAATGGGCACACAGTTTATCTCTAGGCACTATAAAAGGCATTTCCAGGCCTTGTGTAATATTGTATATTAAATAAAACTGAGGGCTTGTAAAATCAGTTGGAATAAAGAAGGTAGGTAGGTTGTTGAAACTCAACGTATGGCTTTCTTCCTGTCTTGCTATCAGCTCCCTTACAAGTTCTCTGGGAAACTAAATGTTTTGAAAGCATCACTTCTTCAGTGTTTTGTTATTGTCTTGCATCTTAGGGTTTTCTTTACATGGTAAATATTTACAGAAAACGTCTTTGAGCTCATCTGAAAGATCATGGTCCCCATTTTTTTTTTTTTTTGGATTGCAGTGTGAAGATATACAAATACGTGTTTAGATTGGAAAAAATAAGAATTTTCAAGAAACTCCATCAGCAAATTTTCAGCTAAGCGTTTTCAGTAAAATTCCATTTTTTTTCCAGTTTTTTTCCCCCTTGCTTTCAAATTGTCATCTTTTAATTTTTTTCTTCTCTTTTTCTCTTGGATTTGTCAGCATTTTCTTGTACCTTTGCTAGCAGTATACATAAACATATCAGCATAATCAATGAAGACTCTTGGCCTCAGTGTATTAGTTAACATGTATATTTTATATTTCTTCTACTCAGCACAGCTTTTAATGTTCTAAAGATTTATTTCATTAATTTGTTTTAAACTTGAAAGGCAAACTTACACAGAGATGAGATATGGAGAGAGAAATTTCCATCTGTGGATTCACTCCCCAAATGACTACAATGGCCGGCGTTGGGCCGGTCTGAAGCTAGGATGTTGGAGCTTCCTTCTGTTCTACTTGGGTACAGGGGCCCAAGGACTTGAGCCATCCTCTGCTGCTTTCCCAGGCACATTAACAGTTAGCCGGAGTGGAAGTCGAGCATCTGGAATACAAACTGACATACTTTGGGGTTTTGGCATGACAGGTGGATGCATAATATGTTACATGCACCGTAGTGTCAGCCCCTTAGCACATACTTACTAAAATTCTGTCTTGATGTATGGTCTTGATTGATAGAGGGCTGCACTCTGTTAAGTAAAAGGATTTGTAAGGGAGGGGGAGAGCTAAAGGAAGTTGGAAGAGAATAGAGTCTTCAGAAACTGTGAAGTTCCAGTTTGTCTTTCTTGATAATAGATCAGAGATATTTTTAATGTAGACAACTATATTTCCTCTTAAACTTTCATCTTGAGGCTGAGACACCAGATTTTCATGCCTATTTGATCATGTGATATATTAATGATGACTTTTGATAACCTGTGACTGACCCTTATTTCATGTTGAGAACACACTATGATCAGTATTGCTTTGCAGGAGGATGCATGAAAACCTTGTGCTGTTCTTACTTTATTACAGTGTGGTCACAGCTGAAATATAGGTGACTGCCTTTCTAAGCCTGAGCACCAAGGGAGAGATCGTAGCACATTGGCCTTGCTGTTGTCTGAGTCATTCATACCTGAATGTCCTTCACAAAGATGGAAAAAAAGGCATCACTTGAGACTGGGGGAATTGGCTTCTTTTGGTGACCTTTGGCGTTGTGCTTATTTCTGGTCCTTAGTTCCTCAATTTGTAAACCAGACATTGTGCCTAAGATGGAATGGTACACAGCGCTTGGAACAATGCATTTGCTGTAGGTGTTCAATAAATGGTAACGATTGTCATTGTCCTGGAGTTCATTCCGATCATTGTTCCTATTGCTTTTCAAGATATCAGTGGAAGGATTTTCTAAGATAGCCCCAACGCAAGCAATATATTATCTTGTTTTCTGTTTTTTAAAATCAGGGAATTGGGACTCATGGAGGTCTACCTTGTATAGAAAAGGAAGAGTGAGCTATTTTTTTTTAAGGTGACTTGACATTTATATTTGGTGACACTAAGATGGCTTACCAGATCATAAGGTTTTTTTTTTTATTTCAATTTTAATTTTATCGCATTGAAAGGCAGAGAGACATACAGAGAGAGTGACAGATGAACAGAGAGAGAGAGAGTCTGATGATGAACACACAGGCGGAGGCTTGGTCATAAACTCCTGGAGCAGGAAGACAGGCGAAGAAAATGCCTTTTCAACCTTCTGTTCACTGTGTTCTGTGAAGCCTGATCCACAGAACTTACTTGATGCATAATATCATGGTGATGAGGTTACGTGTTCATTATCTTCTCTCTCCCAGGGTGCCTGCTAAGTGATCAGTCCCCTCTGTGTTCCTGAAGCTCTCCTCTTGAGCCTGGAAGATTCTCCTGGCCTTTGGTTTCTAGGACTTGCAGAGTGACCTGCTTTGGTGCGAACTTCCTTTTGTTGATCAAATGCTTTCTGTAGGAATATTCTTCAAGATTCTGGTGGTGAAATCCTCTACCCTCTGTGTCTTCTCATAATCTCTTCTAGTAGCTAACCATTTTTCAACTCACGGTCCTTCTTGTAACACTACGGAGTGTTGGGGATTCAGGCTTTCAGTATCTTGTGACTTGTAGCTTGTCACCCTAAATGATCAGGTTTAGGGGAAATTAGTATTCTCTAGAAGTCAGGCAGGAAGCATATGTGTGTGAAAGGTGGTATGGATCACCATACCAGAGTGGCAAGGATTGTGATTGCACTGGCAGTACCTTCCCCATTGGAAGGGATTCATGTTGACAAAGTATTTTGACAGACTGCTGCTCACTTAAATTCTCTTTCCCTAGAATTCAGGCAGATGGTACCAGTTTGATAACTCTAATCAAAATGAATAATAACATTAACAAGTTCTAAAGAACAAAAGGATCCGTGCAGGGTTTTTTTTTAATTGCGTTCTTGTCTTCTGTGTGTGGTATCTTACCATATGTGTTCTCAAAGAGTGGATGCATTTCCCTCTTCAATAACTGTGTTGCTTTATCATTATTGATTGTTACTTAACAAGCTACTTCAAATCCACTTGTCCTAAAACAATATATGTTCATGATGTCTCATATTGTTGTGGATTGATTGAGGGCTTCTTACGATTTGGGCTGCTACAGGTGGGGCTGAATGGCCTAGGATGACCTCACAAGTCTAGGTCCTTAGCTTGACTAGTTGGGACACGGTCTCTTTATTTGGCTTCTCCATCTCATGCATGCCAGCTTGGTGAGCTCAGGGCTTCCCAGTGCTCAGGTGCTTTTCAGGATTATGCTTGTGGGAGGCTGGCACTTTGGTTCAACTGACTAATCCTCTGTCTCCAAGTGCCAGATGGTCACTGGTTCATGTCCCAGCTACTCCACTTCCCCTGGAGCTCCCTGCTTGTGGCCTGGGAAAGCAATCGAGGACAGCCCAAAGCCTTGGGAACCTGCACCTGTGTGGGAGACCCAGAAATGGTTCCTGGTTCCTAGCTTTGGATTGGCTGAGCTTTGCTCCAGCTGTTGTGGTCATTTGGGTGAGTGAACCAGCAGATGGAAGATCTTTCCAGTCTGTCTCTCCTCTATGTAAATGTGCTTTTGCAATAAAAATGAATAAACTTAAAAAAAAAACAAAGATTATGCTTGTGTCCCATTGACCAAAGAAAGCTTCATGGCCAGGTCATTTCAAGGAGTATAAAAATAGACTCTACCTTTTGCAGGAAGGAATGGGAGTCATTTGTGTGTGTCTCGAATAGTGTACAGTACTTTTAGCTTATCAGGAAAAGAAGGCAGAGAAGTTTCTGAATTGCAGGAAAGCGCTTGGTTAGACTGTGTGAATTGCATGACAGTAGCATGTTTCATGGGAGAAGTCATGTTGGGGTGTTTGCTATGATTAGCAGTGAAACAGAGCTCATAGAGACCTAAAGGAACAGGCAAAATAGTCACCTGTATGGAGCCAGTGAACTGTGGAGGTCCAGGAGGAAAAAAGTTACTTGTATGGGTATGAGTTCTGACTGCTGCCAGCCCTCATGTTCAGGAGAACGGTGGAGGTGGCTGACCAGCACCCACAGACCCTGCAGGAAGTATCTCTGAGTGATGATGAGGTCTGTGGAGAGGAGGCATGCCTATAGGCTTTCTCATTACCACTAGACAAAAACTTGCAAGTGATAACTGACTATCAGACACCTGCTTGTCTTCCAATAGAACTGGCCTCCACCTGTACCTCGAAGCTTTACTTAGCTTATCTCTATCTACCTGGGATGGAGATCACAAATATTTATTATCTAAACAAAGTACCTCTGGAAGTGAAAGGGGTTGCTGTTTGTAATAGCACAACATGATCCGAAAGAACAGGTAGCTACGACCTATGGGAGAGAATTGTAGAACAGAGCACCTTTGATAACTGGGAAGTACCTGTGCATATTTTGTAATTTGAGGATCAGTTGTTTTAGAGGCTCTGTCAATACTTTGAAAGAAAAACACATGCACATCTCCAGGGCAAACTTTGAAATAAGGAAGGAGGAATAACTTCTTGGCTTACTCATTATTAATGGCCCCAAGTGCTCTCAGATTGTCAGTAAATTTCTCTTGTCTGGTTCACACTTTGGATTCTGTCTTTCATATGGAACATTTGCAAACTAGCCAAATATAAACATCTTTAATGAAGCAGTAAGATACCAAGGCGAAACAATGCCCAAGGTGTGAATTATTGCACTCTGCGTATCTCAGATTGAAGTGTGACGTCTTGTGGTTGCAGAATGGTTGTTTGCCAGGTCGTATCACAAAAAACCCTGGCAATTGCAGCCATAAATAAGTAATATTATCTTTAAACCTTATTTTTTAAAAAAAAGATCTCTTCATTTTTATTTGAGAGGCAGATTTATAAAGAGAGAAGGAGAAATAGAAAAAGAAATCTTCCATTTGCTGGTTCATTCCCCAAATAGCCACAATGGCCGCAGCTGAGCTGATCCAATGCCAGGAGCTTGGAGCATCCTCTAAAGCTCCTAGTGGTGCAGCGGCCCAAGCACTCAAACCATCCTTCTCTGCTTTCCCAGGCTATAGTCAGGGAGCTAGTTTGGTTGTGGCGCAATCGGGACCTGAACTTCTGCCCATATTTGATGCATGTGCTGCAGGTGATAATTAGCTAGCTTAGCTACAGTCCTGGCATCCCAAACCTCTATTTTTAAGAGAATAGAAACTGAAAAATCAAAAACCCCAAATAGTGAAATCTCTTTGTTTTTCAGTTTATTGAAATGCCTGGTGTATTTGTTAGGTGCATTCCCAGATGTTTACTTCTTTCTTTTGCGATTTCATGAAATGTTATGAATGGGAAGTGGGTGGAGGTGGGTAAGTAACTGAAGAATGTCTTTAGTGAAAGACATCAAACAAAACACAGCAGCAATAATTCTATGTGCTTCCAGCTACAACCTGCTGGATGTTTATAGTCAACTGGATCTTGATTTTTCTTTTCCTTTCCAGTTATAAACTGTGATTCCTTTGGCATGGATTTATGTTTGCATTTGCATGGCGAAATACCTGAGGTATATATGGGTCAACTCTAGGTAAAACCATGAAATAGGCTATCTAAGCTCTGGGAACTGCTAACTTCAAAATTTTCTCTCCCGTCCACAGATGTTACTTTAGAGTCTACTCTTTATTGAACCCAAAGGCTTTAATGGTAGTGGTTCATGTAATTTTTGGCCCACTCTCAATTCTTGAGAAAAGTAAGCTGGATGAGTGAATAGGCATCTCACATTCCCCGCAGAACAAATTGCGGCTGCAGAAATGTTAGGGACCAGTCTTGTGTTTTTCCTGCCTACTCCATAGGTCTGCTGAGTGCATCTGTAGTCCTCCTGCCCATCCTGCATGATGTGGCTGCTCAGGATCACTGCCATTCGCTCAGAAAGAAGAACCTTGCTGTAAGAATAAGAAAGAGCCCCCCCTTCCACCCCCCGAAAAGATTCAGTGAGACACAGTGCTTTTGAGAAAGAATGGAGTAATTGCTAGCCTCGCTCCATAAATCACTGTTTCCCTGAAGGTAGTGATAATCAATGTGCGTGGACTCTCAGCTTCAGCTGGAAGAAAGAAGGAAGAAATATTTCACATTGATTTGTCTCATGCGGGACCCATGCTGTGATGGGAGTTAGCGGATTCTAAAGAATGGCTCGTGCAGCTGCTGGAAAGGCAGCATTCGCGAGCCTCCTGTCTTCCTGTCACACAGTTTATCCCCTCCTGCTTGCTTTGTCTGCACTTTCAGAGAGAGAAAGAGAGAGAGAAAGAGAGAGAGAGAGAGAGAGAGAGAGAGAGAGAGAGAGACTTCAGATTCACCAGGAGTGTTTCCTGTGTGAAAGTTGCTCACCACTCTCTGGCAACTCTGAACCCTCCCAGGTTTTCTGTGGTCTGTTTCCTTTTGCACCCTGTGGCAGGGTTGGTTTCCTAGAAGCTATGGGAGGTCTTAGACATCAGCTAGCTCACTGATGATGTGTTGATTTTTCAGAACCCTGGAGTTGCTTAGCAGCTGTGGCAGGGAAGGGCTGGGTGCGTCAGGAAAAGGTGGGTTTTCTTGCTTCAGCCCCAGAGCCTTCGCTTTGATCTGTTTTGTACTCTGGGTACTGTGCGACATTTCCCTCGGGTGTTAACAACCAACATTTGAAAACTTTGGATTTCTGTGAAGCGACCAAGCCCAGGTGATCAAAGTAGGGAATGGCAAGGTTGAGAATGTATTTCCTGATCCTCTGGACCCCCTGTGTTGTTATCATATATATATAAAAAAAACACAGTCTTGTGTAAAGATGCAGCTGATCATTAGGAATAGGTTGCTCAGAAAGAAGGAATAAACCTTTGGGGGAAAAAAGCCTCCTTGAAACCAGAAATGCTGAAAAAATATCTATACATATATATTCATTTTTGCCAATCAGATTGACACATGCCTTTATGTTGGTAATGATGCTGTGAATTTTGGAGGGATGCTTGCGCTGCCGGCTCCCATGTGTTTGTATTGTTGCTGTCATTCTGATATCTCACTCCACTTCTAGAAACTGATCCTCAGAATAACATTCGAAGTATGCCAAAAGAAATGACTGGAGTGGTGTTTTGATTAACAGTGAAAAAAGTCATCTGAAAGGTACAGGTATAAGGGAACAGTCCAATAAATTGCTGTTGTCCGTGTGGTAAAAGATTAAACTTCAGTTTATAAGTAGTATTGAAAGATTTGATAAAATAGCTTTCCTAATGTACAAGGCAAATATAATAAAGGGTGAATACGTATTGAGGAAGCGAACAGATTGAGAGAAATAACCCGAAAGTGCTATGCTTGTCTCATGGCGGTAGGGTTATTTCTTCTTTGACTTCCAAAAATATTTTGTCAGCTTTCCACACTTCCGTAAGAGAGGGACAAGGGAGGTTTTCTTCTTTCTAACCCATGTTCTGACTGTGATAACTGCGACTGTGACTCCGATTATTTTCTGATATAATCTAGGAATGAGGAAAACGTCAGAGGCACCTTGCATGGCACCCAGTTTTAGTTCTGTGGGCAGAAGAGATTTCCTTGTGTCATTTGGCATACTCCAAGTTTTCCGTGTGTAGTGTTGGGGCTCAGGTAGGATTCAGCGTTCCAGACTCTTGAGCTCACAAGATGAGGAAACCCTGGTTATCCTGTCTCCTGTCTACTGGACTTGGACCAAATGAGGACATCTTTTGGAGCCTGTGTTTTCATCTCTCAAAAAAGGATGATGATACTTCTGTCACATTGTTAAAAGATGGACATAGCATGGCATGTGAGCAGATGTACAAGAAATAATTCGATCCATGTCTATTACATTACTTTCCTTTCTCTGGATTTCCTCTTGGCCTAATGGGTATTTTTTACTTGGGCCTTGAACATTTATTCCTTAGCCTCATGCCACAGGGACTTGGGATAGATAGGAACTTCGAAATCAGAAGGTTGGTCCTGATGGGTGGGTGGATCATTCCAGGTACCCCAACAAAGTAACAGATGGCAGTTCCTGATTTTCAGGGACTGTGGGCCACCATGGTTAAAAACTGTATTCTTATACCTCTGTGTCCCAGAAAGCTCATCAAAAGTAGGGTCGTTCATCTTCAGTAGCGGGGAAGGGGTGATGGGAAACAGCTTTGTATTATGTATTTGTTATCAGAAGACGACCCCTAGCGCAGAGCAAGTTCCAGAATTATGGAGAAGGAGACGTTTCTTTTCAGCCTCCTGCCCCTTCCTCTGATCACCCAGTGCCCAGTACTCTTAACCTATCCCCTTAGTGCTTTTAGAAAATTGTTCTGAGAACCTGTGAGCTGGTAAAATAAAAAGCAAACCAAACAAACAAAGCCACATTCTTAACAGATTTTGATGACCCATTTCTTTGGTACAATTTGCTTTCAATAAGAAGTCTTGAAGCCGAGATAGGAGTTCTGATGCAAGCATGGTTAAGTCCGATGAATAATTGGGAATTTTGGATGTAGGGAAACTATCCAGAAAGACTGTGACATAACATCTAAGGACAGCCCTTTGCTCACACTTGTTACTCAATAGAAGTAAGGCATCTGAGTATAGGTTGGGCTTGCCACTGCCGACCTACTGCCCTGCCATGCCCTTTTTGCTGGTACCCGAGTCCCATCACGATGGCCAACATCTCTGTCCCACTTGCTTAGAGAATGTTCTGATCTGGATTCTTGCAGGCCTAATGACTCGTACTAGGAGGTCCTAAAATTAAACCGGGTCAGATGCCAATGAACAAATAAAATGCAAATGAATCCTTCAGTGATTAAAAACGTAATAAATGTTTACTGCCTCCTGGATCAAAGCCGGGGAACCTGGATGCAAGATTGGCACAGGTCTCTAGTATGTAGCAACTGTTGCCTGGGATTTCAAAGCCAGGATTTCCAAAGGAACAATTAATTAAAAAGGAAGGTTAATTCACAGTTTACAGACTTAGCATCTGCTTGTTCAGCATATGCAGCATAAAGCAAAGTAGTGCTAGGTTTATAAAAATGTCAGATAATTAATGATACACACACACATATATGCTCACTGTTTTTGCATAACCTGCTTCTTTATCTTCTTTTGTGATCCTTAGTAAGACATTATAAGGAGCTCATGTCCTTTGTCTTTTGCGATTTCACTTTTTGAAGTAAAAAGAATTTATATGTATTTTGTGTGTGTCCTATTTGACTTGGGAATTTCTGGATTTTTTTTTAAATTGGAGGATTTAAAAAATCAATGTTTTTCCTTGACATGTCTAAGCAATGTTCCTGAACTGAAATTCACAGGCAGTGTTGTTTTTCTAACTAGGTATAAATTAGGAGGCCTGTTTAATTTGCAGATAACTAGGAATTACATTCAGCTTATTGTAATATGAGTAATTTCTCATGTTATTGCTTTCATCCTTTGCGTATTTGTAGTTATTCTTTATTCTCTAGGGGCGGGGGGCAAGCTATTATTTTAATTGGTTTTACTTCTGGAGGAGTTGTCTGTACTGCAGAAGTTTATTATGGTTTTACCTGCTTGTGTGGAGTTTTCCTCTAGAGAGCAAAATGTACTGAAACATAAGGCTTATGACTGAAATAGAAATGTGGAAATCTAAGCATTTTTAGGTTATTTTCCTGTGGGGCAATGCCTGAGTGTATGTGTGTGTGTGTGTGTGTGTGTGTGTGTGTGTGTGTGTGTGCATTTTAACCAGATCCTTATACCAGAATTCATGTCTTCTTTTGCCAAAGGCCTCAGGGCACAAATAATTTGAAGAAAAGATCTTCCAGTATTTTTCAGTGATACAGTTTGCGACTATAACTTTCAACAACATTTATTGCTTCAGAAAAATTTCACCCCCTGGGGATCACTTTGTATATTAAAATATATAGTTTCTAAATAAAGGAATATATTTGCCTAGAATTAGAATATCATGAGTATCTGAAAGACTTCATTTGCTGATATTCACTTTGGCCCATTTTGATGCTATTTACAAAAAAAGAAGACACATCTGGCATGGTTATTAATAAAGAAGATGGTGAGTTCGGGACAAATTAGGGAGTGTGAAAAAGGATGACAAAATAGAAAGAAATGCAATGCCAACTGAGTTTGAGCATACTTGCTGAGATCAAGGGCATTAAAGACTTAATATAATCTGATCCCTTACTGGAATTTAGCCACTTGAAAGCGCTACTCATTTTCCTTTTGTTTTTCTTTTTTACATTTGTTTTGACTAATTCCTTCAGTGATACTGATATGACATGGCCAGCTCCTACTCAGTGCCAGACTTGAAGGTAAGAATGAGCAAAGTGTTCTTGATAGGAGAAGGTTCAGATGCGAGGTTAGGAAGGGGGAGTCTCCCGGTGGAATGTGACACCCATGGTTGCGTTAGGTCCACATGGTGCTAACACAAATAAATAAATACATCTAACATTTAGAAATGAGAAAATTAAAAAAATCAGACATTTGGCTTTTCTTGGGAAATTGAAAGAACAGCCAACCATCTGGCCTGCTTTCTTATGGGATAAGCAGGATCTTCCAGCAAAGCTTGCACTGTTTCTGTACCCTCTGGGAACGATTGTGAATGTGGCCCCTAATATAGGTAAGCCTGACTTGCAGAGAATTTGCTGCTCTGTGTGTGTGTGTGTGTGTGTGTGTGTGTGTTGTTTGTTTGTTTGGTTTTCCAGTGTTTGGGGTAAGTATTGCAGAGTTTGCACCTATTTACCACCTGTTTCATGCCACTTTTGCTTTGTGCTAGATTTCCCTTCATCCTATAGTGAGCACAGAGAATCTTCTTTAAAAGGAATCATTTATGATGATACATCCTTGTGAAGTATTTTATTCATCATTCATTCTTTTTTTTAAGATTAATTTATTTTTATTCAAAAGTCAGATGTACAGAGAGGAGGAGAGACGAGAGGAAGATCTTCTGTCCCATGATTAACTCCCCAAGTGACCGCAACAGCCAGAGCTGAGCCAATCTGAAGCCAGGAGCCAGGAGCCTCCTCTGGGTCTCCCTTGTGGGCGCAGGGTCCCAAGGCTTTGGGCCGTCCTCCACTGCACACCTCCCCTACCCCATCACAAGCTGGTAGCTGGATGGGAAGTGTGACCACCAGGATGAGAACTGGTGCCCATGTGGGATTCTGATGCGTCGGAGAGGAGAACTTTAGCCGCTAGGCCACCACGCCGGGCCCTTCACCATTCATTCATAAAACATTTATAGATCATGTTGACTGTCAAGACGCAGATCCAAATAACTCTGTTTCTAGTTGATGTTTTAGAATCAGCCAAATCATACTTTATAAAAGGGGACTTTGAAAATACCGGGTGTCAGGACTCGGGATAACCTCAGATGTTTGGAATGAGCTGTGCATTCTCATTTTCTGTATTGTGCAGAATCAGGGAAAGCTGGTTTTTGTAGGTTGATTCTTTGGTATGGGGGTCTAGTGGCCTGTGTGGAGTTGGAGTGGGTGATCCCATCTGTGCTTGTGTAGCCCCCAGCTTACTCTCAGCCCTGGAAAAGCTGAAAGGCTGCCTATACCGAGGCTTAGAACTGAGCCATCCTGGGAAACAAAGCTCACTGCTAGAAAGACAGCTGCAAATACAAGGCTTTCTAAGTTAATAGGAAAATATATATATATTCAGTGTGGATTTATTTCAGGCCTAATGTGACTCATTTTGGGGGCACATTTTTTTTCCTTACAAGTTAGTATTTGGGTGCAGAATAAAACTTTAGTTTTCACGTTCTATAAATACAAGGTGCCTGGTATAAATGAAACATTTTACAAGAAGAAGAGGTTCAGAAAATCTTTTTAATGTTGGGATTTAAAAAAAAAAACACGACAATCATAACACCCTTGTGGTCATCATTACCCAAAATAAAAACAAAGATATTCTGCCGTTTTGTTGTTGGTTTCTGTTTAAGTGGTGGTTGAAGTCTGTTCCATTAGAGCTCATTCTCCTTGGTCATTTAATTAATTGTTCAGCCAGTTCACAGTTGAGCATTTGTGCTACCCATGGCACCCCACTTCCAAAGTACGCTCATTGTAAACCTGAAATGTGTAACCACTGGAGGCCAAGTTTTATGAAAAGAGTTTATATGAGAAGAAAGTTTGAACTATCTAGGATTCCTTCCATATGACTGTGTTTAGCATAAATTTTTGTGTCATGTGATAACGTCAACCCATTAAAGCAGGGTCGCATGAATGGTGTAAGCAGTTTCCCCCTCAGATGGCTAAAGATAAGTTCTTGAAAGAAACCAACTAGCAAGACTCTTTCCTCATATCAAGTTTTGAAGTCTGCATCTGATTTTCAAATTAAGTGAATGAGGTTTATTCCATCTGTGTTCATTTTTTTCCCTCTTTCTACCACTAAAAATGGAAGCCCAAAGACAGAATTAACATTTCATCTAAGTCAGAGAACAGAATGTGGTAGTTAAATTTTAATCTAATCTCTAAGCAGCATCTATAGAATACTTTTTATTACTAGACTTGGGTACAATACATGTCGTTTTTAAGGCCTAACTTACTGCTTCCCAGGCTGTGTTGGTGCATAAAAAGAACCGCTTTATCTCTACACTGTAATGGAAGATACTTTGTGTGTGTGTATGCACACACACACACACACACACACACACACTGGCTTGTCCAGCTTTGCAGAACTGAATTGTAATATACAGCCTTTCAGTGATGGAAACCAAGAGTATATCGGAAGTGAATATCTGGTATTCTAAATATGACTTTCAGGTGATACTAATAAAAGTCCCTTCTCCATATATGTGGTGATAACTCTCACCCTTAGGAAAAGCCTAATCAGTCCCATATGAATCCTTTTGCATGATCCGAAGGTGCCTCGGGATCCTGAGTGCAATTCTGGGAATACAACTTGTTATTTAATCATTTGACCAGTTCATTTCTCTACTTCATGGTGTTTCTTGATTCTTAGGGGGATCCCTGGTTGTGAGAATTCAGGAGCCTTACGTGAGTATTTTCTTAGTTTCATTTTTTTAAATTAAAGATTTATTTATTTTATTACAGTCAGATATACAGAGAGGAGGAGAGACAGAGAGGAAGATCTTCCATCCAATGATTCACTGCCCAAGTGAGCTGCAACGGCTGGTGCGCGCCGATCCGAAGCAGGGAACCTGGAACCTCTTCCAGGTCTCCCACGCGGGTGCAGGGTCCCAAAGCCTTGGGCGGTCCTCGACTGCTTTCCCAGGCCACAAGCAGGGAGCTGGATGGGAAGTGGAGCTGGCGGGATTAGAACCGGCGCCCATGTGGGATCCCGGGGCGTTCAAGGCGAGGACTTTAGCCACTAGGCCATGCTGCCGGGCCCATTTTCTTAGTTTCTGAGGTGGAAATCTCCTGGGTGCTTCTGCTACTGTGTATTAGCATAACAGATACTAATAAAACTTATATCCTGAGTGTGTAGGGAAAGTCAGAGCATGAATAGCTTTCTAAAAACCTTGTAAGGCAGAAAAAGGAGTTCTGCTGTATGTCTTAATCCCAATTGATACTTAATATTTTGATATCTAAGCAGCATGTTGATGGAACACTCTGCTTGGTCTTGGGGATGTTGAATTGGGTGTTTGCTTGGAGAACAAGATTGAATCGTTTGTTAAAATGACTGTCTCAAAAGACTTAAAAAGCTATGCATGTTGTATTGTGTTGCAAGTTTACCTTAGGGTCTGTGGGTTCACTAGCAACAGCCCCCGTGTTTTGTCTGCATACCGAAGTGTGGTGTTGGAGGAGTCATTGAAAGTCAACTCTACTGACTAGCCTAGCTTACTCATCCTAGTCAATCTACGGTCTTGGAGAATTCCTTAGGTCACCTTCTGTTCCTCTGTGTGAGAGTGGCCTTTCTGTAAACGGACCTCTAAGTTTCAGTGTTAATTCATAGCTTCAACTGCCTTCAAAAGCCCATTCGGAACTCCAATTTTCTATGAAAGTTTTCTCAAATACTTGTAACCCATCCTGCCCTCTTGCCTCTATCCCTTTTTGAAGTCAGGAATCATCTCAATTGCTCTTGTTGCTGTTGTTTTTGGTGCCCATGTGGAATGCTGCTGTTGCTGGCTGCTGGCATTGGAGTCCCTTCTGTTGTTTTAATGTTTTGCTACTTATCATACAGTTGGAAGACATTTGGGCTGGTGAAGCCTTTTAAAGTCGCTTTTAAAAGTTTTAGCCTCTACACTGGATACCACAACAGAGAACAGAACAAATTGATCAACTACCCCAATCAAGTGTTGGCAGTGAAAATCTGGGCAAGTGGAGACGCTAAGGTGGACTGTGTTAGCCGGTGGATTCTGAAGAGATTTCATCGTGCTTGGAATGGCGAGATAGGCAGCAATTCAGAACAGTTGAACTATCAAAACCACTTGAGCAGTGCCCTTGGAGCATGCCCCACATTGGGGATCCTGGGACGGTCGGGAGGGTGGATGTGGCTTCTTTTCCCTTTGTGTCTCCCTTTCCCCCCAGATACAGGAAGGAAAAAAGAGAATGTGGAAAAAATGGTCTTACCCACTTTCCTGTAGCCCTTTGAGCCTTTGAGCCCTAATCAACTATGTAAAGATTTTCAAAATAAAAAAAATAAAATTAAAAAAAAGGTTTTATCTTCTTTCTTGTTGAATCTGAGGAAACCATTGTCCAATAGAAGTTAAATGGCAATGCATGCCTGTGATTTAATTATTTATTTTGGTATAATTTCAGATGTAACAGGAAGTTGCAGAAATAGTACACAGGAGTTCCTTACGCCTTTACCCAGATTTCCCAACTATTAACTTGTTACCATATCTGCTTCATCATTCCCTTCCTCTTAATTTTTTTTTCTGAACCTCTTAGAGTAAGTGAAGGCATGATGCCCGTTTACTCCTATATACTGTGCTTTCTAAAAACAAGGTCATTTCTCACGTATCTGCAATATAGTGGAAAAGATCAGGAATTGGACACTGATGCATACTATTACCCAACACATGTTGTAACATGTAAGCAGCAACTAAGAGCCTAGCAGTAGAACCTTTAGCTCACTTTTTTCAAGTTCTTTCTACCTCGTTAAGCTAAAGTAACATCTTTAGACCTCCCGTGTGACAACAAAGTAGAGTTATCTGAAAGTCTTGAGGGGCTTCTCAGGGCTTTCAGAGTTGTTCAGTAACTACCAGAATGTGAGCCTGGTAATGATGTTTTTCAAAGGTGAGCAAATGCCAAGTAGAAATCTTGACGTCAGTCTTCATGCTTCCCTCTTGTCTCCCAAGCGGTAGTGGTATCACAGGGTTAAAATTCACAGAACTACCAATTGCCAGTGTTGGAGAGCAGTAGAGAGCTTGGCCAAGAATCAGCTGGTGTTGGAGACTGCTGATTATAATCATCTCTCTCTTATTATTGAAGACAGTGTTGATAGTGTTTAGTCCTATGGAAAAGAAATACTCTATGAGACTTGGTTGAAATAGCCGATTATTATAAATTCACATTACTATTAGGATTTGCGTAACTGAATTTTCTACTTATCTAAGAAGGAATCTGAATGACACAAATTGATGTTGCAATTATGAGGCCTAACTGGGACCAAGGCTTTCCATGGAGTTCCTTGTTTAATTTATTAGAAGCATCCCAACATGACCTGAAGCATTAAAGAGAACACAGTACGGCAAAATATTCAGCTAGAAGAGGAATTTGGCATTGTTCAAGGGTTTGGGGGACAATTACAACACTCATAAAACCAGAAAATGATACATAAATCTTTCTAAAGCAAAAATGCTGGCTTTTCCTCAGAATGTTTCTATTACTTAATAATATGAATATCAGAGCCTTTGTTCAGCACATAATGTTCAGAATAATTTGGTAGACATGAACTAAAGATCCTTTAAACAGCTTGCTTTTATCACAATTCAATTTTATTCTTCTATTCAGGCATAGTGACATTCATTTAGTGACTCTGTTGTGGGAACATTTCTTTGCATATAATATACAGAACCATTCAAGTGGAGTCTGTTTTGGATCATTATCCATTCCTTTGGACTTTCTTGGATGAAAGAAATACAGTCCAGTTAACAGCCTCAAGTCAAAAATATCTGAAAGACAAGACTTTTTCTTAAACATGTAATTTTTTAGAAAAATCTTTTTTTTTTTTTTTTTAAAAAAAATACACTCTAGACTGTCATTTACAACAGACAGCTACTCTGAAGTTTTAGGGCATTTGTTTTATTTTTATTTTTTTATTCTTATATTTTGTGATGCAGGTTTGTATGTAAACAGTTTCTCCTGTATTTTACAATAATATGATTCAAGCTTTCTGCTCTCTATGTGTGTCATGACATTGTAGGTATTAGCAACAGGAGAGAGTCTGGAATTTTACTGTGGAGGAATATTTAACAGTTTTATTGGGGCCTTGGTTTATTCAGGAGTAGACATGCATACCGAACTACTTTTGTTTCCAGGTACTTTGGTCTCCACTACACCATTTATGAGATTACAAGTGTACGCTTGTTTACCTCTGTATCTTTTTGCTTTGTATTTTGGATGAAAGTTGTCTCCTATCATAGAGAACATATGATGTTTGTCCTTATGGGATTAGCTTATTTCACTGAGCATAATGTTTTAGGGCATTTGCGTATGTGTATATGTGTGTCTGTGTACATGTGTGTGAGATAGAGAGATGGGGGAGATAGAGAGAGAGAGGGCAAAAGCAATAGTTGGGATGCTCTGTTTCCAGATGAAAAACCTTACAGTCAAGGAGACCAGAGCATTTATGTGGAAATGGACATGCAGCGCAAGGCCAGAGTGTTCCTCCTGTGGCTCTGTATCTCCCGACTGCTGGCTCTTTAGAGCGTGTTCTCATGAATGCCCTTATAGATTCTGATGAGGCTTGGCTGGTGCCGAAGGAGCAACCACATCAAAAGGGGAATCTTGAAGAAAACACTTAGAAAGCAGAAACATAGATGAAGAGTATGTGATAGACACAGGTTCAAGGTAAGTCAACCAATATGTATTATAAAACAAGTTAGAAAGGGAAGACCCTGTACTGAAAGGAAAATGAGTGAGCCATGAGGTCAGATAACCCCCAAATCAAATTCTGATGCTGATGCTGCCATCTTCGCTACTTGATCTGTCTGATACATACCAGGGAAGCCTTACTTTTGTTAGGTCATCATACACTGAACACCCATTGACTTACAACCAACCCCCTGTTAAGTGCTGATGACTCATTGGGGTCTGCCCCCTCTTCCTCCTCCATGGGTAGCTGAGAACCTGCTTAACTCACAGAGGGTAAGATTTATATGAAAATGAATGTACATGAAATCACTGAACATCATGTTTGGAATATAGTAGTGGCCGAATGTATTTATTTTTCTTGCTTGTTGTTCTCTCAAGCTTCCATGAACATAGGGAGAGCTAAATATTTCTGAAGAATCTAGTGAGTTTCGTCAGTTATTCCCACTGCCTCCCACACAGAATAATTTATCATAAATTGTCATAATTTGAAATTTGACAAGTTGGAGGCCCAGCTTTCTGGATTCTCAGCTGTACTGAGTCGGCAAACATGAGCCTCTTTTCCAACTTGGCTGATAGCCAACTACTTTTGCACAATTCTCTTCATCTCCTTGGAAGCAATTTTTCTTGAAGTTTTGGTGATGGCTTGGGATTATGTGATGTTTATCTCTTCTGAATCCACATTGACTGCTTTAATTCTGTTTCTCTCATTTAGAAGATAGTTATTGTATTCATTGGAAAGGCAGAGTTGGGAGGAGAGAGAGAGAGAGGAGAGAAAGAAATGAGTACTTGGGCCATCTTCCACTGCTCTCTCAGGCACGTTAATACATTAGTAGTTGGCTGGATCAGTAGTGGGACAGACAGGACATACAGGGTGCCAGTGCTGGAGGTGACGGGGTAATCTGCTATAACACAGTACTGGTCCTTGTTTCTCTTCTTAAGTAAGCATCATTGACATCTTTTCTATTTCTTTCTCTATCCCTAGTCTTATGCTTCAAGTTTTCTAGAGTTGTTACCGAACAAGAATATGGCTTTGATTTTTAATGTCGATTCAGTTGTTTTTGTCCCAAGATTTCTCATCTCCATTTTGGGGTCACATAGAAGAAGAGAGATTAGGGGAGGAAGATGTGGGTGTCTCTTACCATCCTCCGTTTAAATAAACTTGAAATGATTCTTGGATTCACTGTGTCATGCTGAGAACACGAGACTGGAGGCCCATTGTTACCTGATGTTATCACCACTTGATGGTTTTCTCTGGTAGTAGTCACAGTCCTTAAGATAAACAATACCAAAAATCATAGATGGTGACATCCAGAAGAGACTTTAATTTTGGGAATCAATAAAACTCAAGTTCTGGAAGGAGGAGCCTTTCCAAGGATAAGCAAGTTGGTTAGCAGGAACTTGAACTTCCTAATGAAGTTCTCTTTCATCTGCCATTGTTGGAAGAATGGCTGTTTTTTTTTTTTATCATTTATTCTCACAAGACCTTTTGTGCTAGCCAAAGGGCACATATCTCTTTTTATGGTAAAGATTATACTGTGGTTTATCGTAGCTTTTCGGGGTTGTCTCAGTATTTTCCTGGGCTGTAGATTTTCTTCCCACCCTTGAGCATATCATAACTGTTCAGGGAAAGATCTACATGCTCTTGGGCAACCTTTACCAAAATATCTGCTCTCTTCCTATTTGCTTCTGAAACAGAATAATCATGACCCGTGGTTTTTCAATGTTTGCTGGGAGTAAAGACACTGTGTCAAGGGTTTTCCGTTACGACAGGTGTGGGATGGAAATTTGAAGAACAGCCATGTTTTGCCTGAAGATCCAGGATTTGGAAGGTCAGAAGTCTGAGTCCACCATCTATGCCTGTAATGTTGTGTACTCCCCTCCCACCTCACCCCAAACTCCATCTTCCTTTGTGTAAGTTCCATTTCTGCTTGCCAACATAAAGATCATGGATTCAAGTTTCGGACCTTATCCTACATTTCAGAATGACCCGTTGGTCATTGTGGCGTTCAGCAGACCCCACACTGACCAGTATCTCTTAGTTTTCATTTCAGTTCCAAGCTGTCATTTCCAGCTGTATTTATTTAGCTCCTTCTGACTGTTGGCACAAAAACCTTGTACTTGCTCAAAACAGTGAAGCACCTTGGACGTCAGCTTGGGAGGAAGAGACTTTAGATGACTTTCTGGTTCTGGTGCAATGGAATTCTAGGTGTAGTTCTATATCAGAATGTAAATAACATGTATCTATAGACAAATAAATTAGGCAAAACTTTTTTTCCCTGTGGTTTTAAAAAAAGAAGTGCTTTCTCCCCCCTTCTTTTATGTATTTAAGACAATGTTTGTATCCAAAGGAGCTCTACAGAGATGATATTGGTCTTGGCCCATTTGCCAGGTTTGTGGGCCTCTGCAGTCTCCATTCTCCTGCGGTGACGGAACCTCAAAGGCAGGGACATGTCAGAACGTCTCACAGCATCTATGAAACGCAGCACGTGTGGGTTTTGACAAGTTCCAGTAGCCTGGCGAACCAAACCGGAGCGCAATACCCTGAAAAGGAAACCAAGAACAAAATTTAGAAATAATCTCTGTACTCCCCTTCATGACTGCTAGTCTCCAGCTGCTCTGCTATCTTTGGTTTAAACAGTGCTATTTTTGTCAAGATTAAGCATCTTTTTGTTTCTTTCAAGTCTGGTCTTTGCTTTGCTTGGAAGTGTTCATCTGGGCTTTACTCCCTTCCTCCCTGATCCATGAGTTTTTGTTCTCAAATCAGCCTCTTGCTTTGTGCAGCACCCCTTTGCTACCCGATATTGTTTGTTCTATGCTTATAGGATATTCTTTGCCATCTAATTTTAGATCATACACCATGCCCTCTAAGGAACCTCTCTTTTGGCAGGATAAAAGCCATGGTTAAGATGTCACTTCCCATAAGTCGATTTTGGGGGAAGATAAAGGCAGCTGTGGGTCTGGGAGAGGGGAGCAGGAACTCATGAAGTCTGACCCTTTCAAAGTCGACTTAATCCTTCCTCTTATCCCTGTGATCTCAGAACACGCTGTGGAGGATGGATGGATAATGTGGAAGAATGAGCTTCTGCGTTGTTCGCCTTTGTCCCAGCAACAAAAGCTCTGGAAAATTCCAATTAATTAGCAAGCCTTGGGCTAATGAAATCAAACTGAAAGAGAAATGTATTAAGCTAGCAGAGAGGCATAAGTATGTGAGGACAATGCTGACTTCAAATATTTGGGGCTGTTTGTATAATTTTCCCAGGGTTTGCCTTCCTGAGACTAATAGAGATAAGACGTGAGGTGCAAGAACGAGGATTTGCTAAAGTCAAGATGTAATAAGGTGGTTGGCTTTTAAGGACACTAAATGACCAACTGTCATTGAAGAAGGTGGTCAAATGGGAACTCACATACTCGGGGAGATTATACCAACTATAGAGCTTTGTCCACTCTGTGTTTAGAGAAAGAATTGAATGGGCACTGTAAGGTTAACACGAATTGGTATGAGCAGCCAGGAAATCAGTACTAAAGGCTTCTTTGAATGTAGACTTTGCCATCGGTGGGGTTGCCGGAAATGTATGACGATGACAACCCTGGTAACTGTTCACTTGGAGCCTTTATGTTGTGCATTGTTTGTTAATAATGCGGCTAATAAAATTACCATCACAAAAATCAATACATGCAACTTATATACTGTTTATGGGGTACAGTAGATTGTATTCTAAGCACATTGATTTTTTTTTCAACACACTTATGAGACACCCATTATTACGTGACTGCTGTTTTTGTTAACTTTATCTTATACTTCAGAATATTGAGGCTATGCTTATTAAGTGACTAGCCAATGTGCATAAATGACAGTGTTAGCTTTGAATTGATACGGTCTAATTTCAGTGTCTGTGTTCCATGTGACCACACCACCCCGGCTGGTAAAATAAAGTCTAAACTGCTGCAGGCAGAAATGGCACTGGAGACCATGTTAGATGAGCGTGGGTTGAACATGGGGTGCGTGAGTCTGCAGTCCTGCTAAACCTGGTCTGAACTCAGGGTACATGAGTCTTGAAGCTCTGTTTTCTGTCTGATCACAAGTTGTTTCCAATGATCCTGGACAAATCATGTGTCTCTCATTTCTAACCTGCAGCGTGTTTGCCCATGAAGTGAAATTGTTGTCTTAGATGACATCAGAGTTGTCTTCTAGTTCCACTATTCCATAGATTGAGAAAATGAGTTCTAGGTACAGGGTAATTTAACTCATTATTCTAATTTTATTTTTCTTATTGTACTTTAAGATTTTATTTGAAAAGACAGCAGCAGAGAGAAAGAGAGAGAGAGAGAGAAGAATTCTGCTTGTGCTGGTTCATGCCTTCCACAGCTGCAGTAGCCAGGACTGGGCCAGGTTGAAACCAGAGCTCACAGCTTCATCCAGGTCTCTCACATGTTTGCAAAGGCACAAGTACTTGGGCTGTCTTCCACTGTTTCCCCATACACATTAACAGGAAGCTATATTCTGCGTTGGAGCATCCAGGACACGAGCCAGTGCCCGTATGCGATCCTGGCATTGCAGGAGAGGGGTTAACGTGCTGCATTACAAAACTGATCTCGAAATGGTCATTTTTGGAAAAGTATGTTGGGTGTGTGAGGATGTGGGGCAGCAGTTTTGCTTGTGGGCAGATCTATGTTCAAAACTTCACATGTGTTGCTTTAGCTCTGAACTTGCTTCTTCCTTTATTCTGAGGAGATGATGTAATCGGTAGTGTCCTTAGCATGAAGCACAGGCTTTGTTGGCACTTCCTGTCTTTGTCTTCACTTGGACGGAATGAGAGTTGGACAGCGGGGACCCCACTTAGGATGCTACATTGAGAGAAGAGATTAGTTCAACTAAAAGAAATTTTTTTTTTCTTGAAAAAAGTGGCTAGGAAAGTATATTTGCCTGGTTGAATTGGTTGGTGATTGATCTTATATGCAAGAATCACTCAGCCCTACAAGCATTAAGCTGCTGCAGATTTTCTCTGGAACTTCTTCATTGAATTATGTCACCTTCCTGTCGTTATTTTACCTTGGACAATTATTCTGTCTATGAATGATCTTTAGATTCTTTGGGAAAGGTAGTAATTGAAAAAAAGGTGCTGGCTTAGTAGGGTTGCATAGTGTCCTTAAAAATATCTATCCCCTGGTATATGAGAACGTGCTAGACTTTGGATAAAGTGGTTTGATTTTTTTTAAAGATTTATTTATTTTTATTGGAAAGGCATATATACAGAGAGGAGGAGAGACAGAGAGGAAGATCGTCCGTCCAATGGTTCACTTCCCAAGTGACCACAAAGGCTAAAGCTGAGCCAATCTGAAGCTAGGAGCCAGGAGCTCTTCCGGGTCTCCCACACAGGCGCAGGGTCCCAAGGCTTTGGGTCATCCTCGACTGCCCTTCCAGGCCACAAGCAGGGAGCTGGATGGGAAGTAGGGCTGCCGGGACCAGAACCGGCGACCACATGGGATCCTGGTGCATGCAAGGTGGGGACTTTAACCACTACGCTATCACGCCAGGCCCTAAAGGGGTTTTGTTAATGCATTTAGGTTAAATGATGAGGTCATACTGTGATAGAGTGAGACCTCATCCAGTGACGGCTGTCCTCATAGAAAATGGAATTTTAGACACACAGAAACAAGAATGTGTTGTGAATAGAAATGACACAAGGAGAACACCCTACAGAGGAAAGAGATTGGAGAGATACATCAATAAGCCATGGGATTCCTAGAATTGCTAGCAGTTTTCAAGAGGTGACCCAGTAAACACCTTCGAGTGGAGTCTAGCAAGAAAGCATGTCAGTACCAGCACCTTGTAGTTCTAAGACCCTGCTATGCAAAGACACACTCTGTTGGTGGTATTTTTGTTGTGGAGGCCCCAAGAAATAAACAACAACAAAAAAGAGTAGTACCTATTTCTAAACCAAAGAAGTGAGTGCTGTCAGAGTGAAAGTTAGACGTTGACTTAGGGGGACTAGAAATGCAATGTATGCCTACAGAGTGTGTGTGAAACCAGTTGCCATAACTCCTCTTCCATGCCAAAGCACTTTCCCTCTTGTTTGCAGAATCAGAATGAGTGTGGTAGAAAGAGCAAAACATAAAGCTTAATGAACATTGGGTTTGCAGTGGGCTAATTTGTTTTTCAATTTAACTTTCATAAAGTCAGTAGACAGTTGAGTGCAACAGTTTATCAAGGGAGGCATTCGGCATTGGCCACAGAGAATATTAAGAGGTGTGACACTACCTGGTTTACCCATCGAGTGAGACATTCTTTTGAGGTCATCTACATACTTCCTGGAGTTAAAAAAAAAGCTTGACTACAGATTAGACAGAAAAGTATAGAGTTCCTTGGGAGGAGACTGTTATTTCTAATTTAGTGATACATCTTGAAGTTGTAGTAAGAAAAAAGAAATCTCAGTTACCTCAAAGGCAAGGACTTTGTGAAAAACAACATGGTATTAAGACAAAACCGTCAAATAGGTTTGGCCTATGTGGACTCACTTCCAGAAAAGCTCCAAGTGAAGACAGCTTGCGAATTCTGTCAACAGGCAGTGAGGCCCATATCATATGTCACTTTGCTTTGTTTTTAACATGTGGCTCAAACTATGCCAGACCTGCTGCTGTGTAGGAGATGTACTTTCTGACAAAATAAGGCATTTTCCTGGCATCAGGCCCCTTCGGAATTTTTACTGGTGTGCATAAACCCAATGAGTTTTTGTTTCCCACATGCATTCAGTGCAGTCACACTTCGCTTTGAGGGCTGTCGGTACCCACAGGATAAATTTCTTATCACCATTGCAGGTGATAAGCGAAGAAGAAGCAAAACCAGGTGTTTATTTTAAAATTGCCTCCCATCTAGCATCCCTATTATAAGAAATGCAGGAGGCAAAATAAACCAGCTTTAGAAAGACTGAAAGCATTTTGTTGAGTGGATATGTTAAGTCTTTCTAGTAGGCTGTCTCCATATCCTCTTTCTGTTCATCCATCATGATGATGAAGTTCATTGCAAAAGTTCGTTTGTATTGTTTGGTGTTCAAAGAGGTGATGGTAAAAGTGATGACAATGATGGCAAGGATATTCATGTTTGATTCTTCTTTGTGTGTCATTGGTTGATTCCAAATACTGTGTAAATAAACAAATCCTAGCACATGAACAACTTTGAGATACTTTGTGAAACCCCATGGCTTCGGGGGGAGGGTGGGGGGGGGGAGAATCCCAGATTCTATGCAATTACAACACAATGTAATTAATGAATAAATTTAATAAAAAAAAGAAACCCCATGGCTTCTCCTCAAAACTCTTGTTTCTCTTTCCCTGAATATATTTCACTAGTGTTCACAAGAAGGATCGGTGAAGACACATGGACCCCAAAACTGGAATAAACTATCTCCCATTCGGCACTCTGCTTGTGGCCCGAGAAAGCAGTCGAAGATGGCCCAAAGCCTTGGGATCCTGCACCTGTGCGGGAGATCTGGAAGAAGCTCTTGGCTCCTGGCTTCAGATCTGCTCAGCTCTAGCTGTTGTGGCCATTTGGGGAGTGAACCAGCAGACAAAAGATAGAGATTCTACAAATAATAAACAATATCCCTAGTATTGCATACGTAATACTACGAGATGGCTCATTGGGTTCATTCCACTAGCATTTTGGATGGTATGCTAGAAATGGGATCAGGGGCTTGAAATGCAGGTCCAAGAACAACTCAGACCCTGTTTTCTAAGAGATTATAGTCTAAAGTCAAGGGTTTGGAAGATCATCTCCACAAATTTATGGCACATTATTCTCGTCATTGAATACAGTTTAAGTAGCCTTTCTTCTTTTCTTTTCTTTCTTACTTAATTTCTTTCTTTCTTTCTCTTCCTTCCTTCCTTCCAAGATTGATTTCTTTATTTTTATGAGAAAGTCAGATATACAGAAATAAGCTGAGACAGACAAGGATCTTTCGTCCACTGGTTAACTCTTCAGGTGACCACAATGACCGGAGCTGAGCTGATCCAAAGCCAGGAGCCAGGAGCTTCTTTCAGGTCTCCCAAGCAGGTACAGGAGCTCAAGGATGCCTGCTTCCTCAGGTCACAAACAGGGAGCTGAATGGCATTAGAGCAGCTGGGACACAGATTGGCGCCCATATGGGATCTTGGCACATGCCAGGCGAAGGAAGACTTTAGCTACTTGGTTGCCAAGCCAGGTCATCAGGTAGCCTTTATTTTTCCTCCTTATCAAGCTGGTTCAGCCTTCATGTCCCTGATCTTTGTATTTTGTGTTTATCCACTATGGACTTGACCCGCATTTTATTGTATAACTGCTTTCATCTCAATGTCTGCATCTCAGCAATGGGCCATCCCTTCTCTGGGCCTTCTCTGCTCTTCAACCTAGAATAACACCTCTCTCCCTCAAGACATGATCCCTTGTCCCATGGGCTGTTTTCTTTCTTTCATGGCATGTGTTCTTGTTCGAAAGGATCTTGTTCCTTTATGCATTCATTTATTGCCTAGGTACCCAGTGCTAAAAAACATACTTCATCAAGACGGGGCATCTTATTTTGTTTACCATGACAGTCTACCTTCAGCAGTACATTTTTGTTGAATGGATGGATCCGTGAATGAATGAAGGACTGTAATACAATACATTGTATGATAAAATTGTTAGCAACACACTATAGGCAGAATGAGAAAAAAGAGTGACAAGGTATGTCTGAGCAGGAGGGGAAGGGTGGTGCTTTTACAAAAAAGGTGTGTGAGTCGGACCTGGAAGGCAGAAGGTGCTGCTGCTCCTTAGGCAGACGAAACTCTTGCTTCTGGGCTGTGACGTGCACTGCCTAATCCATTTCCTCTTAGCCTGCAGTGACAGCCCAGGTATTTGGCTAAGTCCAGTCCCATGACCTCTGACTTTTATTTTTTTTGCTCACAAGCATCAGGGAAGAGAGGAACTTGTGTTTACTGAAAACTTCTCTTTCATGTAACACGAAGTTGCTAAAAGCTTGCCTTTTCAATATGATAAACTTGGATGCAGTGGAGAAAAGGAGCTTATGAAACCTAAGTAGGCATTCTTGACAAAATAAAAATAGATGCTTTAAAAGACGCATCTTTTTTGGAAAGGGAAAAAAAATTTTTTTTCCTACTGTAAGAAAAATAAGTGTGGGTGAGGCATGTGTGTTAAACCATAGAATAAAATCTGCATATTGCTTTGGGATGCTGCAACCTTGGCAGTTCGGTTTTGTCAGTCCTGATAGATGTGCTGGCAATATACACCCCCCGAGATGATCACTTGAAAAGACAATTGTATTTTTTGCTGAAAAGGTTTTTTGAGGATAAAATTTATTGATACGTAATGAAGCGTGAAGTTTTCTCAAACGAAGCCTGAAAGCAATAGCTAAACTCATTAACTGCACATAAAAGCTCCCAGAATACATGTGTGATGTGGCTTGTGTGCTTCCCAGTTGTGCCTGCTCACCCTGACTTCTCAGACGATGCACTTTGCATAGATGCTTGGTGGAAGTCATGCTGAATACTCCTGTAATGCATGCATTAAAGGAGGAAATAACCACTTGGCTTTCCTGTAAAAGCAGATGGGATATTTAAGTCAAGCACTGCAGGGTTTATAGGTTGTAATTTAGCAGAGTTAAGACCAGTAATAATAACATATTATTTCTACACACATGATTTGAACCTCTATCGATGCTGTTCCATTGAATGATAAATCAGCCCCTGGTTCTAAAAATAAGCATCTTCCTCCCCCTTTTTTTATCTCTCCCCCCCCCCCCCCAAAGAGAGACTGAGGATGCTAAATAACATGAGATGAACATTTCATTGTGTGGTAGGGATTTGTGTGGGCTGTCTTCCCACTGCTTGTGGCAACAGGCCCTGTTGAGAGCTCTGAGTTTTAAGAAGCAGGCGAAGCCAGTCCTTGCAGTCATGTAGAAGTAGCTGCAGTTTGGCAGGGAGAGGGCTTACCCTCAGAAAGCTGTTCACATTGATTGCATTTTGTTTCCTTAACCACAAGTCCCTAGTCTCTGTCCCCTTACCACGGAGTCCAGATGTCAAGGAGCGGCTGGTAATTCCTGAAAGCACCTTTCTGAAAATGATCTGATAACACAGATCCAGGAGTCTTGACAAATCATCAAGACCTGTGTGCCTGGTGTGGAAGCAGGCATCATAATTGACATTGGACTGTGTCAGCTGCTCTCCCAGTTCCCCTGTGAAGTTGCCAGGGGCTGGTCCCATTCTCGGTGTTCTGATTCCATACATCTGGGGTGGAGCGGGCCTGCAAAGTTGTATTTCTAACAAGTGTACTGGTGATGTTTATGCTGTTGGTCCAAGCGGTACACATCCAGGGCCATTGCCTGAAAGGGTGGGGGAACCTGGGAAGGATGCATTTTGTCTCAACTACTCCCTACATTGCTTCCTTATACCATTTTACTCCTCAAAGAACACGTGTGTTATTTCTCCAACATGTCAGAAAAGGGCATGAAACTTATTTACACCGAGGTGTGGTGGCCTTTGGGGGGGGGGCTGCACTTAACCAGGACATTGTACACTTTAAAGGTGAAATCAAGGGGATGAAATTCTAACGAAGATATTTCAAACATCTGCCTATGAGTGGACCCTAACAGCTAGACTTGAATTTACCACTGAGGCCAGATAGTTTATTTGTTCATGAAACATCCCAGTTAACTTCTCACCTGGTACTGGTTCGCAGGAGCACCTGGTAAGTGTGGACAAGTGGATGTGTACCACAGAAGAAATATGGTTACAGCTCATTGGAGTGCTTCTTGCTTCTCTTGCTCGCTAAGGAACATTCTTGTACTGCCTGAAGATAAAGAAATCTAACGGTTCTTTAGAGTACCCAATCCCACCACACCCTACATTACCTTTTGGGCGACTTATTAGGCTAATTAGAGGAGAATATCAGAGGAATGGGAGTAAAGGGATGCATATGGAAGGGGGCGCTCAAAGTGGATTAAAGAATGAAGAGAAGAACGGAAGAAAGGAGAAGAGACGTCTGTGGGAATGTTGGGGGAAGGGCAGGAGAAAAGGAAGGATCGGGACTGCTGAAAGGTCTGAGAGTTGTCAATCAAGGAATGACAGAATGACAGCAAAAGAGGGTTTGATTAATTTATTGAAGTCTGTTGCTGAACTCAAGTTTTAAAATTGCAGTGAGGAGTCTTGGGATTTTTGGGGGCTATGGGTGATTCAACGTGTTAGCAGAGATCAGGCAATATGAGGCTACTTTCAAAAATGGAAAATGGATAAAAGATAAATTTGTTTTTTTTTTTTTCTGAAAACAGTATTGGAAACCCATGAGTACTTATACGTTCTTAAGGTGAATATGTTAGAAACACACATTCTTGGGTTGCACCCCGCCCCAACTTCTGGATCAGAAACTCTAGAATAGACCAACAGTTCATGCTTCTGCAAGCCCTGTGGGATAACGAAGCATGCCAGAGTTTAAGAATCAAGGGAGCTGCTGATCTACAGCTCATTCATGTAAAGGAGCAATAGGAGCTGTCCCTGACAGATGTCCCTGTGAAATTCAGGAAGACTTTTGGTTCAAAGGTTGCAGGTGGCCAGTGCTAGCCCGTGTATGTGTGTGTGACTATCCATTTTCCCTGAAGATTCCAGCATTTGAATGGCTTATGAAAATAGGAAGAGTTTGAGCTCAACAAAGAAAACAGACTGAACCTTGAAAGGGGAACAAGAAATGCTTATAAAGCGGTCACACTGCACATGAATCTACACCATGGCCAGGTCATGAGCCTGGGAAAGTGCCTTGGTTACTGAGCAAATGGGCCGTGGAATGGGTCAGTGGTTCCAGGTTTAATCAGTCCCTGATGTCACTGGCAGCACAATCATGCTTAGTCTACTGTGTTTCTTCTTCTTCTTTTTTTTTTTTTTAGCTTGCTTTATTCTCTTAAAATCTTTGGCAGTTTCTAAGTCACATGGGACCATTTTAGTTTTTTGCACATCATTAGTATTTTTTTTCTTCAAGGAACCTTTTTAAGTATAAAAATAACTTTATACAAATTCACTGAGAAAATCATAAAGACAAAAAAAGTGAGAAATAAAAGTCATATACCAGAGAGATAACGATTATTAATATTTTCGGTGACATAGGCAAGCATGTATATCTTAGGATTCTACAACGAATGACAAGTTATCTTTTCTTTTTTTCCATGTTTTCTTATGTTAAGAAGCTTGCCCAAGTAGTCTTTGAAAATATTATAAGTATAGCAAGGTTTTGTAATTTTTTTCCCAAGATTTTAGTTATGTATTTACACAGATACAGACACACATATAGAGAGATCTTTTATCTAAATGGCTGCTGCAACCAGCATTTGGCCAGATGGAAGCCATGAGCCAGGAACTTATTCTGGGTCTCGCCCATGAGTTGCATAGACCCAAGTATATGGGCTATCACCTGTGTACCTAGATATGGGAGCTGAATTCGCAGGGAGCTGAATCAGAGGTGGAGAGCTAGGACTTTGAGAAGGGATGTCTGAATTGCTAATGGCATCTTCACCTACAAAGTGCTGGCCCCAGCAGAATTTTATTTATGTGTGTCCAAAGAACACTGTAGATTTTTAAACCGAATTTACTTTCTTTTTGTGTTAACATTGTGTTATCATAAAACTCCTTTAAAAATGGTGGTCTAGACCTCTGATATGTCCTTTGAATGCTTTATTATTAATAGATGACTATTTTAAATACCCTTGGTAGTGTTACCAAAATGCTTTCTCTAAAATTTCATATTACATGTCACATTTTCAACTCAACCTAGTGGCAGAATATCGAGTTGCTATTTTATGTTTCATCTACTGGAGTCTTCTTTGGTTAAGTTTATGTCCTTTGCTTCCCACCTGTGTTGGAAATATTTATGCTTTTTATTGGCTTTTAAAGCCTTTTATGTATTAAGTCATTTTTTTTACTCATTGTCATTTAAAATGGTAGTCTTTGTTCTTTCAGTTCATTTTGCTTTTTGACCTAAAATGTTTTTATAGTTACAGCTGTGCATCTTTGTCCTCTATCACGTGAACTGATTCAAGCAATTTTTTGTTGTTGTTGCTTTGTGTTTTGTTCCTAATGCTTTGCTGTTTCACTGGGTTTTAATGGGATATATATGGCTGGTCGCGTTTTCCTGTGATGACTGATACCATAGCACCCTTTCATGTGCTCTGCCTTTGCCATTGCCTAGTGAAAAGGTGGAGCCTCATTTCCAATTCCTAGACTGTTTTGATCAGTGATACATGGCAGAATCGAGGTTGTGGTTCCTGGCCCCAAACTGCCTTTTCCTTGTGCCTCTTGGAGTTTGCATTGATTCCCAAGCTGTGTGCAAAGGGCTGTGTCTGTCTGCCTGTGACAACAGCCTCAGCTGAACCTTCTCCTAGCCAGCATCTACTGCCGTGCGTGAGCGACACTGTTTAAAACAGGTCCCGTTGGTTCCCATCAATTTCTGTTGTCTGTAGTTTAGGGATGCTCTGCTATGGGGCAATTTGCTATATTGCAGTAGATAATCATAACATATATAATGGGAATAAGGATTTAGCTTTCATTACCCCCAAACTCAACCCACGACCATTCATTGATTTTCTTTTTCCCACTCACTTATAATGCCCACAGATACTAATTTTCACCATGTATCCAAAGTCATGATCTTAAGCTTGTGTTCTGTTTTTTTGACTAAAGAAGGATGGGGAACAAAATGTCAGTGATCAAGAAATAGAGAAAATGAGTTAAGCCTGTAAGTTGAAAAGAGCAACATACTTACGGTATTTATTGTTTCTACGTACTAATGTGTACATATAATGGCACATCAAAAGATGAATGGAAGAATTAAATGTAAGTGCAGTTTGGTGAGGAATTATTTGAGATCTATGCATATTGTTTCTAACAAATTCTTAGATTCCTCATATGCGTGGGTGTAAAACATTTTTGGTAGTAAAATAAACTTTTCATTTTCCATAGATTTTTTTTGAAGTATCCTTCATATCTATATTCTTCTGTCCAGCAAAGAATGTCACTTTCTTTGTATGACATACTATTCCAGGGATTTTTTTAATAACAATTTTTCATTATATTTTGAATTCCTAATTTGTCATATTGTAGCATTTTGTGATCTTCGTCGTTTGAAGTAATTTGTGCTAATTTGAAATAATTTATAGTAGTGGAGGTGGGTTCACATGCTTTTTATTTTTATTGATTTGAAATGCAGGACAGAAAAGAGAGAAACAGAGATGCAGAGAGACGAGAGGTGCAGATCTTAGATTTTTTTACTTACTCTGCAAATGCCTACATTTTCCAGGGCTGGACCAGGCTGAAGTCAGAAGCCTGGGCCTCATTTTTGGATCTCCTGTGTGGATGGTAGGGACATACATGTGTGATCCATCACCTGCTGTTCCTGCCTCACCCTTACAGGTGATGCGTTACCAGGAAGCTGGCTCAGAAGCAGAACTGGGATTTGAACCCATGCAATAAGGGATGTGGGTATCCTTAGCAACATTTGAATTTGCCTCATGTGGGTGGAATTTCCGGCATTTTTTTTTTTTTCTAGAAAGAGGGAAAGTCAGCCAGATGTTTAGTTAAGACATGTTTGTGTTGGAAGGGATTAAAGAGATTCCCTTCTCCCTAACCTTCATTCGAATAGATGACAAATATGAGGCCTAGAGAAGTTCATTTACCTTTCTTTTGATGCATAGCTAATGTGTTAGCAAGGAATGGGGAGAAACAGAGATACAGCCTTTAGGTTCGGGCAGTGAAAATAGTCCCAATGTATATAAAACTGTAAAGCTTGATGGTATATGTAAGGCCTTTAGCATATCATAGATTTGATGGGGGTGCATTTAAAGCTTTTGTCTTCCACCTCCTCCCCTTATATTCCATGGGTATTCTCCATTCTCTCTCCTACAAAGTTCTGCCTCTGGTAGGTTCTGCTTTTTTGAGACTCACCTCTCGCTTGTGGTTGGATGGTGTTAGAGGAAACTGGGATTTTACTAGCTGTAGAGTGACAACTCATGGAGGTTTGCATTCAGTGGGGGAAAGAATCGTGTTGCTTGTTGACTTGTTGGGGTCTGATTTGTTGTTAAAAGCCCCTGTTGAACCAGGCAGGCCACATACAGCAGTTGAACAGAATTGAATTGAGATGACATGTTGATATTTTCTTGTTCTTTTTGTGAAAGGAAAACTGTGAGTCTCAACCCTCAGTGCCCCCTTCCGGTCACCTTCCACATGTCATCTTTCCTGGGGCGTTTCAGGCAGCATTCCTCTCTGCCGAGGGGGTATGAACAGGTGTAACTAGAAACAGACAACGCTTATGCTTCATTACCGGACAAGGGCCCTGTGCCACGGGGACTACATCCAAACTCCTTGCGATGATGCAGGGTCCTCTCGTTGTTTCAGACTCCTGAAGGCAATATTGTTTTTAGAAAACAAGGACAAGGAAGATAAGGCTACAATGCAAAGGAATCCCCTTACTTCACAGCTGCTAATTGGACGATTGTTCTGTGATTATTATTATGTTATGATATAATAACCTTCCAGCCTCACTGGCTGCTTGTAAACTTTGAGAAGGGAGTCTTTGTAAAGAATTATACTGTCAAATTTGATAGCTGAAATTCATCTTCCTTCTTCCTTATCCTTAGCAAGGTGCTTGCTGTTGCCGAGTACCCTGAACTTGGCTTCTACAGCGCATTTCTGTTTGGCAGCTGAATAAGTAGGTCCTGGTCCTTAGTTGGGGTTCTGCTAAGCCTAAAGGTTTAAGGAAGTCTGTGCTAATTCAGAATGAACCTTCCTTTTAAGACGTTGAAGCTGTGTGCCCTTGTGTCTCAAATCCATCGGTTTTGGGAGGGATGGCATTTGTAGACTCTGAGCTCCAACACAAAGGGAAGAGAGACCTATTTCTGGGGGAGGGGGAGCGTTTGCAAATTTGCTTCATAGACTGGAATGCAACTGATTTTTTTTTTTTACTAATTATGTTGCATTATGTGATCTTTAAGCACCACTTAAAGTGGGGGTTTCTACGTCCCTTTCTGTCCCCAAACTTTCCCCTGTGCTTCCCTCTCTTCTTCTGCCAACTTCATATACTTCATAAATGCTTTTGATAGGAACCCATCACTGCCTGTGCAGAGGGCTCTGTAGTGTGCTGTTCTGAAAGAGAAAGACATTTGTTACCTGGTTCAGATATCTGCAGTATTAGGCATCAGTTAAGCTGACAGCCCCAGAGGATAGGATGCAAGAAAATGAGGGTGTGGTGAGATGTCTCCTTACTTGGAGTAGCTTGGCCAAGTCAGTTTGACTCTCTGGACCAGAAGCAGAGCAGCTGGGACTAGAATTGACACTCCAAAGTAGGATGGACCTTAACCCACAGAACCAAAATACCAGCTCGTGTATGATGGCTCATATTCCTTCTGGCTGTTATCAGTTTACGAATTTAAAGTCTAGTAAGGGAAGGGGAGGAAGTTTTTCTCTGGGATGCCCCTGAATGTTTCCATCATCTCCTGTCGTTTGAAGATAGTCCTGTAGATGCTGAGAGATGAGAGGTTTTCAGATGTGAGCTGCAAAGTGGAACGGGGTGCTAAGGTTTATTGGGCATCTGGTTTGCATCAGGTCAGGTGTTGGATGGTTTCTGTTATGATCTCACGGTACTAGTTCAAGTGATTGGGCCACGTTCATACAGCTGCATGGTTACAGACCCAGTCCAGCTCCCTGGCCTCGAGACCTTGCTCTAACGTCGACTTCTCTTGCCTTCAGACCACTGACTTTGCTTATCAAGACATCCGCAGTTTCTCCTGATTGGGATATTTTTGTTACGTAGTGAAAGCAAGGAACAGCTATATATCTGGAACAGTCGGTGGCTGATGAGGTTCTGCTTTTAGGCCATTACGGTCCTGTAAGGTGGAAGCTTGAGCTACTAAAACTTGAGTTAGGTTTATTTGGGTCATTGTAAGTTTGATTTCTAATAGAGAGGGGGAGCCTTATAAAATGTGAGATCTGCATCTTGAAGGGCATTGAATCAGGTCATTCTCATGTGGGACCTGGATGTCCTCATTTGGCCATCACCCACTAGGCCACACACCCATCCTTCATTGTTGTTTTTACTGCTTAGAGGAATCTTTTATTGTCACTGCAGGTAGTAGTGGGAGTCGCAGTTGTCATTGCCTTCGGTTCTTGGAGAGGCGAGGTGATTGCAAATCCTCAGCTCAGTGGCGACTGTGTTTGCTTGGAGGGGATTCATGAATAGCTAAGAAAGGGGACAGCAGAGATGGCTTCATTACATTCCTCTTTCCTTGGAGGGCTTCATGGTGAAGGTGACAAGTCACATAGGCAAGAGCCGCGTGGTTAGTGAGGAGTTGGCGTGTGTGTTCAGGGAGGGAGACATAGGTGGGGTTAGCCAGAGTATCCAGAAGGAGGCAGCTCTCAGCTTACCACCACACCACTGGGCCTCTCGTTCTTTCCCTATTTTTATTTTATCCGTATTTAAAATAATAAGGTCATGTTCAGCTCCCTTTAGCCTTCTCCTCATCTACCTATGCAAAGAGTTGCTTAGTACAAATAATGGTCCAGATGTGCTGTAGCGTTGACTTGTCCAAGGACCTTGACAGCAAATCTGCCCCCACCCCTGCGGGAGGCTCTGGCCTGGTGCTCTGGGTCGGGAGGAGGGGCAGGGGGTTTTGCTATAACAAGAAAAAGGGAGGAATGTTTCAGAGCTGAAACATTCCCAGCATTCAGGTGAAAAGTTAACTCCTGGGCCCAGTGCAGTAGCCTAGTGGCTGAAGTCCTCACCTCACATGCACCCGCCGGGATCCCATATGGGAGCTGGCTCTAATCCTGGCGGCCCCACTTCCCATCCAACTCCCTGCTTGTGGCCTGGGAAAGCAGTCGAGGACAGCCCAATGCCTTGGGACCCTGCACCTGTGTGGGAGACCCGGAAGAGGTTTCTGGCTCCTGGCTTTGGATCAGCTCAGCTCCGGCTATTGCAGCTGCTTGGGGAGTGAATCATCGGATGGAATACCTTCCTCTTTGTCTCTCCTCCTCTCTGTATATCTGACTTTCCAGTAAAAACAGATACATTTTTTTTTAAAAAGTTACTTCATCCTAGGCAAAAAGGGAAAAGGAGGGGAAAATGCAATGCAGTGGCAACCAATAGGCTCCAAAAGAAAAGCCTGGTTATCTCATGTGGGTTGCGTATTTTCAACGTAATACACGTGTGGCTTTTTTGAGAGCTGAGTGCAGACTTGAACCAACAGTCCTAGACGCACCCCTGTAAATTCTCCCGTGTCTTCTGCATGGCTGCGAGCTATTTTCGAACGCATTCCGAGTTTAGCCATTAGAAAATTACTGGTTTTATTTGTATAAACTCAACAAACTAAAATAGTGCTTTTCCAGAAAGGTGGGTGAGCTCATCGCCCAGTGCTCTGACCCAGGCGAGTTAATGACTTGCCCAGTATTGTTCACACTGGGCCAGCCCTGGCTGCCTCCACCAGCGCTAGTTCCACTTGAAGGGAGACATTGTTTCTTGGGCTGAATTTGTCAGATACTTGCTCTCTGCGTGCCAGACTGTGCTGAATGTCCTAGCAAGTCCCTGAATGTTCCTGCTGCCTATAATTTATGAAACCACAGAGGCAGGTAGCCCTGGAAATGTATACAAAGCACACAGCACAGCTTTCCCAGGAAAGAGCAAGAAGTAAATAGGTAAACACCTTCTGTACCTACACTAGTAGCCAAGCAGACCCTACCGATGGACGCCCAGAGGTGCCAGGACTTGTTACCCGTAACGAGTTGTGATGTCAGTGGCTGAGCGCTCTGGCAGCCAGAGCATTCATTAAAAAGCAAGAGGGGCTTTTGCTGACGATTCCAATCGTTTTTCAGGAAGAATTACGATAATGTATGGAATCCAGGTAGGTGCAGGGAAGGGCGTATAGAATTGGACAATTTGCACGTGGGGCAGGAAATTGAAACAAAGGAGAGATAGTGAACTTCCAAAACTTTTATTGCTTGCATAACGGTTATGTTCCTCTGGGTGAAGCAGCGGGTGGCTGAAGGAGGCTTATTGCAGTGGACTTTATCAGGAGCCGGGGCAGGATGGCTGGAGAATACACTCTGGTAAAGGGCCTTCGATGTGTTATGAGAGCTAGTGCTGTTGACTCAGGGTGCTGCTGGGCAGGAAATCAGGATGGAGAAAGGACACAACGTGGTTTTATAAAGTTGAAGAGAATGCTGTTTGGAACGAATGCCGAAGAAACTCCTGGGTGCACGTGTGTGGAAACGTCCCCCTGCACCCTGCAAAAAGGCAAAACATCCTGGTTACTGAGTCAAGTCTGTGTTCCATGAATGAATAGCTCTTGCATCGTCAGTGCCCTTGGCTGTGTTTATTTAGAGGACGGTTCAATTTTTATTAAAGGCTAATCTTGGGTTAAACATGTTTAGGTCGAGGTGAAACTTCTTCAGGGTTCTCTCATGACTGGAGAAAGACTGCGTTCACCGAGTGGCTTGTCATGGCAGTGGCTCATGTAGAGCTTTGTTCGCCGCATTCAGGCGACTTCGCTAAAACATATTCTTTCCAGTCTTGTGTATTTGTGAGTGCATTCTTGGGAAGATTGCTGCGGGGTAGTGTTGCGTGTCTGAGACGAGGAAAGTTTAGTTATTAACTCTACATGAAGGGTAAAGAGGGGCCGGAGGCAGCCTGTGGAATGAGGAAAGGGCCAGACCGAAACAGTTCCAAAAGGTATTTTTGTTGTTTATACTTGTTAATTATTAATATTAATTATTGATGAGAAACAGTTCTGACTTACATGCCACACATTGTTTAGGCATAAATGACCACAGTTCTTATCAGGAACCGCAGTAGACATGAAACTGTTGGAAATAATCAATGTTTATGAATGTGGTGAGACTTTTCTCCTTTTTTAATGCTGAAGACAAAAATCTATGAATTTGTGCCACAAGAGGAATTCATGAAAGTACAGTTGCTCCTCAGCTTTGGAGGATTTCTGACATGTCATGAATTGAACATGACATCAAATTAAATCAGTAATTAAAATGTATCTTCAGGAAAAAAAGTGCCTATTTCATGTAGGGCACCTAGATACTATGTAGGGTTTTGTAGGTTAAAATTGTCAACCTCCTCGAGTGCTGTGCTTTATCTCAACTGTCTATACCGGTTCAGTTGTGCACTCTGTGGTCATCTTAGGTTTTGGAAAGGAGTTCAGCAACAGTTCCATACTTTGTAGTTTATGATTGAGATTTACATGAAGTGTGCTCTGTTTAAATTCCAACGAGCAGGTATGTGCATGGCATAGAAGATGGCTGTGGGAGTCAGAAGTAGCTGATGCCCCAAAGGGAAGAGGAGCAAGAGGAAGGGCAAGTAAGGGAAGGAAGGATAGAGGGAGGGAAGGAAGAAACAGGGAGGGAGAGTCAGAGAGGAGAGGAGCTCGGAGCTCCACGGGCCCTCTGGGGATTGACTTGGAGGCATTGCTTTGAGAGTCAAGCCATGAGTCAGTGTGTATGCTTTTAAGATGTATTAATTTTGAGCTTTGGGGAGATCCATTTTAGCATCATTCTGAAAGACAGTGCAGTGTGTTTGCTATGGGATTTCCTGTTTGATTTTTTTTCAGTTTGAGATTCTGTTTTACCCTCCCATGTCCCTGCTGAATGCTGCAGAAGTCCTGATCCTAGCACTGGCCTCCCCAAGGACTGTTTGGTTCTGGATCATAACACATGGTTGCACCTCCTTTGCGCTGGGGAAGTCCTAAGGTACTCTGAATGGGTGTGTGTATTCCCAGTCAGGGGAGCAGACAGAAGTGGCTGGATCTAAGAGAAGTGGATTCACCACCTGGCAGAGCCCCAGTGCCCGATCACAACGGATCTCCTTGGCTTCTGAAAGTGTGTGATCGGGTGTCCCTTGTTTTCAGTGCGCTTCTTTCAAGTGTGGCTGGCAATTCCGCACTTAGGGCTAACAAAAGGACATTGCTATTTTCATGGGAGTTGACAACTACTGGTTTCTCCAGAAGGACAGTCCCAAAGAACAAGTAACTTGTAAATGAGTAACATGTTCTTGCTTAACTACTTCTCAGCATAGTTGTAAAGAAATACAATACTGGTAAGTTTTGTTATGTTCTCATTTTGAGTTATGTTGACAAGAAGAAAAAAACAAATAGATTCATAGTGGAGGAGAAAAAACCTTTTGAATGCCAGTAGTTTATATTTCTTTATCTCACGAGTCCTAACCATTTATAAGATCACCTGGGTTCTTGCCCCTACTCTCGGTTAATTTTTTCCCCTCCCTTTTTCCATCTTGAGTCCTCTGAATTATTTTTATTCATAAGTGAAAAATGTATTACAGCTTTATTTCCTTTTATTAATAGTTCCTTCTTGCTTTCAACCACATCTCTGACTTTTTGGCATGTAAAGTCCAATGAGCTCATGTTTAATCATGTATAAACAACCATCTAATTAGATGGTTTTGGATTTTCATTTGACCGACTAAACAAAAATGACACAGAAACAAGAGACTTGACAACCTGCCCATCCCGGGGTACCTGGCCTTTCTCTTCTCTCACTGGTTTTTCATGCATTGAGAAAAAAAATGCATGTTATAACTAATCAGAAAAAGAAAAAGAAAAATCAGTTCACATGTGCCAGGTCTCTGAGGTAAAATTGTTCTTTTCAAGGTTACATGTGAGCAAACAAGTCGGCCAAGCTGAATTGTACGTTTCCTTTGCAAATTTCTTTCGGCTGGAGTTTTTCCTGCTCGGTACTGAGGTATTGGCTTCATTTCTTCTACTGCTGGTGCTTGGTGACAGAACAGCATTCAGGTTTCTGGGTCTTTGTCCCTTCGCCTTTTCCCCTGGGGCACAGTAAGACATTTCCTCGTGTACTGTCTTCCCATCCTCCTCCAGGCTCACTCTGACACATCGTTGGAAGAAAATAGCGGGCCAGTCTTTGCAAAACCGATGTGCGCGCTGTGTTTAAACAGGATGGAAGACATTGTCCGTTTCCTCTTGTTTGTCACTGGCATGGTCTTAGGTTTCTGATCCCAGGGCAGGATCTCTTCAGAATACTGTGAGAGGTTCAGCACACACGTGGCTCATGTGTTTGATGGACGGTGGGAGGGGAACAGGTGGGTCAGAAAGGCAAGCGCTGACTGACCTCATTGGGACGGGGCATTGCAGAATGTTCATGAAAAAATGCAATCAAGAGGTGCCTTTGTTATGGCAATGTGGAGTGGTTTCGGAATCCAGATGTAGATTTTTCATAATGTCACATCTCGTGTTTGGAAGGCACTCTCTGTGAGCTCCAAAAAGTTTTGTACTAAAATAAACGTATCATGTATGTAGGTGTTTATGGAGAGAGAGGGGGGTTTCAATAGATACACAGTTTGTTTTGTAAATGTATTTCATTTGAGAGGGGGAAAGTGAGAGAGGAGAGAGAGGAATTGAGAGAGAGAAAGATGGTGCTCATCTACTTGTTCACTCTCCAGATGCCTCTAGTGCAGTGGGCTGAGTCTGAGAACCCGGGAACCCAATTCAGGCCTCTCCTGTAAGTGGGCAGGAACTCAATCATTTGAGCCCTTCTCTGTTGCCTCCAGGGTCCATATCAGCAGGAAGTCAGCAGTTGGAACAGGGTATCAAACCCAGGTATCGTGGTATGAGAATCTTAGCTACTGCGTTATATGCCTGCCCCGGAACTTAACTGTTCCATTTCACTTTCAATCGACTTTTAAAAGGAACCTCACGTGGACTCTTAAGAAAAATGGAACTCATGGAAGTTGAGAGGGGAGTGGCAGTTTGCCCACTGGATTGTGTGTATAAGGGGTTGTTGGGGATAGAGAGAGATTTTGGGCAAAGACTACAGAATTTCAGTTATGCAAGATGCGTCTGTGCTAGGGATCTGCTATACAGCAGGGTGGGTATAATTCACAGTACATTCTGTATACTTGGAAATTTTTAAGACTAATCTTAAGTACCACCCACCCCCCCACCCCCCAGCAAAGATAACTTTGAGATGAGTCCACCATTAACTAGTCTAATTGTTTTTCACAATATATGCATAAGCTAAAGCATCACATTATACATTTTAAATTTATATATTTTATTAGATCAGTCATACCCCAATACATCTGATGTAAAGAATTAAAATGACCTCTTTATTTTTTTATATGGTCTGGAAGATGAGCATTTTAGAGAGTAGATTTGGCTAGCTAGTATTTAACAATTGTAACAGAGAAGTAAAGGGATTCCTGTGAAATTTGGCCAGAGTGACTTATTTCCTTACTGATCCTTCAGCCTTAAAACATAATTTGACTTCTTAGAATTTCTTTGAAATCTACATGTCCTTAAGTGCTAAACTTTCATACACTTAGATGGATTAGGTTTGGAAGCAAATTACATTGACTCTATTTTGAGAATCTAGAGTGAGTATAAGCGTGCGAAGATTAATATCTAACATTTTTTCTTTCTGAAAGTATTTTGGAGATAGTTTCATAATTTTTCATTCCATTGTAAGGAGCTAACATTATTCAGTGTTTTATAGGGATTTGTTGTAAATGTTTTCCCGAACTGTGGGTTTTTTTTTCTCAAGGTTCCTGTTCTTTTCATTGTGCAAGAAATTCAAAGTGAGACTTCTGCCTGGAGTTGTTACTTTTGTTTTGCTGTGTTTTGTTTAGAACAGAAGAGAGCAAATGCTGGCAGAACTCACAGTTTGAATCATCCTAGAGGAGTCAGATGAAGAAGCGCTGTATCCACCAAGTTAAGGCCTCTATTTAATTGACCCTTTCAGAATTGGGCAAGGATTTAATTTCTCTCTTCATTGTTTACTTTGAAAACCAAAAGCTCTTATATTGCCTGTGGTGCGTCATTTATTCTCTTCCAAGAATTTGGTATTCACAAAGTAAGCTTTTGACTTGATTAGCATTTGACTTTTTAATCCACATTTACTCTAAACTTTAGTGTTCAAATTTGGATAAGAAGTAGTTAAAACTTTTTTTCTTAAAAATTACTAAATCAAGGAGAACATAATTACAACTCTTCGAATTTAGAGATTCCCATAGTGGAATTGATATGTATTAGAATTGCATTTTCGTTTTGCTGGGGAAAGATTTTTGGTTAGAAACAGTTCTGGTCCTCCTTGTTTGAACTAATTTTAGATATTAAGAGTTCATGGTTATTGCATGCATACTGTCTTAATTAGCATCTACAAAGCATAGAGATATAGATCAACTGAAATAGCATCTACTGAATATAGAAATAAAACAGTCACATTGACTTTAGTTCCACCTCATGTTTTTAGTCATTGTTTATCATAGTTGTCTTTAAGTTCAAAAATAGTTTTAAATAAAAGAAATGGGATGGGAATTATCTATGTAGGACCTGGCCAGATTGGCTGTGTGTTAAGCTTTGTGATGTTAGAATTTTGCTTTTGTCTTTTGACTGAAGTCTTATACTTTTTGCACAGTGACGAGTTGCTTGAGCCAACGGTGTTTTTTTCATCCTCCTTGTCTCTAATTTTAAATGAATCTGTAGTGAGAATGACTGACGGTACCATCCAACATACACCAGATGGCTCTTTGAGTTCTTCCCTTTTAATCAATGCACATCAAAATTGAAGACTACACATACACCACATACACACATACACATGTATGTTTTGGGAGGTTCTGAGGAATCATTGTTGGGGATAAGCAAAGGTAACCTAACAGTGTTAATGATGATTGTACAAACTGTAGCTTTTAAAGACTGAGAAGTTAAATATACTGTGAAGGCTGGCTGGGAGCTGGCTACTGGCTTTGATGCTAAATATACATTTTTTATTGATTTAGACTGAGTGACTTAGACCAAGCCTTCTTGTTGAAAATATGAACGTGTTGGCTGTGTCAGAGAGAATAGGGTGCAAATTATTTCTAGTGCAGTAACCTATTTTACATTATTCAATTTTTATTTACTTATTATTTATTTAAAAGGGAAAGAGAGAAAGTTAGGTGGAGAGTGACAGATCTTCCATCCTTTGGTTCATTTCACAAATGCTTGACAGAGGTGGGACTGGGCCAGGCTGAATCCAGGAGCCTGAAATAGGGACTAAAACATTTGAGCTGTTTCTTGCTGCCTTCCCAGGGCACACATCAGCAGAAGTTGGAATCAGTGCTGGTTCCAGGTCATTCTGGGCATTCTCTTAGGAGATCCTAAGTGGCTTTTCAACAGACATGCAGAATATCCTCTTAATATAGTAATTCAGTGACAAGGATATATCACCAATTATGTCCACTGTGGACCTGTGTGTTTCTTGTACTCATAGGCATCTATGAGGGAACACATCATCTTTATGCCCTTGAACTTGGCCTTAGAGTTGCCTTAAAAATCGTATTCATTATGATTCATGCAACAAACATTTGTGAAGCACTTACTGTATGATTGAGAGGTCTTGAGTTGCTCATTGTTCCGTTAAGGGGATAGCCTCACTGTGGACTCTTCTGCCACTTCTCCTCCAACCTCTGCTTTGGGTTGTTTCTGGAGAAAGAGCAGCTCCTTAGGAGATCCATGATCTTGATTTTTCGAAAAGAGTTTGGAATCTAACCCTTCATAAAGATCTTGCAACAACCCTCTCATTTGTTTTTCATCTATGTTGAGGTTATGCTGCTTGCTTGGCTGGTCTCTGCCCTCATGGCAAATTCTTCCTAGAGAGGTTGTCTGCCTTCAGTTTTCACCCTGCTTCCACGTGTGCTGAAAATAGACTGTTTTCTTCACAGTTCCTCATCACGAACCACCATCGTTCAAACCTTGCTGTCACCTTTTTATGGTATCTTGCCTTGTGCCTAGTGAACCATCTGATAACAGTTTAGAAAGCATTGAATGCCCGAGTTTGTGGACTACTTCCTGGCTGGTATTTCTAAGTGCTTTTTTTTTAGTACACAATCATGGGTTTAGTGTTCCCAACAGTGGGAATAATTAGCATTCCCATTTTAATATGAAGAAACAGAGACACTGAGTTCAAGGAACTTGCCCCAGTGAAGCCATCCTGGCCTTTGCATCTCTGGTCTTTGCTTTGTCCTGTCTTTGCCCATTGCTGTCCACTTGACTTTGGCTAGCCCACCTTCCTCCCAAGCCACTAAGAGGTTGAAGTCAAGTCGTGTGTCCTCCGCTAAGGCCTCCCCCAGTTTATGTAGCTCCATCTCCTGCTTGAGTTCTTTTTGTCCTCGTCATTAAGGTAAGTTGGTTTGAGATGGGATACTTCCCAATTGTTCCATTGAGTGGAAATGCCTTTTAGCTGGTCAGAGACTCTGATCAAGTAGCTTAGGATTCCATTAGTCCAGCAGAGCCTGGAGCCTTTCAGTAAATGTGGCCTGTGTGTAGTCTTAGAGATGGTGGTAGGTTTTTCCCATTTCCATACACTTCTGCCACCGTTTCTCTCACTCCTTCTTACATTTATGAAAGTCCTCTTTTTGCGGAGTTAAGGATAATAATTCCACCAAAATATACTCTCATAGATTAATCCACTGGATAAGCCTGGAGTTAAGCTCATTACATTTGTGAGCAAGAACTGACTCATCTATGTAACTGCTCCTCCTCTAAAGTAGATAAGACAACACGGTGCCAAGAAACAACAAAGAAACGCCTGATCAGCGAGCAAAACTGTGCATGTATTGGTATTTCGTTTTTTTTCAGAGTAATGGTGTGTTTATTTAACAAATAGATCTGCCCTCTTCCCATGGGATTGTTGGAAAATTTGTCCAGGGAAAAGCAGTAAAATGTGCTTACATTTCCTCTTTGGTTTTGTAGGCTAATTGTTGGTGAGCTTTATTTAACACTTCTGCTATACTACGAGTCTCTATGGAGCAGGAAAGCTCTCGGTTAACTTGGCAAATCATTGCTGGAGAGAACAGAAGGGTCAGCATAAGACTCTTTACTAATTAGTTGATAATTGATGTGCCATAGCTGGCTGATGAGACTTTGGAATATAAACTCCAGAAATATTGTTTAATTTATCTTTCCATCTGTATGAAGTGGCTTGGAACTGTGAATTCTTAACCTCTTATCAGGAGCACCCAGTGATAGGGAACCAGATTTGAAGCCAAGATACTGAGTGATCCAAAAAGGAATATGATCTTTTTTTAATCTCTCATGATATAAATTTGATTCCATTGAATGCAGGGAAAGAATGAAATGAGTAGGGCTGGCAGTACCACACTTCATGTATAGCGTTCCTATGTGCTGACTAAGATTGGAAGATTGTTGGCATGACAGTTAAGATTCTTTGTGGGATAAACATAGGATATCCAACTTGAGCTCCTGGGAATAAGGTGGTAGGAGAGGGCATGATTCACGGAAATCTCCCTAGGTTTGGATTTGACCTGTTTTTATTGGCTTACATTAGAATGGAGTCACAAAATACACTTTATGTGATCTCTCCCTTCCACATTGTTTTCTAACTGTTTGTGAGTCAATGATAAGCCTTCAGTCTTACTCCGACTTGGTTCTGTAACTTGCTTTCTTCTTTGGTCAGTCACTGGCCTGTGACTTTTGTACTATTTGTCCAGCTTCTGGTTTATGACCTTCCCTGTCGTCTTTCTCCTCATCTCTACCACTTAATTTTGAGCAAACTGTGCTTCCAAAAGGATGCACAGTTTGCCAATGGCACAGGATCCTGGAAGGGTGACAAATAAACAAACACACCAGCATCATCCTGTTTGTTTTGTGGTGGTGTCTAGGCATTTTCATTTATTTTTATTTGTTGGAAATGCCAATCGCCAGAGAAATGGCAGACATAGAAAGATATTCAGTTCCACTAACTTACTCTCAAATGCCCATTAGTGGCGGAGAGGCCAAAGCAGAAGCGTGGAAGTCTATCTCCCATGTGTTTGGTAGGCACCCGGTTACTTGAGCCATTAGTTGTTGCCTCCCACAGTCAGCATAGGCAGAAAGTTGGAGTCATGTGCCATTCCTGGCACTCAAACCCGTGTATGCAGGTCAGTATTAGGCGCAGATGCTTTCACTGCTAAGCCAGATGCCTGCCCTGGAATTGGCATTTTTGGAACTTTCTGATGATGCTGTGTTCATTTACAAGATACAACTCTGGGCAGTTGAAACAGCTCCGAGCTCTGTCTTTTAAGCTTTTCTCTTGCAGGCAGCCGTTATCCTCATTTTCCCCGGACACACTGGCCTCCTGTCTTTTGCATTCCTGTCTGCACCCTGCTGTTGGTTCTCCATTCACGAGTGGTTTCTTCATGTCTCTTATAGTTTTGGGTTTTCTAAATTATCTTTCTAAGAACACCTGACTTGAATGAGCCCTTGGTGGGGGGGTGGAGAAATTCCCTAAATAGATATTTTGCCCATAATTTGCTCCTCTGACTAATGGATGATTCCAATTTTAAAGTCTCCAAGGGGGTGTGCATTGTGGTGCAGCTGCCGAATTCATAACTTGGGACACCCTCATGCCATATTGCAGTGGCTGGCTTGGTTCCTGGGTGCTCCGCTTCCAGTTCAGCTCTCTGTTAATGCACTTGGCAGGCAGCAGGTGGTTTAAGTGCTTGGTCCCCTGCCACCCTCAAGGGAGACCTCGATGAACTGAGTTCTTGGATTCTGGCGTCAGGCTGGTTTAGTGCCGGCTGTTAAGAGCATTTGAGGCGTGAATCAGAGGATAGCTCCCTAAATATAAAACTGTGTATGTGTGTGTATTTATGTGTCCTTTCTCCCTACATCATTGCATCTTTTAAGTTGTTAAATAAAGCAATAACCATTTCCAGGCTCTGCAAAAACTTGTATTCAAGAGGTGCTGTATGGGGTTTCCCCACAATAGTTTCATGGTGGGCTGCTCCTCGAATCTGTCTCATTGTTTGTTTAACAGCTTGGAACAACTTGTGGAAGTCTGGGAAATGCCTCTGGGGTTCATATCCTCTAGCCAGTTGTCAGGCACGCAAGGATCACCCTCTTGCTTTCCAAGTGATCACCCTCTTGCTTTCTCATGGTTCCTCGGTGAGTACGTCTTAGCTCCTCAGAGTGTACGCTCCAAGGATTCAGGGTGCTGCATGCTGTTTTCCTTATATCCCATAGATTTTGTGCTCTTTTTTGAGCATCTGTAGCATTTGCCAAATTGAGATATTTGGCCTTAGAACATAGGAGCCAGTTATTCCATTCTGATTCTCATCCTTTGGTAATCACAGCCATTCAACCAAGCCTTACTGTATTTCAGAGGAACACAATGGACACTCATGTATGTTCATTAAACCGTCACTGCTGTCTCTCGGCAGGGAAACAGGATACATGTGACTGCGCACTGTGTCACCACCCTGGAATGTCTGGCTTGCAAGGATGTATTCTTTCTGCCTCTGCAGAGGCGTGCAGGGAAAGGTGGGAGAAGCTGAGGGCCTATACTCTAGCAAACTTGTATTTCTAAATTGTCTAAGAATTCAGCTCGTTTCCTTTTGTTTATAAGGCAGTGAAGAGAGAGAGTGGGAGGGTGTGTTTCTGTGAGCTGGCGTAGCCTCCAAACGCCTGTAATAGACTTGGCCAAACCGAAGCCTGCAGCCTGGAACTGCATGTGCATTTTCTGATACTTGAACCATCATTCACTGTCTCCCTAAGGTGCTCAGTAGCAGGAAGCTGGGCTGAAGGCAGAGAACATGGGGCTTGAGCCAGACATGTGATGTGAAATGTGTGTGTTCCAAACAACAGTTTAACTGTCTGCCAGATGCCTCCTGGTGTTCTGTTGTTATTTTGCGTGGAAGAGAGGGAAGCAGACCTTTCAAACCTATGTAAAAATAAGGTGTTCTCAGTTTTTTTGTGTGTTGTTAATGTTTATCCCACTGGAGAGAAGAGGAAAGGCTGAATTGATAAATTGTCTTGTCCAAGATTATCTTCTTATTGATAGTTGCCTTGGATGAATGATTGAGGATTGTGTGTATGTGTTATTTCAAAACAGGCATATTCTGATGATGTCTCTCAAGAATAGAAGGGGTGAGGCGTGCTTGACCCACTTGCCCTTTTCAATGATAAACATTCATATTTGCCTGAACTTTAAGAGGTAGATGAATACACCTTTAGCTATTGGACTTAATTATCTTAAGTCATATGTGGGAGAGGTGGAAATAAGAGCTTTTTAGGTTATTTGGCATTTTAAAACACAAGTATATGCACATCCTTATTATATTGGGTTTTAAACTATCAATAAAGATAATCTCAAAAGATAACTGGTCCATTCTGGAGAATACTTTGATACCTTCCAAGCTAAGAAACCTTAGAGAAGAAATGTCAATATCATGATTCCCAATATAATTTGGGCTTGAGAAGAGGTCCATGATAAATAGCACATTATTCTCCTTACCTGAACATCATTTTTGTTAGTATTTTATTTATTTGAAAGGCAGAGTTACAGAGAGAAAGGGAGAGACAAAGATAGAGAAGGAGAGAGAATGAGAGGGAGGCAGAAAGTAACGTTCCCCCATTGGCCTCCATGTCAGGGTTGGGCCAGGCTGGACTCAGCAGCTTTTTCTGGATCTTTCCCGTGGATGTGGTAGTGACCCACGTACTTAGGTCATCCAATGCTGCCTTCCCGGGTTTTTAGTGGGGAGCTAGCTGGGAAGTGAAGCATGTTGGACTCCAGCAACACTTCTACGAAGGCTGGCTGCACAAGCAGTTGTCTGTGTGCTGTGCCACAGCACTGGCCCCCAGAATTTCTTCTTTCTTCTTCTTTTTTTTAGTAAAGAAAAGGATGGGGAATACAGTATGTAATGTAAATAAACCATCACATAAACACAAATACTGCATGTTCTCCATCATAGAGGAAAGCTAAAAAGGTTAATTTTATAGAAGATGTGAGTAGAACAGTGGTTACTGATGGGGAAGATACGGGAAAGGGCTGATAGAAGGAAACTAGATAACGGTTGTAGGCAGGAGGACTACACTCTAGTGTTTACTACAAGAGTAATGTGACTATAGTTTAACTGGTTATTATATGTTTTATAAAAACCTGGAAGAATTCAAAAGTTTCCACATTGAAGGAATGAAGAATGTTTAAGGAATTGGAAATGCTAACGATACTGATCTGATCATCGCACGCTGTGTACGTGTGTGACGTTATCATGCTATACTTTATATATAGGTACAACACAAACGTGTTGGAGCTAAAGGAAAATTTATAAAGAAATTAAAAGTAAGTTTACTTTTTTAAAAAGGCAAAAAAAATGAAAGCTAGGAAAAGGTATGCAAATGGCTATATATAAAATTATTCTTGTTACTATGATGTAATTTATGTTACTGGGAAAAAAATGTTGTCCTTGGGCCTGGCGCAATAACCTAGTGGCTAAAGTCCTCAACTTGCACGTGTCGGGATACCATATGGGTGCCAGTTCTAATCCCAGAGGCCCCGCTGCCCATCCAGCTCCCTGCTTATGACCTGGAAAAGCAGTCAAGGACAGCCCAAAGCCTTGGGGCCCTACACCTGCATGGGAGACCCAGAGGAGGCTCCAGGCTCCTGGCTTTGGATCAGCTCAGCTCTGGCTGTTGCAGCTGCTTAAGGAGTGAATCGTCATCAGACAGAGATCTTCCTCTCTGTCTCTCTTCCTCTCTGTATTTCTGACTTTCCAAGAAAAATAAAATAAATCTTTTAAAAAAATGTTGTCCTTCTGTAACAGTCATGATGGTGATCATAGCAGAAACTCTAACTGCCTTTTCCTGAGAAGTCACATTACATACAAGGGGACTCCTGAAACTTCCTGGAAAGTAGAATTAAACAATAGATTTATTTGAATGTTAATCAGTTTTGAAATTCATGCACGGTTTTCTCGCATTCCGTGTTTTCTGTGAAGTTTGTGAAGACTGCGCATGTGTGACTCTCAGTAATCCTGGAGGCCACAGCTTAGGGTAGGCTGTGTTCTGTCTCTGGGAGAGAATGAAACTGTAGCTGACGTGTTACAGTCATCTGCTAAATGACCAAAGTCATTTTCCTACCTGGGCCTTGAAGACTGGCCCTCTGTTCCCATGCAAAATCATAATTTTTCCATTCCCATGTGGAATTGATTTGCATTGGAAGGGAGTATAAAACTCACATTTTTAGATTAGGTGTTTATTTGGATTTATTAAAGGAAACCTTACCAGTCAGGAGTGTTTAGGTTCTGAGAACTAGAAATGATGGGAAAATGTGAACCGCAATCTTCCAGGAACCTCTTTTGCAAATGATACAAATTCGCTTTTCACTCTTGTTTCAATTGTGTGTCAGCATAGAGACTCAAGCTTATAAAACACACATTTGCACTCCAAAAGGGTGTGAGTAAGATATTCAGCAAAACCCCTCTGTTCTTTTTTGTCAGGTTCACAAATGCTCACATTCTCTGTTTTATGTTATTGTGCGTTAGAACATTCTGGAAGTGTTTGGGTAGTCATTGGCACCTTCCTTTCAGTAGAGAGAAGAATGAAATGAGACGAGGAACCTGCAGCCTGGGTCTCCTGCAGGTGTATGTCAGAGCTTGGGCCCGCCTGTTACCGTGCTGTCTCTTGTCACTAGAAACAGAAGCAGAGCTGGAAACGGTGTCACAAAGACCCCACAGGCAGGCACTGCGATTAGGTACAACTCGTACAATGTATTTCTTAAATCCTGTGTCCTAAATACATACAATCCCATGTGTGAGTGTTACATCTTTTAATCCTCTAGACAACTGAAGTAAATAACTTGTAATACAGAAATTGCTCTTACGCCATCATTTCTGACCTACTAAGAAAGTCATTTTAGACAGCTGAGCCTCACTGGTTTGATGTGTATCTGTTAGGCCTGGGTTCCGTGGGCAGCAGTGTTCACTGTGTGTCTCTGGACCTCCCGGGTCATGATTGGCACCTGATAAGTATCAGCTGAGTGAGCAGCAAGACCCACAGACACACTGCTTGTGTCTCTCTCTGCCCATATTGATTTCCATGTTTGTTGTCCTGTATATCCCTGTCATTTTTCCAAGAGTTGGAGAGTTCTGAAGGATGCGGCTCCTGTGGTGTTAATTGCAATATAATCAACTCTTTGACTTGAAGGGAACCCTTTGAACGAATAAAGACATTCGCTAAAGTCATTTTCCTGAGACGACAACTTCTGGATTCAGAAATCTGAAAACACAAAGTGCTTGTGCTGTCCTCAGTGTACAGTGACTTTAGCTGAGATCCGAGTGGTAATGAGAATGTCCTTATCTGAGCAGCAGATCCATTTTTGAAAGACGTTGTGGTAGCTCTAAAAATAAGCTGGTATTTCACAACAAAAACCAGTGCATGAGTAGTTGGCACATCTGGTAGTCAGAAAAGCTGTACAGTTTGTTTTCAGGGAATGACAAGCCAAGAACATTCAAACTTGGCCAACTGAAAACTTTGCTTCTATCTGTGATGACACCTGGTTTTAAAAAATTTGGCTCTGAGTTCGATGCAGAAACAACATTGGGAATGGCGAGAGAATTGAACAACGTATTTACTATCTTGTCTTATGCATGGCATGATAAAGAATTCTTTTCTTCTGAAAGAAGGATAATAGTAATATTTGTAGTGACAACAGCAGCAGTGCTCTGGGGAGCACCTACTATGTGCTAGACAAAAATGCCGAGTCCTTTATGTATGTTGTCAAGGCTAGTACACAGGAGCCCTATAAAGTGGTATTAATTTTCTTCCTGTTTCAAATGAGAAGACAATGACATGGAGATAAGGCCCACAGAGCATCCTCCCAAACAGGTGTCATTCGGAGTACTGTGGAGGTGTTCATAATATTCTGAATTTAGAAAATAAAATAGTGAGGAGGTCCTATTGAGCACCGTGCCCCTCTGCCCCACGGTTGCGTGTTCCCACTTGCGAGATGTGTGTTTCTGTTTTCTAAAACATCCTCATTGTGACAGAACTGAGGTTAAATTTCCCAAGAAATCCACTGTTCATCTTTATGCTTCAAGGCCATCATCTGTAGGTCTGTCAGAAGCTGTCATTCTGGTTTTAGTTATAGAGGTTAAAGTTGGCCAGTGAGTTTGAGAGTAGGAGGCAGTGGAGTGAAGAATTGTGGAGATGTTGGGGGAGGGGCGAAAGTATTAAGTGTTTCTTCCTTAAAGAAGATCAAACTCATTTCAGTGTATGGCTCTAGAGCAGAAGATGACATGGGTATCCTAGTCCCATTGAAATTCTGCTTTTGGAAGATGAATTTGTCGTTGCTGCTCCCACTGGCTTCCTCATCCCTCCTGTCTAGTTAGCACACTGTGGAGAAGCAACAAAGGATTGACTTGGTGGAAGCTTTGTGATGTGAAAAATGGCCCTGTCTTTACTTGGTAAATTGCGTGAGATACTCAACCCTATGCAATAAATTAGGTTTTGTGTTAGATGATTTTGTCCAAGTACTGGCTAATGTAACTGTTCTGAGGCTATTTAATGTAGCAGAAATTAAGTTTCCTGTATTAAATGCATTTTGACTTAAGACGTTTTTAATATGATATTGAAAGACCACTTTAAAAAGAGAAAGAGGGGAGGAATGACAAATGGCACTTTTTGAGTCGTCATCTGGTGTTTCCCAGGCATGTTAGAACGCTGAGTCAGAAGTCGAAGGGACAGGACACACAGTGGCATTGTGATAGGGCTGGTGGCATCCAATATGTCTGCTTCACTCCTACAGTGCAAGGCCTGTCCTTTATTAACCTCCTTTTTATTGGAGGAGAAACAGGATGAGATGACGGCATTCCTTAGATGAACATATTATGGCTTAGTGCTTGGCAGTGTGCTAGAAGTCAGATGTTACTGCCATAGCTGGCAGCTGTGGGACGTGGGGACATGATACAGGTGTCTTGTGTACTAGAAGCTACGGGCCCATTCCGTTGTCTTTTTCCCAGGTAAAGAGAGAGTTTGAAGTGCAAACGCATTGGGTTGTGGAATTTGTGTACATCTTAAAGGTACGATACATTACATAAAAATATGTGCACTATTAGTCTGATGCTGAAGCCTTGATGGTACAGTGCCTTATGAATTATGAAGTGGGAGTATCTGTACATTGATCTCTCAAGATGCAAGAAGCTGAAGTGTGGATCAGCCCCAACGGGAATGGTGGAATGCAGTTTCTGGTGTGTACATCTAAAAAAAAAAAATCTGAAATTTTTGTCAGACTGAATGATTTGGAAAATTTCCACAGAGGAAACTTCAACCCACGAGTGCCATGAAAATCCATCCTGGTAAAGTCAGTGTCTGTGCTTGTAAAATCCCTCCGTGACCTTGGGCGTGTCCATTGCCACTTGGGCTTTAGTTTCCCAATAGGCTGGAGCAGGGCCCGGTGCCTGCCAGCTGAGGATGGTGGATTGTTCCAGCATTCTGTATCCGGGGAAACCTGAGGGTGACTCCAGTTTTGTTTGATTTTGGAAGCTCTTGGGAGATAATATAAAAGATGACTAATGCTTTTTTTTATTTAAAATTTTGGAATAGAAAATTATGCCTTTAAGTTAAAAAGTTTCAGCAAGAATTTCTACTACCTTTGATCTCAAGTATATCAATGAAAAAGATGGGAAATTGGGTGAGAAAATTTTAGAGCCCGTTTTATTGAGAACTGAGCTCATAGTTGTTAGGGTGGAAACAGAGTATACAGTTACTGAGACTCGATCAGGTAGTTGGCAAAAAAAAAATGTTTGAAAAAAGTACTCGCATGTCAAAAGAATGTCTAGAATGAGTCAACTATTATTATTTTTTGTCAATGAGTCATGGCAATGTTTGTCTTTCTCCTCTTTGCTTTTCACTTTTCCATAACGACAGATTCTTGTGGGTTTCTGTGTTTTTTTTTTCCTTTCCATTTTGGGTATGTACCAAATTTTACTACATTGGATGATTGTTATTGCTGCAAATGAACAATCTGTATTCCAGCTGGTTCTAATGCTGCTTTATCACATGAGTGTTTTGTTTGCGAGTCTCTGAGTTTCAAAGTGGGTTATATATCCTATGATGATTTGTTGGGGGAAAGATGAAACCTCCAGAACAGAGACATACAGTCAGATGGTATCCTTCAAAAAGACTTTTTGCAGGATTTGTGATGAAGTGAACCAGTTTAACAAGGTTTTTGTCTCCCTTCTCCAACCAGCTGTGCCAACTTTCTTATTCTAGGAAAAAAAAAAATCTTAGCTTGATAAAGGGAATCCCAACCACTAATCACCTTCACCCTTTAGGTAAGGATATAAAATATAGCTCTTCTGCATATAATTGAGCACTTCTACCTAGAATAAGTAAACTTTAAGAAACATTGTCTATGAGTGGTAATTTTGGATTAATTTCCGTGATAACTTTATTTGGCTTTTTGTCTGGAACGAGAGAAGGCTTATTGGTATCACTAATACTAAAAAAGAATAAGAGGAAAGAAAAGAAAAGAAAACCAAACCAAAAAAAAAAAAAAAGACCCAAGGACTGTTTTTAGAGATGAGTTCCCATAGAAATGTGCACATGTGTGTATGAACTGATTTCTGATGTAAGGGACATGGAAGCTAACCTGATTCATTTGTTTCTAGGGGCTCTTGGCTTTGGGCCTCAGTGCAAGTCCATTGGAAAAGGCAGCTGCAACAATCTAGTGGTCACCAGCAGTCCCATGATGGTTCAGCGACTGGGACCCATTTCACCTCCAGCAAGCCAGGTCTCCACAGCATGCAACCAGATCAGTCCTAGCTTACAGAGGGCTATGAATGCAGCCAACCTGAATAGACCTCCTTCAGATACCAGGTCTCATGTTACTTTTTTTTCCCTTCTGCTTTATGGTATGATCACATCACCTGAGTGTTTCCCCTTCTCTTGCTCAGTACACACACACACACTTTAAGAAACGTATTTGCATTTGAGTTTCATAGGGGAGTGTGTTGATAAACTGATGATGTGTCATGGAACCATCTTGATTGGGAGGAAATGATTTCATACCTACTGAATCGTGATACGGAGGAAATGAATTCCCAATCTGAGATTTTGGGGCATTGGTGACTGAAGTCCAATGTGTGAATTTGCCAGCTTCTGGTGAGGCCAGCTGTGCAGTAGCCTGGCAAATTGGAATGGTTTGTGCACACCTACCTACATTACTTCCTGGATTTTCAGTCTCCAGTTGACTGGTGCCAGGTGTTTCGTCAGTCTTTCCATTCATCCATCTGCCCATCCTCCCAAATGTTTATTAAGTATCTACTGTCTGCATAATACAAGAGTTGAAGTGAAGGGAGTCGTTATAGGGAGTACAGATAAGAAAGCATGAATTTAAGACCTGGGATGTGTCTGGCAAGACTTACTTTTTTGTATGAGTTAGGAAACATTTCCCCCATGATGTCTGATTAATTGCCAGAATCAGTCATTGCTGTGCATGTCATGTGTCTATCTCCATGGGGGAGAATTGAGTAGAAAAGCAAATTCACCCTCTTAGACAAATTTTCAGTATCCCTGAAGACTGATATTAGAGTGTAAAGCCACAGCACTATGCCGTATTCAAGGTCTGCTCCTGTTTCTGTTTGAAATAAATTATTTTTTTCTTCTGGGTGTTATTTTCTCAGGAAAACACAGTGTGAAATTTTGCCCCCTTGGCCCTACTTGCCCTGCCATGGTGATCCTGCCAAGCAGTTTTTTTCTCCCTGGACGTCTGTGGATTCCTCTTTGGAGACTGCAGTCCACCGATGGCCTTGTAGCATTAGTGGGGCTTGGCGCTTGTGCCCTTCTTCCCACCCCCTGTAGACCCCACCCCTCTTGTATCACTTGCTCTTTCCATCCTGCTAGCCACTCTTGGAGCCTCTGCATAGTTCCTGGAATCATTTATTTATGCCTATCTTTTTTCAGGAAGTAGAAACTTGTTTTTCACTGGAGACTTTTTTCTGATGGGAGGCTGCTGTCATTCCCCCATTGATGCTTATGCCTTAAGGGATTCTTCAGACTCGCGAATGCTGCATGTGAAATTAGCTGTGCTTCTGGGTGGGTGTCATTGGGAAGCCTTCAGCTTCCATGTCTGTGGCAAGTCCAGCCCATGCCTTGAAGGCAGAGAGTCATAATTAATGGAGAAGCTGACGGTAGGCAGAACACGCACTGCTCAAGCCGTGCACCTTATACAGTCCCTTTCATGGGTCAGCTGGAGAGGGGTCATTATCTCAGGGTTTTCTGGCATACTTGATTCCTTAGCATAATTTTTATGTCCTTAAAAGATAACACCTTCAAGTTACACTGACAAGTGTTTTCGACTGTGCATTCTGAGTCTTCCTGTGAGGAGGAAAAAAGTTATTTGCAGGATAAGCAAAGGAATTTGGAAGTGGCTTGGTAAAATATGGTACCTGCTTTTTGACAGTGTGGCCACGTCTCATTTATTTGTGATCCTTAAATTGGTTCGTGTGTTCCACCTGGGGAGAGACGGGCTGAAGGACAGCAGTTCAGCGAGGAGGCATTTTACTGTCTGAATATGAAGAAACAATGCAGAAATAAACAGCATAGAGTTTCACTCAATTGTGAATGGAGGAAAGAGATAGGACAGAAATGGTTCAGTCTGAGAAAGGCTGACCTCATGAAAAGCCTTAAAATGTATTGTCATGCCTGGTTATTTTGTAGTTCTGGTTGATTGTTGAAAGCACGCAGACCACGGGAAAGCCAAGGTAGCAAATGCTGGGCTTCCTGAATCCTGTTGATCGGAGACAATGATGGATATGGTTTTGATCCATATCCTTTCCGTTACCTGTAAGCACACGAAACTCAGGTGTAGACATTCTTTCCCACTAAATTGGTCGAATAATTGGGAATATCTCTTTCCAGTGAATGCATAATAAACACATCTTGACTTCTTCCTGCCCAAGGTTGATCAAGTATGTAAATGGAACTTAATTTTTTTTTTATCTTTATCCATCTTTTATTCCTGGGTATTTAGTTGCTTCATCTGATTTCTGAGTGACCAAGAATGCTTTCTTGGATGTACACTGTAGATCTTTAACTCATGTCTCTGATTATTAGAGTGAGTTTTTAGAAGCCAAATATTTCGGGTCAAAGCTGATGTACAGTTTTGAGATTTTTTGCACCGTGTGTTGTCAAATTTCACTGTGAAAAAAAAAAACCTACTCATTTATAAACTTGTCCACAGCCTAAGGGAGTGTTGGTTTCCTCAGACTATCAAATACTTGGTGGTGTTATTTTGATAACTTTTTTCCAGTTTAATGGCTAAAATGTTATCTTCATTTACAATTCTTGTTCTCTTTTTGTGAAGATTTATTTTATTGGTTTGAAGCTCAGCATTATATAGGGGAGGGGGAGACACAGAGACGGAGAAATCGTGCATTTGCCAGTCTGTTCTGCAAGTGGTAGTAATGGACACATCAAAATCAGGATCCCAGAGCTTTTATTTTTTAGGATTCATTTTTTTTTTTTTAATTGGAAAGTCAGATATACAGAGAGGAGGAGAGACAGAAAGGAAGATCTTCCAGCCATTGATTCACTCCCCAAGTGACTGCAATGGCTAGAGATGGAGCCTCTTCCGGGTCTCCCATGCGGGTGCAGGGTCCCAAGGCTTTGGGCCGTCCTCGACTGCTTTCCCAGGCCACAGGCAGGGAGCTGGATGGGAAGCAGGGCCGTTGGGATTAGAAACAGCACCCATATGGGATCCTGGTGCATGCAAGGCAAGGACTTTAGCTGCTAAGCTACCGTGCCTCACCCTTCCCAGGGTTTCTTACAGGACTCACTATAAGTGTGCAAGGACTCAGGCACTTAGACAACTTCTGCTGCTTTCTCAGGTGCATTAGAATGGAGTTGAATTCTAAATGGAACTGCCAGGACTCAAACTGATTGATGCCTTTGTGGGTTGCTGGTGTGGCAGTTGGCAGCTTAACTCACTATGCCACAAGGCTGACCCTTGCAGTTCTTCTTTATTGATAATATTAAATCTCATCGGTTTGTTGGCTATAGATTCTCTTTTGTAATCTCTTGGGTACTTTGTCTTTTTGTTTTGTGCTGCTCATCTTAGAGAAAGCACATCTTTAGCTCTGTTGGATTTTATTTAAGCCAGTGATGGGAATCCTGCCCTAATACTATGAATTGGCCTCAATTGATTTTCCAATCATTTTTTATTGTCCTCTCTTAATAATAATTCAAATTATGTGCACCAGTACTGAAGTTTCAGGGGGCCATTCACAATTTAAACATAGCCAAAAGCTCTCTAATAAACCCATAGCATGTATTTTTCCTAAAGTGGACAAGGCTGAGATGCTGACATGATAACTTCACACGACGATTTCTTCTGTCAATGTGACAAAAGCTTTTCTGGTGGCTTCCGAGTTGTTTACAGGTGTGTTCTTTTGTTGAAGGCCTATCGTTTGTCATCAGAAAGAAAATTCTTAGACGTGGATGAACACTTAGAGTGTCCCTCTTTCTCATACAGCCTGTGTGTGCAGTGGCAAGGGTTTCCAGTTGCACAAAGAACAGGAAGCTGTGTAGGTTCAAGGCATAGCTTGTGTTTCTCCAGGTCTTTTGGTGAGGCAGAGCATTAAAGGAGACAAGTGGAGTACAGTGTGGAGAATACAGCAGGATCACTGTGCTGGTAACCCTGTTAGGTCACTGCTTATCACGGACTGCCTCATTTGGACTTCTCTATAGACGGTGGTCCTCTTTTTTCCCCGGTGTCACTGAGAGAGATTTCATCAAACTTCAGTATAAGTTTTTTTTTTTATTAAAATAAAAATTACTGTTAAAAAATGTAGGTCATGAGCAAATAGAGGAGAGGAGAGATCTTTATGGGAAACGCCTGTAATAAAAACATTGTGCGTGGGTTTTCAGAACTTTTTGTGCCAAAGTAAGTTTATCCTTCAATTGTATCTTTCCATGAACAGTTTACAGTTTGGAAGCCATAAATAATGATGAGTTCTGTTGATTATTTCTTAATTTTTAAAATAGCTGTTGAGTACTTAGTAAATATCTAATACTTGAATAGGCAACACTTTAATAAGATGAAAATGAGCCCGGTTTGTTGGAAGGCTGTTTTGTTTTGTTTTGAGGAAGATTATACCCGTAGATGTCTGAAGTTAAATACAGTGAGCAGAGTAGATAACTTCTTGGGCGAAAAGACTGTTTGAGAGCTGCTGTCCTGGGAAGAGATGTTTGTGGATTAAAATTTCCTAAGATCCGAAGGTCTGAGTAATTGTATTTGGGAGGAAGATTGGCTGCCAAGCAAAGGTCTTTCTTCTAAGTTTTGTTCTGAATGGATATTCAAGGTAGAGGGAGCGTTCTCTATTCATCGTATTGCTGTCATGAGTACACTGTAGAGTTTGCTTTCTGAAATGCCTATGATGACTTTCTCAGAAGACTGAGCTGGGTAAGGAGTTGAGGCAGGTGCTTGCACGGGGCATGCTGTGACTGAAGTGGAACCACAGGAGAGGTGTCATCTGAGAGAAATGAGGATTGTCTCTCAACATGGGGACGAGTGAATGTGTGTCACCATAGGCTGTGAGAATTTCATAAGCAGAGTTGATAACTGGTGGATAAAACACTTGGCCTGTTTGTCATGGCTTACCCATCTGTTGTGTTCTGGTGTGACAGGCGAAACTGCCTAAAAATGAGCATCCTCTTAGCTTTTGGCTGAATAAAACAGGCTCTTCATGGACTCTGTGTCTCCCTATGGATTCCTCTGCCTCGCAGTGGTGAGGCGGTCACCCTTCCCTGCCTGTGACAGGAGTAGTGATTTAGTGTTAGTCTACTAGCAATTCCTGTTTGTCACTGGGGAAGGCACTAGGAGACCCCTTGACATTCAGTCACTAGGAGTCTGGAGTTGTGCTGTGTAGAAACAGAGCTATATGCTTCCAGTGTGCAGGGAAAATAATTGAAAAGTGTCCACTGGGGAATTCAAACAACAAAACCCCAAAAAACTAGATGCTTCATAAACCACTTCGAGGCTTGCAAAAGGCTCTCAGCCCAAATGTCAGGATGTGGACCAAGAAAAACAAAATGTATGTCAAGGGCCACCAGGCGTCAATTCTTGCTGTGTCTGTCATTGGTAAGCATGACTTCTCTCGATGACAACGTGAAGTCGATTGTGGTGTTACTGTATGTCTCAGAGTAGAGATGCTTTGCTAATAGCTCAGTGCTGTAGGAAACTGCTCCTGGCTTCCGTTTTATGGAATGGCATAAGAGGAACAAGGTCAAGGGAAATACTCCTGTTTTCCTCCGTTCCTTTGCAAGCGATTCATGTTTAACAGCTGCAGGTAGTTAAGTGCGTTCATTTGGGGAAGACATTTTAGAGAACTTCATTGTGATTTTTTTTTTCACAGAATAAGCGATGTCGGTAGAAAGGCAAGGCAGGTGCATGATCAATAGGGAGGTATGTCTAGCTGCTTTGTGGCAAATCTTCCCTCCGAGGAACGGAGCTTTGCCTTTGCTTTTTAAGGTAACACATCAGAGTAGAGCGGGATGACTTTTCACATGGCCCGAGGTACACTGTGATCCATACTGGGAGGCAGATAATCTGTTGTGAACCATACGGAATGTTTTACAAAGGATGAGAATAGGGAATTGTTGCAAAAATGAACTCTTGAAAGTGGATGATCTTCCGTTGAGCCGAAGATGCTAAGGTTTAAGGACAAGAGTTCATAGAACACCTAAGACGATGACACGTGATTAGAGTCTGCATGGTCTCTGTGTATAATTCCCAATATGATTTGATTTCATTTAGATATTCCCTTACACATGAAGCTGTATTTTACATATTTTTTTCTTTTTTTTCGTGGGATGATTCAATGTGGTGGCTGAGGGCCAACAGAGGTGCTTTAAAAAATTACCTTAGTCATCCCTTAATGTTGGTGAAATTATTATTCAGTTGTTATTACATTAGTCTCTGGATTACCCTATCACTTTGAGGATTTCTTTCTTTATTTACTTTTGAAAACAGCATTAAACTTTAAGCATTACATATACAGTGTATGTGTATATATATATCTATGTATATACACAGATATTTATATGTGTGTATGTATATACGTGTATACACACATACATGAATATATGTACATATGAACATATTATGTATATATGAACACACACATATATGAATCTATGTTTATGTACACACATACACATATATTTATATATATGTGTAAGTACACATATATATACACATAAATACACATATAAAGGGATGCTATTTTATGTACACAATGCTAAGAATATAATGGTATATCTCACCTTCCCTTCCCTCGTTCTTCCCTTTTATTTTCTTTGGATTTTTGCAATGACATTTCATTTTACTTTATGATCACAAGCTTAAACCATCACTAAGGAAAGAATTCAACAGATAGTAAATGGAAAACCACTGTTCCTGTTCCAGGAGTACAGGCAATGGCCATCAACAGTAACCAGATCTCAACATGTCAGATTCACCCATGTGCCTTTTTTTTTTGTATTCTGCATATTAGTTAACACAAATCAGAGAAAACATAGGATAATTGTCTTTTGGGGACTGGTTTATTTCACTAAGTATACTGGTCTCCAGTAGAATTTTATTGTCTATTTATTGCTGAGTAGTATTGTATCACACATCTATACTGTTTCTTTATATAGTCATCCATTGATGGAGATCTGTGTTGATTTCATGTCTTAGCTATTGTGAATTGAGCTGCTATAAATGAGGGGGTTTATTTATTTGAAAGTCAGAGAGTGGTGAGGTGGGGAGATACCCAGGAGCTTTTTGTATGTCTCCCACCTGCATGCAGGGGCCCCAGGACTTAGGGCATCTTTAGGTGCATTTTCTAGGCCATTAGCATGGAACTGGGTGAGAAGTGGAGCAGCCAAACCTTGAACTGGGGCTTATTGGGGATGCCGGCATCAAAGGTTGTAGCTTTTGCTTGCCATGCTACGCCACCAGCCTCCCAGCATGGGTTTTTACTTTACAGACAGATTTTGCTCCAAGTCTGGGATGCCATTTAGAGTGATACCCTGGGTTTTGAACAAGTTTGTGGGGGATTAGTAAGATGTTGACTGGGATGCCCATCCCTCCCCAACTTGTAGTGCCTGGATTTGATTCCTGACTCTGATAGGGATTATAGTTTTCTGCTCAATGCCCATCCTGGGGGGTAGCAGGTGATGGCTCAAAGACTTGGTTTTCTACCACAGCTATGGGATTCTGGAGTTGACTTTCCGGCTCCTGGATTCAGCCTGGTCCTGTGCTGGATATTGTGGGCGTATTGGAACGTCAACCAGTAGCTGGGATAGCTCTCTGTTTGTCTCTCAAATAAAGTAACAACACTTTAAAAGGTTCATGGAAATACTTATGATAAAACTATGCCTAGCTTTGAGAACTTGAATGAATCAAACTATATTGATTTTTAATTTCATTTTTCCATGTGCATTTTGAAGGACCTTCATGTTCCCTGCCATGCACACAGTAGGCAGTCAACAAACATTTGCTGAGTCCATTTTTATGATGGGCATCAGTAACTTTTCCCAGGCCTCTCACTTTTTCCCCATATGAGAAAACATACCTAAAAATAAAGCAAGGACTATTTATCATCATTCAGGTGTTCAGATTATTTGTAACAATAGATCTTTTGTTTTATTATTTTGGAGCACATTAGCTTTTATTATTCCTCTTGGTAAAATGTTATTTACCTGGAACTAAAAGCCCAGGATTTTATCTTAGCCCAAGAATGTGTATTTACCCGAGAATGTAATTAGGGAAAATACTGAAGGGATTGTCGATGCAATGTTTTAGCTGTTAAGCAATTCATATCCTGCTAAAATGTTTATTTTTTTTTTCCTTCTCTTCTGGCTGCCGTTCCAGGTCCCTTATTTCGCGTGAGTCTCTGGCATCCATGACTCTGAGTCTGACGGAAAGCCAGTCGGGCTTGAGTGTGAAACAAGAGTGGTCGCAAGGCTACAGGACTGTCCCTGCTCTGTCCTCCAGTCCCGGCTCTCAGAATGGCGGTCTAGGTGACCTTGGTAGCCTTCCTCCAGGAGCATCCATGTCCAGCAATAGTGTTTCTAACTCATTGCCGCCCTACCTTTTTGGCATGGAGAATAGCCACTCTCCTTATCCCAGTCCCCGGCACTCAGCCACCAGGTCCCACTCTACCCGCTCTAAGAAGAGAGCATTGTCCTTGTCCCCACTCTCTGATGGCATCGGCATAGACTTTAACACCATCATCCGCACCTCTCCCACGTCCTTGGTGGCCTACGTCAATGGATCCAGAGCTTCCCCAGCCAATGTGTCTCCACAGCCCGAGGTCTATGGGCACTTCCTGGGGGTGCGTGGCAGCTGCATCCCCCAACCTTGTCCGGTGCCCAGTGGCCAGAAGGGCGTGCTGGTGGCCAGCAGCGGCCTGGCACTGCCAGCGTATGGCGAGGACTGCGCTCTTGAGTATGAACGCATGCAGCAACTGGAGCACGGTGGCCTCCAGCCTGGACAGGTCAACAACATGGTGGTACAGAACCGCTTACAGGTCCCAGACGGCCCGCCGACCTCTGGCCTGCTGAAGACGGAGCGTCTGGAGGAGTTCCCGGGCGGTGCCCTTGACCTGCCTCCTTTGCCACCTCCCCAAGGTCCCCCACCCCCCTACCATGCCCACCCACACCTGCACCATTCAGAGCTCCTGGCCCATGCCCAGCCACTGGCTCTCTCCCAGGCCAGCCTGGACGAGGATGGAGACATGGACGACCTGGGGGGCAAGCACTGCTGTCGCTGGATTGACTGCAGCGCCCTGTATGACCAGCAGGAGGAACTTGTGCGGCACATTGAGAAGGTCCACATAGACCAGCGCAAGGGCGAAGACTTTACTTGTTTCTGGGCCGGTTGCCCTCGACGGTACAAGCCTTTCAATGCCCGCTATAAGCTGCTGATCCACATGAGGGTCCACTCCGGGGAGAAGCCCAACAAGTGTACGGTGAGTTTTTACAGCCCTCAGGCAACCTTACCCAAAGACCTGGCTAGCTCTCAGGTCAAAGCCATTGTCTTCTTTTGTAGGTTCTGGGTGTGTGGAGGTTCCGGTACCCAGTACATAGGCCTTGAGGCTGAGGAAGGGAAAGGGCCCTTTCATCATTAGCACCTGCGATCACTCTCTCTTTATAGATCCTCTCCTGGATAGATACCTGATTCACCATGCAGGAGGAATCGTTCTGTCACATGGTCAGAGGATGCTGCACAGGCATGAATGTGGAGTGTCCTTAATCTGCATGGTTGTGCAAGTGCAGAGGAAACCTGCACCACAGTTCCAGCAAGCTTCAGCTCTGTCCATAAGCAATCCTTCTGTGATTTCCCCTTCCTTCAATAACTGAGTGAGAACTAGGAGGTGTATTTGTGTGACACGGTGGGAGGGTGGTTCTGATATTTGGAAAAGAACTCACCACTTAGTAACTTGACTAGTTAAAATGCAGCTGCCTACACCCACAGGCCTGCATGCTCTACCTTCCAGGGTTGTAAGAGTGGATAATGATTTACAACCAGCATAAGAACACCCGGGGGGTGCTATTGGGGTTGACCCTCGCAGGATCACACCTCGTTTTAAGGAGAAAGACAACTTCATGGAAAGACAGGACTGAAAAGGGGATGTGTTGTTGGTGTTGAAGGAAGTGGGCCTGATGTCTCTTTCTCTCCTTGCCTCCCACATTTACAACACTCGTCTTGGAACTCCTATCTCCTTTCTGCTTCTTGGCAAAATGTGCCATTTTTGAATAACACGATTCTTAAGTTATTTCACAACAATTTCACACCTCGCAGAAAGCCTTAGGGTTTACGAGCAGGACGTCACCCTGGGGACCACAGGCTGGCTTTGGCCAATCTCAGACAGCTCACTTAAGTCCTGGAAAAAAAAAAGAAGAGCATATGTTTCAGATTAGTTTAAATGGACAGAAATATTTCTTTGAGAGTGAGGATCAGAAAATTCTGTGTGCACTCTGGCTCATGCGTGTTCTGCAGGTCGCTCAAGACGTGAGCGTGTCAAGAAGTCTGTGAGAAGGTGCAATTAGAAAGATCTAAATAGTTTGGTGCAAAGAAATTTTAGAATGCATGCAGAGCTTTTTCATAACATGCATTTTCAGCGAACTTCTTGAAGACCCCTTCCTATGTGACACAGCTAAAATGATGTGAAAAGGAGCTTGTTTGAACTGTGGTCATCCAGTGGAGTGTTTTTTCCCCTGTAGTTTGCTGTGATGAGGAAGAATCTGAACTGCTTTGATGTTTGAGTGTAAATTGGCCCAGGATCTGACTTATACAAAAGCAAACCAAACAGGTGATCGTCATACTGCAGGTGTGAGAAGCACCTTTTCACTGTCCAATAGTTATTGTTTTGGAAACACTTTGAAGAAACTCTGGTGGAATGTAGTTGCATTTCTTCTTGTTCTATCATGCCTCATGTTGTGAATTTTCTTAAGGAAAACCCGAAGCTGTTGCATCGTGAGAATGCCGTGTTCTGTGAGTGAAAAAGCATAATTGCATTCCAGGTGGCAAAACCTGACTCCTGTCAGCAGGGTTCTGCATTAAAAATGCCAGAGAGAGACAGGCAGTTGAAGGCAGTTCCAGTTCACTTCCATTTGTGTTTGTAACACACCAGTGTATTGCAGGCAGGAAAGACATTCATTCTCTGAGGGAAAACAGTCCAACCTTTCAGTTCTGACTAATCCTGTCTGAAAATAGTTTACTGGATTTGGCCCTACTGAAATAAACATAAAAGCCTGAATTATCCAAAAACTTTTTTTTTGCATTGCAAAATTAATTTTTTTGTGCAATAGGATTTCCCCATTTTTCCCACTGTTTCCAGACTTTACAAAGACACAGAACTTTCGAAAGTTGACTTTTTCTAGAGTACATGATAGATATTAAAAATAGAAACATTGAAGTGATGGATTTAGCTGACAGTTGAGTGTTTGCAGACCTGTGCATGATTTTTTTTTTCGTTACATTGTTGGAGATGGTTATGGGAGGTGACTTATTTCTTTCCAGTTGCCCACTCCCCATGCAAACTTCAGGATAGACTCCATTGCACGATTCATAGAGCCAGTTTAATAGCGTATCAGATCTAGAACCCCCAAGCATTCCTTACCACATGTTCCAGTGAAAATATGTTGATATAAAACAGGATTTCTTCTGAGAGCAATCCTACAGTTGTAGCCCTGGGACTGTCTATTTTTAGAAGGAAGACATCCATCTTCCTGTAGAACATATCCATCATGGACATTACGGTTTCTGAAACCTGTTATATCACTGCATATCTTCTGCTTACTTTGTACGGTTATATTCAACTAGTGGCAAATGATTTGGCTTTGAAATCCTAGCAGTTGTCTCTTGTCTGTGCTTAGAAGACGCTCTACTTATAATGAATGCATACCTGAAAGAAACCAACACACAGTTTTCTACCATTTGCAAAAAGGCAATCTTTGTACTCTTGGAATCCGCACAAAGAAAACTGCCGAAATATTTCATGTCCCATCACTTTAAAATCTGGTGGTAGTTGGTGGAAGGCTCAAGATGTTCTTCAAGGAAAATGAGCACACTCTTTAGAACATGATCTTTAGGTTTTATGTCTGTGTCATATGCAAAGGTTAGGAACAGTGTACATAATAAGGTTTCATTCATTTTTGTTTTTTCTATGTGGAAGTGTTCATTTTTTTATGTGATAGAAGTGGTCATTGTTTTTGCTCAGTTAGCTTATTGACCCAAGAAAGAGCTGGTGAAGCTGTTGTGTTTGGTGACAATGACTACAAGCAACATAAAGAGCTAGAAATTATGGATTTATTAAATAAAATAGTAGGGTGTGTGACAAGGCTTCTCCGTGACAGTTTGCTTACAGTAAGAGCCTACCACGGCATTCTCATCCCATGCCAAAGTCCCTTCCCTGGACAGGAAGACATGTTCTCGCATTCCCTAGCCTTAGCTGGATCCCTGGGATTCAGATCGTTCAGGATTTTAGGTGGCAGAACCGGGGGGTGGGGGCTGAATGGGGGATGTACTGTTTGACTGTATTACGGGAAGAAGAGAATGGATTCTTTTCCTTTTCCCACCCAAACAACTCCACCCTTCTGAAGATCTCATTCTGATGGCTTCTGTTGAAGGATGTCTGACCAGCTGCTCTTTCTCTAGCCTACTTTTCATAGCAAGAGACAGTCCCAGCCAGGAATATGGACCTTAGCGGTGAAGGGGCCTCAGCAAGCGGACAGGCAGAGCTCAGCTGAATCAGAGCCTGGAACGTGGTGGTATCCCATTAAGAAATACCTCTGTTCACACACTGCTGTCCATTAACTAAGGCCATGTGTAGGTGCTGAATCATTAGGCCCAGCCTGATCTAAGGTAACTCTTGGAATGATCAGATCAGTTGAGCATTTCTAAATGTAACTACGCAGAGTATGACGCAGTTTTTTTTTTTTTTTTTAGAACCTTAAGGTTCCAGATTGTCAAGTCAGAACAACTCACTGACTTTATTTCTTCTTCAGACTCTCCAGTTCATGTTGTCCCCCAAAGGATAAGACAGAATGTACCCTAAAGCATAGAAAGATACTGCACTAGCTGTGTCTAACAGTGTCCATGGTGATTGTTGCAAAGGAGTACACACTAACAATGTTTTCACGGCTGGTCTTTCTCCCACTCTGGACAAGGGTAGTGTTCCAGGAAGGTGTGCTCTGAGTGAAATCAAGCACCCATTGTGCCTAGCTCCTCTCGTGCGAACACTTATCTTGATCAGGGCACAGTGAGCAGGGCAGCCGGGTGGTGTTACCAGGAAGGACCCAGGATGCCAGCACTGTCTTCATGCACAATTGAAAGCACTTGTGCTTGGAGGTTAGGGAGTGTTAATAAGGGAATTGGAAGGAGGGATGGAGGTTAGGGAGTGTTAATAAGAGAATCGGGGGGGAATGTGGGTTGCCACTTAAATTTTGCTTATTTTTCCTGGAGGAATTTTATCCAATAGCAAAAAGGAATTTTGCAAAACTTTTACCCACCCACAGATTTTCATGAAAAAATGTCACTAACCAAAGACAGTTTTGAATTTTGTATGAATTGACTCATTTCTCCACAGGCATTTTGCCTGGCAAAATACACAGTATTTGCCTTGGCTGGGATCTTGGGCAGCTTGCTTTTTAAGTAACATTGGATTAGGAACACGAGAAAATAATACAGAGTTGAGACCAGTGTCCCCAGTCCTCTTTTTACGGCATGATGTGTGGATTCATGGGCCAGCTTCAGCCATGTTAAGATGTTTCTTGAAGGAACATAAAATTTAATGTCATCTGTGGAAGGTTTTATTTAGGCATACTTATATTTTGCTATTTTTGATAAGAGTTGGCCTTGATGTGGTGATCTTACGTCTAAAAAGGATCACAGGGAAATCTCTGTATAATCATTGATGTTAATGCTCCATAGTCTTCAAATTCACAAAATGAGTAAGTTCTTTCATATGGATAAGGGTGGTTAAGAATCAGACCTGCCTTGCTTAACAAGGCTGGAAAGAGTGAGTTGATGTCACCACTTGGGTGCGCCATTCAGGAGTAATTGTAACATTGAGGATGAGTTGGGTGTCCCTGTTAGAGAAACTCTTGTATCTGGTGCTAGGCGCATGGGGAGTCAAGAGCAAAGGTGTTTACTATGTAGACTTCTTAAAGTCTACATGTCTAAATCATCTATGTGCAAAGTAAATCGATACGGTGTGATTTATTCCTAATGAAGCAATATAAAGAAGTGTAAAATGAAGTGCACATATATACTACCATGGGTAAATTAAAAAAAAAATTCTATGTAAAATAAGGTATGTACATGTAAGCCTTGATTGAACTGTTATGTATTTTTTTTTATCTTTAAATGACTGAAAAGACAATGACATTCTATGGGCAGGATAATAAGTCACTTTAGCATAGTGGCTAATTTCTAGAGAGCAAAGAAATAGGAAGAAATGGAATATGAGGATTATGCTTTAATTTTTTTTCTGAATAGAAAGAGAACTGAGACAAACTTTGCAGAATACTAATTTCTTTTTTTTAACTTGGTGGAGGTATTATAGATTAGTGTCTATTATATGTACTCTAGTGCCTGTTTGAATGATTTCATAATTACATACATTTGTATCTAAAAATTAAAAAAAGAAATTCATGCAACCTTGCAGCTCCCTTCCACACATACCACTTTTCAAATGAAAACAAAACTTCGATAAATCAATTTTTTTCAACACGGTGAAGTTGTGTGGCTGTTCCCTGCTTGGAGTCTAAGTGGCTTTAACCCTGGCTGACACTGGGATCCCCTGGAAAGCTTAATGACCTGCACCCCTAGTCTGTGCTGCTTCCAGGGCTTCCAAGTTCTGGCCAAAGCCTTGCCTGTCATTTCAGTTAAGGTGGAGGGGGTTGGGGAGGAGGTGTATTTACTTAAGAGCGCATCTTCGTTATCTGGATGACCTGACCTTTATTACAGAGTTTGATGTTGGCAGAACACTAAGAGACAGGGTATAAGAAGATGATAGAATGACTCTAGTGACTATAACAGTTGGCATCCAATCCTTCGGTATTTCGTATTGAGAATATACTGCCCCCCCCAACCCACTCACCAATAGTAAAGGTCGGGATAAGACTTAATGCTGAAACATCTGTGTCACAACATCAGCCCTTAGCCTCTTGGAGTTAAAAGTGGAAGTGACAAATGTGTCCCATTTTTCTCATTTTGTGAAGGTCACGTGGAGTGTTCTTCCTTCCTGACATAATACAACCTCTCCAGCTTCAATAGAAAATGATCTTCAAAACATTTTTGCTAGTATGGATATTTCTAAGAGTTGGTCAGTTAGCAAAATATTGAATTTTCCCTTTTATCAAATCGGCCTGATGTGATTAAATAAATAAAATTAACATTAGTATCCTTTTTTTTTTCCTGTCTCTTGAGGCTGCCACACAACCAGGTGTAACATCTGGTAAAGATCAGAGAGCGTGTGGCCTCCAAATCGTTCCCCACACAGCATCGGTGTGTCAAACGTTCAGTGCAAACTCAGTGGTTAGAAAAAAACAATAATAAAAGCAAACCTCTAGATTTCTTCTCCAGCAATGTGGTATGAGAAAGAGATACAAACATATTTATCTGTGTGTGTACATGTTCAAGGTACTGTAGACATATACACGTCACCCTAAATAACAGGTCTCTCGGAATAGGTGGGAGTAAAACCACAGACGTTCTCATCAGGTGCGGAATTGACTGAGTTCTAGGAGACATCTGTCAGATTGCATTTCGCATCCCCAAATGCGATGGAGAAGCCTGCCATTTGGTACTGGTTTAATTTGATTTCCCTTTAGAAGGTACTTAATCCAGTTTACCTGGGGAGCTGGCCTTTCCTGAACTTTGTCCTGCAAGTAAATTCATAGCAGATTTGGGCTGGTGTTTCAAAGCAAATTGTGGTGGATGTCTCCTTGCCCTGTGATTCTAGGATTAATGAAAAGCAATAGATAATGAGAGGAACCCTAAGAGGTTAAATAGTTGAAGGTCTATCCTCATTAAATAAAATCATTAGCTAACGGAGTGGTTAACACTCCTTTCTGTTCATCGTTGGCTTCGTGATTTTTCTCTTAATTTTATGCCCTGAAATGGTGTTCAGAGAAATGGAAAGAACTATGTAAATCTTTAATAAATAATAAGATGAAGGGAACTTACAGCAAATCTTTGGGGGTTTATTTATAAGCAGAAATAACAACGTAATTTTCTTAGTTCTTTCAGCGTGAAAACTTCGTTTTGCAACATATTAGAAAAGTCTTCTGTGACCTTTGCAATATTTCTTAATTACCTTTTCTCTGAGTGGCCGTGTTGACATGTTTGAGTGCAGAGAGAAGTTGACTGTGCAGAGTGAAAAGACCCAAGCACATTTATTTTTCCCCCAAAAAAGAGGTCATTTGATTCTCTTTGATCTTTCAGAAGTATTTTATTCCAGTCTTGGGATAGAATGATTTGGAAAAGAGGTGTTTGTTTTCTTTTCTTTTCTTTCTTTTTAAAGGCTGATTTATTAGTTTCTGCTGTAATTACTGAGTCAGGTCTTCTAGACTGTTGCTGAGACAATGAATGGGAGTGTTGTAAGCGTGGGCAGTGCTTTGGTGGTTGGTTGGCGCACCCAGGACTTGAACAGGGTCGCCTTGATTTCATGTCAGCTGTAACTCTGGGCGGCCATGTGCCTGTCCTTCAGGCAGAGGGAAACTGGCCCGTCTGATAGGTGTCATCACTCACGCTGAATTTACTGAGAAAGTGCAATGTTGCCTCTGTGTCCTCATTTGCACCGTGGTATTTAGTTTTATTTTCTTGGGCGATAAGCACTGGACTGGAGCAGAAAGCAAGGGCTATCCTGTAGAAGGGGAATGATTAGTTGGAAAAGTTGCTGAAGAGTTGGAAAATGAGAAGAGCTGGCTCTGGGTGGGCAAGGGTAATGCACAAACATAATTATATGTAATACTCCCAAATCATGGTGACCATACATGATGGTTGTTTCAATAGAGCCACTTTTCAGAGTGAAGTAGGTTCTATTTCATTGGACTACCAGTCTAACCTAGATTTATCTTGGTAATGCCAGGATGTATAATTACACAGCCTGAGTGGTTTTCACTGATGTTTCCACCTGATGCATATTTATTCATTGATTTGATCACAGAAGGCCAACTCTATACTATATTCTTCCCTGGAAGCTGGTGTGCTTGTGTTTAGGTGTGTCCCCCCAGAATAAATAAATAAGTGGGATGTTCCCTTGAGGAGCTTATAGTCTTCTTCTAGGGAGGATAGTACTAAAAATAGCTGAACAAGAGCTACGATAAAGATTTGTGCAAGTTATTTTAGTGGGAAAACAGGGAAGCGTCCAAGCATACCTCTAGAGTATAAGCAGTGTATGGCATGGAAGCCCCAGAGGAAGAAATCATGGCCCGGTAATTTTCACTAACCAAGACTAGCTACAAGTGGGAAATGAGGCTGCAAGGACTCCTGAGGCACTTTTACTAACAAACAGGGATCACGTTAGCCAAAGTCTGAAAGAATTGCAAACCCAGTTGAAATCAGTGCACATCTGGTTAATAGAAAACAAACTTAGGGCAAAGCCTCGTGTGCAGAAAGCCAGCGCTTACTGCTAGTGCTGCTGGCCATGAGACTTGAATTCCCCAGGCCATCTTCATTGTCTCTTTAAACCTACAGTTTAACTCTATTAAAATGAACCTCTTGGCAGCCCTCAGATGAAACACAGTTTTGCTTTATTTATTTAATTATTTTTTTAAAATTTTAAGTGATCAGCCAGAAAACATAATGGAGAGAAGCATGAAAGCATTTCCTGTTGTGGACTTTAAAGACGAAAATTAAAAACCTGGGGGAGACTGGAGACGAAAGCTATTTGATCAATTATGTAGCATGATTAAGATGTGGACAGAGGCCGCATACATTATCCTGTGTACGAGTAGCTTTCCATTAGTTAAATATTTCCTCTTGTAATCCGTAAAGACAGCGAAGTGCTGATAAACAAAGGTTTGGACTGGCACTCATTATGCTGAGCTTGTCAGTCTTTTCAAAACTTCCCCACCCCACCCCCCAATGGCAAAGATTTACTTTGGATTTTTTTTTTTCCTGCTCAGTTTGAATTAATACAGAACAGAACGGAATGCCCAAGCTGTTTAGAGGAGTGTCAATGAAGTCATTCTTCCTCAAAATGGGACCAAAATGGGCCCCATCGCCCCATCCCTGGTGCAACACCACAGGGACCAGGTGACTCTCTTGGGTGGGGGAAGCCAAGGGGCAGGGGGCCTGTGGCTTTACCAGGGTCCCCTGCCTGCCTGAGAGCCTGCATTTGTAAGCCACCTGCTCCAGACAAGACAGCTAACTGGTCCTGGATCCTCACCTTGACATGGATAGGGCTGCTCCCAGGATGAATGCCTCTCCAGAATAGTTTAGAATACTTGCTTGAAAGTATTTTCCTTTGCCTCTTCCTCCCTTCCTCCGTCCCTCTCTCCCTCCCTTGTTTCTTTCCTTCCTTCCTTCCTTCCTCCCTTCCTTCATCCCTTCCTCTCTCTCTCTCTTATCTTTATTTTCTGTATTTTTACCTTGGCACCAGGTTGTGGGCCTGGGGAGCATGTCTTTTTAGGAGGGATTTGCTGTGGACACTTCCTTTCCCTACTTGCAGTCACAGCTCCTGGTGAGAAAGTTATTCAGAAAATGACTCAGTGGTGCTTTAGAGCGGGGAGAATGGATTAAGGATTGGGGACTCTCTGTAATGAAGGCAACAGGAGAAACCCTGCTTTAACATGGCTGTGTATTTATTTATTTTAAATATATATTTAATGAGTTGAAAGGCAGAGTGACAGAGATTGGGGCTAGAGAGAGAGAGAGAGAGAGAGAGAACAAATGAGCTTCCATCCACTGGTTCCATTCCTCAAAGGGGCCAGGCTGAAGCTGAGGAGCCAGAAACTCCATTCAGAGAGTCCAGAAGCACCATTTTCCGTTGCTTTCATAGAAGGCGTGTTAGCAGGAAGCTGGATTGGCAGCAGAACTCAAAATGGCACTCTGCTATGGGGTGCTGGTATTGCCGAGGAGAGCTTCCCATATTCTGTGCCACAGTGCCCACCCCTGAAAATTACAAAATAGAAGTTTGTTTTTTAACTTACTGGTGTTGGCTCCTACTATCTTCTTCTCGCTCATTTCCAAGGTACCTCAGAGGCCCTCTGGCTCAATTTTTTTCTCCCTACCAATTTGAGGCAGCTCTTGGCAAAGAGAAATTCATGCATATTGTGGGGAATGACAGGGGAGATTCAGTGTGCTCCCCTCTCGCAGGGGAGCTGCGTTTTGATGAGGAAGGATGTGTTAAAGCTCTGCCTTATACCAAAAACTCCTTCAGGAAAAAAAGAGGGGAAAGAAAATGACTGTTTTAAAATTTCTCAGCCACTGGGTTACTTTAATCCTCACCCTAGCACTCAGAGCTGCGTCATTTGTGGGGTTTGAGATTCTGACTCTGTTCTTTCCACTGCATTCTCAACGATAATTTGTTATGCTCCTTTGAGTCCTACCCACAGCACCTGGCTGATGATTAATGGATACTGGACCTCAAGTCTATGTACATACATACACACAGACACATGCACATTCTGAAACTTGCTGAGAGATACAGGGGGGCACATTATCGTTTTTGCTTGTGTGAAGATTAGAAATTTCTCATTAGTAAATAAAAATTGAATTAATGAGGGGCAGGTATTATTGAGCCTATGTGGGAGGACATCAATTGGGGTGCCTGCATGCTATTATAGGGGGTCTAGGTCTGAGTCCTATTCTGATCTTTGCATTTGTTTATAAAGCAAGAAGGGTACAGTTTGTTCTCCCCAGCTTCTCCGAAAACGATGCCAGTCATTTTTTCCCCTTAGATAACCTGTGCTCTACTGATCTGAAAGCTTACTAACTTTTTCCACTGCTCTTCAAAGGCTCTGAAATCAGTCTGCCAAAGAGTAAGATGAGAGATGCTCTTAAGCAGTAACATGATGTTTGAAAAAGTGAATAATAAGAAGAGAGTATTATTGGAATATATTAAGATAATCTAGACTTTGTAGCAGATAGCCCCACATCTCAGTGGCTTGGCATGATACAAGTTTCTGTCTTGCTCGTGTTCATAGGCAGCCAGCTTCTTGCAGTACTCCAGGGACTTGGAATGCCTTCATTTATTGGCTCTGAAGTCTGATTCTGCGGTGAAAGAAAGATTGTTGAGGATGGTACATGAATATTAGGAGACAAATTGACAGGTGACATACAACTGCTTCCCAGTACCCATTGGGCAGATAAATTCTCACTTGCATGACCGCAGCTACCTGAAAGGGTGGCTGGCATGTGTGGTCCTCTCGTCTGCCAAGAGGGCATTTAAGCACAGAGTATCTGTGAGCACAGAGTAATGGCAGCTGTCACAGGCAACTAGAACCACCTCCTGCTTTGCTTCTACTCTGTCCCTGTTTTTTAAAACCCTTTGAACTTTCCATAAATGTGACTCTGTCCCATCAATGTGGTTTTGTTCAAAACCATTTGTTCTTATCAGCACTGAGTTCTGTAACTTGCTGTTCAACTTTTACTAAATATTTCCCAGCCCAACCTTTTTTTTTTTTTTTTTTTTGTTATTTACTCTCTAAGGATTCCATTGCCATACAGTCACCACTGCTGGGGAAACTCTCCTTATCTCGAGTGGATTACTCAGTTTTTCCCACCTTGTCCAAATTACATGTTCTTAGTCCATAATTCCCCATTGCTCATCATATTTGTTAAGTCATGAGGATGTACGATGTTTTCATGTCCCACAGGCACTCACCCGTAAGGGAGATCTGCTCATTCTCAAGGGCAAGGTCATGCATGAATCATCCGGAGATCCACCATTGTGCACAGAAATTTGGTGTGAAGGGCGATTTTGCTAAGACTCTGAAACACGATATTCCCCATCGGTTCATAAAGTAGCTTATTTGATACACACAGCGTGGTCATAAGGGCTCTTCTCTGAATACTTGCTTTTGGTCATGAACTGGCACACACTCAAGGAAAAAAAAAAACATGACAATGTGCCTCTATAGACACTTTTGGTCCATTTCCATAAATATACTCAAACAAAATGAAATCGCCTGTCTCTTTGTAATCTGTCCTCTGGTGTGTTTAAGTTTGCAAAATTACCCCCAAGGATGACAAATGGTAAACATCGTGCAATTCCACAGCCCCAGGTCAAGGCCCAGCCCAGTGTTCTGCTGACATTCAGCCCTCCTAGAAACGTTGAAAGTGTTTTAGGAAAATGAAGCTGGGCAAACAAGCTTATCGTGAGTGACAATAAAAAAAAAATTGATTCTAATTAGGAGGCGTCACATATACAGAAACAGAGCTGCTTTTGTGTGGTGGAAAGTCTACCTGCTTTCTGAAATCCATGGAGTGCTTTCTAGTGGCTTTATATAATCACGCTGACAAAGTCTCAGGGCTCTGACCTTTTGGCCCATCTCAAGTCTTTGAGCTGCACATGTTGAAACTTGTCGAAGCTGTTGGTGAGAGGAGTGCTGGCTGGGAGACATGTAGTGACAAAGGTGTGACAATAGGACAGGTGTGGATGCTTCTGCACTTCATCTTAGCCAAAAGGTTGAGAAGCGATGTGGTATTGCTTCTGAAAGCGCTAAGCTGCAGCAGAGGTTAAGGTGCAAGTATTCAGGGTGTTGAGGAAAGGACTGAGTTTAAGGTCAAGATTGGCCCTTCCCTGTAGCAACTGTTTCTCTCAGTAGCCAAGTGATTTGAGCTCCTGCCAGAAAGGACTCCAGCTTCTTGAGTTGTCTGGGTCACCCCGATCCTGTTCCATTGTGTGCCCTAGGAAGGCCAGCTTTTTCAGACTGTGACCATGGTTTTGTGCCATGCTCATGGAATGGGATATTTATGACGGAACTAGTCAAGGAGAGAGCTGTACAGTCTGGTCGAATAATGCAGAGAAGTCACTAATTGCTTGTGTTGTTGACGTAGTAATCAGAGTCAACAGCTGTGTTACCGTCACTTACCTTGAATTCACAACTTCAGAAAGAAAAAATGGATTTCGTTGGACCACAGAGTTAAGAACATAGATCTTAGTAAATCAATGGGCAATTTATTTAAAATTAAGGGTACATGTTGACCATTTGCCGTGTCAATGATTTATTTTCCAGGATTGGGTTTCATAAAAGGCGGTTTTAGTTGCCTGATTGTAGGTGTCCTGCAGAGAGTGGCTCACTAATTACCGTCAGTGAGTAATAGGGGTTGCCAAAAAAAAGTCCATTGTGTTCCAAGGGAGTGATACTGCCAAGTGTCTTGACAGGCTCCTGCTGCACTTGTCAAACAGCTGTGCCTGGGAGTGGAGTTTTGAAGTTTGATTCTCACTTAGCCAAGATTAGAATAGGCCTAATTGAAGGTGTCTGCAGTGGAGGACAGTTTCAAATTCTGAAATGCAGAATTCATGCGTTTTTCAAAAACAACTGATCATTTCCACATCACTTCATTTGGTCTCATCCTTTCTATTCATACAGATATGTGTGATACAAGATTCAAAAGAGAAACATAAGTAAAAGAAAATTGTTTTAATGTGGAAAAATATCCTAAAATTATTTGTGTCATGACGTCACATAGCGATGCTTTTAGTATTTAAAGATTTGGCTTGTATTTACATTGGAATGCAGTCAGGCATTTAATTATATGTATACACTCCCTGTGGTCTCTAAATGTGACTTCTTGGTGCGAGATCTCTGATGGTATCATGTTTTTAGCTATTTATTGAGGAACTGTTTCATGCCAGTCCTTCTGGATACTGGAGGTAGAGCAATGAACACATCAAATCAAAAACACCCCATTCTTTCGGAGCTCCCAGTCCATAGGAGAAGACAGTAAACCATGCAGACACCTGAAGGAAGAAAGTTGCAGGCAGAGAAGAGCAAGTCAAGAGGCTTTGATGTCAACGTGTTGGTGCACTCTAGACACATCAGGGAGTACAGGTTGGCTGGAGTGAGTGGAAGAGGAAGAAAGAAGAGAGTTCAATGTGTTTGCATCTTCAAAGCCACTGAAAAGGATGGTTTGGTGTAGGTGTGTTGGGACTTCAGGTTAAAACTTAGTGCTCCAAGGAGAAATAGGTGGAAGGGAACAAGATGATGTCACCATGACTGAGATCATTTTAGTAGTCTTCTCTCAGGTCTTTCTGCTTATATGCAAGAGCAGAAATGGGGGTAAACAGTTGGATTATTGCTATATAAACAGATAGCCTGACCCAACAGGACTTCCAGAGGATCGAAGGTGAAGTGTGGGAGGCAGGAAGTATCAAGTATTGCTCGAGGGGCTGGCTTGTGTATCTGAAAGGATGAGAAGAAGTTTATTATAGGAGACGGGAAAGGAATCAGAGTTGATCTTAGTCATGTCAAGTTTCAGGAACCTGTTCCTATAGTCAGTCTAGCCATCAGAGAAGTCTAGAATGATATAATTTTGAGAGTGAACCATGTATGAGGGTATGAGATTGCTTGACATCATGCAGATGACACAAGAAATGGCATCATGAAATAATTTTTGTCTGTACTGTGGCTTCCCTGAAAGGTAGAAAGAAGGGATTTCTCTTAACACAACATTTCACCTCTTCTTGGTCCTGTTTTGTCAGGTTGTTCTGACTCTACCTCTGGTATATCCAGAACTTCACGGGGTTATCTAAAGTTAGAAGGCAGGGTGAAAGATGTGGCAAATTAGCCTGCATTGAAATATTTGCATTTTGTCTCCAGACCAGAAGATGGATAGCCAGTATACAAGTGAGACAAGTTCCAAGAGAATAAATTGACATCTGCCATTATGATCTTATGTTCTTGGAACTGGAGGAAATTAATGACAAGATCTACTCATGTCAGTACTTACAGAACTTAACAATGTGTAAGCTTGCATTATGAGAAGCAGAGATGATTGGTTCAGCCACTAAGGTGACATGACTGTGAGGAGGAGTTCAGGAATGGACGGTCTACCTTCTTGTGCTTCTTGTGTAGAGGATTCAAATAGCAATGTGCGGTTTTCTTCTCTGCTTTTCCAGCAATGACGGGCTAAGGTTTTTCTTCAAAAACATTGGTCTCTCAGTGAACTGGGTGGTATCCTGTATTCCCAATACATCTCTCGATCGCCTATCTGCCTTCTCCTTGGAGAGGCTGCTCTAAGAATGCTTCTCTAGGTTGGCGTGCAGCAGTTTGGAGTGGCTGCTAGCTGGAGGTCTCCTGGGTTGTGCTGGGTTGTGCTGGGTTGTGCTCCATGTGTGTGTTGCATGAAGGCTCAGCTGCTATTCTTGACGAGTAGGAGCCCAGTGAGTCTGTGGAAATAGTTGTCATTTCAATTTTAAGAGAGCACAATTATATTTCTCCTTACTACACCAACAGCTTAATGAAAAACCTTCTGTGTACTGTGCGTTGAATTTGTTTACTGTGGATTATGATGGCGAGGGAATAAAGCCTTACATTTTAGCTTTTGGAAAATGTTATAACAATCATGTCTATGGTAATAAAATTTTGTTGGCTCCAGCAGGATGGCTCTTTTGTTTGACTGTAGTGTTATGTCACATCTACCTCCAGAGAAGGTACAATATAGATTTTTTTCTTTCTGCTTCTATTTTTCCCTTTTGTTGTGCCCCCCCGCCTGCCATCTTACTAGCAACTTCTTTGTCTTTTCTTTCCAAGCAGAGCTCTTGAGGATGACAGAACAGAGAAAATACAAGTTGCCAGACCTGCTTATAATCTGTGTTTGTGTGTATGTGTGTGTGTTGCAAATAATGAATGTGAAAGAAAGCATGTTTGGGAACACTGGCATTTATTCCTTTTTTAAAAAATTTTATTGTAAAGTCAGAGGTACAGAGAGGAGGAAAGTCAAAGAGGAAGATCTTCCATCCAGAGATTCACTTCCCAAGGGGCCACAATGGCCAGAGCTGAGCTGATTCAAAGCCAGGAGCCAGGAGCTTCTTCTGGATCTCCCACACTGGTGCAGGGTCCCAAGGTGTTGGGCTGTCCTTGATTGCTTTCCCAGGCCACAAGCAGGAGCTGGATGGGAAGCAGGGCCACAAGGATTAGAACCAATGCCCGTATGGGATCCTGGCACTTGCAAGGTGAGGACTTTAGCTCCTAGGCTATTGCGGCGGGCCCATTTGTTATGATTTCTGAAATATTTATTTATTTGAAAGGCAGCGTGATAGTGATTGAGGGAGACAGGATTGAGGGAGATTTTCCATATGCGGATGTATTCCTTGTTTGCCTGCAGTGGCTGAGATAAGGCCAGTCTAAAGCCAGGAGCTCGAGACTCCATGTGGGTGGCAGGGGTGAGGATGCCTGGGTCATCCTCCACCACTGTGCAAGTGTGTTAGCAGGAAGCTGCACTGGAAGTGGAACAGCCCAGAGGTAAACTGGAATTTGACAGGAGATGCTGGCACCACAGTGGTTAAATCCACTTTACTATAAATGCTGGCTCCAACATTTAAAGTCTACGTTTTAGAAAGTAAAGTCTGTTTGGAGATTGTCTTATAATCCCTGGTGTGGTGTAGTGTGCTACTGAGAACAGAGTTTTGCAACTCCAGTTACTGTCACATTTTGGACTTTTGGACTAGGTAATTCATTGTTATTGGGCAAGGGGCTCATGACCTTAAACACTGTTTAGCTGCATCTCTGACCTCTATCCACATTGTATCACTAGCACCCCTTCTATCCCCTGCATGTCTCAGCAATTGATGTGTGTCTGGTAGGAAGAAAAATCACCCTTGATTGAGAACCAGGAAAGTCTGAGTTTATAAACCATATTGGTGTAGGGACAGGGCAATTATTTTGAGGTTTCAACCAGTGCCTAAAACACAAATGCATGATTTAAGCCAAACATACCCCACATTCCTTAAAGAGGCATTTGTCCCAGCAGTGAAAGTGCTTTTTGGATTGCTTATATTTTAAGTTTTGGCACCATTTCTGACTCAGCTTCTTTTGGATGTGTATACCGGGAAGTAGCAGCTGATGACGGTTCAAGTCATATGGGAGACTAAGGCTGGATTCTAGGCTACTGGCTTTGACCTCACCCAGCTACGTCTACTGCACACACCAAGAGTGTGAACCAGCAGACAAAGGTCTCTAAAGTCTCTGCCTGTCAAAGAAGTACAATAAGGTAGAAATAGATAAAACTTCCTTGACTTTGTCAAGTGAGGTCTCATGAGATCCTCTCCTATTCCTCAGGCCTCACCAAGAACCCTGGCCATGACCTCGACAACCTGTAATAGCCAGTACCTGATTAATACCGGAATGTTCTTTTTAATATGGAAACTCTGGTAGATAGGAGGAGGTGATTCCATGACCGAGAAAGATGGTTGTGTCTAAAACTTAATCTTCTGGTGATGAGTAAACAACTGGGACAGAAATAGTATGAGATTATAAGCCAGAGTTCTAGCATTCAATGAAAATAATCCTTGTCAGTGATCCATTTCTCATCAGTCCCAGTATTCATAATGGAACCTATAATGTGCTGAAAGCTTACTCTGTGTTTGTGGCTACTCTGCTTCTTTTTGCTAGTAGGAGTGAAGTTCACTCTACTCTTCCTCTCAGATCACGTGGAGCTAGTGAGAATGACTTGGTAACAGGAACACCCCAACTTTGTTAAGAAAAGCCAAAAGAAGTTTGAGTTCTGCAAAATCGTGCCAAGCCATCAGTATTTGTAACAGTTAAACTTTTTTTTTTTTTTTGGAAATCTGCTAATTGAAAACAGCTTAAAAACAAATAGCTTGCTGAATTTTAATCAGGAAAATAGGAGGGATAATTATTGGTAGTTACATGTATTACTCTCCCAAAGTAATTTTCAAATTATGAGATTGTTTGGTTAACCTGTTCAGCCCAGGAGACTCTAATCCAAACTGAGTTTGGGAGTGTTTTGTATACAGCAACTAGGGGTAATAATAGGCATTGACAATTGTAAGCAGCTTAATACAGTTTATACAGAATAATGAAAATCTCACTATGTTCATGACAGAAGAAAATTAAATAGGACCAGCTGTCTTTGGACATTTACTTTTGAACCTCAGAGAGTACAAGCGTCTTCAGGGCTGGAGACAGACTTTAGAGACGCGAATCCTCCCTGAGATAAATAGCATCTTCCGTCTGTTAAGTCAGGGTTACACCGGACAGTAGATTCTTACAGCAGTCTCTGGAGGCAAGGGAAGTGGTTGCATTTTTCCATTTTAAAGTGAGAGAGGAGCTCACCATGATTTCATCTGAGGTTACAAGGCCAGGCAGGACTGGATTGTGAGCTAGGATCCAGGGTTGTTGGATGCCTGGACCAGGAATGCACACTTGAACAAAGCCTCCTATAAAGTTCTCTTAAGCTATATCTGCTTCCTAACATGCTCTTCTCCAGGGCTCTCAGTTCTAATCACTCCACTGCCCTCACCAACACACATACTTCCCCACCAGGCCCACGACATTGCATACCAGCAGGAGTACTGATATTGTGCAATCAGAGGGTTCTTGGGAGGGTGGGTACAGACCATATGGAATTCCTCCTCAGGGAGAGGTTTCTACCCCAGTGCTAGCAGAAACTGTAGAGTGATACAGTGGGTGAATAGCCTGGTGTTCCATGCCGGGGGACTTAGAAGAATCAGGTTCTTTTCCTGGATATTGTATCGCTTAAATCACTGTACAATTTTGTACTATTGCTTGTAAAAGTCCTGTTAAACTACAAAGAGAAAAGCTCCATTTGGTTTGATTCATTTGGTTGAGGAAAGAGCTAAACATTTGATACAGAATGATTTCATTTCATTTAAGATGATACAAATTTTTCCTTTTGAATCTGTTCTTTTTGAAAGTATATTTTTACATAATAGAAAAACTGCACATCTTTAGGTCATGGTATCAAGGAATATTGGTAGTGAGCTTTTTATTTAAAACTCTCACATCTAGTCATCTTCTAATCTATTTTGTTGTAGGTATATATATATATATATATATATATATATATATATATATATATATATATAATTTTTAAAATACACTAATATAGTCTTATGCCTTCCAGAAGTAATTTGTCCCATTGTCATGGGTGACCAACTTATTGGTACCAAAATGCCTGTGAGAAGATAGGGTAGTGACTAGGCTAGTGTGGGATTTAATAGTTCGGAGTGGTAGTGAGCAAGGCTGATAAAGGTAGGAAAGCAATGATCTCCCAGTGTAAACTTCATATCTCATCTTGCCTCATCTGTTTGCTTTCTGTTGCATCTCCACCAATGTGTAAACAAAGAAACCTAAATTAGGGTATTATGACTTTCAATTTTTATATTATGTTTCACTTTCCAAAACATCCTTGTATGTAGTATGCCATGTTACTGTTGCAAAATCTACTGTGAAAGGCAGAATGGACAGCCTTAATTGCACCCAGTTGGGTAGCTGGAGAACTGAGATTCAGAGAAATTATGTAAGAGAATTAGCCTTGTTAAGAAATAATATGCCAGAGTCTTTCATAACGCTGTCAAAGTGACCATTTCTGCCAAAATAATGGTGGAAAAAGATTTTTAAAGATTTGTTTATTTGGAAGGCAGAGTTATAGAGAGAGGGGAAGACATATGTACACCAATACAGGGAGGGCAGGAAGGAGGAAGAGAGAAAGAGCTTCCATCTGTTGATTCATTCTTCAGATAGCTGTAATGACTGGGGCTGGGCATGACCACTGTTAGGAGCCAGGAGCTTCCAGGTCTCCCAAGTGAGTGCAGGGAGTAAAGCACTTAGGCCATATTCTGCTTCATTAACAGAGAGCTCTATTGGAAATGAGACAACTGGGACATCCTCATGAGATGCTGGTACTGCGGGTGGAGGCTTTACTTGCTATGCCACATGTTAGGGACTTAAAGGTAAAAACAAATTTTAAGCAATTAAAATTCCTGGTGGAGTGATGTGAGACAAGTAAACACAGCCTGCATTCTAAATCACAAAGTCACCTATTTCTATTCATACTTGAGATATAGTTTCTTGTGTCCTGCAAAAGTGAAACGGGTATCAATTAGGGTTGGAAAGGACTTAACAGAGGTGCTTCCTGGAGCTGGACTTTCTTAGGGGTTGAATTGTGTCTCCCAAAGTTCTAAGTCGAAGTCCTCAGTCCTTGGAATGTGACATTATTTAGAAATAGGGTCTGTATGGAGGGAATCAGGTGGAAATGAGTTCATTGGGGTGAACACACATCCAATGCAACTGGTGTCTCTGTACAAAGAGGAGAGCTGAACACAAGAAGATGTATAGGGGAGTAGCTGAAAACAGGTAGGCTCACAGAATGGACTTGAAGTGAGATTTGCCTGTGAATCATTAGGGGCTGGGAGAGAAACTCAGAGAAGATTCTCGCTCATCCTTAGGCCCACACCTGCATGCTGGAATGACGAATGGAGCTGGGATTTGAACTTGGGCACTGTGAAATGGGGTGCAGCCCTAAGCAGTGGGTGAACTACTGTGTCAAACACCCACCCCTAAACCTGTGTTTCAAATCTCCCCTTGGGCTGCAGTGGGGGCAGTAGATTCATGAAGTATGGTGGGAGAAAAAAACAGGGAGAAATAAGAGTCTTATATATTTGTGGTTGAGAAGTGTTAAGGGGACAAATGCAGGCACTGAATTTCTCATCCATCCCTTAGGGTCCCCATAGTGTCAGTCAGTAGAGTCTCATCGCATGCTTTCTCTTAGCCTGTGGACCAGAGAGAGGTAAAAGGTTTCTCCAAAGCATGTGTTCTGCTGGCATCAGTGCTCCCAGCAGGCTTCTAGTGTGTGTTTTCTGAACCTGTTCACACACTCTTGGAACAGGACATTCTGACCCAGACTTACCCTTTGCTCTGTATGTGGGTTTGTTCGGTGCTTTTTGGCAGTGTATGAATATGAGGGCTCATCTAGTCTGTGAGCTTCTAAGGGAAATCAATTCAGAAACACATCTATATTTCAGTTATGACCCCTGGAAGTTTAGGTCTCAACTTTGGACATAACTATAAAGAGAAAGGAAATAGGTAAGGAAATATGAAGTCACCGCAGAGGTTAGAATAGAGTATTTCTACCAGGTAGAAATTGAGTATAGGGCCACATCAATAGTTGAAGGCATGGTCATGCAATCCATAGTTTTAAGAAAGGAATGCTTCAGAAGGCTCAGCTCACATCCAATTAATCTTTCAGGGTAATTTGTTTATTATATTCTGCTGCCAGAATGGGTTGCTTTTTGCAGAGGGTGAGGGTTAGTTGATGAAGCAATTTGTTATGTTTCTGTTACACGGCATATCGATCTTGTTCACAGAAAATGTTAGCAGTGTCCCCTCCATATCGTTCATCTTCCACTCCCCCATTCATTATTTCCAGCCCCCCATTAGTAATTCTTGTGTCACAGAGGGACATCTCATTAGGAATATACCAAGGTCAGTGAATAACATGGCTCTGGGTTGTGGCAGGAATTTTTTTTTGTAAGCAATCAGGACTCATAGTTGTGACGGGGAATCAGCATTTGAGTCAGAAAGTGTTATCATGTCTTGAAGGTGGACTCTTCCATAGCTTCAGTGACAACTTGCATTCTGAGAAATGGCAATTTCTTGCTGTTTCCATATCCCTCAACTGCATCAGCTCTTCCTTAATCATCCAGTGCCTTGCTGTGTGGCAGAATCTAAGGGCCTTTCAGTGCAATGCCAAGTTCCTGATTTGAAGTATGCCCTATTTCTAGTCTCCATGAAGCTGTGCTCATTGTGCAGTAAACACCAGTGTGGCTCAGCAGAACATTAGGGAGTCTAGACATTCAATGACCTTGGAAACTTGGGGTTGGATTCTGTTTTGTATTTGTGTTTGTGTTGGTTTTGCCTTGCCTGGGTGAGACGGTCTTCTTGCTGTTTCTGTGAGTGATACAGATACAGCTCTGCTGGGTTGGTAGGACATGGTCTCTGCAAGCTGCCCACGCTGACCACAAGGAGACATTGTGGATATGGAGCCAATGCGTCATATTGAGTGTCCATCACCCAGCGCATTTTCATTCTATTCTGTTTTGTCTTGGCAAGATATTTTGAGGAGTGTATGATGCCAATAGAAGGACTGACATCTTGCCTTGAACTCACCACCTTGTCCTGGGTCTTTAGTTAGAAAGTTGCAGGAAAGAAGAGGAAGCTTGTGGAGGTCCGGGTAGGCGTTGCATCCTACCCCTCAATCTGCCTTCGCTCTGAAGGTGACACAGGTGGTTTTGATGAGGGAGTGACCAGTTCATCTGCCCTCAAGTGAGTCCTGAGGCCCAGCATTTCATGTAGGCCCATGTGTCCTCTTAATCTTCCTTACAGGTCCACTTCCTGTTCGTGATGTTGATATTTACTGCTATAGAGGCTCACTTGCACCTATTTGCTCTCTGAAACAACCTTTCCCTTTGTGTCTCTTAACTTGCAGTACAAGCACCCTTGATTCTAAGTAATTGTAGAGTTGAGGATATGAGGATATGCCCCCGGCCTATGAGTTTGGACAGGTGTACAGTTCTCCAAACCTGAGTGTCTCTGGGAAAAGGCTTTTTGCAACCAGAAGCATTGTCCTTGGAACGGGCAGTTGTCTGGCTTGTTTAACCCCTGTCTCCTGTTCTCTGTGTTTTGTAAGCTATGTTTCCCATCTTCTTCCCTCCTCTGCCAAGCAGGCTGGGACATATCACAACAACCCTTATACTCATGGAAGGTATAAACTTAGATGAAAAGTAGCTTTTAATTTGTTCCATCAACCATGAACTTCCAGTAGTTGGAGGTAAGGATTCCATCCACTAACCCTCAACTCCAGCTTTGAAAATTACAAAGGGTCTTTAAACTAAAGAAAGGTGCATTGAGAAGTTAGAGCCTTAGAATTATTCATACATGAATGTGTTACTTTTGTTTTGAGTCAGAGTGGACAATGCCAGTGACCTGTTAGTTCAAACTATTCCTGGACTAGATATAAGAATGATTCAGTCGGTGTCTACAAGGCAGCTGATTGGGGCAGAGAATCCAAACACTCATATTTATTTTAGCCTAAATGGCGTCTATTAACAATCAATCCTCTGGTTGTTTTAGCACTGTGGACACCTTAGATTAGAGAAGTGTGCGTTTACCCATTGATCAACACATGTATCCTTGTTTTCTTCCTTGTATTCCTTATTTTATTTCAAAAATGGGTTTCTCTTGCTTTGTATTCACATGAATTCTTGTTACGACAAAGATCAATGGAGAGAAGAAAATGTGTTAAGTCTAAGATTCTGAGTGTAGAGAAAACAGGAGTCCAGAGGAGGACTTGTTATAACCATTTGGATTTATTATTTTTTTTTCTCTGTCACTGTCTGGCTTTGAAACTGAGAAAACTACTGGTCCTGGGCATAATCGCTCAATAGCTAAATCCTCACCTTGCAAGAACTGGGATCCCATATGAGCACCAGTTCATGTCCTGGCTGTTCTACTTCCTATCCAGCTCTGTGCTTATGCCCTGAGAAAGCAGTAGAGGATGGCTGAAATCCTTGGGACACCACATTCACAAGGGAGACCTGGAAGAAGCTCCTGGCTTCTGGTTTTGAATTGGCTTAGCTTTGGCCATTGTGGCCATTTGGGAAGTGAATCAGCAGGTGGAGACTCTTTCTCTCCACCTTTCCTCCCCGTAAATCTGATCTGCCTTTCCAATAAAAATAAATCTAAAAAAAAGTAAAAAAAATAAATTGAGTTAGATGCCTGAGTATGATACTTCATGGAGTTGTTGGTAGAGTAAGAAAAGATAAGGGAGAGCAGTAATACCCAAATGTGTCGGAACTTGCTTCATAAGCTTTGTGTTCCTTTTTTTCTCTTGTGAAGGCAGATGGAGGCACAGCTAAGGCTAACCAAAGAATGACTGCATCATTAAATATGAGGAAAATTTTTTGCTGGGTCATTTCCATCATTCACATATTAAGGGAATCTTAGGAACGAGAGGACCAAATTGTAGGGAGAAGCTACATTAGAACCCAATGTCTTTTTCTTTACTCTAGGCTTTTCCCCTTAAAATATGATTTAACCTATGACCTGGTAATCCTTACTCTTGGATTCCTTAAAACAACAGATATCAATGCAAACCTCCCAGTCTGATGTCATCAAAAGCCTTGGAAATATGGAAGTCTGGGGTCTATTTACTTACTTATTAAGGCAAAATTGCAGTGCCTTTAATTTGTAGCTTCTGTGGGTATTAGGAAACCCATCTCTTTCTACTTTTTTACATTTCTGGTTGAGATTCTAGGTTCTTAATGACTTGCATGGGAAGCATTCACTGAGCATGCGGTTTACTAGAACTCAAGAGTTCAGACATGTTTGGGAAACTGGACTCAGAAGGGATACAAGAAGCAGCCAATACACGGTGGACCTAAAAGTCCTTTGTCTGGGAGATTTTATTAGGTGTGATCTTAGGGACAGTGAAATAGTGATCAGAACTTCCACTCCCAAAGAATGTGTCTTTAACCTCCAATGGAGAATGGTTAGCAGTCCAAGATACAGCACAACTAAAATCTAGAAAAGCTGTATTTGTCCGAATCAACCTTAGCCACTGTGCTCATCCAGAAGCTGCAAATACCTTGACCTCTGTAAGATTCCTGAAGACCCATATCTGGCCTTTGAGTGTTTATTATCCCTTGTGGTGCCATTAGAAGACATGCCCATTAAGCATTGGCTCCCCTTCAGTTTAAAATGTGCTGAGAAACAGAGCGTCTTTGGATTCAAGGAAAACACACTGAATCTCAGCCCATTCTCTTACTCAGCATTGTAGCGCACAACCCCTGCCAGGCCTGGGCAGGTAACATTGTCTGCTCTCTCCTTCCTCCATATGCTTCGGTCATCCCTTGGTGCATGCTTTGGGAAAGGCGTCCATGTTCTGTGAAAACATCAAGGTCAAGGTGATTGACTGTTGTCAGTGTTTTCCCCAGCAAGAAGATCCGTTCATGGTATTAGCCTTTATTTATGTATTTATTTTTATTTTCAGGGAGCTTAGCCTAGGGATAGAATAGTAACTCCTGGGCCAGACTGGCACTTATAGGTCACTTGTAGTACCAGTGTGCTGCTTACCCATTTAAGGCCCAAGTTTTTGTTTCCCAAGGGTATTAAGAATAATGAAATGTACAAATTGATATATGTGATATATAGTGAAATGTCTGGTTTGTGGTCCCCGATTGGTTTTTATTAGTAGCAGTATCTGTGGTTATTTTTATTTCAGAAACCAAGGATCAGTGTAATAAAAATGCTTGCTGCATACCACTCTTACAAGTTTTACAGATAACAAATTCACTCATCAAAAGTTTGTGGTTACTATCATTGTTTTATATATGAACGTCATGGTATGGAGATGGTAAGTGTGTTGTTCAGGCAACTTAGTTGAGGGAGGAAATGGCTGATCAGAGATTTCTCTCTCTGTCTATTTGAAAGGCAGTGGAATAGAGAGGAAGGGAGGAAGAAAAAGAGATCTTACGTCTGCTGTTTTAATTCTGAAATGGCTGTAGTGACTGGGGTTGGGCCCGAGTGAAACCAGGAACCGGGAGCTTCATCTGGTTCTTTCACATGGATTGCAACCCAATTACTTGGGCCATCTCCTGATTTCCCACGCAGATTAATACGGATGGGAAGTAGAAGAACCATAACTTTAACCAGGGCCCACATGGGATACTGGCACTTCAGGCAACAGCTCAATCTGTTTGCCACAATGCCAACCCCACATTTTCACTGCGACTCCGGAAACTGCTATTGTAATCACTGTGCTGTGCCTGGAACTTCCAGGATGGACACTCCTGTGCTTCTGGCATCATGGACACAATCAGAGCAACAGCCCTTACAACAGCAGTTAGAACATCTACTGACCCATACAAGGACATATTGTGTGCTTGCTCTCAGCTCAGTGCTGCATATGCCTGAGCCTTTCCTCAAACCTTGGACCTGTGGAAGAGCTGCCCGGGATTAAGAAACTGAGACACTCAAACACCGTGGCTGCCAATGACAGAGCCATCATTTGAGGATGTTTTTCTTTTTGTTATCCATTTCTCTTTTGATGGGCATATAAGTTGTTTGTGTATCTTTGCTATTGTGGATTGTACTGCTATAAATATAGGGATGCAGGTAGCTTTCTCATATATAGGTTTCACATCTGTTGGATTTACTCCCAGAATTGGAATTACTGGGTCATACGGTAGGTTATTTTGCTGTTGTTTTTCTAACTGCTTCAGATGTATGATTAATTCATTTACCTGGTGTTTTTCTTATTTCCTGACATAGGCTCTGATTGCAATAAATTTGTCTCTTAACACTGTCTCGGCAGTATCTAACAAATTTTGATATGTTATATTGATGCCTTCATTCAATTCAAGGATTTTAAAAAAAATTCTTCTTTGATTTCTTCTCTAATCCATTGTCCATTCAGAAGCATGTTGTTCAGCTTTCAAATCTTCACGTTTTTTTTTTTTTTATGGAATATTCTGACTTGTGGGTCTTCAGTTTCACTCCATGATAGTCTGAGAAGATGCATGGGATGATTCTGATTTTTTTTTTTTAATTTGCTGAGGCTTGTTATCTGACCTAGAATGTGATAAGTCCTGTATATTCAGGATGAAAGGTTCTGCAGATATCTGCCTCTCTCATTCTATTGGTGAGGCTATCCACTGTTTTATTATTATTATTATTTGCTCTGTTGTATTCTACAGCTCAAGCATTTCTGTTTAATTCTGTTTCATAGCTTATATCTTCTTTGTGATACATTCATTGATTTCTTTTTTTTTTTTTCCTGTCTTTGAAGAGTTTTAGCTTGATTTTTTGTTTTTTAATTCCCTGTCCGGGAGAGCCTTGTTGTCTTCATCCTTTAACTCTAGATGGAGATGATCTTTTGATGAAAACACTAGCTGTCTCCGTTGTGTTGCTGGTGGTTCTTCTGTGACCCTTGCCATTGTCTTTCAGAATTGTAGTTTTTCTCTTCAGGTAGGTTCTGTCTTTACATTTGTTACTCCCATGTTTGTGGGTGGATTTTCTTGTCCCCATTCTGTACCCATTTCCTAATTGTTTTTGTTTTGACATGATGTCTAGGTCCTTGTGCTGGTCACTCTGTGGGGCTCAGCACTGGGCTCCAGGGCTTTGGTCTGCTTTGCCAGTCACTCGTGGGTTCAACAGTGTCCAGGACGAAGGAGGCTACTGCCATGGCTTTAAACTGTGTTGTTGCTCTTTGATCTTTTCTTGCTCTGTCCTACTTGGTAACTGGGTAACTGTTGCTCTTGGTGACAAATGAGTCATGCCTGGTTTACCTCAAGTCTTCTTTGAGTGAGTAGAAATTTCTTGAAAGTACAAGCAAGGGAATGTCTCCTTTTTCGTTTTTGGGGGAGTGGTGGGGAGAGAAGGATTCCTGGGACTTCAAATCAGACTTCCCGTTTGTTTGCTACCTGGTGGGAGAATCCCCGGATGTGTGCCTGGGATTTTCACTAAGACTCTGGGCACATTGTAGGGCTGCTTTCTCTTAGTGCTGTGGTTGTTGGGATAGGCATCGAGGCAGGCCCATGAGTGGTTACGGAGTCACAGAGCTTGCAGGCCCAGTTATTTGTGGTGTATTCTCTCACCTCACTCATGGCCCGTGGTGCTGTGAAGCCTTAAGCAGGCTTTGCTCCCTCACACGTTTGCTGCAGCTGCTGCCAAACCTCTGGTCAACATGCCCAGGCTTGCTGCTTGCTCTCTGACTCCCTCTGGGTTGCCCGGACTGCGTAAGCATGCATCCAAGCTCTTGCAGACCCTTGCTGCTGCTTGCTTCGCACTGCTTGTCCTTACCTAGGCAGCCTTCACAAACCTTGCTTGTGCTTCAGATGTTGGAATCTACACCACAGGCTCCTAATTTCTGTCTACTCAAACACCTTTTTAGTGCTGGCTTACTCGCAAGGATCTGAGTAGCTGAGCCCAGTCCAGTCTCTGCCCTCCTAGGTTCCAGTGTTCCCCTCTAGGGTGGTCCTGGTATATCTCATGGGCTTTAGGGTGCCGACCTTCTGGGTGTGGATGGACTCCTGTTTCATTTCCAGTGTCCCTCTCTTGGTGGTTCACTCCCCGGTGGCGTGTTGGTGCCAATCTGACAGCAATCAGCAGCCAGTGAATTCCCTTCAGTTTTACCTCCCTTCACTGGTGTAGGGGTCAGCGCTTTGTCCTGTGGCTGTCTGCACATGCTCCCTCTTCGGAGTATTGCTGTAGCAGTCCACCTGCTCCAGCTCCCTCTGTGTCATCTCCAAGTCCACAGGGCTGTTGTCCCTGGGTTGGGGTGCTTTCCTGTACTTTGCTTTTGCTCACCTTTCTCCTGGGCTGCCGGCTGCAGCTTCTGATGTGTTTAAGTTTTTCCTTGTGCATGCTGCTGCGTCTTACCTCCACAGGCCTCCTGTGAGCAGTGCCCACGTGATGCAGGGTTTTCCTTCCCTAGCTCTGCTGCTTTCTCTGCTCTCAGGGCTTCATTTTCCTACCCTGACCGGCCACTTTTTTTTCTCAAAAAAAAAAAAAAAAAGTAAATTTAGAGAGGGAGAGATAGAGAGAGAAGGTTTTCCATCCTCTGGTTCATGCCCTGAATGCCTGCAATGGCTAGAGCTGAGCTGTTTCAAAGCCAAGGCCCTCTTTCAGGTCTACAATATGGTTCCAAGGTGCCAGGACTTTGGGGCATCCTCCGCTGCTCTTCCAGGCAGTATGCAAGCAGCTGGATGGGAAGTGCAGCAGCTAGGATGTGAACCAGCATCCATAGAGGATGCTGCAACCACAGGGTGGAGGATTGGCTTGTTGAACCAAGGTGCTGACCCTGGAAGCCTTCCTTTCCTTTCTCTTCCTTAGCTCTGTGATTCTGCTTGGGAAGAATGTGTTTCTTTGTTTTGAATTGAAGCACAAATGTGAATTCTTCTGTGATATGTCAGTTGCTATAACCAAGGGCTGTTGGTGTAAATCTGTTTCATGAATTCAAGGGTTTATCTGAAATGTGGGTTGAATATTTAGCAGGACCACACTTTGAATCTCTTGGGTTTTAGGCAAGAGGGCTGCACCAAGGAGGAGTTCTCTGTTTCCTAGAAGATGCTCAAAGCAGGGGACCATTGTGGAAGGGAGGATACTGTAGCTCATTTATACCATGACTCTGCCTAAAGCTGTGACTCCAGAGATTTTGCTTGGAAAAGCATTTGAACCTACACATCTAGAAGTCCCTGTGAGCCCAGACAGGACAACTGTCACTATTGCAAGCAGAAGGGACAGGACAAGGGGCTGAATTCTGAGCTGTCATACATCTTATGCCAAGAGTATAAGACATAGTCCCCCTTTTAGTCATATAGAAATGTGAATTCTCTCCTTTTTATTACCAAATAAGTGAGGAAAGCTGAAAATTAATGTTTTATGTTATACATTTTATATATTATTGTTTCTTCCTCAGTAATTCCTCAAAAATTTTGAAGTACTCATAGCAAGAGGTTGTCCTCTTCCTCATATCCATGTTTTGTTTGAATTTATAGGGTAATGTCTATATTTTCACATTGTTTTCTAACTTGCATATGCACATTTTCTCTGAACATTTTCATCAAAGCTATGTTTATTTGAGAGTTAAAGGGGGTAGACACACACACACGAACACACACACACACACGTACACATCTCCTGCCTGCTGGTTCACTTCTAAATGGCTATAATGACCAGAGGAGGACTAGTCTTAAGCCAGGAGGCCGGAGCTTCTTCCAGGTCTTCCACATGGGTGGCAGGGCTTCAGGCATTCGGGCCGTCTTCTGCTGCTTTCCCAGGTACATAGCAGGAAGCTGGATCAGAAATAGAATACCAGGACATAAATTGGCGTCTGTATGACATGTGGCGCTAGCTTTACCAGCTACAGTATTGGCCCTGACATGTAATGTGATAAAAAAAAATTTTTTTCTACTCTGTAAGAATTGTTTGTAAGCACTTTCAATTTTGAAGTTAACCGGCTTTAAGCATTATTATTATTTTTAAACATTTATTCATTTTGTATTGGAAAGGTAGATTTACAGAGAGAATGAGAGAGAGAGAGAGAGAGAGAAATCTTCCATACACTGGTTCACTCTGCAAATGGCCACAATGTCAATGTCCTGAGCCGGGCTAATCTGAAGCCTCTCTGGGTCTCCCAGGTGGATGCAGGGTCCCAAGGCTTTGGGCCATCCTCCATTATTTTCCCAGGCCACAAGCAGGGAGCTGGATGGGAAGTGAAGTAGCCAGGACGCTAACTGACATTTATGTGGGATCCTAGAGGTGTTTGAGGAGGAAGATTAGACAATTGAGATGTCATGCCAGCCCTTCCAAGATTTCTAAATTGATACTGACTTCAAGCATTGTCCCCTTATATAATAGAGCCATGCACTGCACCGCCTCACCTCCAACGTGTGAAGTTAAACCTCTACCCTGCACTTGTGAGAGACATGATTATTCTGGAATTTATGTCCTTGTGGCAGACCTGAATATTTTGGGTTTAAGAAATAGGAAAACTAGCGTTGGTTAGAATTTTGGAGCATATACCATGAAAATAATGAAAGTAAAACAAACATGGATTTTTTTTGTTTAGAGCACTTTGTGGGAAAGCGTTGCCCTACCAGCTTTATTATAACACAGACACATGGATATAGATGTTCTTGTCAAAGTGAAGTCATTGGTAGCTCCATCAACAGGGCTGTCTTTTCTGTTTCCTCCTTGAAGAATGAAGACAGGCCTTTTGGGGCGAGGCCCTTGGGACTGGCAGGCTGCCACATGGGATTCTGGCTGTGAAGGATTTGGCTTTTTGAAAATAAGTGTTAGTATGTCCATTTTAAATGTGGTTTTCAATGTCGTGCTTTTTTAAATAGGTAGCCACAAATTGAGTGACTCTGAAAGCACTCACATTTTGAGGAACTCCATTTTTTATTTTAGGTTTCTGGAAGATCACATTTATTTAATCTCTTTCCTTCCTGGTGTTGGAAATACATCCTACTTGTATTAGGTGCTCAGTAGATATGGAAGTGAATTCAACCTCAGGTGGTAAGCAGTCAGTTTTAGAAATAAGGAGGTAACTGTAGTCATTTTGCATTTGATTTAATGGAGAGGCTTATTTCGGAATCGCTGGGACAGAAAAATGTAAGGGAGCAGAGTCATTTTCTTCCATTGCCTTTCATTCATTTCTCATTCAAATGGGAGGTCATCAGATGGGAGCATTTCTTGTTCTACCCAACTCTCCCCCTTTGACGACTTGTTGTTTGCTTAACCTTACATCTTATGCCAAAGATCGGGGCTGCAAAGGTAAAGAAATCTCAGTGCTTGATCCTAAAACGAGGCAGGTCCACACATGCAACTGACTAAAGTTAGGCACCACAGGTGTCTTACTAGGAAGGATTCATGTCCGTGCTATTAACCTCTCCTTTATTAAACCACTTGCTTTTTCGTTCTGCCAGTCTTATTCTTTCTCCCCGAGAAGCGGATTTCTTCCGGGGTGTCTTGGTTGAGAGCAAGTCATAACTGTGTTCAGACATGATCTAGGAATCAGCTGTGTTTCACAGTGGCAGGTGTGCTGAAGGCTGCTGTGTAATGGGAGTCTGTCTGCGGACAATCCGAAGGTGGTTGGGCCCATTTCCTGCTCACAGCCCGATGTATCTGGAAATGGACGCTAGTGAAAGAGAAAGCAAGATCTGGATACATTTCTGAGTTCAGGGATTAAAGGGAACAATTTTGTGTGTATGTTGGGATTGGTAGGGAGGGAGTAGAGCCTCCTCAGAACTGGGTTGAAATAAAACATGTATGTAGTAAAAAGATTTTGTGGGGGAAATAGACTTCTACCACGAAACAGTATTTAATACCTTAATTATCTGTTGTCAGTTCGCTGAAGACTATTGATACTGGGCCTGGCACGATAGCGTAGTAGTTAAAGTCCTCGCCTTGCACGCGCCTGGGTCCCATATGGGCACTGCTTCTAATTCCGGCAGCCCCACTTCCCATCCAGCTCCCTGCTTGTGGCCTGGGAAAATAATGGAGAATGGCCCAAAGCCTTGGGACCCTGCACCTGCGTGGGAGACCCAGAAGAACTCCTGGCTCCTGGCTTCTGATGGGCTCAGCTCTGGCCATTGCGGTCTCTTGGGGAGTAAATCATTGAATGGAAGATCTTCCTCTCTGTCTCTCCTCTTCTCTGTATCTCTGTCTTTCCAATTAAAAAATCTTTTTTTTTAAAAGGACTATTGATACTGCTGATGTTTATATTAGGTGTCCACTGAATATCTGTTTCATCTATATGAACACTATGATGTTAAGCTTTCTTTCCTCAAATCCCCTATTATTTTATTTATTTTATTTTTTAAACATATTTTTATTGCATTTCATTTTTTTTAAAATTAATTACATTGCATTATGTGATACATTTTTTATGCACTGGGATTCCCCCCACCCCTTCCCACACCCTCCCCCCACGGCGGATTGCTCCACCTTGTTGCATTTCCATAATTCAAATTCAGTTGACATTCTTTCATTGGAGGTATTTACCAAGCATAAAGTCCAGCATCTTATTGTCCCGGTAAGTTCAATGGTTTGTTGGTGAGACCATCTCTGGTCTGAAGGTAGAGCCGGCAGAGTATCATCCCAATCAATTAAAAGCCCCAATATAATATTTCCAACCATTTACAACATTGTGGCATTAATTGACATGGTATTGATTAACCAATATGTTACTAGGAAAATGCAGCTTCTCAACCACAACCTGTGACTTCTTCATAGACATTTCAATTTTGGTTTATATTCAACCGTGTTCTATACACCTTAAAATGGCTATAGATTGCTATTCAGCTGTCTCATGCCTATTTTAATTTTAGTCTGTAGCAGTTTATAGCATTGAAGCATGTTTTCACTGAACCTGGCTGTTTTTCAGGTGGTCTAACTCTATAATTCTAACAGGATATATGTCAACTGTTTAGATGAGCATGTTTAGGAGGGGTGTGCAGAGAAATCTTCCACACCCCAGTGAGGAGTAACTAATCTTTGTGTCCCACCCAGTGAGTTATAAGTGAATCCCTGCTGACTGTTTCCTGTCTGTTTCTAAGCTTTCCTTGTTGTTCTCTGTCTATCTATTCTAGTTTTGTTTGCTTGTTTGTTTGTTTTGAGGGGTTTCTGGAGCGCTCCTGATGGTTATTACGAGAGGGGGTGGGGACCCAAAATTGGAAGCAGACAAGGACTAGAGAAAGCTCCTCTCCCTAGTCCCGAAGGAAGTTTACTGTTCTGTTTCTGCGGACCGCTCAGGGATCCTGGTTGACCTTGGATGACCTTGGATCCTGCAAGGCAGGATTTGGGCTTCTTCCATCACATGTGGTAGCTCCAAATGGGGGTGGGTGACCTCAGAGTTCTTGGTCTCCGAAGACACTCCATTTCCCCGTGGTCTCCTTGGCAGTAGGGATGTAGTCCTCGGTGCTCATACTGATAGTCCTTGGTGAGGATCTAGGAGTCTTCAGGTTTCTCAAATCCCCTATTATTTTAAAAGTTTTAATATGGCAGTCAGCTCAACTGTGTGGATAGAGTCTGCATTCTGTCCCTGTTCTCTTCTCACATGGCAGAGAGTTATTAAATTATTCCTGGATACCAAAGGATTTAGTTGGAACATTTTCAGTAGAGATGTTAGGTTTTAGACATATCTCAGAGCTGCTGATTACTTTCTTGTTTTGTTTATGACAATAACATTTCATAGTCCATTTTCCCTTTCCTCTTTCATCTCAGATTTTTTTCAAGTTCACTCTGTAGTGATTCTGTATAGTTTTGGATATGTATATATTCAAGACTATCGTTTGAAAGTGTGTTTTGCCACTACTCACATAAATGGGTAAGGTACGCTATATGTTTATCCATGACCTGATGGAGAGGTGATACATTTTTTTGCATGTGCCCTATTTCTGGATTCTAACCATAGTAAGCTGAGTATTTATTGTACATTGTATGCATTTAAAATTTTTTAATCTTACCGTTTTCATGGCCAGTTTAGTTCAGTTAAATAAGTAACAAGCTGACAGCCAAATTCAGACAGTATGTTATACAGGGGACTCATAGAGGCCATGGGGGTGAGGAATAAGGAGCCCCTGCCTTATAGGGGCGCACCATCTTGTGTGGAGGGCACATCTCTACGTCATTTCAGCATCAGAAAAACTGTAGGGAATGCTATAATTGAAGAAGGTTCTGTTGGGACTGAGGGGGAAAAAGACTCATCTATATGGGTTTATCCAAGTTTGAGAATACTTTGTGGTTAATGAAGTTGTGCCATAATTCCTCAAATCCCTGCAGTATGCAGTACTAGGCTATAGAACCTCCCCAGCACTGTGTGGGAAATAGTACATCTCTGTGGTAAAAAAAAAAGGAGAAGATATGTAAAACTTTACAAAATGTTTTACAGTAAGTCTATCTCTTAATATACTTCATCATCCACCCTTTCTGGAGACATGAGCTTTCCACAACTTCCTGTGTGTTTGATCAATCCCCCTCCCTTTTTTTTGAATTTCATCGAATTCAGCCCAACACAATAAACATTTTACATATGTGCTGCATTAGGTCTTGGGCATACTGTGAATAGAATCCCTTTCTCTGAGAGCTCACAGTATAATGGATACACATCAAGGTATAATTTGGAATATGGTCTATTGAATGGTGTGATAGAGATACAGGACAAGCCATCATCTGGTAACTCAGGGGAGGGAGTGAATAACTCATCACTCAGGAGCGGAGCTGAGGAAATTATTTCCTGAAGGGCATGATCCTTGATCTGAGATGTGTAGTGTAAGGAATGCACTAGACTGGGGTGTAGGGAACTAAATCCTAGGCCAAAAAAATCCATATGTTCCAAAGAAATGGAAGGCTGAGAACATGTTTGAGTAGGATCCATGTAGAGGCAAATACTTCTGGATCTTGAGTCAAGCTGTCAGACATTGACTCAACCTGTGATGGATGGGCATCATCCTGGCTAAGGGTAAAAGGAAGTGGCTGCAGGAGTCTGTGTACCTGTTGGAGATCTAAGGACACGTTTGCAGGAGTGTGTGCAGCATGAGCACCTAGGGATGAAGAGGAGTAGTTGCAGGAATATGCACATAGTAGAGGTCTGAGGATAACAGGAAGTGGCGGAAGCAGTGTGCACATAGTGGAGGTCCAAGGTGTACTGCTTTTTAGAATATACTGATGGGATGGGCATGGTAGAAGGTGCAGATGGGGTGGTCCATTCGGATGTTACTTTTGGGCATTAACTGAGTATCAGATGCCAACAGATGGAGCAGTGGAATCTCAGAGATGCTCAGCCTAAGGACTTATATACCTGCTAAGAGGACCTAGGGGAGTATTGATGGTCCTTATCCGTAAAGGAGTCAGCAGTTTGCAGAATAACAACATTCTCAGAATGCAGCGCAGAGGAGAACTTGATAAGATATCAATACGTGCACAGCAGGTAGATACAGAGCCTTCAGACACAGAAGCAACTTGACTGATTACGAAGCTGAATGACAAGCAGTGAAGAAGAGCACAGAGGTTGATGTTTGATCAAGGGAGTCCCTTCCTGTCTCATCATTGGCTTTGCTTTCATTCCAGATTGAGAGTGAGCTTTGTTTGGCAGCAGTGAGAAAGTCCAGTTGACTTCTCCCTGAGAATCTGACTTTATTTTGGCCTGAAAGGAAAGATTATGGTAGAGTGTCTTGAAGGGAGAAGTGATGTACTGAGCAACACCACTTGCCGTGAAGTGGGGATCAAGAAAAGAGGTGGGTCCAGGCACGCCATCTCTCCCTGCCACTTAATGTGTTCTGTGCGTGTTCCCCAAGGTAGTTGGCAAGTCTGAAACCATGTCTAGGACCCGGGGTTAAGTTGATTGTCTGAAGCATGAATGATGGGTGTCAAAGCAAGGGAAGCTTTGGGCTTAGGGTGTATGAGCTGTCACTGACTTCTTTGGAGATATTTAATGTTTCTGTTGACTCTCTAATTTTATGTATAAGCCCAACGGATATCATTTACTATGAGCTTTACAAAAACTTTTCCTTGTGGCGATCCTGGTGGCACAGTGAGTTAAGCTTCCTCTTGGGTAAACTGGATCTCCCATCAAAGTAGCCCCTTCCTGATAACGTAAGATGAGAGGTAGCAGAAGTTGGTATAAGTGTGTGGGTCCCTGCCACACAGGTGGGCGGCATCCTGGTTGGGGTTTCATGCTCCTAGCTTTGCCTTGGCCCAGTCCTGGCTCTTGTAGGAAGTGACTCAGCAGGAGGAAGATTTCTCTCCTCTGTGTTGCTGTTCAAGTAGATGATGGACATAAACATGTAACAAACACATACCTCCCCCCAAAGTTTTGCAGGGTTTGGGAGTAGTTTACTGCCACTTTTATGGTAGATGGGATCAACCCTGTCTGCCTCTCTGTGACCTGCAGCGGGTGTCTTGGAAGAACATGGCATGAGATGTCATGGATGGCTGCCGTGTGTTTTAGACCCTAACCCTAATGTGGCCCTTCTAGCACCTTCGTCAGTCTGCAGGAGGAAGAAGCTGGGGAGTGTGGTGAGGTCACCAGATCCTGGAGCTTGCGGTGCAGCTTTGGTGTGTGGCATGCTTGTGTTGTTGCTAACGTTGTAGAATGTGTGATAACAAAGAGCAGTGTGTGGTGACAAGGAAGGCTCTGTTACCATGAGCTATTTTAACTGCCAGCCTTTGCTGCTCAGCCTTTTTCCCCCTTCTTCCTCACAGCTCTGTTGCTGGCTCCATGTCTCCGTCACCCACTCCCACCTCCTCCCCAGCTGCTCCTCCACGGCTCTCCTTGTGTAAAGTCCTTTCCTGTGGTGGTTACGCCTACACTACGGTGAACCTGCTGGAGGCTCTGGCTGTTTTTCTTTTAAGACTGACTAATCTATCTACCTACTATCTGTCTGTCTGTCTGTTTATCTATTTAGAAGGAGAGTAGAGAGACAAAAGGAGAGAGGGGGAAAAAAGGAAGGGAAAGAGAGAGGGAGAACACACTTCCAGCACTACATGACTCTGCTGTTGGTTTTGAGGGCTTTGTAGCCATTTTCTGTTTTACCGAAGGTCTCCCTACATCCTTTCCCCTGCCTCTACATCCTTTTTTTTTTTCCTGTGGCTAGGCCAAAAACACTGATTAAGCTTCATGAAGCCACACCTGGAGAAGTCTGTGTGCTTCTGCTCTGAGCCTCCCAATGGTACTGTGGATTGAACAAAATGTAAACTCTGGTGTCTTGTTCATGTCAAGCATTCATGAATAGGAACTTATTACTTCAGTTCCTTGTGTCTGATAACAGCTACCTAGAAAGCTGTGTTAGGGATTATAGACTGCCAGGCTTGGGGGAAAATGTAGATTATTGATTGACATCTGGTTTGGGTGCAAAAGTGAGGAATCAGAGCACGTGTCTCCATTTGTGCTGTAACCCCGCTACGTGACTCCAGACGCAGTGTGGTTTCATGATACACTTAGACACATACCACGTGCGTCTGATTATTGATGCGATCACAAACATGGGTTCTATTCCTTTTCTGTGTGACTTAGCTTCAGTGAAGTTAAAGTTCTGCTTCCTGATTCATACTTCTTAAAACTAAGAGGAAAAGAACAGAGAGATTGTGGATGCCTTAATTTCAATGTTGCTCCACTTCACATTCAGGTTCTCTAAAAACTTGGGTATTTGCAGAAAACAAAGTTGTAAAAGATAGCCCTGTTTCCATCTAATATTAAGCTCTGAAACTCGATATTTTTATAACCATGTTCGCAGAAGGAAAAGAGGTGTCTAGAAATAGGTGCAAGAAGTTGTATAAACTTTGTCTTAAGCCTGCTTCAAAAGTGATTCCCGATATATTTTGTCATCACTGTAGGATTCTAGCAAAATTACGTTTTCAAAATACCCAAGCAAAGAGTAAGGAGCTACAAAACAATATTTTTAGAATGTTGTATGGAGACGGTTGATGTTAATCAGATTTCAAGGTTCATCTTGACCCACTGCCTCTTGGGACAGTGATCAAAGTTGTGTGAATCCTTCTGATGCGGAGTTACTCATTAGAGTTCTCAGCACATAATTATGGACTGTCAGAAGATTTGGGTTTTGTGTAATAAATGAATAGCATGCCTGTGGCTTGCTGAAGTGTTAGCATAATAACCTGCTAAGATAGGTTGTTTTTCTTCTCTCTCCAGACCTCAGTAAACTGGCTTGTATCTCGCCTACTCTGTTTCAAATAAAGATGTAATATGTAGGATTTAGATTTATCTCAAAGTTTTTTTTTTCCTGAGGGTGAAGAAGCACAGCTTCTTTATTTCTTCCTCACTTGTTCTATATTCTTGTGAATTGAATGTATAGAACAGATTTTGTTTTTATGATTGACTTCCTAAGGATATTTAAGTTTTGCTCTTACCACACACAACTGTATGCAGTAAGATGTGAGTAAATCAGTGCCGATAAGCGGTGCCACATTTTAATCGCTGCCTGAATGATACTCTTGCTCAGGGATGCAATTATTTCCCCTGGTTTTGACAACTGTGATATGCATGGAGCACAAACATATCCTAAGACATGTAGTGCATTAGAAATCTTTCCAAAGGGAAGCTGGAGTGTGTGTATGGGGCTCCTGTTCTGATTCTGTTGTCTGTCTCTGAATGTTTGTTTCTATGTAGATTATTAGCTGAATATGCACTTGAAGTGGCGTTTAAGAAGTATGAATCATTCTGTTTAGTGATTGGAATGCAGGGTAGTTTCTAGGAATATTTTTCTTTCATTTTCAAACTTGAAAATGAAATTATCTTTAGTAGTATTACTGGATGCTTGGATAGAAGGGCTTTAAGATGAAAAGCGTGGTGGCTTACTTTTTGGCAGAATTATATCGCATGCCTGCTGTGTGTGCCACTAACTGTTGAAAACACAAAGACACATCGATAGAGAAAGAAATTGCAGAGGTAAGTTAGTGATGATGGGCTAATTGTTCTAATAGGCCCCTGAGACTGCAGTGGCTTGAGCCAAAAGTCTGTTTCCAGCTAATTGAAACATTTTTGCATGTTTTGCCTAGGACCCAGGCTACTTCCACCTCAAATTCCATTGTCATCGGCATCCATAATATTTTCCATTAGCTGGGATGGACTGAGAATGGCTCAGTGCCACTGTGCACACCCCATTGTCCAGAGCTCAGAAATGTAGCCAATATGAGTAAGAAAGGCTGTGTATATAGTCTGATTGACTGCTGTAGGCAACTTGTGCCATCTGTGTGACATATGTACAATGGAATAGAAAGGATTGGAGGTGATAAGGCTAGGGTAGCATGTGACTGTGGGCCAAGAAGAGAGCAATTTGAGATGTTTGAGAACATTTTGGAAAGATCGAGGGGAGGATCATCACTGCGGCAGCTCCGTGTGGCAGTCAGTGCCCATGTTGTCTGCTAATCCTTGGTGATGCACTGGAATGGGAGTGTGTTTGCCTGTGTCCAATATGAAACATGTTGTGCGACTCAGAAGAAAGAAGGGCTCCCTGGTGACCAACAAGTCCGAGGCAGAACCTGCCCTTTGCTGTTGGAAAGAAGGACCTGGCAGTGGGCTTGCGGAACATGCCCTGTGGCGTGGACACCCTGCCTTTACTATTCCTCTATGCAGCTGCAGCCTTTCAGGACCCCTCAGTAACAGGCAGTGGTGCCTCCAGCACCGTGTCCTTAGGATGTAAGGAGAATATGAAGGATACTGCGACACCAAGCCTTGACTTTGGATATTGCTACCTGCAGAGCGTTGTGATGTTTGTCCCCTCATGTGATCTTTCTCAGCTTTGATCTTTGTATTGTTAATGCTCCCAGGCTTCTCCCATTGGTGCAACTCTGTGATATTTTAGCAAATGAAAGTAAGATCCATCTTACTCAGAGTCAAGATTTGGGTCAGAAACCCAAGGGATGCCAAAAGCTCAATTGTAAAAAAAAAAAAAAAAAAAAAAAGTACATTTGAATGTAATATTTAAAGGAATTGCTATGAGTTTTGAAACTCCACGATGAGCAAACTATCCACATTTTAAGTAACATGGCTAGGGGGGAAGTAGTTTGTCTTTTGTCTCAATTCCACTGTGACTCAGCATAGCACTGTTAAGTATTTTGTCATTGTGTGGTATTTCTGTCTGGTTCATCATGATGCTTTTGTATTCTGACCGTATACCAAGATGTTATGGAGTTTTGGGGCTCCCTTCCGTTGCTCATGTAAGGTGAATGCCTCCTGCCTCCCTCTAGTCTGACCCCTGGGGTACTCATTTCTGTGCCCCAGTGCCTGGCACAGGGACCACAACACAGTAGTTGCTGAGAAAATGCTAGGGAATGCAAAAACACTGAAAAAAATAAGTGGGCCCACTGCAGGTGAGGGGATCTTTGGATTGGAAAAAAGGATCGTTTTGTACTGTAGCACATGATTTACAATCCAGCCATCAAGCAGAATGTCACAGGGGCCCAGTCTAGCCAGTCATTGGTCTTACAGTGACTCCTGCATAGACAGTTTTGTAATAGCATTGTCCGTTGTGAGTAGCCTTCTGAAGTCTTTGTACCTATTTTTCATTATTAAAGAAAGTATTCATCATGTCCTTTCCTTGTTCAATTAATATATGTTGAAGCCCGCTTTTCTCCTCTTTTCTTTCTTTTTTTTATGGTGGTGGTTAGGGGTTTTGAAAGGGGAGTCAATTTTACTTTTTGCTTCTTGAGTTATGATCATTGGATTTCACTTATGTGTTTCATGTAATCACAGCAATAGAGTGTAAAAGAATACTTTTTCTTGTGTCCATCTTTCAAAGGTAGGGCCAGCTAGGATTTTAATTCATATATATATATATATTTTCTGGCTCTGTAGCCAGATTTCCAACCCTGAGGACATTCTTGGGGAAGTGGAGCAGTAAAAGCTCTTCCTTGGTGGTGACTTTAACAGTGTCCCAAAGGCACAGATTTTGAAATTGGCCTGAACTTGCATTCTTGGAGGAACTTTCCCAGACAGACAATTGAGAGAATGCACAGTGAATTCAAGCTTTGCAAAAGTTTCCTTGCTGTGTAGCTCCCATTTTGTACTCCTCACTATGGCTGCAGATTGTAAGAACACCGCATACCTCCCAGAGCAACTTCAAGGCAGGCAACAAAGTATTCTTGTTCCTGGTTTACTTCTGAACAGAATTGTAGGAGAGTCACAGCTCTGGGCTCCAATTTTTCCTCTGCAAAGAAGGAATAATTCCAATACCTCCTGCTTACCACTTTTGCTCACTGTTGTTGAGAAGATGTGAAGAAAAAAAAATATCATCTGTGAAAAATTTACATGCCTAAAAGTTATTCCAAAAGCAGTATGACCTTGTTTCAGGGATCAGAGGAGAGAGAGAAGCTAAATCAGAAGCTGAAGGAAAAATCACCATTAGTGGGAAATCTCGTTGGCATGAAGCTGTTTTATACTGGAGGAGGAGTTTGAATTTCACAAAAGTTGGCTTCTGTTTATTAATTTCCTAAAGCAGTAAGGCTATCTTTTGAGCAAATGACATTGAAAGAAAGTGTCTTTGAGAAAAGGAAGCTTGATAGTTTTTCTGGGGAGAGTAGAGGAGAAACAGTTCAAAGTGCAATTTCTTATTCAAGACTTGTAGTACTCTGAGTTCTGAAGTAACTAAGTACTTTTTTAGTAGCTTCACTGAAAAAAAAAAAAGCACAACCTGGAGCCAAGAACTTTCAGACTTTAAGCTAGAACATATTTTTATTTCCATGTTTGAAATCTCCCAAAGAAGGGAAAAACATTGACCTGTTCTTAATGGTAAGAATGGCAGCACCACAGTAATTAATATGGTTATTCCATGTCATGAGCCCAGCCTGGCTTGTAAAAGGGATCTGTTGGTTACCTTTTGTAGCTAGATCTGTTGGTAAGATTGCTGGGGCTACATCAGACACATCATGCAATTGAGTTGTTTTGAGGGCCATGTCCAGGAATTTCCCTTATATTCTCTTAGACCATAGGTGATTCAGTGTGTAGCTACTCAGCTCTGGGGCTGGAGAACTATTTCAGTCAGGGTCCATGGCAAAACCAGTCACTCCAGCTGTCTCAACAGGAAGAATACATTCTAGAAAGAATGGTTTAGTAGGTATTGAAAAACTAAGTCTTGGAGCAGTTCTCACCTCCTGAGATAGGAGCAAAGGGAAGAGACTGGAATTGTTAAAATGCAGAAGCTCAGAGAGCCAGCAGGGAGCTGGGAGCCAGTTCTCTGGGGGAGGATTCTGTGCTGCTGAGGCTGGGTCTGCATGTGATAGAGAAAAGAGCCATCCTTAGCTGCTGCTGAGACGTCCTGCTAGTGGGACAAAGCTAACCCGGAGCGGAGTATTGGAAGGAGCCAGCACTTTCTCTCTCCTTTGGTTTCCCTTTACTGCCTCCTGTTGGTAGAGCCTGACAGAAGATGGGTGATGGCAGATTCCCTGTTATCTCGAGCTGAGATACAGTAGCTGAATAGCCAATACAGAAACTAAGACTTTCTCTCCTGTTGAATCCACTTTCGTTGATAAAGAAGCAGGCAAGAAAACACAATCCTATTCATTTTAAGAGGGAAGTTATCATTCCTAAGTTTTTTTTTTTTAATTTTTCAGGCCAGCTGTGGCTTGCTCTTTCAACTTGTCTCAAGGATGTGTTGTACATTTGACTGGCATACTTTGGTCCCTAGCCAGTTTGTTAGCTCCTTTTTATAATAAGTATACTTCTCTATTTGTCAGTCTCTATTGAAAGCCATAAGAGTGTGCATACTTTTTGCCTTAGCAATTACACTTCTAGGAATTCATCCTTAGGTAGTTTTTTATGCTCTTCAAAGTAATTTAGTGTATGGTTATTAATGACAAAGTTACTTTTAGTTCCAGAAACCTGGAGACACCATTAATGTGCAAGAGTAAGACATGGGTTTAGACTGTGGGTGACTCAGCAGGTAATATGAATGATAGTTAAGAAGAATATTTAATGATATGAAAATAATACCCGCATTATATTCTTGGCTAAAGAAGGCAGGTTATGAAACAACATGCAGAGCATCATTCAATGTCTGCAGTACATCCATCTGTGCATATTTAAAAAAATAGCGTGGGAGGGTAGATGCTAAGTGTTCAAGGTATGAAGATGGAAAGATAACCGTTTTAATTTTCTTTTACATAGGGATGTTTTGAACATAATTTACAATTTATAATTGATTCTAATACATTACTTGAAGTACATTTTTTTGTAGTGAAGGAACAGAAATAGTTTAGTTCTAAGAAGAGCACTCTAGGTAAAAGAGCATGGATCTGGGTCATAGGGGTATAACACTATAGGTGTACTTGGGTTAATGCAGAGTACACTAGAATTAGAAGTTCCCTTCATTTCAAAAGTATACTGGTAGTAAGGTGATCTAGGGTGGTAATGCTTTTTCTTCTTTTTATTTTCATGGGCAATTGTGTTGCGTGGCAAACTTATAATAATTGAAAATTCAATATATATATATATATATATATTCATACAGGGATTAAGTGAAAAAAAGTTATAGTCTGCAGTGTGGCTCTCCGTTTCTGTAATGGGATTCTGCAAGTTGCTTCTTCAGTGAATATTGTACGTTCTACATTGTAAGCTGGGCTTTGTGTACTTCACAGAGCCTGATGAGCATCTCTTGTATGTTAGTTGCTTCTGCATCTACTTAACATGCATCAATTTCCTTACTTAATTTAGTTAACACTTCCATTATCTTATTAATATCATTTCCACAAGAGAGCAGTTAATTCCTTGATAGAATGGAGGATGGGTCTAGGCAGTCAGACTCGTTCATGTATGCTCTGCGTTGCTGTGTCATGTTACCTCTGGCCCTGATCTGGATCAGGCAAGTGTAATTCAAGGGAAGCAGATGTGATATGACAATGCTGTCCTCCCTGTTACAGAGTGTGAGCCCACAGGGCTCTTCTGAACTCCCGATCTGTGGCTCTGCAGGGTCTTCTGCCAGGATGGTCCAGGCCAGCTCTGGGATCCTGATTGCAGAGCCCCAGGATCCCTGTGTATGAGTTGAGTTTCAAGCAGTGGTGGATCTCAAATGCTTTAGACAGACTTGAGAGATAATATTTCATTTTGTTTAAAAAAAAAAAGTTTTAAGTTCCGTATAAGGTCTTTTGAAATTTGTGAGAACTGGTGATTGGAAAACATAGCTGATATGCATCAAGAAGCACTGTCTGAGACACTCCATGTTCATCCTGCTTGGTGATTGTTAACCATCAGTGTTGTATGCCATCCCAAAGTCAGTGATCATTCTTGTAAATCGTTACAGGCAAATGTGTCTCTGACTGTACTATACTATCAAAGGGAATTAGTGGGGCATTTGAGGAACAGGTGTGCAACCCAAATTCAGTGATTGTGAGATTATCAAGCTGGTTCCCCATCTGAGGTTGACAGCCATTCATACTAACACAAACGCAATGTACTTATATCCTTACTGAAGAGGTGAATGTTCAAACATCAAAGCAATAAACCCAAACAACAACAACAACAATAAAGTGATTATAAATATACCGTGCCCCATGGCTAAAGCATATGCGTTTACTTAGGAGTTATTTTACTGCTCATTTGAACTTTCTGTTCTGTGTGAGGCTGCACATGAACTGTGACATGGTGAGTGTGACTTTGTCATGTTGCTCGTGTGTATCACAAAGTCCTTTTTCTCAGTTCTCTCTGCTGAGAGAATGGAAGCTACCAGGACAGCAGCTGAGTGACTCAGCAGTGAGAAAGCTGCATGCAGCAATCTCTCTAACAAGCAGGATATCGTAAGAAAAAAAATTATGCTTGACTAGACTTTTCCATAGATTGTAAAGAGAAGAAAAATGTCATGTTTTATTTAGAGCGAATACATTGCATACATGGGAACCGAATCCTGATCCTTGATATAATGGACATTTAAAATGCTTCAGAACATTTTATAGAAACCCTGAGCCTCAGAAAAATAAAAGACGTATGACTTCTAAGATGGTATGGATGGATCGAAGACTCTGTTGTCATGGGAAAATGAACCTGTCATGACACTGTAACCACTACCATGTGGGAACACCCTACACTGGTCTTTGTATCCTTGATGATGAAGGGTTTCATTGCTTGTCTTTTACACCCACCTAAACTCTGCAATGGTTGTAGATAACAGAGAGGGGCCATATTCTCTTTTTAAGAGTTGCTTTTTAAAAAAAATGTTATCTTGGAAGTTAAATAGAAAGGCAGAAGGAAGAGGGATGGGAGGGTAGGGGCATGGAGGAGGCAGCAGGGAAATGTTATCGTGTTCTTAGAATTTTATCTACAAATCACATTGAATCTGTTACATGCGATAAAAAAATTTTAAAAAATAAAAACAAACAAGCTAGAAAAAGATATTTAGTTTTTGAAAGGCAGAGAGAGGGAAGGAGAGAAAAGAAGGCTGTCTTTCATCTTCTGGTTTACTCCTCAAATGGCTACAATAATTAGGCCTGGACTTGGCCAGAAGCCAGGAATTCATTCTGTTCTACATGGGTATCAGTGGCATAAGCGCTTGGGGCATCATCGGTTGCATTCTCGGGAATGTTAGCAGGGTGCTGCATCAGAAGCAGAGTAGTCAGGACTCAAACCTGTATCCAGTGTGAGATAGCAGATGACCCAGTGTGCCACGATGCTGGGCCCTAGGTTCGTCTTTCGGGAGTCTTGAGTTGTATGTGAACCTTTTCTCAGAAAATGGTTAAGGCTGATGGTCTCTGAGAGATTAGAGCCACTTGAGAACAGTCCGTGCTACAGAAGAAAGACCCAGGGAGCTGGACACAAAAGTGAGGGGTTGATTTTGTAATTGGAGAGCACCATGCCTTCAACGCGGGGAGGACCTAGCAGGTGGATGTGATGGTGAACTTCACCCTGTATGTCCCATAGAGTTATTTGCTTTACTCTCTGGCCTTAAAGGGACAGGACTGAGGCAAGTGATTGCAGCCTGTGGTCTTTCCATCTTGTAGTGTGTTTCTTGATACTGTGTTGATTATCTTTTCCCTGTTATGAAGAACATTTGTGAGTATTGTGAAATTCTTAGGGAAACATTTTGAAAGTTATATTAAGAATACTTTAGTCATTTATTTCCCAAAGAATTAAAAAAAATCAACTAGGAATTGTGGTTATGAAGAAGGAGGGCAAAAAGAACTTTATGCTCTCATTCTAGCATTTCTGGGAGTAGACCTGTCATGATAGTAAGAACCTCTAAAAGGTACTGATATTGACAGCTGTCACTTAAACTTTTAACACTTGACAATCATACACATAATCCTTTTAAAGTCAAAGACTAGGACGCAGGGGGAGATTTCAAGGTCATAGATGAGTTAGGAATAGCTCATTTCCAACTCAATTTTAATTCAACCCCAACATGCCCAATGGCAAGGTAGATATTTGGTCAACTGATGATACTTATTTTCTTAGGTTCATTTAGGCTTGTGTAAGGAGTCCTTCTGAATCTTGGAGAATTAGAGAGGGGATAGAGTGTGCGAAGTTTCCATTAGGAACAACTATGTGTGGCTTACTTCCTTCTCCTCGGCTCTGTGGTTACGTAACAGATTTCTACCATGAGTGTTCCTCATGACATTCTCAATGACGCAATGTCTCCTTGCTAAAATTCAAGGAGGATGCTATTGAGAGCTTCTGGAATGTTAGGCTGCTGTGAAAGCCAAAACCATTATACATCTCTTCGTGTAATAGTGGCTGATGCATCATAAGGGAGTTTTAAAGGAGTGGGGAAAAAAAGAGAGAGACCCCAGGGAAGAAAGCAAAAAAAATTTACAATCTAGATATCCATTTGCTGTGAGTGTATACATGCGTGTTCCTGAGGGCTGCTGTGCAGGTGCGTAAAGCAAGGGCCTTTGACCTGGTCATTATGCTGTGGAGCTTTTTCTGGCATTCCTGGGCTTTCTGGGATGGTCTATGAAAGAACTATGTAAAGACTTTGTGTAAAACTTTCTGGTAAATCTTGGGACTTATGGGCAACAGATGACATAATTGATTGATTGGTTGATAATGTAATCATTTCAATAATGCACTGTTGATTGTTGACTTTGGGGGTATGGCAGTTTCAATGTCTGGGACAGATTAATGACTCCGTCCACTGCCTTTTAGTTGGGTATGTTAGAGAACCTTATGTGGAACTTGCGTACACACACCGCATGTATCCCTCCCATGTACACAAATCTATTTCTTACTCTCATATACAGTATACAGAATTTGTTCTGATCCACCCTCCATTTTCAATGAACCGCTGCCTCCTTTGGGATTTCTGGTCATACAGTGTATAGAGGGACAATAATATTGTGAGACAGTCTTTGTTACCTTACATCTTAATGCACAAACAGAATTTCCTAGTACATAGTCTTCATTAGTCAATTGGCTCATTATTCTAGCCAGGTGCAAACCTGAATTTAGCCTGTGTCATTATCCACTAAATCATTACACCCAGGAGAGAGAAACTCAGCCCAGAATGGTTGTATGTGGAACTTACAAGGAAGAGGTCAACTAATTGAAGAATCTGAAGTATTCTGCAATAAAGCTGCCACAGCCATAAAAATCTCACCTGCCATGGAGATGCGAGCACACATTAAGGTCTAGGATGCGAATTATAGATAAACCATTCATTCACAATCACCGCAGTTATCTTGATTACAAAAATGCAGGCTGGACTGAGTGGACTGAGGCTAAAACAGCTGCCTCTTTGTGTCTTGCTACTGTCTTCTTCCTGACAGTACTGTTGATTGAAGACAATTTTAGAATATCCCAAGCTGCTTCTCCTGTCACCCACGGGCTTCTGCTCCCAGCCGGAAGTTTCTGAAGTTACACCTCAAGCTGCAAGAGGCAGAGTGTCCTTAGGGTTGCATTTTCTTCTAAAATCCACTGTGGGGTTTTAGAACAACTCCCAAATCTTTCATAAAAGAACTTTGGCAAGATAGCAAAACCGCCATTAAAAAAAAAGGTTCTTGACTGAATTTAACAGCTTCATTCCCCTGTAAGTATACACTGTAGACCACTGAGGCAACTCCTCCACATGTAATTTCATTTTCAAGACATTATGCCATCTTAGTCTGGAGGTTGGCATGCAGTGGGGGAGGGACAGTGAAAACATCCTTTGGCTGTTCTGGGGTAGGAAAGCCTAGGAGTTGACCCCTAGGTCCACAAGAAACCTGCTATTTTCGCAGTTGAGCATCTGTGAAAGCCACTGCAGGTTGCTCCAAATCTGTGTGTGTGTGTGTGTGTGTAGGTCCATGTGCTTGTGAAGCTGTGATTTTTCCATGTGGATATTTTCCCCTTGATCCTAATCTCTCTCCTAGATTGTAGGTGGAAGGGTTCTGGAAGCCTGTAGTTTGCTCGGCCTCCAGCAAGGCCTGCTCTCTGATGGTGTCAGACGTCCAGGCTGACAGGGGTGCCCCAAGGAGCAACCTGCCAGTCTCAAAATCAGCCAGACAAGGTAGCCAATTAATTTCCGCGACCATAAAGTTTTAGAGCTGGCTGATATCTTAGAAATCTCCTCTGCTCAGCAGGTTGCTACATATTCAACAGGGCATTTTTATTGAGCTTTTTCCAAGGCCCTCAAGGCTTCATAAAACTATGAATTTTATAGTACTTCTGCTAATCCCATACATTTATTAGAACAGAGTTCTCCCGGCTGGGTAGGAATCTTCGTTCCTCATTGATAAAACAACATGGTTACATTATACATAATGCTGCTTCATATTTCTTCTTTAATCAGCGATCAGATCTGGATTTATAGATCCAGTCTGCATTATGGAGAGAAGTTGAATAGGTGTATTAAACACACACACACACACACACACAGCATGCCCAAAATAAAACACAACAGCAACAACAAATCCATATAGTTAAGAAAGGGGAAAATATGGTTAATAAAATTGTGATTTCCATCTTACGGCTAGAACAGGACTAGAATCTCCTTATTTTAAGCTTTTTGGGGCTGGTTGTGGTAAGCTGTAACTGATGGATGATGATTAATGACCTAATGCGATCGCCTCTTCAGACGTGTTTGTTCCTTGAACTTGCAGGGTTTTGCTCAGTGTTTCTCATCATACAGATTGAACTTGGTCTTCTAAACAAACTGGAAAATGCAGGAAAATACTCAGAAGGAGAAATAGAAAATCCAGTGCTCAGACACGTCACGTTTTTTGACGTCATGTCAACTGTTTCGTTTTGCCTTTTGACTCCGTTGCATGGTTCTTCTCCCCTTTTGTGATCTGAAATTTAGGAATGCTGATTTCAGGTGATTGAAAATTGATTATGTCAGTCAACGTTTTGTAGCTTATCTTTTTCTCTAGCTTTTTCCGAACCGTGAATGAAGTACTTCGTTGGTTGTCGGCTGTGGAACAGAAACATCTCTTGGGCAGCTTCCTTGAACTTGAGACTGGAAGTAGATTTAGAAGTGTCTTACTGTAACATACATTTTTAATGAAAAACACTCTTTAAGATTGTTTCCATTTTCATGATGTAACACATGACACTCAATTTTAATTAGAACACTGTAGTTCCTGCGCTTCTGTTTACTATCAGCCTTTGTTTTTTTTTTTTTTTAACTGATATTTCTCCCAGTTTTTGAGCTCTTAGGTTTGAGTCTGTCTCCACCAATCGGAGGTTTCCTAAGGGATGTTTTCAGGAAGCTTGTGTATCTTCATGATTTCTGACTTCATCAATGCTCAGGACTTTTTCTGTTGCCTCTACCTAAGAATCATGGCCTTAGTAGATATGGAACAATTTTATCACAATCCTCTTTTCAAGTCCTGTCGTTGCTGCTTCCTTTTCTTTCTCATCAATGTTATGAGCAGTCTCTTCTTTGATGGTAATCTTTTTTTCCCACTTTGCTTTAGTGCTGATGTCTTCCCCTTACTCCCAACACAAGATCTTCATTCATTTGCTTTCTTCCCTAAAATCGAATCTTTCATCCCTATCTTGATGGTGCTTTAAGTTGGACCAGCCTATATTTTATCTCTGTGCTTGAGTTAGAAGTTTTTAGGAGTTTCTTCTTTGTGAGAGTTTGCTGTAGTGTCCTACATGAATCGCGTAATTGACTGATGACGGGGACACAAATTAGAAATCCTTAAAAATATTCTCCTTTTCTTACAGTAAAATTATTTTGTAGTCATGCTCGTGCCCTGTTCCCACCAAGCTGCTCCCTCCTTTTGACATACACTATTGTTTTTGCTGTGTGCTGGGCTCTTCGTCTCCTTCTTCGCTCCCGGGAAGGTGAGTCCAGTCAGGAGATAAACCTCATTATTGATTCGGAGAGAGAGCTTTGATTGTGCTAATATGGGGGAAAAAGGTAGGAGGGGAAAATGGAGAGGCAAGATGAGGTAGGGGAGGAATGAACCCCTAAGCTTACAAACAAAAATGTCTCCCAGAAAAAAGATAATGATACAAACATTTTTTTACAAAGAAAAATTTTTTTTCAGCTAAAGCATTATTAACCAGTCCAAAGTATGAAGGGCTAAAAAGAGCTAAAACATTCTAGGAATGCATGCAAGTCATATGCAGAGCCCATTGTAAGGAAGGTGTTGCCCAGCTGTGCAGCTGAGGCCGGAGAAGCACTTCCAGGATGGCACCTGTTTTGCTCTGCCTTGCAGTGACCCTCCAGCTCCCTCTGTTAGCAAAACTTTACGGTCGCATCTCTTCATCTGGAGAAGGAAAAAGGTTTACAGGATTCAGCTCTGCTAGGACAAAGCAGGACAAGGAAGGCTTGGTTTGGAATTGACTGTCCGTTATTGAATAACTGGAACAGATGGGCTCTCTGAGCATCCAATGGAGGAAGAAAAGAATAGATTTTCTGTTTCTTTTGGATTGGTTCATTTAGAACTGGAGCACAAACTAGAGTCCACTTGCCAGTGGCTGACCATGGCAGAGAACTGTAGTCAAGAGCTGAGACTAACCCAGCTACGCTAATGTGGGATGCAGGCATCTTAACCTCTAGATAAAGTGCCCACCTTGGAAGGAGTGGTTTTGATAGAACTGCTTGGGACTTGGTCAGAAATCCAGCTGTGTGGAGAGTAGTAGCAGGAGAGCAGGAGCCTGGGGCGATGGTTAGGAGCTTTCTCTTTGTGCCAATGAGTTTATTTCATTTTTGTTATGTGACAGCCAGGTGGTGGCTGTGAATGCCTACCGTGTGTGTGTGTGTGTGTGTGTGTGTGTGTGTGTGTGTGTGTTCTGTACAACGAGCAGGCAGACATGCTTGCTTAAGTTCAACCAGGAAATGTGTACACCAGAGGGTTTTTCCACCCAGGGGCTCTTCTCCCTCCATGGATACTTCTAGAAATCCTAGAAGGAGTTGAAATAGGAATAAGTACCCATGACCTGCCCTGGTGTTTTTTTACCTGTTCCCCAGGGAGTTGCTGGTAGGCTCTGCCTTATGTAACTACAAGCGAGAACCATTTGCTCTTTATTAAAGAGAAATGCCTTGACATTTCCGGTGTGTGAATCCCCCCCCACACCCCCTTAAAGGATTCAAGTTTCTTATTTATTTATTTATTTATTTTTATTCTCTGGGTCATTTTAAGGGTATTCTGAAAGGAGGCAGAGCTCTACGTATATATTTCATTAGAAAGTCTGACTTCCTTTTTTTCGTAAGCTGTAAATCTGTTATCCTATACTTGTTTTAATCATGCTAAAAAAAAAAAAGCCCACAGTTCTTAACCTACCTTGTGCTTCCTATGCCCTTGCTAATTGAAGTTAGAGCTAAGGGACTCCATACCTGGACTGAGGAGTTCTTCGTACTTAAACTGTATCAGTTGTATGGGCACCATCTGTAGATACAGTATATTCAAACTCTAACATCTGAAACAGACCTTTTCACCTGGAATATTCTATGCTTGTCACTGTAGTTAATTAACTTTGCACTGATGTATAAATTTAGATGTTTCTGTTGCTTTGTATTTTTCTGGCCCAAAAGAATTGATGCAGTTAATACTGAAGTTCTATTTTAGTAAGCCTGTTTACTAATTGGTAGAACATGACATTTGTTTTCCCTCATACATTAAGTCAGAAGAGTTGGGAGTTTGTATAAAACAAACAAATTTGCTATGAAATTTTGAGAAATGTCAGAAAATTTCGCGCTTCAGCTGCTTTATACTGTTGGTGTGTACAAGACTGCAAGGTACAAAGGTTTTCTGTGGTGTGTGAAAATACCACAAATATCACAGTACTTAAAACACACGCAACCCATTCTGGCCCTACATTCAGGCTGGCCCAGCATCAGCCTGTATCAGTAATGTTCATCTTCCTTGTTCCAGCTGGCCTGAAGTTGCGGGCAGAGCTGGGCTCTGGCTGCGAGTGAGGGAAGACCTGAGAACCTCTCAGCGGTATCGCTGTCCTTGGGAAGGGCTGGATCATGAACCCCACTGCAGGAGAAATTCTGGGGCAAACCCAGAAATCCATGTCTTATCAGGGGAAAGATAGCCAGTTTTTGAGCAGGGCTGGAACTCAAACCATGGCCCTTTTGTGAATTCCCAAGTCAAACCTTTTTTTTGTTGTTTCTTCTCCTTTTTCTGAAAAATGAGCAGGCAGTGCTAGTTTAACTCTTCAGGCCACCTGCTTGCATATGGTGTGGGTTCCGCCGCACTGCTATCCACGGTGTGGCTCCCTGGGCACTGGGGACCTGCCAGTGCCGGAACTTGGGGAACTGGTGACCATGCATACCTGCTGTGTTCTTGTTTTCTTTCTTTCGCTTGACTCCTCCATTTCATCAATGGAAGCTGCTTGCTTCTATGGGAAAATGAAAATCAAATACAATTTAATTAGTTTCCTCTCTGCCCCCAATAGATTTAGATTTTGTACACTTTGCCCCCAATAGATTTAGATTTGAGGAGTGATAAGAGGGGAGATGAGCCAGATAGTTATAGGGATCATATGTCACCCTTGTTATAAATCCAGTAGATGCATTTTCAGAAATAAAAATTAGCCGTGCAGAAAACTTGCCAGTTACATAAAACCTTGACTTTTATATGAGTAATATCTCTGTGCCTTGTGGTATAAAGCTTTACATTTTTGGTACTCATACTCATATAGCAGTACTATGTGTAGATTTTTAAATCTTATTTAAGAAAATCTTCTTTATCCCAATGTTTAAAAAATTATGTGATGTTTTCCTCTAATATTTTTTCTAATTTTCCCTCACTGTTATCTCCTTAAGCTTCATGGATTTTATTTAATGCTTAATGTTAGGCATGAATCTCATTTTTCCCTCAATAAATGTCACTTTTCTTGATGCCACTAACTCAGACCTATCCTTTCTACTTTTGGCAGATATATGCTTTTTTTTAACCAAACTATATTCATATTTTTCCTCATGTTATTACTTGAGCCTTTCTTCTGTTTCAATGATCTTGTCAATTATTGAATCTCTGTGTTGGAGAGTTTATTTGTAAAAGCTTTAAAGCATGTTTGACATCCCACCAGGATATTCCATGTTTTACACAATAGGGAATTTTCTGATATGTGTTGTGTATGTGTATTTTCTATGTTCATTATTGTTATTGAACACGTACATAGTAATGCTCTGAATGGCACGAAATTATATTATTCCTTTTCTTTAATCTTTTTACCTTTGCTTTTTAGTTAGTTGGTAGGGTATAGGAAAGTTAGTTTTTTAGGAAGAACTGTTTGCCCAACCAACCTATTGAATTATTCGCCTTAATTTTTTTTCTAAGAGATTTTCCTAGATTGTTTTAGATCCTTCCTTCCTTATTTTTTTTTCTTGCTCATGTTTATAACGGATCATTCTCTTGTTTAATTGCCTTATTTGGGATCCAGGCGGAATTGCTGAGTTCCAGTGGTGAGGTGACGGAAAGCATGCTGTCTCTCTCCAGAGTCGCATGAATGTGCTTTTAATACAACACCATTTTTAGAATTTTTGTTCTTTTAACTCATGATTAAGGTTGACTCTTCCCAATAAGTTTCTTTTTAACCTTTATGGAGACAATCATCTGGTTGGTTTTGTTATTGCATTAATGTGATGAATTACGTGACTGGGTTTCCAGATGTTTAATCGTCTCTCATTCCTGGGGCAAACCATTCTCGGTGGTGAGATTTTAGTTTTCTTTAATTTTATGCTTTCCTCTACCAACAAGCCAAATTTATCAGCCCTCTTTCCCATATAATTTGTTGCATATTTCCATACTGAATTATCCGTTGTATTACATGTTTTTTAAGAGCTGAAAATTCAAATAAGTGAGGAAGAAAGCAGAAGCATCAGAATTAAGAAATAACATGTCATATGATGGATGTATTTGTCCCCTGGGAAATGTATGCATTGAATCTCTACACTGGCTTAAGGTCCTGCTAACGTAGAAATACATTTTTTCCTTTTACATTTTTGCTTTTTGTTTTGCAGAAACAGAACTCGGTTTGCCATCAGTGTATTAATCTAGTGAGATAAAAATCTAAGAGATGTAAATGAATTGATTCCATGTGTATAGTTAACATAACAGAAATAAGAATGTATACTGTTTGGGAGTGGCACAATGACTCAACTGGCTAATCCTATGCCTGCCAGTGTGGGCTCCCCATATGGGCACTGGTTTGTGTCTTGGCTGCTCCACTTCCATCCAGCCACAGTTATGGCATTGTAAGTTATGGTTAACAATATTCCCAGTCTAGAGTGGAAAGCCTCATCCCTTTTAAAAAATCATTTTCTGCTGTTTTAGCATAATGCTATCCACTATACATAGCCATTATAAAGTGTTGTGGACATCTCACTAAATCAGAAGAATGGATTAGAAACCCTTGTAAAGCATGCAGGGGATAGGCCAGCCAGTAAGAGCTCAAAGGTGGGTTAGAAAATCCATAGGCAGATGGAATCGTGGAAGCCCTAAGGATGGTAGCTGTAAGAAGATGTATGACTTTAAAAATCTTTTTATTGACAAATGATCATTCTAAACCTTTGTGGAATATAGTTCAGAATATGTTATTATCTTGAGCATTTATCATTTCTTTTGTGATGAGAGCATGCAGAAACATTGAATTACTGAACTGCAGTGTGCATAGTTACCAATGTTGTGCTGCATAATCAAAGTAGCTTGGAAAGAGAGTTGTTTTTTTCTTTTTCAAGATTTATTTTATTTTTGTGTGAAAGGTGGAGAAGGAGAGAAGGAGAAAGAGAGAGAGAGGGAGAATCTGCTGGTTCTCTCCTCAGATAGCTGCAATGACTGGAGCTGAGCCTGTCTGAAGCCAGGAGCCAGGAGCTTCTTCTGATCTCCTAAGCACTCCTGGGACATGTCCTGGTGCTTGCATAGATGCCAATCCTGCAGATGGAGTCTTAACATACTATGACATGGTCCCAAGAGTTGAGACTTTTGACTTCTGGGAAGAGGCTGTATTATAACTAATGGATAGGATGGGGGATATTCAGTTGGCACAAACACATTGGAAGAGCCGCGAATTAAATCCAACTGAGTAGGACCATTGCCCAAGGTGGTCTGAGAGGAAAATCAAGAATCAGAATTAGCTTAAGTGTAGCTTAAATGATAGTTTTGTTGAAGTGGAAATTTGAAGTGATGAAAGAAATGGGAGACTGAATATAGGCAATTTATGTTGGAGAACTGAGAGTGCAATGAAGTGAGATATGAAAGTTATTGTAGTAAGTGAAGTTCGGGGATAGGCTAGAATTTCCAAACACAGAGCATGGCTAGGACATCTAGCAGTAAGGCAGCTGGTTTGTTCAGTGGGTTTGATAAATGAGCTGAGCATTCCAGAAGAAATGATGCATCCAGTGCCTTAAAAGGAGTGCTAGGATGCTGGTTCAGATGTGGAAAATTTTTAGGTAACTTTCATACCTGTTTTAACAAAGAGTGTAAGCAAAACAATCATGGAGGGCTTTGAACCGATGGGAGAATCTATGGTACAAAGAAATACGCTAAATTTCAGGAGGAGCAATGTCCTTCCTAGAGGAAACCGTGGGCTTCTTTTATTCTTTGGTACTGATGTAGCAGTACAGGCAGAATTCATCTCAACGTTGGCCTAATTTTGAATGGCCTCATGCTGCCTGGTACGGTTACCTAAAATCCCAAGGCTCTGTCTCTCTCTAGTTACAAAATAGTCCCCCAGATCATGCTCCCAATTATTCCCATGGATCTTCACTGTGAACTTTAGGAGCAGTAGACAGAACCCCACTGGTGGTGTAGAAAAACAGGTAGTATTCCCCCATGGAACAGCATATCCTTTGCCAACAGCAAGTCAGCTACCTGGTGATGGCTGGGGACAGGGCAGGAGGAATACAGAAGAAATTCCATTGCAGCACTCTATGCTGTTCTGGTATTTGCCCTCCGAAGGTTGCAGGCAGGGCATCAGGGCAAAGAGAGATCTCTACAGGTATAGAAAGCTTTGAGCTGTAATACAGAAAGAAGAGAATCTCTTAGAAATGACCTACAAGGCTTTAAAACTCTTTAAGAGTTTAGAAAACTGATGGCTTAGCTGTAAGAAGTTTCTGGAGTCTATTTAGTTTCGGCTGCTCAGGTCTGGTCAAAGAAAGGGTCTTATTATCACCCTAAAATCCTGAAGTGAAGGGTGAATTGTAAACCTAGGTCCAGGCCCGTTATGGGTTACATGGCTCCCGCTACGCCCCCCTAACAAGAGGCCTAGAAAAGGCTGAGGCCCTTTCTGTGGAATGAACACATGCTCTGCTGTTTTTATACGCCAAGTTTTCAACAGCAAACAATTATAAGATATACGAAGAAGCGAGAAAATTTGACTCTTCATTAAGAAAAGAAGTAGTTAACAGATGCAGACACAGAGGTGGCTCGATTTTGGAACTACCAAGTGAAATTTTAAATGTTTTTTTTTACTAAATATACTTAAAAATCTAGGTGGGGGGAGAAACGGATAGCATGCAGGAATAAATGGGGAATTTCAATCTAGAGATACAAAACATTTTTTTTTTTTTTAAAGTAGGGCCAGAGAAGCATGCTGTAGGGGTCTAGCAAGTCAGCTGCTCTTGAATACAGACGTGATTTCTGAATCCACACAGCGATCTCTAACTTGTTTTTGCATCTGCTCTTGTGTTTGTGTATTTTATAGTTGCGAATTGTAGGGGAAAAAAAAACAAGAAAATAAAATACAACCCAAAATATAGGTCTAAAGACAATATACTTGGGTTAGAGAAACCAATTACCCACAGAGTCAGACTGGGGACTAAATCCTCACCTCACTTATTTTCCTCTAGGCATAAGGTTTAAAAGATCCAGGTAAATTTATGATTCTATACAATGCATACATCAGGTGATGTTTTCTTTGTCTTTGCTTTGTTCAGAGAAATCACTCATTGAAAAGGGCAGGTGGACCAGAGGCAATGTCTGGCTAAGAATCTATGATAGAGACGAACATCTAAAAATAGTGTAGATAATATTGTCTGTTTTTGTCGTGGTACAGTTTCTATATTTCTGATATGTAATGAAGAAAAAACATTTGAGAGTCGTGAACCATTTTGCATAAGTTCATCATCTGTCTGTTTTTTTTTCTTTTTCTGAAGGTGTTTAAGTGAAAACCACTTTTTCTTACTTCATTAAAAGTATTGTCTTGCTAGAAAGTGTCAGAGGGTTCTTTTGGTATCATGGAAAAAAAATTGAGTAAGCTATCTTTTTTTCAAGGAACATTCTTCTGTTCCCTGGGAAGTCGATTTGACCTTTCTTTCTTTTTTTTTTTTTTATTTATTTTTCAGTTTTCTTTCATTTGAAGAGGATTGAACTGGTTCACACAAAATGTAACTTTACATTGTGCCTTTCAGTCAAGGACAAAGCATGACTCAGAAACAGACCCCAAATGCCTGCTAAACTTAAGCTTTTTCTAGGAAATGAAAAAAAATGTTGCTTTTTATTTTTGAAGGAAAATTTTCATGGCTACCTGTGTTTTTTTTTTTGTGCTTTCCTACTTGGCTTTTTGGAATAAAAATGCTACAATAGCTTTATTTGACTTGCTTCTGGGGGATGTACCCAACCAGATAAAAAAGAGTGTAAAATTTAGTCTAGTCCAACAGCCATAATTTTGAGGATCCAGGGCAGAATGAAAATGGCAGAGCCTCGTTCAGAAATTATTAAAACTTTAAGATCGTAACAGCATAGCATTAAGCCAAGTGTTGAGTCCTAATATGATGATCTATGTAACTGCATAGCTTACGCTGTCAGGAAACCATCCCCGGAGTTAGGATTATCTTACCTTCTGGTTCTGAAGGCAGTTGGTAACCTTTCACGAAGGTGCTAGATACTCTAAAATCATGCTCTTGAGTGAAGCTGTAGGAGCCTGCTCGTAGCAGGGGCTGTACAGATACGAGGTACGACTGTGTAGGTTTACACAGTGGGGTATGGATGGCCAGGTGGGAAGGCTGGGCAGACGCAGTGCACAGTTCTAGGGAGTGAGTGCCAGTTACCTTCTGTCCACACAGATTGATGTAAATACTGTGCATTGTTTTCCTGGCACGTCCCAAGAAGTACCTTGAAAAAGAACAAAAATATGAAGATGCTGTTCAAGCAGTTAAGCAGCCTCTGCCGCTTTTCTTTGTCTTACTCTTTCTTATAGATCCAGTTCGTCCTGGGGACTGCTGTGGTTTCACAGTATGCTGTGTGTCTTGGTGTAACACACACGTGTGTCGACGTGTTTCATTCTTCCTGCATCTTCTTCCCTGTCGCCCTCTTTGTCCGTCCCCCCCCTTGGCTTTTTTTCTCTCTTTTATCTCCAAACTTCATTTTTTGCTCCCCAAACCTGGCTCCACAGAAAGTCTCCCTTAGAAACTAGCATTTGGGTCTTAAGATGGTTTTTATTCATTTTGTCCCCGCTCTCAGGAGTGTTCCGTTTGAAACTCTGATGGATTCTAAATGGGAAAAGGGAGCTTTTAATAACTTAAAGGAAACCCTGTGAGCAGATGGTGCCCATTGCTACCATCCTTAAATCTAACATTTTAAAAAGAAGTCCTGTATCTGAAGCCACATTCACAGGGAACTTGTATTATGACAGTGAAATAAGAATAAAACCCTCAAGATAATAGTTTAAGTCCCAGGCCGTGTTGATTGTATTGCTCAGGTACAGCTTCTGGGGAGATGGAGAAGACTATAGAGATAAGGTAGGGATTCACCTTGGCAGGGCTTCCGACTAACTGTGTTTCCTCTGTATTACTCTTGATGCTCATTTTAAGCTAATTCTGCTTGTAAAGAAATGTAGTAAGGAAGGGAGTCTTGTTAGGAAAGCCGGAACATGTAAAGGGAGGGTGCCTTCACACCTCTCAGCAAAGTTTCAAGTTGGCTTTTGTTGAACATGATCGTGTGAAGATTCATTAAAATAAAATGAAATATCTGTGCGGATGTATTGAACCTGATCACCCAGACGTCTCAGTGAAATGCGTCTATTCCTTGTTTCTTCACTGGGCTTCTTAGCATGCCATGGGGTTGTACATTTGCCTCCAATTTCAAGTCTAGCCATCTTTCTTAAGAAGTTTAGCGTTCCATATCTTCCGTTTGGTACTGGACTAGTTTAAATTTCATGTGTCCAAGATGGTCAGCGCATGTCTTGATTGTTTCAGAACTCCCATTGTTTGGCCCTGAACATGGCCTGTGGCAGGTACTTTGTAAAGCAGCTTGTTGGTGATGCTAAAGGACATGTAAAAAACAGGACCAGGAACAGGCATGCATTGAGACAACCTGGATTGAGTTGCACCTGGAGTGTAGAGCAGTCTGAGGCCAGATTCTGCTTAGTCAGACTCGACATCTGTAGTTACATTCCTCAGAATAGCCCAGGAAAGAGAAAACAGAAGCTCTTGCCAAGTCTGTTGATGTCAAGGATAACAATTCCATATGCTAAGAGACAGGAAGCCCAAGTTGCGTTGCTCATTCTTGGTCCAGGACACAGAAGTAATGAAAGAGAGCAAGCTGAAACATTGTTCCTTCTCTTATTCTAGGAAAGGAGGAAAAACAGAACTTTAAAAAGTCAAGTAGCGTAATGATTTTGAAAAAAAAAAAAAAAGAAAGAAAGAAAAGAAAAAGGTCCTGGATAGCTTTGTTAGGCAGATCCATGTGAAATCCCAGAAAAATTCATTTGTGGCTCCTGTGGGAAAAGCCTTCATTATTGGGACCAGCGTCTTCGTTTTTAAAAATAGAATTTCAGAGCCCTGAAAATCCATGGTGGTTAAGCATGCCAAGGAGTGAAATGTGGAAAATTGTGGGTTTTTTTTTTCCCAGATGTTTTGTCAAAAGATTTTGTCTTCCTCGCTGTGTTTCTTTGTTACCATCTCTCTGTCTCACGCAGTCACATCATAAAATGTCCTAGGTTGGCTGCCCACAATGTGTCATGATGATGATGTTGGTGCTTATTATTAGAGTTGAGAAATAGCACGGGTCTGTAGAGGAAACGATTAAACCAACTGAGGTCCAGAAAGAATGATAACTATTAGGACTTTAAATTTGAATTGTGGTGGAGCCAGTTTGGGGGACAGCGTGACTGTGACCTTGATGCCACCCTAGCCGCTAACTGGGCCTGTTGATGGCCACCATAAATGGTCATCTCTGGACTCTCAGAACCCATGAGCTGTGAGTGTTGAATTCATTCCAAGGAACATGCCCCAGAGACTCTAACCCCTCACCAAGTGTCAGTGTTAACCTTTAGATTTAGGTGTTTCTTTGGAGCTACAGAGCAGAGGTGTTTTTGTTTTATGTCTCGGAGAGCTAGAATTGTGGAGGGCCTGTGGAGTTCTGGAAATATTTGTTGAGTACACTGTTTGTGCATTCCGGTCTCTGTTGAGAACAGAGCCACATCCCAAAGGATGAGATCCTGGCGCTCATGGAGCTGTTGTTCCGCAGGTGAGTGAAGACTTCTCACTCTGTTTGTGGTCCAAGCCTAGTAACTTTGCTCTCCCCTCTGCCAGTCTCAGTGAGCTTTTCTTTTTCTAAAGAATTAACTCTTCTGAAAGCTTTGTATTCCTGACAAACATTATTTCTTTGTTCCTTTCTTATGCAAATAGCAAGAATCTGGTCTTTGTGTAAAAAAAAAAGAAAGAAGAGAAAAGAAAAAAATGACCCAGGGGCAGGTAAGAGTGTCCACTTAAAGAGTCTTCTTGACTTTTTGCTTTGACCTTAAAGTAAGTACTAGAGGCACTTTCATTGGCTAAACAAAACAAGATCAAAGCCTGAAGCGAAGTCACCTTAAGGACCTTCAGGAGTGCTCCTCTATCTTTACTTTAGGAATAAAAGCTACAAATTGCACAGTTTGATGGTCCTGTGCAGCATAAAGAAAGGCAGATTTGAAAGGTACATTTGAAATCTAAGCAGTGTACAGTTGGTCAAGAGGGTCCTTTATCAGGTGGCCTCTTGAGGCCATGTCTTTTCATGTAATATAGAGTACCCATATTTCTCAAGTAATACCCATGTAATATAGGGTAGCTGCTATACAACACAGTTTGGCAATACCTCAATAAGTTGAGTGTAGAATTACTATGTGACCCAGTAATTCCACTCCTATATTCAAAAGAATTGGAAAATTAATGCTCAAATTAAAAACTTGACATGGGTGTTGCTTCATATTTATCATATTGCCTACTCATACTATTCACAAGATGGGAGTAGTATGAATGTCCATATCCAGTCACTGGAATTGTATTGAGGCCTGAAAGGAATGCGTGTCTGGAAAATGCTACAGCATGGTGAGTCTTGACATTGTGCTGAGTGAAAGAAGTCAGACACAAATGGCCACATATTGTATCAATTGATTTTTTAAAGTAATACTTCATTTTATTTGTGATTTCATAATTGATTGGGGTGGGGAGGGTCAATGAATGGGGGAATGTGGATGAGACAACTGCTTCCAATCTCTTTTTTTCTTCCTGTATCCATGGAAAGAATGGAAGAAGGCCACTCTTGCATCAGTACCCAGGCATGGGGGATGGATGCCCAAAGTCATCCCAGGGTCCCTGATAATATCAATTGATTTTTATGGTCAGTCTGGGATAGGTGAATCCTTAAAGATGGAAGGCAAGTGTGTGGTTGATTGGAAGTTGAAGAAATGCATAATGGGAGTGACTGCTAATGTCCGTGGGGTTTTCTTTTTAGGGAATGACGGTGTTCTGGAACTGGGTATAATGATAGTGGTTCAACATGATGACTATTTAATATCAGTGAATCACACTCTTACATGGCTTAAATGGTAAATGTTATGTGTGTTTACCACAACGAGAAGAATGAAACCCCAGAGTGGCGTTTGACACCGGTCCATACTGATAGACATGTATATACACTTGAAAAAATGACCTGCAAACTGACTGTGGCTGTCTGGCTTAATCCTTTAATTCAGCAGGGATAGGGAATAGTATTATTTGCTATTTATTTAGGCCCACACCCTTCAAAGGAGGGCTTTCATCAACTTATCAAATGGCATTACACCTAAACACAGGTGTGCAAACATTTGTACACGCACATCCTTCCCGTGAATCCATTCTTCAGCCCCTAAGTTAGTTGAAAGTGAATAAACTATGTTTTAGGCATAAGCCACTCTCTAGCCTGTGGATTCCAATGTGTGACTGAAGCAAGTGAGAGAGACTGAATTCTCTTGGCAGCTGACTTCCCATTCTGATCAAAATGAGGATTCCCCCTTGAGCTTGTTTCTTGTCCCTGGGATCTTAGTGAGAAGAAAAGGCACTGGAGATGCAGAGTGGGCCAAGGGACAATGTTCTGTGGCAAGAAGAGGAGTCTTGGAATCAAACTGATGGAGATCTCTCAAGACCACGTGGAAGGTCTGGCTTGAGATCAGGCAGTTTAGGGACAGAGGGAGAACAAGGGGCTGGCACTCTGAGTTTGGTTTGAATCCTGTCCTCAGCTTCCGTGAGGCTTCTTTGGGTTCCCAGAAACGTCATTTCAGTTCACATACACATGTAGGAAGAGTCTTCAGGAAGTTCATAAAATGTACATTCAGAAACTCTTCATGTCCTTCAGAATGTTTCTGCACCAAAATACTTTTTTAAAAATTTTATTTATTTTGCGATACAATTCCATAGACTCTGGAATTTCTCCTCTTCCAAAGTCCTTTCCCCTCACTGATTTTCTCCTAGATTATTACAATAGCATAGTCCTTCAACAACAGTCACAACTCCATCATTCTGCGATTTAAGTGTTTCCTGACATTGTAGGTTTGGAGAATGACAGAGAGTCCAGTATCTTTTTGTCAAGATATACATTTAACCTCTTTGGTTAATGTAATGTTATTTCAAAGGCAGAGAGACAGAATTCTGTCTTCTGATTCACTTCCCAAAACTAGCTGTTATAGCCAAGACTGGCCAGCCAGAGCTGGAAACCCGAAAAGCCAGGGGTCTAAGTAGTTAGGCTATCACCTATCACCTCCTAGGGTGCTCATTAGCAGGGGATGGTTTAGCAGCAGGGGATCCAGAACTGGAACCCAAGTGCTCTAATACAGGATGCGACTGTCCTAAATGGTATCCCATATGCTGTGCTAAAAGGTTACCTTGATCTGGCATTTGATAGTTTTTCCACAATTTTTTTGAAGTAACTGGGTGTTATCTCTTAAAAAAATTAATACCTTTTGTTGACCTAGCACCTAAAATAAATCCAAAGGTAACTAAATGTCTTTTTTACTTAATAAAATCTTAGCGATAGCACTTGTTCTGTGTTTCTTGATTGAGTTTGGTGTGTTACCTACCATTTCTTGGAATGGGAATAAAGGGTTGAAATCATACAGCTTATAGAAACTATTCAAGACATGAAAGGAGTTTTCAGACCTCTAGTAAGAAAAATATTAAGTTTGTTTCGAAAGAAAAAAAACTTTCCAACACGTATTTAGTTAGTGTCTTAAAGGCTTTATGATTCTGGTTTTTCTTTTTTCTCATCGAGTAATGTAAATAAATTGAGAGTAGGTCTTTTTTTTCTGTTAATTCATTTTGTCTACTTAGCTGTCAGAAGTGGGGTTGTGCTCAGATACGTGTTAGGGGGTGGGTTTTTGATACACTGAAGCTTAGACAAAGCCCTCCACCAGAGTGCTGAGAAAATGGTGCAACGATAATGATGCTCAGCCATACGGAACATTCCATCTCTAGGTTCTTTGTACTTGATCTCTTGGAAGGGCAGCACCCCCACTTCAGACACATTTCCTTTGTGTTGGTCTACTTTTCCCACCAGGCTCCAGGTTAGAAATAAGAAAAATGGTGTTTGACTTTTCTAACAGATACCCACGAGAGAGAAGGGAAGCTCGGTCTGTTGTATGTGTTGGAGGCCTGTTGTCTGCTTTCATTCCGATCCAGGACTGGGAGTGGAAGGGGGAATTTGAGGCCTCACGGGAGATGATCAGTAGAGGCTTTCAGGGATTTCTCTACAGCATGTGCCTCGGTGGTAATTCCTCACTAGGATGCTTCAGTCACTAGAAGTTTATTGTTCTCCAGCAGGAGGAGAAGTTCATCTGTGCAGATGGCTTAGGAAACGTCTGGCTTCCCCCAACTACGAGGGGTATAATTCCACTTGCAGGTCGGAAGGTTTATGCTTGTTGTCTGCTGCTGTTACTTGGAGGCTCTTCCTGAGAGAGGATTAGAGACCAAGCTGGCCTGTAGAAGTGATGTCTGTGATTGTTGGTGGATGTTGGTGTTTGGAAACTGGAAAAATGTTACCAAGAAGTCAAATCCCGCAGGAGAAGTAGGGGGATAATCAAGACACCTAACCTGTCATCATTTGTTCTGTAGAGAGACACTGTAAGTCCTATAGACAGTTCTCAGGGGATTCTCACACAGGGAGTCCATTCCTAGTTGTATGTCGGTGTGTAGGAGGTGTGTGTGTGTGTGTGTGAAAGAAAATGAAGGAAAGGATGAGAGGGAGAATGGGTTCAGTGTAGCACACTTTTGCTGTGGCCATTGGCCACAATCACAGTCTCGTTGAAGGTAACAAAAGAGTAACTGGCGAGACATTTGTGTGGGTATCCTAGCAGGTGCACAGGTTGGGTCTGGTGGCTGATGGATGGTAGGGAGCATGACACTTAGAGAGAGGTGACACACCTGAGGGTGTTTGCAGCATCTGAATGCCACGATGTGTTCAGTGCAGAACAAATGTCGTCTCTGCTTATTTGTGGTCCTAAGAGATACTCTTATATGCATCAGGAGGAGTTCTTCTCTCTTCATTAGGTCACTGCCATTAGAGTGATTTAACGCATTTAAAAATAAGCACACAGTTAAATATCATCATGTAGTTAAGCAAGCTGTTTCTGACTGTGCAAGCTAACTTCTTTGCTATTTATGAAAGTGGCTTCTATCATATTATGCACATACTGAGCCATAGTGTGACTATACGATAGTCCCATATAATATCGGCACTTAAGGTGGAGTATTTAAATAGATCCACAGAGTAATAAGTTTTCAGCAGGATCCCGAACAGTGCATGAACCATCTCACAGCAGGATTGGTACCCTGACATCTGCTAAATATGTTTTGTTCTCTTGATCCTCATGAATGTCATTCCAAATTCTGAAAATACTGTTTGCTTTTCATGGTTTGATTTAAATGTTGCAGTGTGTTTAACTCTAGCCTATCCTTCACGGTAGAATTGGCTAGGGAGTCAGAGAATGGGTTTGATTAGCTGTGTTGATGTTCACCCCTGAAGTCAAGAAGACAGAGCATCAGTTTATTTAGGGCTATCTGATCACTGGTTAAATTGAGGAGTGTGGGGTGTCCCCAACTCTCACGTTAAAATCTTGCGTATTAAGCACTTCTTCTCACCCAGAGATTGTTGGGTAAGTTGGAATTAGAGAACAAAGGCCTCCCAGGGCAGCTAGTTAGGAGGTTTTAACTACCACTGGATTAGCCACACTTGTAACTCTTGGTATTTCCTCAGTGTTAGTCTGTCCTTCTCTGTTGAACTGCCAGGAGGACCAGCACCTTAGAGCAAGTGGCCTTCTCCTGAGGAAGGACTTGGGCATCTCTGATAAAGGAGGATGATGAAATAGGATTTTGCTTATACTCCTCCTGCCCCAATAGTTCAATGGTCTTGTCAACATTACTTGGAGTTAGCATTTCTACAACAGAAAGCATATGCAAAGAGGTCAGGAATTCTCACTCAGAAACCCTAGCACCCCTGCGCAAGTCTTTACTAAAGCCTTGATCCCAGTCTTTTTCATGCCTGAATTACTGTATTAAAGATATTAATCTTTCTGCCTTTAGATTATGAGCTCCTTGAAGTCATAGGATGATGAATTAGTCATTTGTAAATCCCAGCTCCTGGTAAAGCGTCTGAATTAGAGTAGGTATTCAATCAAATACTGTGAAAATAGAATGAAGAGCAAATGAGCCAGCTGGTGGGGCTCTTAAATGATATATCAAAAACTGTGGATTTGGGCCTGGTGCTGTAGCTTAGCAGCTTAAGTCCTCTCCTTGCACGCATCCTATATGGGCGTCGGATCATGTCCTGGCTGCTCCACTTCATATCCAGCTCCCTGCTTGTAGCCTGGGAAAGCAGTCGAGGATGATGTAAAGCCTTAGGACCCTGCACTTATGTGGGAGACCTGGAAGAGGTTCCTGATTCCTGGTTTCAGATTGTCTCAGCTCCGGCCATTGCGGCCATTTGAGGAGTGAACCAAAATAAAAGATATAGACTCTTTTTTTAAATTTTTTTTTAATTTTTATTACAAAGTCAGATATACTGAGAGGAGTAGAGACAGAGAGGAAGTGGAGCTGCCGGGATTAGAACCAGCAGAAGATATAGACTCTTAAGATTGTTAAGGACATTTAGGAATTTCCTAATCAAGCAGCCCATCTTAAAGTCTCCTCTCTTGTTAAACGAATATTTACTGACTGATGTATTTACTTGGAATTAAGCATTCCATGAGAGAGAAGGAGAGACACAGAGTTCTTTATCTCTTGATGGCTGCCACAGTCAGGGGTTGGACCACATCAAATCCAGGAGCCAGGAGTGTTTCCAATGTGGGTACAGGGGCCCAAGAACTTGGACCACCTTCCACCGCGTTTCCCAGGTCAATACCAGGTAGCCAGATTGGAAGTAGGGCAGCCAGTGCTCAAACTAGGGCCCATATGGGGTGCTAGAATTTCAGGAGATTGCTTTACCTGCTATACTACAGTACTTGTCCTCGGTCTACACTTGTCTAATATTCTGAAGAGTAGTCTCTGGGTATATGAACATCTGCCAAGACTTAATCTGTGTTCACAATGAGCTAAGATGCCATCTACAGCTTTTATCGCCCATTGTGTGTCTTGGAGATGGCATACATGCAGTATTAGTTTTTCATTTATTTCAAACATGATTGCCATGTCCCCCAACACAGATTCTTGTTAAGTGTACCATGTTCATCTGCTCATTCTTCATATGATACACTGTGGAGTTCCAACACTATTTTGGTAGCTAAGCTCTAAATATATTGCATTGAATATTTATCTCACAAGAAGTACATGATTGGAAATTAAGGTGAGATTCCAGGTGTGATGGGGAGTTGCAAAGTTTTATTGGCTCACTAATTCTAAAAATTACATGCACAACAAATGCAACTCACCAGTGGATGCTGTTGCATTGCCTGACCTGCTCTCCCACCAGCCCGGCCTCTTGTGCACACCAACAGGAGCTGCGGCGCCTCTGCCTGCTGACCTGTAGCATCCGTGGGTGTACATGTCTCATGAGAGACAGACGGGACTAGGCTGCAGCACCTGCCAGCGCATGCAAAAACTGGGGCCAGAGGTGAACCTGGTAGGGTTTGTGTGGGTCTCCTTTACTAGGCTGCAGCACCCACTGGTTTGTGTGAATATTGGGCCTGTGGTAGGCTAGGCTGGGCTGCAATACCTGTTGGTTAGCATGAGATGGGACTGGAAGAAGAACTGATCAGGCAGCTACCTCCATTAGTACATGCTTTGGCTGGTTTAGGTGATGGACCGAACCAAACCCTGCACTGATTGGCGCACACAAGAGTCAAATCTGATGTCATCTCAGGTGAGGTTTCTTAGGGAGCTCCCTAACCAAATGGCTGGGCTCATAACAATACTGCAGGGAGAATTACAATAATTGTGGTCCAACCTTAGAGTACATGAGTCGAGACTGGGTCTCCTCGGTTTTTTGATGCCTGTGCAGTCGTCACCATGCCCAGATGCACATGGGGGACATGACAGCCAACTCATCTAGGGCAGCATAGGATGTCGATTGCTTTGTCAGAGGATGGAAAGCAAAACAGGTTGGACTACTCTCTTGGCCAAGTTTTGCAATGAGTTCTTGGGTCTGTGGATGCACTAAGAGTCATTTGATCAGCCCATAGACCTCGATAAGATTTTCTCAACCCTGGTGCAATGAAGCCAATGATGCTTAAAAACTATCAAATCCACTCCACTCAAGTAACACCCTCAGAGCACTCTTTCCCACATCAGGGAGCGGAGAAGCCATCCATCATCAAATGACCATCTCCCAGCCCCAAGTATTGATGTAGTTTGACAGCAAGAAGCTGCCCCTCCCCTTCTCTCCATACAGACATAAGAGAAAAAAATGTTGAGCTATTTGTCCCTCCCAATTTCTTCCATACTTCAACACTCTCCACCCTAATTGGAGACTCACATTGGCATGCGTCCCTTTCAGCCATCTAAGCAAAATAAGTAAAGGCAACTCACTTTATTAGCATTATTGTTATCCTGGTCCCACCTCTGAATCAGGTTTAGCTTTCAGTTAATGAAAACCACATTTTAATACTCGCTTAAGCTGTATGTCTCCCAGTGTCTGTTATATGGTTGCTCATTTGAACCCACAGACATTATATTTTGCTAGGTCTGACGCATCTCTCCTGCCTCTCTTCAACTTTGTACTGTGCCATTTCATGCACTGTTTACCCATGTTCTTGGCATTTTGCCTCTGAATCTTGGATGAGGCTGACCCTTCTATTTTCATTCAACTGCATGATGACAAGGGGAGAGGTGCAGAGCTGGACACACAAGGGTTAGAGCCCGATGGCAAGCTACCGGATACCTCTCTTGCAGTGGGTATCAACTTTGAAAATGGTTTGAAACAGGCTTTTCATCCTTCCCTCATTAATTGTTACAATCCAAACTTTTTGAGGAAATAATAAAAGGGAAATGCGTGTGTAGGCCGATCTGGTCAATTCCGAGGAAAATTTTTGTTCGAGCAAATAAACACTTACGGGGCTGGCATGATGGATTAAGCTACCCACTGCGACACAGGCATCCCAAACAGGTGTTGGTTCATGTGTTGGCTGCTCTACTTCTAATCCAAGTCTCTGCTAATGTTCCTGGGGAAGTAGCAGAGAATGGCTCAAGTCTTTGGGCCTCTCCTACATACAGGAAATGTGGAAGGAGTTCCTGGCTCCCTGGCCATTGTGGCGATGTGAGAAGTGAACCAGCAAATAGAAGCTCTCCTCTCTCTCTCCCTCTCTCTCTCTCTCTCTCTCTCTCTGCAAGTCAGCCTTTCAGATTAATAAATAAATTTCTAACTGTGCCCTTAACTCCCCCCCGATACACATAATGTTTGAAGAAAAAGTAAATTACTTGTGATTTTCTCTAAGGTGTCCCAAGGTGAACTCTATTCGGTTTTTAAAACCTACCTTTTCCGTTGTGAAAACATGAATGAGATTTGCCAGTCCTCCAGCTTTTGGCACACCTTGCATTTTCCATGATTACACTAAGATCTCTGACAGGGATGGAGCTTAAGTGATCTCTATTGCAAGGACTCTTGATATCTAGGGCTGGGGTTCTGGGGCTTCATTTAATTTCAGCTTAAGCCTGTCTGATTTTTTCCAGGCATTAGCTGCAAGGTCCAGAACTTTTTTTCCCCCTGTTTGTAACATTACATGTGCCAAAGCAAAACAAAATCATTTTTTTTTATAACAAAAAGCCTGGGGATACTTTATCTTTCTGCCACTTTTTCCTTATGTGAAATGTCAAGGCCCAAGTTCATGCGATGGCTTGCAAATAGTGGACTTCCTCAAGTAATAGGGCTTTTATAGAAACAAGTGGCAATAATGGCAAAATATGGCTTATTAGAAACACAAAATTGAATCAAAAAGTAGCTGGGACTTGGAAGATCACAGACAACTCCAGGGCTAGATTGCTTGGCCACTGCTATAGCAGCCAAAGCTTGATGAGTCCCCGGTTAGCCCCGTGCCAAGAACTGAGTCAGCTCCTGCATTTGTCTTATCTCTTATTACTCCGCTGTCTTACAACTTGTAGACTCTGCTTTCCCTCAGAATGTACATTTACCCGTACTTCTGGCTTCCCTGGAAGTTTGCCTTCCCCTTACATCTTGTGATCTGTTTCTCACTCATTTTTTTGTCTTGGGGGACTTTTAGATGATGTTTAGAATTCTCAGAAAAGGAGCTGCCCTCAGATCCAAAGAAATTCATTTTCTTAAAACAATACAAGGAAGTTTGGCAGTGTTTCTGACTTTGTGGAGTCTTGTAAGTATTCACAGTTTCTTACTAGGGATCACGGCTTATCTTGGGCTTCATTCTACTCTACCCTATCCTGATTACAGATATGCACCTGACCCAAAGACAGCCAGCCAGTGCATCTGCTGAGCAGCTAACAGCTGGATTCAAAGATGAGATGAACCAAGCAGATCAGTTGTTTCCTGTACTCTTCAATGATAAAGAGGAGTGGGATTGACAATGGGACAGCAGGACTAGAGGATTAAAGCACAGTGAGAAACTCAGTAAGACCAGAGAAGCAGATACGACCTCTTATTTTCATAGGGAAAAGAGAAAAAAAAATCAGAAAAATGAAATCATAAACAATGTTAATGTTTCAAGGGATTTGGGGAGGAGACTGAATGTCTCCCACAATCTTTGGATCCATCCATATAGTCATAGCGTACATGCTTTGTGTCTAGTATACTTACCTTGACACTAAGGGGTGGATAGTGGGTGATTTTGCTGGTAGAATTAAGAGCCACGCCTTTTCCAAAGGCTTTCAGCTTTGTTTTATTGCAGGAGCTTCTGTCTCCTTTGGGTTGCATTCCCTATCCCATTTCCATTCTGAAGAGCAGCCCCAGATGGTCTCCCACTCCGGAATACTGAAGGGTGTCTACTCGTTCCCTCTGCAGTGCTGGGCCCTGTTAACTGTGTTGTGTGCACCCTTTCCCATGCCCTGTGCTTCAGACAGCAACTCTGATTGGTGACAGCAGCTGGTTGCAGACGCTGGTCTGTTTTCCCGTAACAGGTTTTGCTGCTCCCACTCCCGCTGTTCCTTGCAGCGCCCAGCCTGCCATGCTTGCATTGTGTTCTCCAGAACAACTAAAGAAGGCAGGCGTCATCCTGCCATTGTCCTTAACCAGATCCTCCTCTTCCCTTTGTGTTTCTTGGTCACATGATCCTCCAGAGCCACCACATCCGTTCCCAACAGATCTTTCTGTTCTGTCTGCATGCTTCCTTCACAAGTCCATGGCGGCTGGGGCTTGTCACGGGAAGAAGCTTTTCCTGGGCACAGACTGAGTCATAGAGGATTGTGATCACAAAGGCCCGTTCCCAGCTCTCCAATAACTGTAGTCTCATTTGGGACCAAATGTGTGAGCCAGACCTTAGCGTAAACCATGAAAGGTTTGTCACCCGCTTTCTTTCCAGCCTGTCACTCACCTTAGACCTGCCACACCTGAATACCACCCGGGACTCCCAGCGGGGGCCCCAAGCCAGAATTGTTCCCCACCCTCCTTATGACTTGGAAAAGAAAAATACACCAAAAAATGCACCCTACCTCACCCTGGCCCCCTGCCTCAAAACCCAGAAAACTGGATTTCTTTCTCAACACTCTACAGTTCATACCTTTAAAAATTAAATCTGACAGCACCACCTCTGGCCCCTTTCCAAAAATGTGAAGTTTTACTGAAAGTGATTGGAAAGAAAAGAACAAAACGAGCGTTTAAAAGGATTAAGATGCAGGAGTTAAATTGGAGCCTTGAGTGGTGCCATGGGAAGGGGAGCGGGCAGAAAGCTGTGAGTGCAGAGAGCTATGCAGCTAAGAGCATTGTGGCTCTGAAACTGGCGGGGGGTGGGGTGGTGGAAAGCCGCCCCTTGGTCTCAATAGAAAAATAGTCATTGCCTTTGATATTTCCAAAATTGTCACTCTTGGGGACTGCACCATTTTCTTACCATAGGAGCAAGGACTAATGATTTGGCATCCCAGCAAATAGCTGTAGTCTACTTACAAATACATGTGGTTTCAAGTCTTTACTCAGTATAATTTCTTTTGGAAAAAAAAAAAGGGGAAAAAAAGGTTTCTGGGACCGTGATATTAATTCAAGAAAACCCTTGCTGCTTCTATTGTCACCAGAATTATGTATCGTTTTCCACCCGAGACTGCCATTTGTTGATATTTCCCCCACAGTTTTTGTTTTGGAGAGTTTTGTTTTGTTCTAAGCAGCAGCTGAAGTGGTTTGGAGTGTTTGTAAGCGTGATGTTAATTAACCAACTGTTTCACCCTGGAACTTTGAACACCTGGGCTGACATAAATTGCTCAGAATCTGTGTGGAAATCTTTGGAACAGAATGTGGAGGTTTGGGGTCAAATAGCAGGCAATGAAAGATTTTCTGCAATACTCATTTTTTGAGACAAGAATGAGAGCATAAGCATCAGGCTTTGGGGGACAGGCTGTTGTTAGCAGCAGTAGGCATGTCTGAGTGCCTCACAGGTTAATCCACAGTGGCTCCCAGAAACTGTTGGCATGATGAGAGCTTGGGTTTCCTCCATGTCTGATTGACAGTTGGCTCTGTAACCATTTCTCTTCCAAATTTTGTTGATCATTGAGCTTGGAAAATTTTAACAACTTGCATGCTTGTCATTGAGGAGTCCGAGCTGGTTCTAGGAATAGCTTGGTGTCAGAGTGAGATTTTTGGATTCTCTGACCCATCTTTTCTTTCCTTTGGGGCACCTGACCAACCGGGAGCATATAGAAAGAACCATATCTGAGTAGGCACATGGTACCATAATTGAGTAGGGACCTGGAAGCCTCACCCATGCACACTCAAAGAAAGGGAGCCCTGGGGAGGATATGTAGATGTAATGGCTGTGCCTGCAAACCAGACACGTTCTATTTTTCCCCCACCAGATCTGCAGTGTAAATGCTAAAACAGGTGGCAGTCGTTGCTTTGCCTGAAGTAGGATTTCTTAGAAGCAGTCCTCATGATACGTGGAGTCAGATAGTTTCTAGTTGTTGGGTCTGCTGTGTGCACCCTGGGATGCTGGGCAATTTTCTTGGGCCTCTAACTGCTAAATTCCAGGAGTAGCACCTATTCCCCAAAACCTACTTCCACCTCTTGGTCTTAACAACCAAAAGTGACTTCAGACCTTGCCAACATCCTCTGCTGAGCAAAGTGGCCCCAACTGGGAACTGCTGGTCTCTAGCAGAAATTCCTGAGTGGCCTTGGTATGAAGTGATACACAGCTTAGGGAACTCTGAGAAGGTATCCAGAAGATTTTTGAAAAATGGAGTGAACATGATAAAAGCTCTTGAAACCTTGATTTCTGTTTGTTACATATTAGATTCATCTAAGGAGCTTTTAAAACTCTTGACATCCAGGGCCCACCTCATATCAATTAAGTAAGAAAGGAACTAAACCAACAGGATATTCAAAAGCTTGCAACCAGGACTTGGAAGTATATTCACTGTGAGAAGCAACGAGAATGCCAGGCTTGCATTCTCTGTGCAATGAGCAGCGTCTGGCTGTTGGTCACATGTTAACTGACTCCCAGTCCTTGCGAAACCCAAGCATGAATCAGAATCACCAAGCATAAACGTCTTGAGAAGGCAGTCTGCCTCCTTAGGTCTGGGATACATCCTGATGACTGGCATTTCTGGCAGGTCTCCTGTGGTGTTGATGCAGTTGGGTTAGGGCCCACAGAGAGGACCGCTATGACCACCATGACCATGCAGGACAGTGGCTCAGCCAAGCCATTTGCAGTACCACCTGCAGACCGGGGTGGAAACATGGATGCAATTATTACATCTTACAACACCAGCCTTGCTAGTTCTTAGAATCCCCGTCCAGACCTTCCCCATTTCTCCCATATCCGTATCCATTGATCTGGTTTTCCCTTCCCTTACTAATATGAACGTTTTCAGAAAAAAAGATCTCTAATGTTCATGTTTTCAGATTGCCCTTATTTGGTGATACAGCATCAATGGGCATTTCTTGTGTTTTCATTTCAAATGTAGCAAGATACAAAGCCTTGTTATTGGAATGTATTTCAGGACTAACTTAAATATCTAACAACCATTTGCAAACAATGAATTAATTTTCAACAGGAAATCTTTGGACTTGAGAGACTGTAATCAGCTCATCTGGTTTTATTTTTCTGCTTTTTTGTTTCTTTGGCTTGTGCAATGCACTGTTTCATCAGTGAAGGTGTTATTTGAGATATGATCATGTACCTTAGAAATTTGCAAACTCTTTGAACACCAATACTGTAGTTACCATGTGTGTGTGTGTGTGTGTGTGTGTGTGTGTGTTCAATTTAAATTACTCTCTATCCAGAAAGAAAGTGCTTATGAGTGAATAGTTGGTCAGGCAAGCACCAGGGTTACTTAGGAAGCTCTTTGGCTCTTTGGCAAGAAGACAAGAAAATGTGACGTGTGTAAATTAGAGGGCTCAGTTACATTCCGGTTGTAGTCCACAGAAGTAGGGCTTCCATTGGCTCTTCTCACAAGATTCAGATCTTCCCAGAGTTTCACCCTCTAGAGACTTGTCCTCAGCATGGTCTTTCCTCTACCGGCTTTTCCAAGCCTCCAAGTTGCCCTGTAAACCTGAACCCTAAAATTATCCATCTCCCAATTGTTCTAACTTCAACATCCTAAAATCTATCTGTTGGACCTTCTTGACATCATAACATCTATATTATTGAAGAAAACCCACTTGTATTGTTGATAAGCAAACATGTATGTCTTAAGAAACACAGCAGGAAATAGCTTTAGAAGGGAACCCATCAGACCAGGTTCCAGCACCAAATAATGGTCATTGCTTTGTTATCCTGTGTCCTCTTTCTGATCTGCAGAATTGAGCAAGTTAGACAGGTAGTCTAGAAGGTCTCTTTTAGGCTGCTATTTTGTGGTTGTAAAGTTATCCGTAATGTGGACTGGAGAACAGTGGGATGCAGACCTGTTTCTGGAAAGCCTGGGCTTCATGCTGCAGTCAGTCACTCACAGGGAAATAAATTAAGGAGGATGAGAGAGAAAGAAGGAGGGAGAGAGAGAGGTCCCTGGGCATCAGTGGAGTATGTGTGCTAAGCTTCTTCGCTTGGCCTTCAGTAGTTAAATAGTACTGCACTGGGCAGATGGGAAAATAGTGTATTTTTAAAGCAAGCCTATGAATTTTTATCCTCAGACCATTTTTTGTGTGTAGTGAGTTCACATCTGAGAATTACGCAGTGGTAGATTCAACCAGCAACACGTGGAAAATAGTTCAAAAAACATGACTGTATTAAACATGTAGAGGTTTTATTTTTCTTATCGTTATCCGTTAGACAATACAGTATAACAACTATTTATATAGCATTTCCAATATATTACATATTAGTAATAATAATACAATAATAATAATCTAGGACGATATAGAGGACAGGGGAGGATTGTGTAGAGTTAATGAGGACTGTGCCATTTTATATAATGACCTTGAGTGGCTATACACATTAGTATGGGGAGGATGAATTCTGAATCCAGTCCACCTGGATGTTGAGACATGAATATGTGCAGAAATACCTCTAAATAGGAATTACTTGATGCTCTCTATTAAATCCCACATTGATAGTTAGGGTGTAGATTCTAGGTGAGAAAAGGAGTCCTTAAGATGTTCCTTCTGGAAAACTTCCAAATGGGAGTAGTGGGGGCAGGGAACGCACCAGAGGGGGTTGAGGAGAGGGAGAGGGTGGGCATTTGGTGCAGTGGTTAAATGCCACTTGGAATGCCCACATCCTCTATTTGTATGTCTGGGTTTGAGTCCCTACTCTGTTTGCGCTTTCAGTTGCCTGCTATTGTGTGCCCTGGGAGACAATAGCTCAAGGATTTAGGACACTGTCACTTATATGGGTGACCTGGATTGAGTGCTGGACTCCCGGCTTTGGTCTGGCCCAGTCTCAACAATGAGAAGCATTCAGGGAATAAATGAGCAAATGGAAGATTTTTTTTCACTTTCTCCCCACCCCACCGTTAAAAACAAATTAAAATTGAAAAATCTCCAAAAGTCCAGGATCAGAGTAAAATGTGAGACAGCAAATTGTTATATCAAGTCTTATTTTTTTTTTCATTGTTCTTCCTCAAGTTGCTAAGAGGCAAGTGGTTCCTAATGTTGTGGCAAGCTGTTCCACTTTATCTAGTGGCTCAGTCAGAGAAAATTGGGGAGCAGCAGGCAGTTTACAGTTATACAAATTAGGGGAGAAAGGCAGGTGATCATTGCTAGGAGGGAGCCATGACCTCCTGGTGGTCTTTTCCTAATGTTTTTCCAGACAGACAGTTGTCTGATACTTGAGTGCACTGTTTAGTGCATATGAAGATGAAGGAAGCTGTAAAAATGAGGACTGTTAAACACACACACACACACACACACACACACACACACACACACACACACAAACCCAAATGACCAAAAGGTCACTAGAGAGTTGAATACCTATGGCCAAATCCTAGCATAAGCCAAAGGACTGGTCATCTTTTCTAACATAGCCCCATTGATTATAGATTGTCTTGGCCACTCCTAGGATTAAAAACATGAAAAGGAAATGCTCAGAACATTTCGTTTCCTTTTAATCAGGACAAAGTGGCCTGTTGAGACCTGAGAAAGCATATTGGATTTCACATTTAGTCTTATAGACGTCAATCTCTTTACAAGTGGTCATTTCTCTGAAAGGTCCAAGTTGAGCATGTCTTGGCATGGAGTTCCAGAATATCCTTTATTATCTCGATGACAGTTTTTCCAATTTGGTTAACAGTTTATTCAGTAGTAAAACTACACTGACTCATGCAATTAGAGGTTTCCCTCTGTGTCAACAGAGGGGACTTTTGGAGCTTGGTAACAAGTTGGACAACTTTCTGCTATACTTCGAAAAAGACATAGTCAATCATGGGGTATTTTTAGGATGTCCAACTGGAAGACAGCTGGTGCTCATCACCCTAAAATTAAACCCTTGATTAGTGACAAACGCTTGATCCAAGCTTCACAGTATTTACTCGGCCTCATTGAGGTTTTCACCAGCCTCCTTCCTACGAGCTGGGTGAACAGGAAGTGGGAACCAGAGGTAGTTCTTCACTCATGTCTGTTCAAAGCAAACATCTGAGATTTAAAAAAAAAACATGAGCAGGTCTTCTTGCAGATGCTTCCCTCAGTGGAGTGACTGCTTTCCTCCTTCCTGGATTTTTGCATCTTCCTTGAAAATGTGCAGCTGAAAGGTGTGTATAAAATATTCCTTCAGGGAAACATCAATGTGAAATCTCCCCACAGCTGTCATAATAATAGTTCATTAATGGATGGTGATTTAGAAAAACACTTGAACGTATCGTGAGCCGAAATGAATCATGAAAGTCTGGAAGATTGACTGTAAATTAATGAGGTGACCATCAGGGCAGGGTGAAAATTTGATGTTGGAAATTCACGAGAGTTGCAACAAGGGGTCCACGGGCAAAATTGTTCATCTTTTTCTGTATTTGAAAAGTTTATCTTCTTGTGCTGAAGTTGTCATGATGTATTTGTAAATTGAGCAACAGAGAGCAAAGACATTCACTAGTTTACCTGCTTGTTAAAGGTCAAGATCAAAGCTCAAATCTCTGTTCTCTTGTTCCATATAGGTGGTAGGGGCCCAAGTGCTTAGCGTATCCTCCTCTGCATTTTCAGAAACATGAGCAGGAAGCAGAATTGAAAACAGGTGGCAGTTTAACATCCTCTGCCACAAAGCTGGTCATTGGGCCCAAGTGCTTGGGTCCCTGCTGCCCATGTAGGAGACCCTTGTTGTTTTTGGCTCCTTCCTTCAGACTGCATGGTTCCAGTTGTTGCAAACATCTGGGGAGTGGAAGATTTCCTTTTCCCTCTCTGACCCTTATGCCCTGTCTCCCTGGTTTTCAAATAAATACTCTTTAAAATAAAATAATGTCAAGGCCTTTCAAAGTTCTGCTAGAATTCAGTATTTGTGTATGTGTATATGTAGAAGTGGACGGTAGCGGGGAAGGTTGCAATTGATGTATTTATGATCTGCGCATAGCGTTATATTCCAGCTACATCTTTGGACTAAGAAATAGTTCGTTTCATCCTCATGATGACTCTGTTAGTTTGTGGGTTACCTTGTCATCTCATTTGACAACTGGGAAAATTGAAGTTCAGAGAGGTTCGTAACTTGTGCAGAGCCACACAATTTGCAGGTGGCAGAACTGGAATTGGAATTCGGTTTTGGAATCTGTGATCTCTTTCCTTGGATGCAATGCCTTTTCTCCTAAAGCTTTGGTGGAATGGAAAGCATGTTTTGTCTCTGAAGGCTTGATCAAGTGCAATTACAAATCCTCTGACGGTGAGGAAGGGGGCTAGCTCTTCCCAGTACAGCATGAGGGAATCTGAGATTTAGAGACAGGCGTATAATTGGCCCCAAATCGCCTTGCTAGTAAGTTATAGAACAGAAGGTTGGAACCTGCAGTTCCTCAGGTTGAGCTCTATTCTTGCTAGCTTCAGTGCAGTAGTACTCTGATTGGGCCGAGGATCCTCCTCAGTCTGCTCCTTTTATGTGCCTCCACTGGTTTTCATCTCTCTTGGGACCAACAGTTTAAATATGCAAATGTTGAGAAATTTTTGCATGCATGTCCTCCAAACACCAGCTTTTCTGTAATTCCTTCTTCTGCTCTATCATCCATAGTTTTCTTCGAACCCCTGCCACGTGAACAACTAGCAATTGATGACTATGGTAGGAATAGATTTGGGAAGCCAAAGTCCAAGTTAGCAATTCTCATGCAGTAATGCTTTGTGGACTGGGCACCAGTTCACCGTCTGGATCTCAGTGCTTAAGCCTGCAGCTCTTGAGCATCTCCCCTTATTTTCTGTGCTAGCAGCTTTTGTGTCTCGAGGAGCAAAACTGTTTTCTTATTTTAATCTTACGTCCTCCCTCTTCGGCTATTGATAGAAAGTGTAACCAATTTGGGCTGAATTCTCTGCTTTCTTTCCCATTAGGAATTTTGCTTTCAACTCAAGTTGTCAATCATCTCTCTAAAACTCTGCTTTTTATTTATACATCTCCTTATTTATATCCCATCGTGTTCCACAGAAATTGAGGTAAATTACAGGAAACATAAACTAGTAAAAACACAAGGTTGAAGTAGCAAAGGAAGATTGAAGTTGATAGAAATTAGAGTAGGGCAAGACCTGGGTGGGGGGAAGTTAGGTGTGGGGAGCAGGAAGAATTCCGAACTTCCTATCAAGGCACACAGAACAAAAGGAAAAGACAAAAACCAAATGGAAAATATACAGTCAGTCCCAGAATTTTTATTGCGGATGGGGAGGAAAGAGGCCCTTTAAAGGAAAAGTCTCACTTGGACCTTCGTGGTAGATGGTAATTTCCTGCGAAAAGCTTTTAGGTACTGTGAATGTAAAGACAACCTTCAGTATTTCTACCTAGCAGGGAGTCAGGTGAATTAAAACCTATAAAAAGAATGAATGCAGTTCAAGGACAAGCCATCTATAAAGGAAAGAGGAACTCACTGTGACTAAGTTACCTGGGTAGGCAACTGGCATTTCCACTTCATGGGGAGCCCTAAAGGAAAGTCTTGATTTTGATTGGAAAAGAGCTGTAGAGAATGGAATGGGCAATGCTTCAAGGTTAGATGGGCTGGGAGTGAGGTGGAGTGATCATGTGGTCAGTCAAGTAGGGGAAAATGATGGAAAGGCAAGAAGGCAATATTAGGATGAGACTGTGCCTTTTAGGAAGCTGTGTCTGAGAAAGGGCTGCACTCTGCCCTGTGCTGTGGGAAGCTAGTCCTGGTGTCTGATGAAAGATGTGTAATAGAACCAGGAGACTGGACCAAGGCTGTCCATCAGGGCATTGTGGCAGAGAAGTCATTGGAGCTTCCACTGGGCTTGTGGCAATGGAAATGACAAGGAGAAAATGGAGGTTCTATGGGAATGACAGATATCTGACCAGGTAGGTAGGAGACAGGTAGCAGGTGGAGGAGGAGAGGGATAAGAGGTGACATTATGATAGACTGAAGTTATTGTCCATGTGAGGCTGTGCTTGTAGGGCTGTGGTGCAACACACTGTAAGAACTGTATTTGGGTATCCCTGGTTTTAAGTAGGGCTAATTATCTCTTTACTCTCTTAGTAAGTGGAACTCCCAGCCGTAATGTTTAGGATAAAAATCTACCATGGGGCATCAGAACAGAGATTGGAAGACAGCTTGCATGTTTAGAAAATGCACAGCCTATTCTGCGGCAGTCTTGTTGGAGTTCTTTTTCCTCCTGGCACTTTCCAGTTAGTGTTGCTGCTGCTTCTCGTTGCATGCTCACTTTCTTGCCTGATCATCCACTCTATCAGAAGCTGTTTTTTAAATGGATGCTTAGAACCCTGTTGGCCTGGGTTCATCTCAGCAATAGTAGCATGGTAAGATCAAGCACTGTGTTGGTGTGATTGCAGTATGGGCGGTAGTGAAACTCTGGGCTCCTCTAACAAAGCCTGCTTGTATTTCTTTGGCCCACCACAAAGTGAAGAGGAGCAGCGTTCTAGGATAGCACATGATGTTCAGGTCCCGAGGATGAGATCCTGCATGCTGGGTCTGAAGGACTGCACTGCTAAGCTCCTCAACCAAGAAATGCGCAGGGGGCGAAGAAAGGCTTTGTAAGGACAGGATAGGCATCAGTGATTCTGCTTCTCATGGGGCTCCCAAGCTGTTTCCTGACAGCTTGGAAATGTGACAGTCTGCAGAAGCAATGGCCAAAGGGACAACGAGAAGAAAGTGGCTGTGGCTCCCTGCGAATCTCTGAGGACAACACCATGACCATGGAGAGTCTCAGAAGGGACAACGAATGACTGTCAGATTCTTAATTATCAAGTGGTGTGGACTAAGGCTCTTTGTGGGAATACTCTCCCTCGTAATTAATGTACTGCTTTTTGAACATGCTCACAGGTTTGTGCTAATTGAACAGTGGAAAAATATACCGAGAGCTCTGCTTTTATAGACAATATGATAATTACATGGTGGTGTCCTGCTCTTAATAATAGAGCTGGATTTTTTGCTTGCGTTTCTAGTCTATTTTCTGTTGAAGTTATAGCTTGATAGAATTAATAACACTTCTAGGGACTGACACGAATTTAAGAGAAAAAAAATCATGAAAACTGCCTTAGTCCAAATCCAGAAATGAAGATAGGGTCTGTGTCATTCCAGTTGCCTTGGATCCTTTGGCTCAAGTTGCTATGGGATCCAACAGATCTTTGTGGTGTTGTGTGTGTAAGTAGAATTTTAGTCCGTCTGAAATAGCTGGCATTCAGTTCTGAAGTTCTCGGGCATAGCATCATCCTTGGATTGTGGACAACCCGAATCCTGTTCTGGTGCCCATGCTTGAATGTGAAGGTTTGTAGCAATTACCTAGAGATTTTGATTGAGTAGGTGTGGACAGGGGCCTGGGCGTGGGGATGGGGAGGAGTCTCTGATTGCAGTTGGAGGCCATGCTTCTGCTGATGGGGCACACGTTGAGGAACCTGATTCTGAAGGGACTACTCTGGTGCTGTTTGCCAATTCTCTTTACAAGGAATTCACATGGCCGGGGTGTTCCTATCCATAGCCTTCTTCTGCCTACTTCATCTCAACCTTGGTGTCAATTCTGGGGTCCCTGGACTTCCCCATCCAACTGTCCTGGAGTCTTCTTCTAACGTAGTCCGTCACTTCTTCCTTACATCCATTTTCCTGTGGTGGATATACCCCAGGTCTGAGAGGTGGACAATCGTGTGTGTGTGTGTGTGTGTGTGTGTGTGCAAGAGCCTTTGCGTTATAAGGTAGCTCTAGCGATAAAAACGGAAGGTGGCCAAGTAAGCATGTGGGAAGCTGCCCCAGCATTGTGTGTTGCTGTTGTAGAACCCTGAGAAGCTCAGAAGTACTATGTTCCATCTGCCATTTCCAGCCTCAGGATCTTTGAAAGACCTGAAAATGAAAAATACTGTTAGAGTGGGAGCAGCATGTGAACAGAAATCGGTGGGTGAACAGAGAGCCCACGGCCTGTGGCATACGTGTTTCTGTATATCCTTTTGTCCCTGTCCTGAGCTGACTACTGCAGTTCTAATTGGATGATGCCTTGTGACTGCAGCAGAGCGAGAACTTTGATCTCTTCATCATGTGACATTTTGCACTGACATTTGCCTTGACATTTTCTCTGGCGCACTTTAGAAGCACTCAAATTTACTAGGCCACCACATGTTGTCCAGTTCTACCACTTCTTGATTTTACAAGCCATTCTGACATCTTCGCTTCTCAGCTGCCAAGTTCCTTTAAAAATAAGGCGTTTGTAATAAGACCTTGTGATGTAATCTATTAATCAGCCATCCGTAAGAGATTGATTGCTTGTAATCACCTGAGATTGTTAATGTGCCTTTTATCACTGTTATTGCTACTGCCGATGGGTAACGATGGTCTAGTCCTTATTGTACCTTGATTAGTGCCACACGGAACACACGCTGGCATTTATTCCTGTGTGAAGGTGCTGGACACTCTTTTTCACCATCCTAGTGTCATACCGATACCCTTGTTACATGTTCATCAACCTCATGTAGATGAAAGTTCACTACTTTTTTCTTTCATTCTTTTATGGTTTTTTTTTTCCTCCCCGTGGTGGACTGTACTCAAGGGAATGCATAATGGAAGTGTAGCAGAAGTGAATATGTTCATAAGTGGAAACAGAGAGAAGTATGTCCTCACGCACGCAGTACAAGGATGGGCTCACAGCAATATGGCTAAATATCTACATTGTTGGGAGACACCTCAGTGGCAGCATGATGGACTTGTGAAAATTCATGGAAAGCATCCATTGCAAGACTGGAGGGGGAGAAAAGTGAGGAGGGGAAGGATTTTGGGGAGGGGAAGAGAAACCCCAGTGCCATGAAACAAACAAACAATAAATAAACACTTTTGGAAAACTTGGGGAAAAAAATAAGCCTTTTTAAAATGATAAAGGTGAGTGTAGGAATGTGGCGTGTGTTTCTCCGAGAGAGGTGAGGTGAGATGCTTTCAGGTGTTTTAAATCTTGTAGACATGTGTGAAAGTTGGTGATTATGCCAGAGGGGACTGAACTTCCTGGATTTGAGGGCTGATTCAGAAACATTGGGGCAGGTACAGTAGTTAGTGCCTCTGTGGAACAGCAGACCCTGGTTCTGCTGGAATGACTCCCCTGAAAGATCCTTCATTGTGCAGTGAGCACCTGCAGTGTTTGGGTTCCTGGGTGCACACAGCAGGCAGTTTGAACGCAGTGGAAGGCACTGAGGCTTTGCCTGGCCCTACGTGTCTCGCTGCCTGTCTCTTGTTTCTCAGGGATGTCTGTGAGGCTGCCATCTGACCTCTGGACACTGCTTCTCCCCTGGCAAGGTTGAATGAACTCACTGACTCCTTTGATTTTTGGCGCAGTGGAACCCCCCATCCGTTGAGACTCTTGCTACCTGCCAGGTCGTTTCTGGCTAGGCCGAGCCTAGGCTCCTTGCCACATACGCTGACGTGAGAGAGAAAGTGAGAGTTCTAAAAGAGGGATTTGAAACCACTGTTGTATCACCCACAGGGGAAGACCAGGAACTGCTGCAGAGTGCTAACTGACCACTCAGTGTCTGCTCTCTTGCTGCCTTTACGCCTCCAAGAATATTTTTTTTTCTTTGTAGTGTGTTTTTTAAAATTCTTTTCCTTTTCCTTGTTATCTACACTTTTGACATTTAAAAAAATAGAAACGAAATTTGCATGGGGAAATTGTAACCATCTCTAAGTGTGCAATTCAATGCCACTGAATACAGTCACAACATTGTGCAACTGCTACTTATATCAGATTACAAAAATTTTCATCACGCCTAGAAGAAATCTTCCCGTTAAGTAGTGACTCCTCCTCTCTCCTTCCCTTCAACCCCTCCCTGGCAACCACTCCTTTGTTTTCTGTTTCTATGTATCTGCTGGTTCTGGACTGTTCACATGAGCGGCATCATACTTTTTGTGATATTTTCTGTCTGCTTTCTTTCACTAAGCATTTTCAAGCTTTATCCACATAGCCGTGTGTATCAGTTCTTCATACCTTTTTATGGTTGAATAATATGGAAATCTGGGTCTACTTTTGTAAATTGCATTGGTGTGAACATGCAGATAATGCAGGCATAGTCATACTATTCTCAGTTTTTGTGTGTGTAGAACTAGGAAAGGCTTTCAATAGTCATTCTATTATAACTGTGAAAGACTTCCACCGAAAATCCTTCCCACAATATTTGGACTATTTTACATGGCCATCAGCAACAATGAATATATGTGTGTGTATGTGTGTGTGTGGCCATCCTGCTGGGTACAAACATGATAATTTCTCATTGTGTTTTTTTTTTTTCGTTGTGGTTTTTGACTTATATTTCCCTCATGATTTAAGGTGTTGAGCATCTTCATAAGTCCCGTATTCATAACATCTGTGTATGATACTGTGTTGTCAGTGACAAAGAGACATCTCTTGGTAGAATAATTAGAAAAAAGACAACATTTCCTGCCTCGTCCTAGTTTCTTGTGGTTCCTGTTGACTTCTGGCGACATGTCAGGTAAGTGAATTCTCGGGTGAGCCATTGAGAATGAGGGACACCCATTTTATTCAGGAACAAGAGAAAATCTGTTGGAATTTCTGCTCCTGTTATGTCTAGTCATTACCAATGACTACAGGAATTTTTAAAATTCACTTCCCAAAGATCCCAAGGGTTTCAGATACAGTTTTTAAGGTAGTGAGGTTGTTATCAGCGAAGTTTAAGACCTAGGTATGTCTTAGGGCATTACACATTTGAATTTTCAGTTTGGGTTAGTAGACATTATTTTCAGAATTCAATCTTACTTTCTTCTTTCTCTAAGATCCACCTCCCTTTCCTTATCTTGCAATAGGTCTGCTTTATCAAGTGCCACACTAGAAATCAGATTAAATGAGTGTTACCATGTGAATTTCCAAGGTCTTCCTACGTTTTGCATGCAGTATTTATGTGAGGAATAAGAGAAATGGGAGAGCAATTCACAGCCTTAGTGCATCTGTTAGGTGTTCTGTCTTTGTTGCCCTCTATTCTTTTTTTTTTTTTTTTTTTTTTTTTTGCCATTGGCCATTTCTTCTAGGGGTGTCCGATGCTGCCATTGGCTATTTGTATGTGTAGACGTTATTGAAATATTACTCGACTCAAAACCAAACAAACATGCTCTCTGTGTTGGGACTCAGGAAAGAAGTTAGAGTTGGGGAACTGTGCTTGGAATCGGGCCCCAACAGCTTCTGGAGGTTAACATATGATCTTCTCTAATGTGGATTGTGGGAGTATATTATCTTGTTAACAGTCAATGAGCTTTTTCTTTTAGAATTGGAATTTCAGTAAGCATCTTACTGAAAAATAAAAGGAGAAAAGTCCTACCCTTTTTCTGGATTAGGAGTGGGAAGTTATCATTTTCAGAATTAAATCTTTTCTTTTTTTCTGTAAAATGCAGTTTCCTTTTTCTTCATCTTACAGTAATATGTTTACTCTTAATCAAGTGCCATACCAGACGGCAGACAGACTTTTATACTTGGATGTGTAGGATCTTCACCTGCTTCTTCTACTATGTGAAGGCTGATGATTTGAGAACCCGGGAGAGAAGGAAGACAGAGATTTTTTTTTTTTAAAGTTGAATAGCTGTTCATGAAGTCAGAGGTTATGCTAAGTGTTTTACAAAATACCTTGTTTGTTTTTTATAGCAGTCATGTGAAATGATAAGAAAGTTGTTCCCATCTTATGAATAGAGAAACTGGGGCCCAGAAAAATAGAAGCTACGTAGAGTTCAGAGAACTGCTTTTGAAGTTCTCTGCAGTAAGTGGTGTCATTGCTGCCTGATGGATGTTCACTTACTACTCGTCTAACAGATGAGTGAAGGAGTTCATCTTAGGGAGACAGCTGTGCTTCTGTCGTGGTGGTCTGGGCTGTGAGGGTTTGGTCTGGCTGACAGGTTTACAGATGGGTATGTTGAAATGCAATTGACAATACACTCACTCCCTGGGTTCCCCTACCTGCAGGCTCAGAGCTGGCCCTCAGTTGGGCGAGGTTGTGGGTTCCCCCGACCTGCAGGCTCAGAGCTGGCCCTCGGTGGGGCAAGGTTATGGGATCTTCAGAGCAGCTCACAGCTTGATGGGCCTGTTAGCCATAGTGCACCCCGCCAGCTGTGTGTTCTGCCAGGGCTGCTCTCATTCAGAGATGGGTGTCTCAATGTCTCACCCATATGGAACCTGGCAGGAGTTCGGACTGGTTGGGAGGTTGGATTGTACAGGATCCTAAGCGAGCTGTCAGATGTGATTGATGCAATGATTTCGATATGAGCTTATCAGACTGTTTAGGAATGGAGAAAAAGCACAGTACATGTTATTTATGGCAATCACACGCTTACAGCTAGAAACAAAATATAGCATGTTCCAGTCTCAGATTTAAATTAGAATATTCTGGTGTGCTTGCACAGATTAACTGAACAATAGATTTGAGATGCAAGAACCTCATACATTTTGAAAATGTTTCACTCCTCAGTTGGACTAGTTGTCCTGCACCAAAGGCTGGGATGAAAAAGGCATTCTAGTGTATCCAGTTCTAAACTATTTTAGCATACCTCCTGCTGTAAGCAACGACTCCATTGTTATATCGCATTTTTTTCTTGTGATTTAAAGGTCCTGGTTGAGCGTTCTTTCCAGATACTCTGGAATGATTTGAGTGGCTGTGAAATAAATAAGAGTTGGTCAGGTAAATAGATGGGCCCCCTTCAGTCAGGTTACTAAAACGGTATCCAGGTGGTCTGTTAACTAAGAACAACACGACAGATTACAATCTGTGTTTGTGTCTAAAGATTTGTGTTAGATTATCATCAGAGAAAGATGGGGAGGAATTGAGATAGAAGGAACCTCCCAAAGACAAATATCATGTTATCTCTGATATAAGGCAGGCCTCATGCAAAATGTAAGATATATATATATATATATATATATATATATATATATATATGTATATGTATGTGTGTGTGTGTGTGTGTAAACATTTATAAACGTGTATTCATCTAGAGGAACTATATAATGGAGACTAGCATACTGAAAAGCGAAGATATATTGAGCTTTCATCTCTTCTCCCAAAGAAGAGATTGACTCCAATGAAACTGTTAAATGTGTCTTTACAAGAAGATACTGAACTTTCTACCATTGTCAATACACTCAAATAGCAGAATGATGAACTTGTGACTGTTGTTGAAGGACTGGACTATTATAATAATATAGGAGAAATCCCTGAGCCTAAGAAACTGCATCATAAAAAAAAAATAGAAAAGGGTCTGGCACAATAGCCTAGAGATAAATCCTCACCTTGCATCTGCTAGGATCCCATATGGGTGCCAGTTTGTATCCCTGCTGCTCTACTTCCCATCCAGATCCCTGCTTGTGGCCTGGGAAAGCAGTGGAGGATGGTTCATGGCCTTGGGACTCTGCACCTGCGTGGGAGACCCGGTAGTTTCCTGGTTTTTGTTTAGTTGTGCTCTAACTAAATGTAAGCAGTGCTACGTGGAGCAGCTTTATCTGTGTTCACTAGCTACCTTTGCTGCTCCAAAAGCTACCAGGGATGTGATCCTAGAGCATGTGTATTCCTACAGGGAAAGCAAGAGGAAAAGTGGAAATTAATTAATTCTATCCACACAGCCATTGTCATGACCTTCATTTTGATTCTTGATGTGATGACAACTGTATTTGCAGCTTGTACTGCTGTGATACTAATTAGAATGGAAACATAGCACTTCTGATAAACTTCCTACTTGAGAAGGTTTATTTAATTCCCTTTACCGTCTCAGTCTCAACACCTGCAGACAGACTGGGGAGTGCACGGGTTTGATTGGATGATAGAAATGGCCTCTTTGGCACTCACCATCATCACTATGGGAAAAATTAACTTTTCACTGAGTAAGCAGTGCTGTATAACTCTGCTTCTCCAACCATCTGTGGAGAAGGACCAGTTGTTTTTTTTTTTTCCTTATTAAATCTGTAATGCACTGTAAATGTACTTTGCACAATCAAACCTAGTGTGTGTGCTTGGTAACACTGGATCTGGTCTATACCCTGTATAGTAAGAATGAAGTTCATTGTTCAGAGCAATGTCAATCTAAATAATATAAACCCTAAATATTCTCCATACTTGTACTACTGAGAGTCAAGAACGTAAAGTTGGTAAAACAGTGCCGGTTCCATAACGCTAAAGGCACATTCATGTTGAGAGAGGGAAGATGAGAACAAAACTAGAGGTAATCTTTAGCCTGTCATGGGATGAATTTCATCTTGCAGAAGATCTCAACCCTCAAGCTCATGTTTGAACTTGGCTTTCAGAGGCCACACTGCCCATGTGTACCACAGGATGCCACCTATTCTTCATCAGAAAGAAGGTTTTGGAGTTTTGAGACATCTTATGGGTATCTTTGCCCAGAGTTCTTAGTTTTTGACAATCGTTTTACTTTTAAAAACAAAAACAAATCCTTCTTTGGTGACATGTAAATAAATCCCAAATGGGATCTGATAGTCACTTTCCAAGTGCTTATCTCCAGATTCTGCTTCCAGGATTTCTTTGGAAAGCAATGAAAAAATAACGGGCCCGGTGCGATAGCGTCATGGTTAAGTTCTCACCTTGCATGTGCCAGGATCCCATATGGGTGCCGGTTCTAATCCTGGCGGCCCTGCTTCCCATCCAACTCCCTGCTTGTGGCTTGGGAGAGCAGTCGAGGACGGCCCAAAGCCTTGGGACCCTGCACTTGTGTGCGAGACCTGAAAGAGCTCCTGGCTTTGGATTGGCTCAGCTCCAGTCATTGCGGTCACTTGGGGAATGAATCATGGGACAGAAGATCTTCCTCTGTCTCTCCTCCCTGTATATTTAGCCTTTCCAATAAAAATAAATAAATCTTTAAAAAAAGAAAAGGAGGGCCTGGTGGCGTGGCCTAGTGGCTAAAGTCCTCGCCTTGAAAGCCCCGGGATCCCATATGGGCGCCGGTTCTAATCCCGGCAGCTCCACTTCCCATCCAGCTCCCTGCTTGTGGCCTGGGAAAGCAGTTGAGGACGGCCCAGTGCACTGGGACACTGCACCCGCGTGGGAGACCCAGAAGAGTTTCCAGGTTCCCAGCTTCGGATCGGCGCGCATCGGTCAGTTGCGGCTCACTTGGGGAGTGAATCATCAGACGGAAGATCTTCCTCTCTGTCTCTCCTCCTCTGTATATATCTGGCTGTAATAAAATGAACAAATCTTTAAAAAAAAAAAAAAAAAGAAAAGGAGCAAGGTAGAGTTTTGCTTAGATAGAATTTTCTGAGTAGTTGCCCTGCCTAGTGCAGTGTTGGATATTACACACGACTCAATAAGAGAGCTTCTTGTTGACTGTTAGGAACTTAGGATCTGAAAGAAGTAGTGCGTAATAGCTGAAAATCCATGTGATACCAGATGGAGGCTGCTCCATTTCAAAAAATGATAGAGTATGTTTTTAAAAAAGATTTGGTAACCAGAGTTCTATACTGGCTACAGGTAGCCACTATGCTGGGTTGTATCATTGTGGATTAGTTTATGTTTTCTACAATTTTAGATAAATAGCGTCATGCAGCCTGCATTTTCTTGGTATGTGTCCGCTCTCATTCCTATAATCACCTCAAAGAGTCGTGTATGTTGCTGTGTGCAGTCAGTAGTCCATCTCTTTGCTTCCACTGAGCAGTATTTCATTAGGTGGATCTAGAGCTGTTTTTGTTTTTCCACTTCTCAATTCTTAACTGTTGTAGAAGCGCCGAGGGCATTGGTGAACAAGTCTCTGTGTGGATGGAGACTTGCATTTCTCCTGGGCAAATACCTAGGAGTGTGATAGTTGAGTCACATGGCAGGTGTGTGTTACAATGCCTAAGGAGTCGTGAGAGGACATGTTTGCTAAATAAAGCTAATATGTAGTACATATATATTGGTAGTTTAGAAAGTTTTTCCATGAATATCAGTACAAACAAGTTTTGCGGTGGGGCTGAGTTATTTTTCATAAATATTCATGCTAGAAATATGCTTTTGTAAAATATGCTCCCCAGACAAGGAGAATCTTGACCTAGGAAGGGGTGAATGGCAATGACAATCTTGAGGTATTAAACTAGGCCCAGGACTTGAGACATCATCATTTCATGGCTGTTTGATGTCAACCAGTTGCTCATCTTCTCTGAGACCCCATTTGTTGGTTTGTGAGATTGGGGTCATAGTACTAGGGTAACATTTTAGAAGGTTTCTGTAAGAATTACATGAGAAAGTCTAGTTCATGGTCTTGGGGCATTGCTTATGCATGGCCTGTCTTTGGATGGGAAGTTGCCATCATCTTTGTTGCATTTTAGGAAGTGTTTTATGTGGAGTTGCCTAACCTATTCTGGAGACAATCTGACCTGCCATGCAACTCACTTGGACTTGTTTTGTAATTTGATCATTACTCTGATTAAAGAGCACAAAAAGTGATGGTGTTTAGAGTTTTATATTTTAGACATGTTCTTCATATATTTGGGGAAAAAAATTGAGAGTTGCTGTGTGAATTTCCCAGGTAAAGCCCATCTGGTCACATGCTTAGTTCCAGGACATATTTTAGAAAGCTTGGCAAGAGTTTGAGCAGCATGCCAGTGACAGAAACCAGAGATTTCTTCCTCAAGGTTGCCCAAGGAAAGCCTGTAGGCCCTCGAGTGTAGTGCTAAGAACATTCTATTAATGATGTTAATTGAAAATGAGATTCCACGGGTGATTAGTTGTTGAGATTTGACTAGGGTTTAGTCGAAGCTTGCATTTTTAAAGCAGGAAATAAAGAATGGGAAGTTACCCAAAGCTTGAATTTTCCACGAATCAGGCAGACATGAAGCTACAGATGGCTGCATTAGTGTATAGGATACAGTCTTATCTCTACCTGATGGTGACAGTAACTCATTAAAATAAGCATTCAGCAGTTAAGTTTGGCTAGGATGGGTTTTGCAAAGGGCAGTGAGAAACTTTTTATTCAGTTGTGTCAAAACTGCATGTAATAAGTTGTAAATCATTTAAGACTGCATATGAATTAGTAATGTAGGTTTGTTCTCTGCAGTTCATAGTATATAGTTTGAGCCAACCTCTAAACTTGGCCTTTATTCATAATGTAGTAGAATGTACAATATATACAGCTTCACCTACTCATCCCCCTATACACACAGACACACACAAATACTTATATATGCATGTAAAATATAGCACTCTGGAGTATGAGGTTACTTGAAAAGTTTCATTTAAATTGAATCAAAACATAAGTGTGTTTTTGCCACAAAGCATTTTGAAATCAGTGCATATGGGTCTTCAGAAAGTTTGTGAAAATGTATATTATTAAAACACTGTGCCTGGATTTCTCCCTCTTTTTTTTTTTTTTTTGCACCAGCATAAACTTATCTCTTATTCCAATATTCCATGAACTTTTTTAGGTCCCCTCCTATGTGTTCTGTGTGCAATAAGATGAAACACTCAGGAGGCAGAGAATTTCTGAGCCCTTTCAGGGACTTGTCTGGGGGATTTCAGATGCTGGGTTCCTGTTGCTTCAGATCTGTGTCTTTTTCGATCCCTGAGACCCATGACTTTCCGAGGCACACAGAAATCACTGTGCTGATCTATATTGGGAACTGAGAGCAGGTGGAAGTTGATTTGCAGTATTAATGTGGCGTGATCGAGAGATACAGGACTGTATCATTTGCTCCTATCGGGGTGGCAGCATGAGAGAATTTGAAATAGAATCCACCATGTGTGCTGCTGCTGCTGCTAATTATTCGCTTTGTTCTCGCAGCTCGGCACTAATTTGTACAATATCAGACCTTTATAATCTGCTGCTATGTGAATAACTGAGGGTGTAGGGGTGCGGGTTAAACAACCTGTCTCCACTGAGACTCTGGTTCATTGGATGAGTTGTTAATTTCTCAAGATTAAATGCAAGGCATAGAATCCAGTGGCAGATCCTGTGTTGCTAAATGATCCTTGGGTTTCTCATTTTCAAAGACAACACATGATGCCAACCTAATGGTGAAAAAAGTGACAAATACAGTCCCACCTGTTTTTCTTATCCTAAGCAAAAGAGTTGGTAAAATTTTCCTCAGATTGACCCATATTTGAGCTGGATATAAATGTCAACAGACAGCAACATGCTTTGTTCACAAAGGACCTTGCATGGAGGATCTGCTGCGTGACTCACAGTGCTCGAGGCTGCCTCTGTTAACTCTCCTGAGGACACCAGCCTTGACCACAGGGTCCCCTGTCTTCCTGCTGAGCCCCTAGAATGTTCCTGTGCTGCCCCTCCCTTCATGGCTAGTCCCTTCATCTGGAACTCTGTGTGTTGTTTCGATGACACATCTTCTCCAGGGCTCCTCTCAGAAGGCACCTTCACCTCAAGAGGCTTGATCTTCCCACACACTTTAGGTCACAGCTGGAATCTTCCCTGTTCCCCACACCACAGATCTGCGTACCACATTGTAATTCTTGTTTCTATCACACCAACTCTCAGCCTGCTGTAGAATCTGCTTACTTATGATATATCTCTTGCTGTGGCTGACTTCCCTGCTGGTCCTTTCCAATTTCCTCTCTGGGAGAGAATCTTTGTTGTGTTATTCACTGATGGATCAAACCAGGCACAAACTAGGCACTCAATAAATAATTTGCTAAGTGAATACATTTGTGGTAATAAAGGGAAAAAGAAGGAAATCCTTCATGGTGAAATTTTTGGACAGCAGGACCATCCGATGTAATCAAAGATACATGCATGCAGGCTTGCTCTCTTCCTACCCCCATCTGTCTTTGCTAACTGTGTGATGTTAGGCAAAGTACGGGCCCTCAGGGTCATGACAACTCCCACACAATGCAGAAGGAGATTGTTAAGGACAAAGAAATCACATGTATAAATGTGCCTTTTAAAATGCATTTATTCATTTATTTACTTTTATTGGAAAGGCAGATCAGATTTATGGAGAAGAGAGACAGAGAGAAAGATGTTCTGTCTGATGATCTTCCATCTGCTGATTCACTCCCCAAGTGCCCACAGTAGCCAGAGTGGAACTGATTCAAAGCCAGGAGCCAGGAGCTTCTTCCAGGTCTCCCACATGGGTACAGAGTCTTAAGGCTTTGAACCATCCTCTAATGCTTTCCCAGGCCACAATCAGGGAGCTGAATGGAAGTGGAACAACTGGGACATGAGTCAATAGCGATTTGGGATCCCAGCACATGCAAGGTGAGGACTTTAGCCACTGAACAAAAGCACAGGGCTCACCGTTTAAAATTAAATGGCCCGATATGAACTCCTATCCTTTGTTGCTCACTATGTTTTAAATTAATGTGGGTATTAATGTGGCATATATGAAGAAACAGAGGGGAGAGGGAGGGAATACGAGATGGAGAGAGAAGAGAGAAAGCACACAAGTGTTTGCTAAAGTGCTGGCACCTACTGACTTGCTCCCCAAATGCCAGGGCTGGACCAGGCCCAGGCATGAGCTCAGAACCTACATGGGTTACCAACAGAAATTCAACCACTTTAGCCTTCTTCACTGCCTCCCAGGGTCTACATTAGCAAGAACTGGAATCAGGGTTTGGAGCCTGAGTAATGAACTCAGACACTACAATTTGGGAAACAGACCTTCCAATCAGGATCTGAATAACCACACCAAATGCTTGCCCATTACCAAGATTCTTGGGGACTTTGGTCCCTGTGGTGATACTTCCTCTCCAGGGACTCCCACAAAACTCAGATTTCTCTATACTCCAACCATTGGACATAGCTTCTCTGGGATTATCCCTGCTGTGTGATATCTCTAAGACTACAGGTACTGATGAAGATTCTTTCTTGGTGAAAAGCTGTTCTCTTCCAGTTCCTGTCCTTCATGCAGTATTTGTGTATTATCCTGTGTGACTGGTTTATGAGTGTGTATCATTAGGCATGTATGCATGCATGGGCATACTTACAAATGCCTTAACTACTAGGGATAGTTTATCTTTTCCCTGTTTCACAGCATTCCACACTCAAATTCCATTATCTGTTTGCTGCAAAGTGAAGATTTGTCAAGGAATAGTTAAATGATTCTTTGAACTGATCATGGTACTTTCCTAGAACTGAACCACAATCTTGCTTAATATTTCCATGGAAATGCTTATCCCCTATAGAGGGGTGTGTGCAAAGTCAGCCCCTGATAAGAACTGACCTTTACAATTATCTGGGTGGTGGTGTGGTTGGAAGAAACCTACAAAAACTTCATGTTTTCTGAAAGAAAAAAGGGTTTTCAGGGAAGAATAAAGGCCAAGCAGCCTTTATTCAGAAGTGTTCAAGCCCAGATGACAGGCACATGATGGCCGATTGAATGGCTGTTCTTCCACGTTAAAAAACACTTTGTAGTGGGATTGTTGAGCTTGCAGATCAGGTATCAGAAAATCTCTGCGCCTACATTGCCCAAGAGTGAGACTTCAACAGTTCCTTGTGCTGTTAAAGTGTTTGTGTTCGGTTTAGTTATCATCTGATCACGTGCCAGTTGGTAATGAGATTGTAGTGTTTTTTCCACAACAATGGAATCCTCAGAGGGCTGAGAAAACATGACAGAAATGATGAGTGGCAGAATCCTTAGATGTCTCGTTTAATGCTGAGTGATTGAGTGCATCCATGTGAAGGACCTTTTCCAAGTCAACTTCAGCACAGAGCAATTGTGGGAAAACAGCGTGGGTTTCCTTGAACAAGCTCGGATAACTGCTAGGTGAAGGCAGTTATTGCAAACACGTGCAGAAATCTTCAGGTAGAGGAGCTGGCCTTGTTTTTTCAGCATCAGGGAACTCACTGTTGCTTCTCACGACATCTGACTTCTACAATACCCCTTTGGCATTTCTGGCCCGGTGCATTAGGCTAAGCTAATCCAGTCCGTTTGTTCTGTTTAGGAATATTTAGGTCTTCTTACTTATTGAATGGGAAATGAAAATGAGAAAGTGAAGGAATCCCAAAACCTAAGATCCCTCTAAAGGAAGAACATCAGCTTGGCCAGGAGTTCATTTTCAGAAACAGTGGGAATGGTAGTGGTTTTTTATTCTTCCTGACTTCATTGTTGACTCCACGTAAGATAGTTGCAGACACACAAGGGCTTTGATGACAGTATTATATGGCCACTGACTTTCTGAACGAGAGGGTTTAGGTTGGCTCCATTTGCTTTACTTGGAGTATACTGAAGCTGAAGCAGAAAATCTGAGCCATCTCTGAGTTAGCCTTCCATTCATAGCCTTCCACAAAACAACCTTTGAGTTTGGCAGATGTTGGGGGACAGGATTTATCAACTACAGAGTGTTTATAAAAACCCTGTTTATCAGGGCTCAGTTGTTGATGCCAGGCATCACGGAGAGCAGTTCATTGTTGTTGAGCTTACATGCAGACAGGAAAGGTGGGGCTTGATTTATGCAACGAGGATATTCTTTGTTCCACACAAAGTGAAATATTTCAGAGAGAGTAGCTTAGTATTTCTAGGACAGACATGGGGGACAGTTAGTGATTACTGGAAATGAGATGATCCTTTGTCTTTTGGGGGACTTATATATATATATATTCTGTAGTAAACATTTCACTAGTATCTCTTCATCGGACAGTGATTGTTGACTTGCTTTGGCATACCCGTCTAGGAAGGGATGTGTAGTGGGAAGGTGGAGAAAGACAGAATCTTTATCTGGAATACTATCTAACCTGTTTATTGAATTTTCTTTTCAATGTCAGTTTCTCAGGGAAACTTGACCAACGTCCCACACTGGATCAGAATTCCCTTCTTGTGTTCTCATTGGGAAGTATTGTTTCTCTCTACTGCTTTAACCCCCTGGTGATTAAACGTTGTGTACGTAGTGGTTGATTTTCTATCTACTCTATTAGAAGGAAAGCTCCACGAAGGAAAGGACCTATCTTAGTCTTGTGTAATCATTCCCTGAAATGGTAAACTCCGCTAAATCAGAAAGAGCTCAGTGAATGTTGAGGGAATGAAAAAAGAAGGGTAAAATGGTTGTGTCTTCCCAACCCTACCAGTATTGAACCCCGTGACATCAGGTACATCATCCAAGTCTTGCTGTGATTCAGGCTGAACAAACAAGTGATTTCTTTATTAATTTTCTGTGGCTGCTACAACAACGTATCTCACACTTTGTGGCTTAAAATGGTTGTGTTCTCTTACTTTTCACCTCTCTTAATGGGTAGAAGTTGAAGACCAAGTTCATCTGTGGGACCATGGTTACTCTTTTTTAAAAAAGATTTATTTATTTTTATTGGAAAGACAGATTTACAGAGAGAAGGAGATGCAGAGAGAAAGATCTTCTGTCTGCTGGTTCACTCCCCAAATGGCCACAATGCCTGGAGCTGAACAGGGGCTTCTTCTGGGTCTCCCATGTAGGTGCAGGGTCGCAAGGCTTTGGATCATCTTCTACTGCTTTCCCAGACCACAGGCAGGAAGCTGTATGGGGAGTGGAGCAGCCAGGACACAAACTGGTGCTCATATGGATCCCTGTGTGTGTAAGGCAGAGTTTAACTGTTGAGCCATCACATCAAACCCCATGATTACTCCTGATGGCTATGAAAAAAAGCCTTTCTTTGCGTTTTCCTAACTTCTATTGATTGCTGGCAGTGTTTATTTTTCCTTGGCATGAAACTCTATCACTCAGCTGTCTGCCTCTGTTTCTGCTTTCTTCCCACTCTGTATCTTTCCTCTTAGGACATCATTCATTGCCCGTTTATGGCCCATGTTAATGCAATATGATGTCATCTTAACTAATCACATCTGTAAGGATGCTATTTATAAGCAAGGTCAGATTCTAACATTGTACCCAGAAATGAACATTGGGAAGTACACCATTCAATCCATATAATTTCTCCAGTCTTTTAAAAATTTTATTCATTTATTTGAAAGGCTGAAGGATAGAGAAAGATGGATATATGGAGGGGGTAGGGAAGAAGAGGGGGAAGAAAGAGAGCGAAAACAAGAGATGTCTTCTACTTGCATTTGCCGGTTCTTTCCCCCAATACTTGCAACAGCAAGAGCTAGGCCAGATCAAAAGTAGGAGAGCAGATCTCCATCAGTATGTTTCCTATGGGTGGCAGAAACCCACGTACTTGAACTGTCATCTGCTGCCTCCCAGTAATATTAGCAGGAGACTGGGTTGAAAGCAAAACGCGGTTTCTTTCTAGGCGCACTGGTATGCCCACATCCCAAGTAGAGGTTTTCCCTGCTGTGTTACAACACCTAATGCACATAATTTTTATTGTTCTCTCTCAGTTCTTTGATTCTCTAACTCAGCCTTCTACAATTCTTTCTCCCCTTATTCATAGCTGTGTTCTCCCCGTGCTGGTTTCAGAAACACTGCAGGTTTTATTGAGGCTAAATCCAGGAATTCTTAACACCCGCATGACGAAATGCTCAGTTTGAATAGAGATCTTGGTGCTTTGATCACTATGTGAAATCTCTCCTCTGATTTCTCTCAGCATCACCTTAAGCCCAAATGAACCTTTGCATGGAGAAATAAAAGGCACCATTTGTGTCTGCTATTCCTGTCTCCATGACCCTCTCACTGGGAATTCTTGGGCTGAGTGCCACCTGCTCAACTGTATGCTGGCTTTCCCCAGGCTCATCAGAAATACTACTTGGACTCCTTTTCCTCTGCCCAGCCTTGTCCCTTCACACTGGAGTAATCTAGGTTAGTATTTCCTTAGCTGAACTGCCTGAGATTATATGAATCCTTGCCATAATTTTGGTCCCTGGACTCTTTTATTCTAAAAGGTCAAATGCTTCCTAGAAGAATGAAGGGGAATGTTGTCTAGTACTTCTGCTGCATCCTTAAAAATAATTTAAGCCAGTCGTAGAATGAAGATATTTTAAAAAGTTGTTGGAAATTTGTTGTCCTACTTTAAATTGTAAACGTTTTCTATCGAATCATTTACATTAATCATTAGCTTTTAAAAATATTTATTTATTTGGAAGAGTAAGGGAGGGAGAGAGGGAAAATTGAAGTGATAGACAAGTTGGGGGTGGGCTTTTGGTTTAATGGTTGGCACACTGTTTGAGATGCCCGTGCCTCATATCAGAGCATGTGTTTCCAGTTCCAGTTCTGCTGTGAATTCCAACTCTTCCTAATGTACACTCCAGGAAACAGCAGGTAATGACTTAAGCGATTAGATTCCTGACATTCCTCTGGGATACTTGGCTTGAATTCTGGGCTCCGAGGTTTGGCCTTATCCATCCTAGTTTGATGGGCATTTAGAGACTATCAGTACACACTAAACACAAACTTCTCTGTTAATGTCCTTAAGAAATTGCATGAATACAAAAGTATCAAGGCAAAAGTATCAAGAAAAGTTTATATGCTCAAGATCTTTTAGAGAATCAGAAGTGAATTTACAAAGATCATTATTATTTTTTTTTTTGGTAGGGGAGGGTGGTCTCTGACACAAATGAAAGGACAAATATAATAGCAAAAAATAACTTAGTTGCCCCTGATTGTCAGTACCTGTACTGATTCTCCAAAATTGCATTGGCCAGTTTTATCCATGCTCTTCTAATAATGACTAGTGACTCACCGCTTTGTTTATTCATGAGCCACGGTTCAATGCTCTTAGTGTTGGGCATCTTGGCATTTCTGTGATGGTTGTGGAGGCATCTGTTGTGGAAAACACTGCCCTGTGCTTGTGAGGTTTACAGCCTAATGAGTAGGTTTGAAGAGGTAATAAGGGCGGTGGTTTAGTCCCTAGATTTATGAAATTGCTTTGAATGACACTGTAAGAGGTGAGAAGGGGGTTTGTTGTACACTTTTACATTTTTTCACTCTCCCTAAGATGTTTGTTTTACAGGAAGGATTTCTGCAAATGGAAAGAAAAAAAATATCTCAGTGCCTTAAATACTTCTCTCTCTCCTGTCACCTTTCTGACTTCTGCCAAAAGTAATCATTTTTAATGAGAATTCTCAACTATAAGAATCTGACTTTGAAAGTAGTGCTGGAAAGAGAGACCAGTTTGTTGGTGGGTGTGTCAAAACACACACACACACACACACACTCACATGTACTCACAAAGCAGATGTGCCCAATTTCCCATGAATACTTTAGAGTTTCATGAAATTCATAGCAAATGAAAATCGTGGGAACAAGCCATGAGCCCACTCACAGAAGACTGACCAGAGGAAAGCAATTGAGTAAAAACCAGCTCAGAAATAAAGATCATAAAGCAACTTCTTTCTACTCAAGGAGGTCAGGTGGGCCAGAGAGAGTAGGGCAGATGGGAAGCAATGAACACTCCTTAGCTGGTGGCTGGGATGCTGGGTCTTGGTCCTTCCTTTGCTTCAACAGCTTTGTGTCCTAGGTCCCTTGTGAATGGGTTACCTGTCCATCCCCGTGGGGCTGGCTAGGGTACCACTGAGGACACAGCCCAGTACCTGTTGCCTGAAGAGCAACGGCACTCACAGGTCACTCAGTGCCACGATCCGTCATCACCTTCTTTGCTTTGTTTCTAGGCCTTTGCTTCTGTTTTCAGCTGCCATTTGATAATGGAATCCCTGAGGACCAGAACACAGCTTCCTGGCCATGCTTCCCCTACTCGGGAGCTAGCAGAATGCTCCTGGTACCCTGTGTGGCCAGTGGCTTGCTCCTCTTTCTGTGCAGTTCATCCAGTATCCTGCTGATGCGTTTTGTGTGCCTAAAACTGTTGCCTGTTTTAGGAACCTGTTTGGAATAATAGAATTTGAAAAGAGGGTTCTCCCCACTCCCAAATTCATATTCTATATTTGCGGTGAAGAAAATGTTAAGCAAGTGGTTAGCCAGCCTAGGTACCTCGCCACTCCCACATTAAAACATCTTGAGTAATTGTGAGGTTTTTTTTTTTTTAAGGAAAATAATGATTCTACTGCAAATGCATACACACGCACGCATGCACCATCATTCCCAGAAACATGCTTTTCATGATAGGGTTTCAGTATCTCCATGAAGTTAAAGGGTTCATGTGTCAGAGTTCGGTCTGGGGAAACAGATTACTTGAAGCAAAAGATGTTTTCTTTTTCTGTTTTAAGAAGACCTAGTGATTTTCATTGGAAAGGCAGATTTGCATAGAGAAAGATCTTCCATCCACTGGTTCACACCCCAAAATGGCCTCAATGGTCAAAGCTGAACCATACTGAAGCCAGGAGCCAGGAGCTTTCTCCAGGTCTCCGATATGGGTACAGGATCCCAAGACTTTGGGCCATCCTCCACTGTTTTCCCAGGCTGCAAGCAGGGAGCTAGATGGAAAGTGGAACCACCAGGACATGAGCCGGTGCACATATGAGATGCCAATGCTTGTAGGTGGAAGGTAACCCAATTGAGCCATCACACCAGCCCCAGGTATTTTCTGAGAAATGTCTTTAGATGCCTTGGAAGGGCTGATGGAAGACGAGTACGGGGAAGTTTCCCCTTTCTCAAGGTAAGTTTGCGCAAAGCACCCCGAATGCCTCTCAGTGGTGCAGTCTAACCTGCAGCCTGCCAGTCAGGAATCTGAAAGAATAGGCTACACAGGCTTCTCAGAGGGAGACGAATGCTTACTGCTGGCCAGACGTGAGTCTGTGGGGTCTGCATAGAGGAGATGCATTAACATTTGCAACTGACCTGTAAGATCCTCTGGCTTTCAGCCTTGGATAGTCTAGCATGTGGCTAAGTTGGGATGAAATATCCAGACATGTGGTGGCCTCAGTGTGTGCTTCTGACCTCAGCACCAGTGGCCATTCTGTTTTAGCATCTTCCCTCCTCTAACATCTCATGGAAAATGTCTGAAGACATTGTTGAGGGTGAACTTAGGGGCGGAAGAGGGCTGCAACCAGAATGGGGACTGTCCAAGAATGTTCTGAAGCAGCCTGTAATACACAGGACAGATCCCTAACAATTAAGAACGATCCAGTCCAAAATGCCCCAGCTTTGCGCCCTGATGAAGAAGATGTTCCTTGGTGTCCAATGTTAGAGAGCCTCCTTTGCGTGAAATTGCCCGGGTGGTCCATCCAGCCATTTTCTGTAGCCTGCCACTAGCTTTTTAAAAGGGGATTCCTTTTTCTATGTGCCATGAATCCTAGGAGCCCTGGCAGAAGTTGGAAGCTCATTCTGTCTCCGAAACGGCCAAGTCCCTGAATAGCCAGCGTCTTCCCAACCTATTCTGTGGTTCCTGGCATGTTTTTAAGATCTGACACTTTGCTTCTTGTCTCTCACCTTTGCTCTGTCTGTAATTGCCCGTTCTCTGACAAATATAGCACAGACTTGCAGGGAGCCATAGGACAAGCTTTGGCTTTCATCATGACCGACCCTCTGACATCTGAAACCTAGAACGAAGCTGGTGCCACTTCTGCTCTTTGCTCAGATGCCCCGTGGAGGGCTGAGGTCTCAGAACCTGAACCACAGCTTCACGTTGCTGGTCAACAGGGGTACTACCCCTCTCCTTAAGTGGCAGCTGGCACCTGTTACTTCTGTGCTAATGTCCTGTCTTAGTGACATCCCTGTTGGAAACGAGGACTGGTCTGTGCCAGCTGGCTTGTCAGCTGTCACAATAAACAATCAGCATAAACCACCTTGTGTCTGTGGCACAGCTGAGGGGCTGGCTTTGCCTGCGGGCTGTGCGAGGGAGGTGGGCAGCCTCCTCACACTCTGTATGAGCAATTTCCATTCTGTTGTTTTCTCTCACACATGGTGTTCTGGAATGGCTCTGGGAGGAGTGAGAAAGAGAGTGAACAGGCAAGCAAGGGAGACTGACTCAGTGTTTTAGCTTAGATTCTTTACATTTCATCTATAGGTACATCCATGTTCTAGTGAGCAAAATGTATCAGGGCCAGATGGCATGGGTAGCTCAGGTGCAAGAATGCATTGCACAGTACCGGTCCCTGAAGATCTCTGAAGCAATAGTGGAAAAAGTTCTGGATGTTCTAAATTGCTTAGCTCTATTCGACTGAGGCAAGTGCATGATTCTAGTTAGGTCACCTCACTTCTCATTTGTATTTCCTCTTCTGTAGTACAAAGGTAGACAGTGGAATATGATCACGTCTGAAATTTCTTCAGTTCTCAAGACTGCTGGCTTTAGAGTTCAACTCTTAGCATGTAGACCTGGAATAGAGGCCTCTGTGGGCTCAGTGTATGACTCATTTCGTGTCTGAGAAGTCCCGCACCCGGTAAGCAGAACTTACTTTCTGTCAGTTGCTCACAGCCTAGATGGAGAGAGGAACTCAGACCTCTTGGGACTCACCTGCTGCCTGTGTAAACCAGTCCTCGCCCCTGTGTTAAAACATATTGAACTAAAGATTAAGAGTGTGTAAGAGGACAAAATAGCCTTCACTGAATTCTGCAAACCATGTCTCTTATCCAGGGGACTTGGGGTGATGGTGCGAGGTTTGGAACGTGTACTGGGAACATTTTGACCAGAAGGCATCTATTGCTTTCTTTGCCATCTTGTTAGAGGGTGAAGATGGAGGAAGACCTTGGTCTTCTGGTACTCTGGTACAGCCAGTGTTCACACTGGGGGCCGATGCCTCATTCTCAACCTGTGTGAGATGCCGAGTGGTCTGGGATTATTATGCATATGTAATTGTAGGGCTTCTGTGAACCAAGCACTGTAGTTCCTGCTGGGCCAGTGGAGAGGATCCCTGGGGAATCTCAGAGCCACCTGAAAACTGGCTTAAGTCTTCGCACAGCCAGCTTCAGAGCTTCTCTAGTCAACAGACTTTCCAGAACATGGGAGTCTTTGTTCGAGCTAAGATTAAGTGGAGAAACATTAGGATTCTGTAGGATTAGGGGTTTGTTTTGAGCAAGTGGGAGCCCAGAGTCAAATGGGGCATGAAGATACAGCCCTGACATGCACAGAGAAGCAAGGCCACAGAAGACAGGCTTCTGCTCTCCAGAGCCTTTGCTTCTTTACAGAAAGGTAGAGTGACATTCCCAGGTCAGGAAGAGCTTTATGAATATCTGTGAGTGCTACCTAAGTCCTGATCCTACCAAATGAGAGTTCACATGGTATGTCTTTGCAGATTTGTTTATTCTTATTTGAAAGGAAGTTATAACAGAAAGGGAAGCAGAAGAAGGGAGAGTTCATCTATCTATTGGTTTCCTCCTCAAGTGATTGTAATAGCCAGAGCTGGGCTGGTCCAAAGCCAGGAGCATCTTATGAGTCCCCTGTTGTGACTGTAGGTACCCAAAGCCTTGTACTGTCCTGTACTGCTTTCCCAGGCCATTAACAGGGAGATGAATCAGACGTGAAACAGTTAGGGCACAAACCGGTACCCAAATGGAATTCTGGAGCTGTAGACAGAGACTTAGCCTGGTGTGCCATGGTACTGGTTCTATCTACATAGTATGTCTTGGTGTACATTCCCTGCATGTATTTTCTAATAATATATGGTAGGGATGTGTGTGTGTGTGTGTGTGTGTGTGTGTGTGTGTGAGAGAGAGAGAGAGAGAGAGAGAGAGAGAGAGAGAGAGAGAGAGAGAGAGAGAAAGGGAGGGAGAAAGAGAGAGATATCTTTATTATTTGTATTTATTACATGTGCATACACAGATTTGTATTATCTCATCAGCTTTTCCCATATTAGCTGAAATTCTACCTCCAGACATTCCTTTGAAGTCTTTGAGCTCCCCCTTCTCCCATCCCAGCAAAGTGGTGGTGAATTCTCATTGAAATTCTAGCTGTCCCTGGAACCATTAGTGCCCTATTTGTTTAACTGGCTTCCTAGCAGGTATTGATATACTTTTTTTTTTTTTTGACTAGTAGCATAGACCTTAGAGAAAGATACGCGAAGAGAAGGAGGTAGCTGGTGCCAGGATACAGAGGGGAACCTTGAACCAGGAAGTAAGAGAGAGTTTTGGCTTGTCTCCTAGTCTGTAGTAGGGGCAGAGGGACCTATAGATCACACCATCCAATGCTGTTAGTTTGGCTGTTAGGCTGTGTGGTCAAAATCAAGACCCTGGGGCTTTGTAGTATTATTTCATCTAATTCTAGTTGACCCACTGTATTTAAGGGTGGCCCAATGCAGGACAGAACTCAGCATGGTTTGCTTAAGCAAGGCTGAACCTAACACCATGGGTGTGCAGGGTATTTGGGCGTTCAGTTTGTTTCCTGGGCCTTTCTTCTAGTATTGTTTTTCTTCAGATGAATTGGTTTCTGGAGCCTCTCAGTTTGTCCCAAGAATGCCAGAATCACCGGTGGGTCATCATGTCATTTCAGCCAATTGAAAAAGCACCGTCATGACCCTCCCTCTTAGCAGTGGTGGGCTCTTGCCCCTCTCCACGCAGCTTCCTTCAGAGGTGAGCCATCAGCCACCTTGTAGCCTTTTGTTTGAGTAAAACAGCACAACAAGGAGTTTTCACTCGCGTGATTCATTCCTTCACCCTGACTGTTAGCTTTTTATCATCAGTGACATCTAAGCATAAACTCTCAACTTGAAATGTTGGTTTATAAGGAAAGAGTGTAATAGTTTGGGAACCAGCCTGAAACACTATCACAGTTTAAGTGTTCAACTCTTTTCTTTTCCTACATATGCACCTGTTTTCAGGCTGTGAACCTCAAAAAATTTCATTGATAGTATGAGGATGATGATACTTAGCTCGTAAGAGTACTGGAAGCATATAAAGGGCCAGGTGTTTGGTCATACGTGCTAACATACGTGCTAACCGCTGCTTGCATTATGCTGTCAAATGCTGTTTATCTCAGTGGTGTGTTCAAGGCATCACTTGAATTAAGTAGTGTCTCAGTTTTATAACCTGACCTCCAGCAAAATTATAGTCTCATTTGCTGGTTTATCCATCTTATTTCCAAAAATTCCATGTGGATGGCTGAATATGATTTAGAAGTATGTGGGTGTTTTTTTTTTTGAGGCATGTAACTAAATTTCAGTTAAAGTTAGTACTCAAAATAATTTATAAAAGGAGCTTTCACACTGTTCACCTGTCAAGCAAGGAGTGCGAAAGAGAATTTACAGCTGGGGGCCTAATAGTGTAGATCCAGGCAGCAAAGCATGCGTTCTCTCAAGTTATTTTGGCAGCTTTTGTGGAAAGTCTGTTGAAAGCAGAGAAGAGAGAGGAAGGTGGCTCACATGTTTTCTTCTCAGAACAGCTCTGAGTTAGAGAGTCGGGCAGCAAGTGGTTCTGTGAAGATGTGATGTTCACGTGCAAATGTTTATTACTTTAATCTTAATATTGTGGTACGTTTCTACTCATCCTGAACCACTTTAGACCACAGGAAAACCATATTCATTGATCACATGGTTGGTAGAAGGCTGCAGGGAAGTAAACCCCCTCCACACACAACCTGCTGTAGAGTTCTTTGCCAAGCACGTGTGTGTTGTTGCCTCTTTCTAGCGAGATAATCATACAGCTCGACTTACGTATCTAGCAAGGCAGTATCATTTTCTTTTATATGGGCACACTTTCATGAGGCACTTTCTAGATTCTGGTTATTTTCAGATTCTTCTGCTACCACCATGTTTGATCGTTGCGATGCCAACAACTCATTCAGAACATAGTGATTAACACATGGTGGCCCGTGTCCTACACGTGTGAACTCAGTTTGGTGCTTTCGGCATCTCTTTGAAGCATGCCCCATCTGTAGCCCTACACTATCGGAGAACAAGCTGAGGTATAGAGATCCAAGGAGCCCAAGGTCACAAGTCTTCAGTGATAGAAGCAGGATTTAAAGTCATGTTGTTCAGCTGTTTGGGCCATATTCTTACCAACTACACTACCGTTCCTAATATTATCCTTTGTGTTGAATATGTTTGTGGCTGTGGATGATGTATGCTGTATGTGCATGCGTTGTATAACAATTTGTTAAATTCTTGGCAGTGTAATTGTTAGGGAAAGAATATATGTAACTGAAGGTTTGGGACCTATTGCCACATTGCATACACCACCCCACCTTCAATACACCGATTCCTCTTCCTGGAGTTACTTGGCAGTGTGAGGTACCACAGAGACTACAAAGTCACACCCACAGAATGTCAATTTGAATGCTTCTGATGATGGTTTAGAAGAGTCGACAGAACTTGGCCCTAGGGACATATTTCAGAAGGCTGAACCACAGCCTGTAAATTGAGGAGCTGTGGGTTTCATTTTTTTATTTTCAAACCATTTTGTAAAATGTGTGACTGTCATGTTACAAGTTCTTACATGTTTGTGGGATACCATGTGATATTTCGATGGCCTGCATACGTCATGTAAACTGTAGTGGTTGCTGTGGATATTAATCTTGCCTTAACTTTCTTCTTTAGGAAGATGACACCATTTCTTTCTTAACTGCATTTGAAATTTGTGTCATCATCAAAGCGATATGTGATTAAAAAAAAGACTTCAATGTAAGTTTATTTTAAAAGTCTGTGTTCCACAGCTGGTAAAATGCAGTCAGTGATAATCCGCACGGAGTCATTGAGAGGATTCAATGGGTTACGGAATGAAAACATCACACTCGTGTCTCCTCGGTGAATGTTCTTGGCTTTCCGTCATCCCTGCAATTGTATCGCTGATAAGTGGTACCCCACTTGCCAGTGTGTCTCCTCATCCAGGAGACCTGCAACTGACCCTGAACATGCCATAGATGTGCTTGATACGTGAATTTCACCCAAGGATCAACGTGCTCCTTCTCGCTCTTTTTTTAAAAAAGATTTGTTTATTTTTATTGTAAAGTCAGATATAAAGAGAGGAGGAGAGACAGAGAGGAAGATCTTCCATCCAATGATTCACTCCCCAAGCGACCACAACAACCAATGCTGTGCCAGTTCGAAGCCAGGAGCCCAGAGCCTCTTCTGGGTCTCCCAAGCAGGTGTAGGGTCCCAAAGCTTTGGGCCGTCCTCGACTGCTTTCCCAGGCTACAAGCAGGGAGCTGGATGGGAAATGGAGCAGCTGGGATTAGAACCCATATGGGATCCTGGTGTGTTCAAGGCGAGGACTCTAGCCGCTAGGCCACAGCGCCGGGTCCGATATGCTCCTTCTCTTGCAAGCTGTACAAGTTGTTTTCACACAATAGCATTGGCTGGATCCTCTTTGGAATGATTGTGCCCCATTGTCACCCAAGGCCTTTGCAGTACTTGTAAAGGAACTCTGTGTGTGTGTGTGTTTAGTATCTTTTCATTTCAAAGGAAGAGCTAGAGAGAATGAGAGAGGGTAGGAGAGAAGAGGAGAGGGAAGGGGAGGGGAGGGGAGGGAGGAGATTTTTCCATTTACTGCTTTATTTCCCAAAAGGCTGCAATAACAAGGGCTGGGTGAGGCTGAAGCCGGGAGCCAGCTTTTTGGTCTGTTGAGTGGCAGGTGGTGGCTGAAGCAGTTTGGTCATCATCTGCTGCCTTGCAGACACATTAGCAGGAAGCTGCATTGGAAGCACAGCGCCTGGGACTCGGATATGGATTTGCAGTATTGTAAGCAGCAGTATAACCCACCGCACCACAGTGACAGCCCCGCAATTCATGTTTTTGAGTTTGTTTACACCATTGCTTCCATCAAGGCTGTTTTTTTATTTCTTGCCTGAAACAGTTCTGCTCTGATAGCTTAGCAACTATTAGAGGGTGTTTTTCTTTTATTTACTTTATTTGGTGAGGTCATCAGTCCATCCATCAATGAAAACTCACATTTGAATGCATCTCTTATAACATTGAAGATATTTTGTTTGCTCATATCTATGGTTTGAACAAGAATCTGTTATTTGAGGCATGTCATGATAGCCTAGTTGCTAAATCCTTGCCTTGCATCTGCCAGGATCCCATATGGGCACCAATTCTTGTCCCAACTGTTCCACTTCCATTCTAGCTAACCACTTATGCCCTAGGAAGGCAATACACAACGGCCCAAAACCTTGGGACCCTGGACCCACACAGGAGACCAGGAAGAAGCGATTGGATCCTGGCTTTGGCTCAGCTCAGCTCTGGCTTTTGGAGCCACTTAGGGAGTGAACCACTAGACAGAAGGTTCCATCCCTCCTCTCTGTAAATCTGCCTTTCCAATAAGAAAATTCTTCGAAAAAAATCTAGTATTTATATAGGAATAAGAATCTATTCCTCCATTGTCATCAGTTCCCAAGGGCTAACGTTGTGTTACAATAGGATAGGCTGCCACCTGCAATGCTGACATCTCGTTTGAGTGCTTGTTTAAGTCCCAGCTGCTCTGCTTCTGGTCTAGCTCCCTGCCAATGCACCTGAGAAAGTCTCGGAAGATGGCCCGAGTGCTGGGTCTTCCTGCCACCCATGTGGGAAACTTGCATGGAGTTTTTGCCTTTGGTCTGGCCATCCCTGGTCATTGTGGATTTGGAGAAGTGAATCAGCCAAGTGTTGGAAGATCTCTCTCTCTCTCTCTCTCTCTCTCTCTCTCTCTCTCTCTCTCTCTCATTCCTGCTTTTCAAATAAGTAAGTTAATTTTCATTTGAAAAATTCAGTTTGCCCGGGCAAGAACTGTGGTTGCCCTTTCTCCTAGGTTCCAGCACTGAATCGGTGGTGGTGCTGGTAATTGACACATGTTGTTGACTTTAGCTTTCAAATGTCTTGCTGCACTGGAATACCATGGTAACAGTGATTATAAATGGAGAGCTCTAATGGATAAGCTCATGTAGATTTCTGCCCTAACCACAAAAGATTTACCAAAAAACCCTGAAGAAACCTCAAATCTTGCAGGGTAATGCATTACACAAGTGCAGAAGATACAAAGTTCCCCGAGAATTTCATTGTTAGAATAAGCTTCTGTGTTCATTGTTGATAATTCTCCTCTAAATGATGCACCGTGGTTTGGATGCTTGCTCTGGGAATTTTGTGTTCTCTGGAACACTGGTGTGCTTGATTTCAGACTGACAAATCAGAACTCTTTCACTAATCTCCTGAGTGGCTTTGGAACTCGATTTTGCAGAATGGTGGAAGAGAGACTTGGAGAATTTGAAGACGTTAAGCAATTTGAGTACAAATTGGGAGTTCTTGGAACGTTCCTCTGGGTCTCATTTTGGCGTTCCCAATGTGTGTTGATAGAATGCAGTTCTATACAATCGAAGCCATTATAGTGGCTGCCTCTCTGTTCTTTGGCTTATCGTTTTCAGGTTGTGGTTTGGTGCCGTTGTTCGAGTTTCACTTTGCGTTTCTTCTTTCTGCTCTTCCTTCTCTTCTGTCTCTCTTTATCTACCCTTTCCCCAATTTCTTTTTACCTAGCAGTGTATTTCACTATCTCGTATGGTGGATTCTGTTGGGCTTTCCCAAGCTTCAGTGGTCCAGTTACTTGTGATACAATGGGAGCTACCAGGTGAAGTACATTAACAATGCTTTTAGCTTCAAGTAACGCCAAATCATATTACAGTGGCTTAAATAAATGGGAGCTCTTATCCTCACAGTTCCACAAGTTCCCAGAGATAGCTAAGGGTTGCCTCTGGCTCACTGAATCAGCAATGTTAGAATCCGTGTCTGTGATCGACCTGATCGTTTGTTCGAACGTTCCCTTTCTTCTAGCAGACACCACTGTTTGCCTTATTTTACAGATCTAGGTTTTTCTGCCATCCCTAATTGTGTGAGGGGCTGGGAAAGAGTGTCAGCTTTTCTAGCCACTTAACTAAGACACAGTAAAGGACACGTTGAGTATGGCTTTGGGGTAATGAAAAACAGTGTCTTCCACGGGTAACAAAGAAGTATCAGGTTAATAAAAGGTCTCATCAATGAAGCATGAAGATTCTTCCAGAGAGAGGCAAATTGAGTATTAGGCGGGGCTCAGAGCATGCTAAGACCATGTCAGCAGAAATATAGTCTGTGCGATGATTGAGTCATTTCTACATGGCTGCTGTGACAGCCTATCATGTGCTTAGTAGCTTCAAGTAACATGTTTATTTTCTCATGGACCTGGAGGTATTCTTACTGGACTGCCTGGGCAGAAGGCCACAAGGCTGGTTCCTACTGGAGGTGGACTCTCTTTCCTGTTGAGTTGCTGGAGGCCCCCTGTATTCTTTGGCTGTGACAGCTTTGTCTTGTCATTCCTCTCTGGTGCTGCCAAACTCAACTTGTACCTTTAATTGAGCTGCACACCTGTCTTCCTCTTATTAGAACGTTGGTGATAAATAAAAATAATATAGGATCTTCTATTCCCAAGATTTGGGTCTAATCACACCTGCCACTACCCTCTCTTTTTTTTAATCACGCAGTGAATCATGTTGCTAGGTTGTAGGGCTAAAACACTCTTAGTGGAGGATTTGTTACTCAGTCTACCAAATAGAATAAGCAGAGAGTATCCCTGTGGGCCAGAGTAAGATATATGTGGAAGGGCCTGGTGTGTTAACCCAGTAGCTAAAGTCATCTTGCATGTGCCGGGATGCCATATGGGCACCAGTTTGTGTCCCAGCTGCTCCATTTCCTATCCAGCTCCCTGCTTGTGGCCTGGGAAAGCAATAGAGGAAGGCCCAATGCCTTGGGACCCCGCACCTGCCTGGGAGACCCAGAAGAAGCTCCTGGCTCCTGGCTCAGCTCAGCTCAGCTCCGACTGTTGCGGCCGCTTGGGGAGTAAACCAGCAGAGAGAAGATCTTTCTGTGTCTGCTTCTCCCTGTAGATCTGATTTTTTTTTTAAAAATAAAATAAGTAAATCTTGGGGGAGAACAAAAGATGTATGTGGAAGAATGAGAGTGCACGTGCCCCAACAAGGGATAAATGGCATTTTATACACATGCTACTTGCTTGTTTTTTTGTACCAGGTTTTTTTTTAAAGTGGGTATCTGAGAAATGCACCATGTTTGTCAACATGGAGTGTTTGCAAACGATGAATGTGATGGCCGTCGGCTTACTTGGATCCGTGAAGCTGTTTAAAAATTTATAATTTTTTAAGGAACACTTAATTTGAAGTCTTCCTTCAGAATGCTTTTTCCTTTTAAAGTGAACAGCAAGGAAACATGTTTACAAACCCTCACATGGAGAGACCAGAATGGAATCCTTCCATTATCATTTTCTATTAGTACAACTTGTCTCATGGTGTTGCTTGGTATTTGGGTTCCATAATGCATCTGAGTTTTAGTTGATGGAATATAATCTTTTATGTAGGTTTCTTGAGGAGAACTCAAGCATCCACACAAAACACACATTTGGTATTTTTTTCCCATAGATAATCTTCAGACTTTTCATAGCCACAGACCGTTTACAACTGTTACGCATAAAAGCCACTGAACAATGTGTTTCTGTACCAAAAGCCTTCCTCTCTTAAGGTAGTTCTTGCTTTATCTTTAACTGACTTCTTCATTGACTCATCAGATATAATTTAAGAATGTGTAACATGCCAGGCACTGTAATGAGCATAATAACAGACAGTAATGTAACTCCATTTCTCATTCTTTGAGGAGAGGAAGCATGCCCTACTCTTGATGGATTTAGTGCCTAACGTAGTGCTTGCGTTAACACTGGCACATGAGAGTTGCTGGTTGAACAGAATTGAAAGTCGATCCCAGATCAACAGAGACCTCCCAGGCAAGGGAGAAGAGACATACAAACAGGAACATAGACCTGCAGCCTTGTGAAACAATGGAAGTGGCAAGGACCCTCCGAATTTACAGGAAGATTTAAGTATCAGACATTTGCTGACTTCTGGAGATAGGAGGAATTCATACCCTATGCACTACAGTACCAGGCACTATGCATGTATTTCAAAACCTGTCCGTATCAAAATAAACTCATCTTTAAAAAAAAAAAAAACCTTCATTTATTTATTTGAAAAGCCAACAGAGATAGAGAGAGGTCTCTCTAAGACTCCTCAGATGTCTTAACAGCAGAGACTGGCGAGGGTCTCATTTTAGGACAGAGGAGCAGGTGGATGGTGGGGACTCAAGGGCTTGGGCCGTCATGGCTGCCTCCCTGGCTATGTGAAACTAGTCATGAATAGAACCTAGGTACTGTGATAAGAGATGCTGTTATGGAAATGCTTAACTGCTACATCAAATTCCTGCCCCATAGAATTATGTTTCAATTTGATTTTTCATTAAACTTTTGGCAATAACCTCTTTTGTATATTTTTTTAAAGATTTATTATTTCTTATTGGAGGTCATTTTTGTACATTTTAAACAGACATAATAATGAAAAGAACACAGAGGAAACTCACACCCAGGTTAAGAGATCATAGGACTCTTGATGTCTTAGAATCGCTTGTGTCTCCATCACAGGCCCTTATCCCTCTCACTGCCTTAGGGGGACTTACCATGATGCTTTTAATTTTGTATTAATGAGTTTTTGAAAAAAAAAATGTTCTGTGAAATTTCTACCACATGTGCATGTATCCCCCAAAAGCACAGTGCTTGATTTTGCCTGCTTTTGAAGTATGTTCATGAATGTGTTTCTTTTCGGATTTTCTTTTGCCACTCAACACGGTGTTTCAAGTTTTAATCATGTAGCTATGTGGTTCTACGGATCATTCATTTTCATAACTGCCATATTTTCAAATGACTATTCCAGATTTTGTTATTCATTTGAGGATCATTGATATTTGCATAATTTCCAGTCTTTTTGTACTCTGGACAGCCACGTTAACAGTCGTTTCTGTGGCTGGTTTCTGGATGATGCAGGCAGAGGAGTTGTCCTCAGAGAGAAATCACTGGGTCACACTTTATGTGTGTTCGATTTTCACATCTTTTTCCACAAGTGAAAGTTTCCATTTATGTTCCCATCATTATGTGAAAATTTCTGCCTCTTCAATCCTTCCTCAAGACTTTTTCTTCATTGTCCCTTATTGGGTATAAAATAGGAAGATTATTTTCTAAAAATTTGAAGTTGTGTTTTTCCTATTAGTGAGGTCACACCTCTTTGCCTATGTTCATTGGCCATTTGTGTGTCTCTTCTGTGACATGCAGATCTTTTGCTCCGTGTTCAGTAAGGATATATGTCTTTTACTTGCTGATGTATAGTTTTTGTTTACTCTGGGCAAGCGCTGTAATTGGTCCTTTTCTTCTAGTTTGCTTCTGAAGCTCTTACACACTTAACATCCTGTGAAAAGTACATTTTGGAAAATTGATTCTTATTTGAAAGGCAGATTTTACAGAGAGAGAAGGAGACACAGAGTGAGAGATCGTTCAAACACTGGTTCGTTCCCCAAATGGCCGCACTGGCTGTAGCTGAACCTACCCAAAGCCAGGAACCAGGCGCCTCGTCCAGGTCTCCCACGTGCGTGTGTGCATGTCCAAGCAGTGGAGTTCTTCCCCTGCCGCTTTCCCAGGCCATAAGCAGGGAGCTGGATCAGAAGTGGAGCAGCCGGGACGTGAATCGGCACCATGCCAGATGCCAATGCTGCATGTAAAGGATTAGTCTGTTTCGCCAACAGCACAACAGCCCGTGATATGCATTGTTCATTTTAAGTTATAATACATCTTTTTGTATGTAATTATTGCTTTTCATGATTTATCTGAAACACTCAACCTGCCTTAGGATCTTTAAAAATACTGTCTTTTTTTTTAATGTGTTAATTCATCTTCCACTATTAAGTGCTTGATATATCTGTGTTTTTAAGTGAGAGTTGGAGTCCATTTTCATGGTTTTATCCCAGTCCTCTTATAGTACTTTGGAAATCCATGCTTTTTTCTACAGATCTGCCCTGCTTCTTTTTTGTGTGTAATAAGTTTTCACCTATGAAATGTTCTGTTTATAGGCTTGCTGGTTGTTTCCGTTGCTCCATTTTTCTCTTCCTATATTTGCATTACAGAATGAATCAGCTTTATTGTTTCATGGGGCAAGTTCCCCAGCCAAGTTTTTCCTTGAGCCTACCTTGACCGCTCTGAGTTGTTAATTTTTCCACATACGTTTCAGGATAAGCTCATCAAGGAAGGCCTCCGAAAATCCTTTTGAGATTTTTTTTTTTTTTTTTATTAAATACAGGTCTCACGGGATAGACACTGGGCACAGTGGTTAAGCAAGTTTATGCATTGCCTGCATCTCATATTGGAATGCTGCAGTTCAAGTCCCAGTCCAGTTTCCTGCTAATACACATCTTAAGAGGCACCAGAGGATGGCTCAAATGTTGTGCCTTTGCCAGCTAGGTAGTAGACCCAGACTGAGGTCCTGGCTCCTGCTTCAGCGTGGCGCAGCCCTGGCTGTGGAGGGCACGTGGAGAAGGAGAGAATAGATAAGATCTCTTTGTGTCTGTCTGTGAATCCATGCCTTTCAAACACATCAAATATATTTATTTGAGAGAGAGAGAGAGAATGTAGCTCAGTTGTGGAATCATTGACATATTTTTAACAATAAATTGCCTTATGTGCAAATATGTTGTTTTCTCTTATTTACATCTTTGTTCAGAAGTTTTAGTAAAACATTTTGATGTTTTTACTTTAAAAAGCACATGCAGGGTCTGGCACTGTGGCTCCTGTGACACTGCCATCTCCTATGGGTGCCGTTGCATCCCAGCTACTCCACCTCTGATTGAACACCCTGGCTAATGACCTAGGAAAAGCAGAAGAAGATGGCCCAAGTGCTTGGGCCACAGGTCCTCACGCAGGGGACCTGGATAGAATTCTGAGCTCCTGGCTCTTGGTTTTGGCTTGGCTCAGCCCTGGCCATTGTGGCCATTTGGGGAGTGAGCCAGCAGATGAAAGAGTCTCTCTCCCTCTCCCATGGCCTCTCACTGCTTTTTCTCTGAGACTCTGACTACCAAATAACTAGTTTTATAAAATCTTTATTTTTTAAAAAAAGAACTCACAATGTTTGTTTCTGCATAGTGTATCTATTTGTTACTCTTATAAACAGTGAGTTAAAATTTTAATTTTAAACTCTTGGTTGCTAATGCATACAAATGCAAGCTTGGTTTCCAAAAACAGAAAAGCGGGTATTCCAATATATTGGAAACTCAAATATGCAATCATAAATGCTGCTTAAATAACATGATGTAGCCATATAGTTGAGTGTTGTGAAGCTGTGAAATCACGAGGGCGATTTCTGTAAAGTGATGGTGTGATATACAAAGTAACTTTTGAATGGGAAAAAGCCAGGTTGAAAAGAGTGTGCGTTGTATATAGTCATTTTTTTTTTAAGAAAGAAGGGGAAGTAAAGCTACATATATGTGTTTACACATATGTGCAAGTATTGATTTGCTTAACTTTGCAAGGAGAAATATAGGATTGATATGTCAAATGGTAGCGCAAAGGTTGACTGGATGGATAGTAATGGAATGGAAAGTGATAATACAAATATGCCTATTTATGCAGTTTTGGTTGTGAGCAATAGATGTGTTTTACTTAATGAAGATAGAATTAAAACCACAAAGAATGAAAATACAGCAAATAAAAGTTTTAATGGAAAGAAGAACAAAATAAAACTAGTTATAAATTAGATAACATAATGAACAAAGAAAGTAACACCGTTTCTAAACGTAGTACTCTGGATATATATTCTTAGGGGCTGTGTTCTAAGGATAAAATAAATGATAAAAACTTCTATTTTACTTAGGTTTACTGTTAGTGTTAATGTTTGTATTCTTTTTTTATTTTATTTTTATTACAAAGTCAGATATACAGAGAGGAGGAGAGACAGAGAGGAAGTGGAGTTGCCGGGATTAGAACCAGTGACCATATGGGATCCCGGCGCATTCAAGGCGAGGACCTTAGCCACTAGGCCACGCTGCCGGGCCCAATGTTTGTATTCTAATTATGAAAATATGTATATGGCAGTTTGAGTAAATAAGTAAATCTAAACTATGTGACTATAAACCACATTTTTTTTTTACTGTGTACGAGATATGACTAAACAAAGGATAAGAAACTGACCTAAAGTGATTTCTATAGGCATGTGGGGGCAATTCAGATGCCTATAAGAGGACTGATAATAGTGATGAGGCAATAATTGAAATATATCTGTATTCTTCCTTCTAATAATTTGTAGATTCTTGCAAAGTTTTATGTATAAAATTGCATGATCTACACATAACGGTTTTTGAGTATTTTTTCCCAATCCTGATCTGTTTCCTATCAACATTTTCATTCGGCCAAACCTTCAGTGAGAAAAATGATCCTCAGAGTGTAGGTGTCAGAACAGCTCTTTCTTGCCAGCAATACTGATTTGCCAAATATTTGCAGCATAAAGAAGCCACTTGTGGTCTTGTCCAAGGGTTGAAATTGGTTTTAATTTCTCAAGAGTAGAGAATCAGAGGAAATGAGACCTAAATAAGGAACCATTCGCTGAGACCAGCAGGTGCCTCTCCAGAGTGGTGATGTTCAATGTGCAGTCCAGATCACAGAACTGGTGAAAAAAAAACCACAAATCTCGTCTGACCCAATATTTTCTTAGTCAAGAAACAGAATGGGGCTTCTAATCTGTGTTTTAACGAGCTTTCTGAATGGTTCTGATCTACACTGGAGTTTGAGAATTACAGCTGCTAAAAACTCTGGGTGAAAAACAAAAGGATCTGATTATTTGAAAAGATAAATTCATGTTTTCTGTGTCAACAAGCCTTTAAAATGTAGTAAAGCCAAATGACTTATTACTTACTTGCAGTGGGCAAGGAGTTAGAAAGCCCCTACAGTTATTTGAGAATACGAGATGAGGAAAACGCTGATGATACAATTGTATATATATATGTGTGTGTTTTATATCTTTGTGTATTATATATATATATACACATATATATGTGTGTGTACAAATATGTATGTGTGTAATATATATATATATATACAATATATATACGCAATATATACATTGTATATATTGGTACACACATATATATTGGTACACAATATATATACAGGTACACATATACAAATACCTGTGTCTATGATGACATGTGTAGATATTCATTAGGATCCCAGATAATTCATTATTTATCGTTGGAATACATGAACATTATGTTAGTATTCAGCAGAGAGTAGAGAAAGTGGCATTATGGAGTATTTTTACCTGCACATATACATTCACACTTTTATATATTTCTAAATGATTGGTGTGAGCAACTAGCAGTTTCATCAAACTCCCTTACCAAGAGAATGAAGTATTTGTAAGTGGAAGTAGCCTTGCACTGAACTTTGCCAGAGGACGAAAGATGTTACCTGCCTTCCTGACTTTCCACAGAACAGCTCAGGGGAGAATTAATCTTAGGGCATCCTGGCATGGTGAATGGCATGAGGGCTTGGCACAGTGGGTTGTCAGGGGGATTTGTTCTGGAGATATTTCCAGGCCAGTTCATACTACCATTGGCTAGCTATAAATCTTGAAAGGTGGAGAGTGGGAGTGAGAATCCAGGAACCACAGAACCCTACTATTTCACGATTGTGTAGCTCAGAAAATCCCCAACATCTGGCTCACGTGTGCCACCAGGAAATATGTGCTTTACCCTGGCAGTCAGCCTTTACCGCCTGGCTGTGTGTCACTCCAGCAAAACACTGCCTGGATGTGCTGAGAATTTAATTCCCAAGTGGAAATTCTTCATGCGCATCACACTGAACAGAAGAAACTTTTGTATGGTACTTCCTAGTGAATAAGAGAGTTTGACCTTATCGGAACCAACCAACGTCAAGATGATGGGATGTCGCACTGCCTGGCCTTCTGTTTTACACAAGCTGAATTAAATCTGTAACAATATTGAGAGAGCAAGGAGGGGTATCTTTACAAAGGTTGTGAATACACTGTTCACTTTAAAAAAAAAACTTTTATTATGGAAATTTACAGAAATTGTCAAAAGTAGAAAGAATAGTTATAATGAATATGCCCATCATCCAGCCTTAACACCACTTACTCCTTAATAATAGAAATAAATATATCTATTCCTAGTGAGCTTTTGAGTTAATAACCTTACCAGCTCTATCCCATTAGAGAGAATCTCCTCTTTTATGGGGATTTGGCTTAGAATTCTACGCATTCATTGTGGTGGAACAAGGCCATGTAGTTTCTTTGAACTCTTCTCATCCAAATCTTCAAGGAAAAAGATTTCTTTATTACTCCTATTTCCTAAAGAAACAACTATTGTTGAAATACTTGACTCATTTCCATGAAATCTATTTCTTACATTTTAAGGTGCTGAAATTTCAAAAAAAAAAATCACATACACCCCAACTACTTTTGAAAAGCACAAACGTGAAGGCTTTCCTGAAGCAACATTTTCAAATTTGGGGAGTCTTATTTTATTATTGACTTTACATTATAAAATCTGATTCTGGTTCCTCCAATAGCAATTGATTCCATGTGATCTTTGTTTAAAAATTCGATCTATGTGAAAATAATTGCAAACCATGTTGTAATCAAATATCAATTCCTGAGTTAAACAGAAATCATGATACAGGAGTATAATTAAGCTTTAAGGTATGAAGTAACCGCTTTGATCAGCACGTGAAGCGTGGCAAGTAAAAGATAGTAAGTGTCAGTAACTCTCTTGTATCCTTTCCTAACTGATCCTGGAATATTAAATTTACACATGAAGTGCCATCGGAATCTCTCTTTTGTGGCTCCATGAAAGAGCCTCTGGGGCAAAGGAGTAAATCAACATCAATATAGGTTTTCATTGTTATGATGTCTACCAGTGCACACCTCTGTCTACTGATCTCCAAGGCTTTCCTGAAAAATACCTCCTGATTGCAAAAGTAAATGCGGCATGTGGTGACAAGGTGACAGAGCATCTCTTGTCTTTTTTTTTTTTTTTTTTTTTTTTTGCCATGGACACCTTCTCTATTTAAAGGGTTGTGGGAATTCAGTGGTTTGGACCACGCACTGGGAGCTGCTTTCTGCAGAACTAGTTGGGATGAAGATTCTACAAGACTCTCGCTGGGTTCCAAGGGCCCCGTTTTCTACACCACTCTGGCTCTCGGCTAAACCCAAGTCTTTGACCTTGAAATTCCACCTTTCCAAGGACTCCCGAGTTAGCTAGGCACACTTCTTCCCAAGGATGGAACCACACACACCATCAGGGGTGAACTGTGTTGATAAGACAGAGGGAAGCTCAGCTTTAACGTTAAATTCCTATAAGATGTTGTTTGTATGAAGTCTGACATTTCAGTATGCTGGAATAAACATGTTTGTCTAGTGAGTTACTAATTTTGAAGTGGCTAAATGGCTTCAGATTGGTTATGTTCTCAGCGCTTTGGGAATCATTCTTTTATGTGCTCGGTAGAATGGAAGGACAGGGATATTTTGAAGTGATTCTTTGAGCAGCACAGGCTTAGACAAGCCACAAGGTGCCAGTCATTTGCTGAACTGCTGTCCTATGTCTGGTGTATGCCACGTGTAGATTAACATTTACTAAATAAAGCAGATATGTTAAGGGCTAGTACCATGACCTAAGAGGCTAATCCTTCACCATGTAATGCCACCATCTCGTATGGGCACCGGCTCATGTCTTGTCTGCTCCACTCTCAGTCCAGCTCCCTGTGTATAGTCTGGGAAAGCATCAACAGAAGACATAGGCCCTTGAGTTCCTGCACCTGTGTGGGAGGCCTGGAAGAAGCTCCTGGCTCCCAGCTTCGGATCCGCTCAGCTCTGGCCACTGTAGCCGTTTGGGGAGTGAACTGGTGGGTGGAAGACCTTTTTTTTTTTATATCTTCTGTCTATGAATCTGCCTGTGAAATAAAAATAAACACATCTTAACAAAAAGAAAAGAAAGAAAAAGAAACAGATGTGTTCTTGCCCTTGACTGTAAGAACCATCCATATGGGCCATTGCTAATTCCCTGGGAATGTTTTCCTGCTTCTTCCATCTGCAGTAACTCTCATAGTGTGTGAACATAATATTTTCCCCGCCTTCCATTTACAAAGCTGTGGTTTTTCAGTGATCATGAAGTGAGTGATAGAAAACCATGCACAAAAGTGGTGTGCCCATGGCTTGGTGCACACTGTTTGGCCAACCTTGGTGACCACATATCATGCTTGAAAATGAACTTGATGGTAGAAAGGTTATGCGCTTCCACATTAACACTGAGATGGCCTTCAGGTATTTACATTCAAGTGTTTATCTTGAAGTGATTGTAGTTTCATAGGCACTTGTGAGAATTATTACAGAAAGAGTTCTTGTGCGTTTTGTCCAATTCTCCCAACAGCAGCGTTCTTGAAAAGCTGTAGCATCGTATCCCAATAATCAATCTTGCCTATATAAAGTTTTCTGTTTGCACCAACAGTCAAGACACCGCATGCCGTTGTGCCTCAGTGTTTGTGGAAGATTAGTCCCAGGACCTCCCAGTCAAGATAACAAAACCAAGGGTTACTTAAGCTCCTTAGATAATATGTTCTAGTATTTGCATACACCTGCTGCATATCCTTCTGTGTACTTGAAATCGTCTCCACCATGCTTGTAATGCCACCATAGTGTAAATGCTATATGTAAATGTTTCTAAGTTTATATGCAGTTACGTGTATTTGTATTTCCACAGCCTGTGTTGTATTTAGAGAATGAAGTCCTAAATACCGTCTTGACATGTTCAGTGCAGATGCAGTTTTTTTAAACAAATATTTTCATTCCCAGGTTGATTGACTCCTCTGATATGAGTGGTAGAGTTATGGTGGCTGTCTTTATTTGCAAGAATAGCTTCGTATCTTCTGTCCCTCTTGCATTAGCTGATTGGTTTGTTCCCCTGTCACATCACTGGCCTTCCTGGCAACCGCTACTCTACCTTGTCTTTCCCAGGTTTTTGTTTGTTTTGTTTTTTGTTTGTTCGTTTTAATTTCAAAAGCATATGTAGGTGGAATTAATGTTGTCTATAACCTATTTGGGTTGGCTTTTTTCCCACTCAGTGAAATTTCCTGGAGAATCATCCAAGTTGTATATATCAATACTTTGTTGCTTTCCATTGCTGAGTAATATTGCATATGGTATGGTATTCCATAGAATGCTCCAGTTCGTTTTAATCATTTACTTCCTGAAAGGCATCCGCGAAGGTCACAGCTTGTGCTTCTGTAAATTAAAATGTGAACATTTGCTGGCAGACTTTTGCATGGTCATACATTTTCACATCTGTCCAATTGTATTAGTAATACAATTGTTGAATCATAGGATAAACATAGGTTCAATTTCATAAGAAAACTATTTTCCCGAGTACTATATTTTTTAACGTTGTTAACAGCAAATCTGTGATATAGTTCCTTTACATTTTTGCCAGCATTTGTTGTCACTATTCTTTTATTTTTAGAATTCAGATCAGCATGTAGTCACAATTCTTTGCGGTTTTAATTTATATTCTCCCAAAGGCTAAAAATGGGAAACATCCTCCATGTGTTTGTTTACCATCTGCATATTTTCTCCAATGAAATGTTCATTCGTATTATTTTCCATTTTTAATTGACATGTTTGTTACTGTAGAGTTTTTAATGTAATTAAGAAACTTTTTGTTGTTTTATTATTATTATTATTTCCCATGATAGGGTTTTGTAGGTATAGTGTCCCCACTGAACTTTCTTTTTGCACGTTCTGTCCCCCGTCTCCCCCATCACTACCTCCCCCCATGTTGTTAGGATAGTATTATTTTAGAATACTATTATTCTTCAGTGTTACCATTGACTTTTAAGAATTTTTTAAAAGCTATCTGCTAGTTCTTAGTTGCATATGTGATTTACAAATGTTTTCTCCCTGTCTCTCCTTTTGATTCTTTTGTAATGGACTTTCATCAAGCAAAATAGTTTTGATTTTGCTTTATTTTTGATGAAGTCATTGTTATCTTTTACATATCATGTCTTTTTATACTGAGTCTAGACACTCAGTATAACTAATAAATCCATCTAACCACTAAATCTTAATATCAAGTAAAAGTTTCTTATTACTTCCTTCCTTATTATTCTTCCAGCTATTCTAGGACCTGTGTTTTTTTCATCCAAATTTGGAGCAGAGGGTGGAAGTCGTACTTCCATTTAAATCCCTTTACCTTTCTCAGTTTTAGCTCCCCTTGTCCTGAGTAACAGAAGGTGTCATAATCTATATTTGATTGTATTTAATTCATCAAAATGAGTGCTAAAACTCATGAAGAAAATGATGCTCTACTTTATGTATCAATAGTTGTACTGTTTATCTTTTCCCTTCATAGTAGTCTAGGATTCTTCTATTGTTTCCTTTTTGTTTGAACAACTGTCTTTGGCAATCCTCAAAGGTGGATCTGCTAACACCAACTTCTTTATTTTTCTTCAGCTAAGAATGTTTGTATTTCTCCTTTATTTCTGAAGGATGATTTCTTTGGGTATAAAATTTATCATTGACAAGCCTTTCATTTCAGCTCTTGGGATTACTGCTTTCTGTCCTATGTGGATATAGACCAAAAAAAAAAAAATCTTGCTGTTAGCTTGATTGTGAATAACATTTTACAGCATCTATGTAGATCAAATTATCAAACGATTACTCCTTAAATACCAGTAATTTGTGCTGATAGCTTGAAAAACCTTCAGGAATATTCGCTTTCATTTAAGAAGTATATCCTTTCTCTTTGGCTGCTTTCATGACTGTTTTATTTTTTTAAAAGATTGATGTATTTTTATGTGAAAGAAGAGTTACATGGAAAGAAGGAGAGAGGGGCTTTTCCATCTGTTGGTTTACTCTCCAAATAGCAGCATAGCCAAGACTGGGGCCGGTTTGAATGCAGGAACCAGGAACTTCTTCCAGGCCTTCCATGTGCGTGCAGAGGCCCACAAACCTGGGCTATCCTCCACTGCCTTCCCAGGCCATTAGCAGGGAGCTGGATGGGAAGAGGAGTAGTCAGCTGGAACATGAACCAGGACTCCTATGTGATGCTGGCACTGCAGGGCACGTTGGGATTTATGTCATCAAAGCTCCAGCCCTTGTTTTTATCTTCCATCTTCAAAAATTCAATCTCTGTGTAGACTTTTTCTGGGTTGTCTCAGAATTGATTTTACAAAGTATAAGTAGATTTGTATCTTTGCCAAATTTGGGGGAGTTTATATAGCCATTATTTCTTCATAGCTTTACACAGTCTTCAGTTTTACTATCTTTTCTCGCTCCTTGAACTCTGAAGACACACGTATGTTGGATCTTTTGACGTTGTCCCAGATGTTTCTGAGGCACTGTCATCTCTTCGTTCCAGCACATTTTCTATCAAGAATGGGTAAATTCTGTTGCTGCCTTTAAGTCCATATTGAGGCTATCCAACAAGTTTTTAACTTTCTGTTTTTTTTTTTAATTCTAAAATATCTGTGCCATTTTCTGATAAACTTAATTTCTCCGTGGAGATTTTTTCCATTTTTCTCTCCATGAGTTCTGCGAGAATTTCTGATTATGGGAACATTTTTGTGACCTTGCTTTGAAATCCCTTTCGGATCGTTCTGATATCTCACTCACCTGATTCATTTGGGTGTTGGCATGGATTGCCTTTTTTCTTTCATGTTTTATTTTATTGGATCTTGGCTAATGAGCATATTTTAAATTAAATCCCAGACATTTTGTCTATTATGCATGAACCATCTGATTCCTATCTTTTGGTTTAGCTTCTGGGTCTTCTCTGTTTCATTGGGCTGTGATGGCAGTTAGCATATCTGGTACCAGTGGTTCCTGCTGGTATTGCTCAAAGGGCTAGAATGAGTAAAGTAGGGTGGCTGGTAGTAGGTGTCTATTAGTAGGGGTTGAAGATATTCTCTACTAGTCACCCCTGAGAATCTAAGAGAATATCAAAATCATGGAAGCAAAGAAGATTCCTAGACTGGGTCTCCTATATACCCCAAGTATCCAATTAAAAATATATCACTTTTTTTTCTTTGATGCCTAGATTTTTAATTTTTGTGTTACAATATTTTGTGAAGTTCTGAGCCTAAGTCTATTCTTTCTTATTGAGACTAAAGTTCCCTTGAAGTTACTGACATTGTGATTGACAAAGTGACCTCAGGGGTACAGAGTTTTGTTCAGGTTGATGTGTAGTCATCTGCCGAGTGGGTCCCATGTGCTTCTGATTCTGTGTGCGAGTGGTTCTCGCACCTGCACTCCTGTGATCTTTCATTCTCTCCAGGATGCCCTTTGGTAAGCCATGGTGCAGCTGACATAAATCACGTGGCTTTGCCACTCAGATGTCTTCATGTGAGTGAGTGACCTGCCACGTTGAAGCTTCTTCTTGGTGCATGCGAGTGGCATACCTTGTTGGATGGACAGTTGTCACATTTAGCAGAACACTGGACCGATTTCAGGATGCTTAGTGTTTGTTTGGGCAATGAGTCCCATAGTTCTAGAGAACAGCTTTTGTGAAGTGGCAACTTATTGGCGAATGGGATGCTGTGGGGTACAAAGATCAGATAGTAGGATTCACGGTGATACGACAGAATCCTAATTTTACAGATTTCATAAACCTGTGTGAAAGAGTGGAGGGGGAACAGTATCCAGTGAGTAGGATTCTGTGAAGTGTTGTGGCACAAGGAAGCTCCAATCCATATATGAAATTGGAGTTCAAAGGATTATCAGAGTAACAAAGCACTTTGTGCGCAGCAGCCACGGCCCCCTTTTTCTTATCTCATGATCTTCTGAACAGCTGAGCTGGGTCATGTTGCCGTGGCCGGAATTGGCACATCACTGAAGCTGTCTTGCTGGATAAAGCTCATGGCTACAGTATGGAAATGCAGCACAGCGCTGTTCACCAGACCCTGTGGTTCCAAAGTATTGAGGGTTTGTTTAGTCATCTTAATTTTCTATCAATTATTCTATAATTTAACTAAAGAAGATTTCCTTTTTCCTTCAGGGAATTCATTTCTGACAGTTCCTCACTTATTTTTTTTAATTAGCTTGACTGATTTATTTCTCTCCTTTTCTTCTCCATAAATGAATTTATAATTGATGTGGGTAGAACAAACTACGCAATTTATAGTTTAGCAATATTATGAAGTTATAATTTAAATTGGGAATGGCAGAAACTAAATGAAAACATTCGGAAATAATTCGGGCAGAGCTGGATTGTTGCAATACTCAGTCATTGAGGGTTTGTGCTTCACACCCTAACTCAGATGACCTCTGCATATCCATGGACCTGTTCTCCCCTGGAAAAAATCTTAGATATTTTATGTAAAGCCGAAGTCTTGATGTCTCAATTAAAATCTTATATTATTTGAAGAAAAAATCTCTTGATATAACCAGTTGACGTTGGTTCCGTAAAAATATGATGAAGCTAGCAGTAACGCTTGTGTATCCAAACAAGCTGTGTGTATGAGATGCTGTTCTAGAGAGAAACATGCACCTGCCTTATGACCTAGACACTCGTATACCAAACATCAACACCTTACAATGAATAGTGCCTCAAATTGTGAAAGATTTACCCGACGTTGGCTGACATGGTAAGGAAGAATGAGATGTGGTGTGTGTGTGTCTGAAGTAAACTCCCTGTACAAACAGACCCAAGTACAGAAGATGATGTTGGTTGTTTCTTTTTGTTTTGTTTTTCATTTTTGCTGGCCTAAGCCCTCTGACCACAACAGAATTTGGTTTATTTACTAGTTGGCACTTATTTGGATATTAAATTGATAGTGCATCTCTGCCTGCATTCATAAAAGCCTCTATCGATAAGATAAAGAGAATATTCTTTGTTTTCCATCCTGAATCACTTATTAAAGAGGAATGGAGTCAGCTGGAGAAACACTAGGCTGGAGACTACATTTGATCTTTACAAGTTGGAATAACAAGAGTATACGAAACTGTTCAGAACCTGGCACAAGTGTGACTTTGCTGGACCAGGGACACACTGGGCAGAGGGAATCTTCATGTAAAGATCACCCTGATAGGAGCCGTGTTTCATATGAAGATGCAGAACTGAGAGAGAGAGAGAGAGAGAGAGAGAGAGAGAGAGAGAGAGAGAAATTGTCCAATGATGTATTTTTAAATTTATATGTAGCTTTGTTGAAAGAAAAAAACCCAGCACTGAAATAAAGATCTCCTATGGCAGTGGAAGAAAGGTAATTCATAGGAGAGACTGTATTTTGGAGTTAGCAAATAAATAGAATCAAAAACACCCCAGAGAAACAAGAAAGGGAGTAAACCATGCCTCTGTAGAGACAATTTGAACTGAAATGGGGCAGTTACTATGCCTGTGGAATAAAGTTAAAGCTGTTATGTGACTTCTTTAGTCCCTCTGGAAGGGATGCATGGAGCTCAGAACCTGCCAAAATTCTCCAGGAATTTTGAAATGTCTCCTGGGGTTTTGAATGCTGTGCAATGAAAGCAATTTACCAGAAAGTTGCTGGCCACCCACCTGCGTAAGTTCTAGATTTCTAGACCTGCTTTGTAAGGTTATATGATTTTTTAAAACATCCTATTTTATCAATAGTCTTGACTGTGATGTCCTCCACTGCCCCCAAAAGACCGAACAACCGCATCATACTCCCTGTTGTAATCAGTGTTCCTGGGTCAGACTTAGGTTTGTAACAAACTGTGGAGGACTGGATTCTCCTATGGGGTTGCTTGTAAGAAAACTTGCAGTCAGTGTGAATGTGCTAGCCTGCATGATGAGTCCACTAGCTTCTATCCATGCCCTCATGCATCTGTCTCGTTCATCCAAAACTTTGACTCCTAGATTGTTCAGAGTTTTGGGGAGATGCACTCAATTGGCTAAGCCCTCCAAAGACTGCAGGAAAGCTTAATATTCTACTGTTTTGATGTCTGAGGCAGTACTGTTTATGACCCCAGAAAGAGTTCAATCTCAACACTCCTTGGGGTCTAGCTATTTATTAAGTGTGAATAAAAACATTTTCAGGATAGTGGCTAGGGTTAGATTCTAAGTACTTCTTTTCAGGATAACCAATATCCTGATACACTGACTAAATACATATGACTGCTTACCAGCCCTAAATATGAATCAATAGCTTCACACATATCAGGAGGCACAGCTTCCCCTCTCTCCTCCAAGCAAACGGGGCTGATGTCCCCCGTCTTTGTTCCAGCCATGGACAGTGACCCTTGGCACAATGTCAGATCTCCGGAGTTTAGACCTGCTGTTGGCCCTTCTTTGTCTTTTCATTTGACCTTCAGGATTGCATCTGCTTGCCTGCAGTTCCTCCCTCGCTTCATTTACCCAGTGCCATTCCATGCTGTTCAGCACCTCTCACATCCCTCGTGAGCACAAACAGCTCTGACATCAGCTTTCTGCCTCTTTGACTGACAGATTTACTATGCAAAGGTTGCTGAGTCTCCCTTTAATCTTTTCCTTTCAAGTTGGGATGAAAGGGAGGCCTGGAGGACACAGGTGGGCAGAGACAGGATGGTGCCAGGTATTTCCCTGTTGACTTTCCTGAACATTTCCTGGGTCTGCCTGTGAGTTGGGATTCTACCCTCTCTGTCCCACCTGTATCCACCTATCCCTTGACTCACAGTTGGGTTCTGTCCACATTCTGCAGCTCCTAGGCACTCTGTATTCCTGCCCACCGGACTGACCCTCCTATGGTCTTCCGGAGAGGAGGGAGGCTCCATCCCTCTATGGCAGAAGAGTTGGTGAAGGTAAACCCATTCCTGCAAGCCCCTTTGAATCCATGCCTGAGGGCACAGCCCCTGTGCCCTGAGCACCATCAACCACACTTATGCTTTCAAAGGGAACGAAAACATCCAAGCCATTGCATGGCCCTGCACAGAAATAAGGAATGTGGGTTTTGAGTAGTACTGAAGGGAAGATGCTTGGTCCCTGCTCAATTCATGGAATGTGGTTTTCGCAAAAACAAACGATGTATGGATTGTAATGTTTTACACCAAAATAGATTTGTCTTTTAATTCCATTTGTCCATGCCCACTTTGAAGTGTGCTTATATGTTGTCCATAAGATGAGGATAATTAGGCAGTCGAAGGAGTTCAGGATTAGGAAGGCCAGGGTATTTAGCAAACGTTTTCAGCACAGAGAAGACTCATGGATGGCCTATCCCATATCAGGAGTTCTGCTAGAAACCTGGAAAGTTGGTAGTAGCCATGTGGAGTTTGCAGTCAATTCTGAGAATTGTGTGTTAAGAGTACACACACACACACACACACACACAGTACTTTAAAGCCATGTAAGGACCTTACCAAGAGATTCATGCAGATTCCAATGGCCTGAAAGAAATCTGATTTTTTTTTCCCCTCAGCAACAGTGAAAACACGATTCTTTTGTAAGGAAGAATTTTCCAGCATTGGGAACTACTGGCGTATTTATAGCCCCTTTTGCGTCAACTTGTCAAACAGCGTCATTAACACGGCCTGCTCTCTAGATGCACCTCAAGCTTGGTGCAGGCTGTGGCGATACTGAAACCAGACATTCTGTGGCCGGTCTCCACTCCAGCCTAGCGGGGCACGCTGGGCGCTAAACTGCCTGCAGTGTACTGTTCGCTCAAATGCCCCGAGTGAGCCAGGAGACAATAGCAGTGCTGATTCTCTGGAGTCCAGCAATATTTTTCTGGCCAACTGGTGTCCGTGTAGATTTCCAGACCTTGGAACAAAACGTCGGTAGCTGATCAAGAGACTTCATTGTATGCTCTCATTTGTGCTTTTGAATGGTGATAATGATGTGCAATTTTTGAGACTCTTAATACACCTCAAGGAGTAGATTGTTAGCATTTTTGTTGCATAATAGCCTGTCAGGTCTAATTTGGAGGAGTGTAACAATGCTTAATGTTATTGGGTACTCCGTGTTAACAGAAATGTGCACATCAAAAAGGACTGAGACATGCTATGTTTCAGAAAAATGGCATTATTACAAATGAAACCGCAAACAATATTAAAGAGTATGAAGAGAAGACCAACAGAAAGCCAGTCTTAGCAATGCCACTAACTGGACCTAGGAGTGCAGCCAAACACCGTTGACTAGGGTGAATTAGCTCCCATTAGCAGTCAAGACAGTTTGACTTTGTGCACAGCTCCACATGACAAAGCTCAGGGGTAAGAAATATATGATGTTGTTCATGAAAAGTCACTGGTTTCTAGTTTGCTTTATATTGGTAGCAAGGTGTTAGGGCTGTGCTGCTATACAGCTGCATGTCAAGCTGTCTTCTGTTTAGATAAACAGAACTTTATTCTGGGTGTGTTGGATGAGCCTCTGAAATTTGCATCCGACATGATTGCCTTTAACATGGGATAGCACCCTAAATCCCAACTCACAGTGAGAGGGCTGGATTTTGGGGGCTGGTACTTTTGCAGGAACCAGCAAAGCTCCTTTCTAGGAGGCGAAGTGTGGCCTGAGTCTTTTTGAGTCTCTGTGGTTATGCTCAGAGCTCAGAGGTCAACAGGGTAGAGTGGTTAACATAGACAGCAATATGAGGATATATTAGGAGGTTTAAAGAACACTGAAGTTAAAAGATCAGCTTATTTTGATACAAAAGAGCTTGGAAATTCGTGCGTCGTTTTTCCCTACTGTATGTTTTCTGTGAGCTTTTTGGAGACTCTTCATCTGGGCAAATTTTAATTTTTTTTCACCCAAGTACAAGCCTTCTAATTCCATTTTCCATGAAGGTTTTGAATGCTGTCATATACGTGAAGGCATTGAAGTGCCATACATCTAGAAATGGCTAATAGTGGGGCCTTCCTGGCAAGATTGTGGCAGGGCACAGTGAGAAATTGGGGTTTAACAGTTTTTTAAATTGGCCTTAAGTCTCCATTGCACACACTGAAGGTACCCACAGGCTTTTTACCAGTAAGTGATAGCATCTGTATGTATTCAGGAGAACTTGGGTGGCAAAGCAAGAAACTTTCATGAAACCAGCAGAGGTGCAATGGCTAAAACCGGAAGGTCCCATGTGGCAATGGGGAAGAGGAGTAGGAACAGAGCACAGAGCTGCCTAGGAGAGGCCTCCATCCTAACCTTCGTCAGCAAAGGGTACTGAAAGACTAGGGAGGCCTGGCGTATCCATTGAAGGAGACCAGACACTGAAATCAGTAGTACATTGTAGGAGGTGAAAGCAGCTATACCTCTCATGCCCTTTTAGACTTTGAGACCTGCCATCTGGAGGTTTTTCTCCTGAACTCATGGACTGTTGACAGGAGGATGTGTTCAAAGTTTATAACGCACAGTGGTAAGCACTGTCACCTTACTGGTGTCACTGATAGAATCATGGCTGAGAAACAATCCTAGAATGCAAGTGTTAGTACGTATCTACTGCACAGATGCTGAAATCGGGGTCCAAGAGGCCAGGTGGTTCACCCAGTACTTGAACTGTGGATGTGTAAGTGTTAGACCCTAGAAGCCAGCCTTGTTGCTTCGGTAGCCACTGCCTCATGGAAACATTGGTCTGCTTCCCCTTAGGTAGATCCGAACTCTCTCACTGCTCACAGCAACTCTCCCTTCTCCTGATTCTCTTACCTTGCTGATGACAGTTATCTTTTCTTGGCTGACAGAAGTAGAAAACGGAGAAGTCCTAGCCTTCTTTTCTCCCTCCCACTTGCTAACCTTGCCCTGGTTCTTTTCTTCCTAAGTTCTCCAGGGTTGAAGCATCACTTCACTGTGAGTCAGGCCCTCGTCTCCAGCCCTCTGTGCTTTGCCAGTCTATGAACTAATTGTCTCTCTTACCTGCTCCGTGTTCTTGTCAGTTCTTTAAAGGTAGGGTCTGTGTTTTATACCTTTTGGATACTTCCTGTTCTACAACATTCGCTGTGACTTGGCAACACTAGAAGCTTATTTACTGATGGACTTTAGAGAAACACTTTATAATGACACTTTTTATTGTGCTTTACTCTTTATTTGTGAGTTAACCCAAATCTGGAGTATAGTTGGGGGTGTACTGTAGACTTGTCAGCAGTTTTATGTGAGTTCTAACTGGAAAACAAACAGTGAAATCAATTGACTGAGGATTGGTTTCTGTTCTCAAAAACGTTCGAATGTCTGGGAAAGTCTTGGCAAAAAGCATTTGGACGTCATACGTGGCTCAGGTCATAGGCATCTCATGGGTCAGTGGGGTGTGCAATGGTGTAAGTCTCCAGTTAGCAACCCCCCCTTGTATCCTATGTGGGAGCACTGAGGACATGTCCCAGCTTCACGGGATGGAAGTTGGATTCCCAGACATTCCTCAAAGAAAAGAGTCTTTCTCCTTTTTTCCTCTTATATTCCCCATCCACTTGGAATTTTCAAGTTACATGTGACAGTGTCTGGATTTTAAATTAAGAAGGGAGAGAGTTTCATATTAAATTACTTGAAAATTTACAGACTTTCTTTTTCATAATGAAGAAGCACAGCTTTATTTACAAGCAAAGTTTTAATTTTTCTCAGCTTTTCTCAACTCTGTGAGTGGTCATTTTTAATCATAGGATCTGTTTTTTTGCCTTTCCAATTATTTCTTGAAGCTCCTTCTTTGGTGTCCTTTGGCAGAAGGTACTATTCCTCCTAATCACTAGGACTGTGGGCAGAAGATAGGCCTAAATTTCCATGTTGCCAAAACTTACTAATTTGGATTCCACTGCTTTAGATTTGTGGTCATTTTAGCTGGCATGAACACTGGCATTGAGCAAAGTGTTTGGCCTGTTAGATATAAGATCTTCATGTTTTCCTCCCAGGGAACTATAAGCTGTTGTACTTGACAGTCATGTAAACTGAGACACAAGGGTGAAAGAATGCTTCAATGTATTCCTATTCCTCTCTGTTCAGGTTCCCTTGGCAGCACATGCAAAGCCAACACCTGTTTAGTAATTCCCAAATAGTCCTCACTTTGAACTCTAATCTGATGTGAGTAAGGTTTTCCTATCCTCTGTTCCCCACCCTGACCTCTTTCCTTTTTATTCTAGCTCTGAAGTTACCCTTTTCTATGCCAGCAAGGCTTTAGGCAATCCAGAAATTGTTTATGGACCTTTGTCATCCTAAAATTAGATTTTGACGTTGTGGCCATTTCTGGTAGGACAGAGAAGAAACCCATGTAGTCTCACCCTCTTTGCAGGAGATCATGTCACCTGTAGCCAAAACTCCGGCCAGAAAGTGCTTAGTTGAACCACTAGCTCCCCGGGAATTGGCAGGTTTCCAGGTTCATCTTGGAATCCTGTGCACTGTGGACAAGTTCAGGGAGTTTGCTGTCAGCCATAGTGGCTCAGGAGGATGTTTCCACTGTGGATCCTTCCGTAGGGTTGCAGAAGAGCACTAAGTGAGGCCAAAAATGGCTTTGGATCTTTGTCTCAAGCTTAGCACATGGTGTGGGTACATTTGGGGAAGAATGAGTGACTTTGGAGATTTCATGAAGACTCTAGCCCTCTTGCTCCATCCCCAAATATAGAGATGCTGTGTACATACACACACACACACACACACACACACACACACACACACACACACACACCTCTGAATTCTGTTTCAGGGGCCTTTGGATTCTCTGACCGCTATCTGTCAAGTGCAGGAAATAGTACTCCTATGCTAGAACCCACAATCTTACAATGAATATCACATAAGTTTGTGTAGCATAATATGGCTAGTGCATTGTTGACAGAGAGCGCAACATATGTTCACATACCAATTCATTGGATAGGTGTATTTTGCCCTTTAACAGATGCAAAATAATAGGAATTAATTATGGCAATAATAATCATGACAAAGTTGTTAAATGCTATTGTTGATGTTTATTATTTGCTGTTTCAGGCACTTGTTAGCAGTTAACTTCTTTCATAACATCCTTTTGCGGTAGATACCATGACTAGCCCTCACTGAAAGGTGATATAATTAGGGCAGGATAGAGAGGGGCTCAAAAGATTGACTTGACGCCTTGAAGAACATGCATGGGCTTGAGTAGAACCCAAGTTTGTGAATGCATTTAGTTCCTGCTCAGTACTCTTCCCCTGGGATGAAAATTCTCCATCTAGTTCTTTAACAACCCAATTGCTCATTTGAAGCACATTGTTCATGGGAGCCTATCCAACATTGGCCCAACTTTTAATAGATAACACACCCAACCTCTGGCTGAACTGATACTTTTGGCTTCTATACACTGTTACTAGCTCCTGGATTTACCCTGTACTCATACTGTACTTAATGGAGAAGAGATAATTATCCCAAAAGAAGCTGAGGGGATTTGCTAAGGGAGACTGAATGTAGGGCAGCTATAAATGATCAATGAAATGGTCATCTGGTGTTACCCCTTCTAGGCGTGACATTTGTGTGATTGAACAATTCTCTGTTGTCCCTTGGTTGAACAACTAATGAGTTCATGGTGATTGAGTTTGTGCCAAATGTTCAGTGCCAGTAACTGGAGTAGTTGCTGTGTCTACACCCTAAGTCCCAAGACTCTACCACACTCTCTTGGAAAGGAGACAGAGAGCAAAATTTGTGCGTTTTGTTTTTGTTTTTGTTTAAGTCATTGAGCTAATTGCCATATGAATGTAAGCTATTTTCATGGGAAGGGAATTTTATGTGGTACATAGTGGGTCATCATAAAAAAAAACCTTTATTTTATCTTTAATGCTCATTTTCCAAATGCCTTAGGGTCTACCAGGATAGGATGAATAGTATTTTCAGAACTGCAAAGGCAGTTCCGGCTCCTCTGGGTTTTCCTAGAGCCCCATCACTTAGCCATAGCCAACATGGCAACATACACAGAGTTTCCTATTTAGGATGCAACACCACCTCGTCTTGTGATTGATTGCATATCTGCTTTTTGGATGTAGAAGGTTTTGAATAGAGACTGAGTCCCCATACATATGCACACTTGTATATGCAACCTCGTTAGTGCCTCTCCTGTAAACACTGTCCTGAGTAGCCTCCACTACCAGACAGCAGAGCATGACAGCTTGTACTCATTGATAAGTTGGGGCTCACAGGTTAGGGAGAACACAAACTCTGAAGCTACATATGTCTTGGTTGGCCCACAGATGTTCTGTTTATTTTGTATTTATTAAATTTTATATTCATTATTATTATTATTATATGTCCTGTGGTACAAAATGCCAGATGCAGCAGATTTTAGAATAGCATAATGGCAAGTGCAAGTATCTATTTTCTTCTCCTAGCTCTGTATCTTTTGTGTATTTGTTCCTTTCCTAAGGTTGGCATTTTTTAATTTTATTTTACAATTTATTTTATTTTACTCTCCACAAATGATTACAACAGCTAGAACTGGGCCAGGTGAAAAATCAGGAGACTGGAATTACATCTGAGTCTGTGACCTGGATGGGAACGGACTAAACCTTCGGGGCTGGATCAGAAGTGGAGCAACCAGAACTCAAACAAGTACTCACTTGGAATGCGGGCAAGTGGTAATTTAACCCACTGGGCCTCATTGCTGGCCTTCTAATTGCTGCTTTGTTAACATGCATTCTGCTGTGTAACTCTTTAGCATAAGTTTTGCTAACCACTGATCTTTCACTGTCTTTTAAGAGTGATTTTTACCTTATCTTATAGTCATATAGTAACTAGTTTTTTCAAACTGGTCTTCCCCACCACCACCACCACCACCACCAGACACACACACATTACAATATACATCTTAGGTTCCTTCTTGTCTTCCATGGATTGATAATACAGTTCCTGTTAGTACTAAATAATACACCATTGTGTGTATCTATCATAGTTGAGCTTTTCACCAAATGAAGAACATTCGGGTTGCTTGGAAGTTTGGCCGTTATGAACACAGTTTTATCAATACCCACATGCATGGTTTTTTGTGGATGTCAGGCTTTACACTGTGACTAAATACTAAAGATTATGATTACTGGATTATATAGCAAGATGGTATAGAGTTTTGTGAGAGGTTGCCTCATTGGCTCCCCCAGTGGCTTTTTCTTGTTGCAGTCCGATTAGCAGTAAATGAGTTCCTCTGGCTCCCCATCTCCGACATTGTGTGTTGTAGGTCTTCTAAACTGGCAGATTCTGATAGGTGTGTGCCAGAGCATCTCAGTTGTCTAAATTTGCATTTTCCTGGTAGCACTTAGCTATGTGCATTTTGCCATCTTGTTTAGTCAGGTGTCTGTGGTCTGGTAGTTTTCGATCAGTGTCAATTCTATTTTTTGTGGTGCTTGAGATTTGGGGTATGTTCTTATAAATATTCTTGTACTTTGAGAAAGGTTTGGATAACTTGAGACTTTGAGATCCTGCCTTTCTGATATGTCTAGTGCATGAGAAGTGCTCGGTCTAGAGCTATCAGTACTCTCTTTTCTGGAGGCGGGACCCACCTCAGTATTCTACCCAGTTCCCCATGAATTAATTTTTTCAGCCAGGGAATAACATGGTCCCTGAGTATCCAGCACTGTTCCCTCTGATAACTTTTGTTTTCCCCTTTGCACTTAGGTTACTCGCATGTGAGTTCTTACTGCTGATGTGCTATATCATTAAGAAAGGTCCTTGGTAGTTCTTTTTCCGGGATGGTCTCAGTACTGTTTGATCTTCTGTCTTGGAAGCTCTAGCTGCCTTGGCATCTCCTTGCTCTCTATCGTCATCTTAAGGAGTCCACTACATTCCTTATGCTGCTGCTGCCTGGAAATTGTCTCTAGGCAATAAGCTGGAGCAATCCTTGGCCTCACCTCACTGGTGCTTTTTTTTATATTTGGGGTGTGTGTGTGTGTGTGTGTGTGTACACATTTCAGAATACACAGTATATTTGAAACCTGCTACCCAATCTTGACTGGAAGCTTGGTTTTGGGAAAGGATACGTATGAGAGAGGTAGGGCATTCAAGGATTTGTAGCCTCCTTGAATGTTACTGATTTACCCACTCCCAACTACCATGTAGTTGAATGTTTCCCTCTTCCTATCTTGCCATGTCTTGCATTTCCTAAAGCAGTAACTGTCGTGATTGGAGTTCTCATCTCTTCACATTCCCACAGTATTTGCTGAGTATCTCCTAGAAGCCATACACTCCATGAGGTATTGTCAACATAAAGAATACTATATGGTTCCTGCCTCACATCCACCATGACTCACTGAAATTGTTGCCATTCCCCACTTTTGCCCTTGGAAACCGATTTCCTGCAGGTGGCCTATCGATTATCTCCTCAATTGGAGAAAAGAAACACTCTTGCAGAAAGAAGAATGTATGCGTATCAAGTGTTTTGGACAATATCTGAAACAAGTTAGATGCCCAATAAATTGTGTTTGAGTGCAAAAATATGAATAAAATTATCTTCAAATTTAATAATCGTGTTGCTGATCTTGCAATCACGCTGGAAGGGATTTGAAAATACTTTCCTGTCTTGCTTGCAAAGTAATTTAACTGGAAGAGTGTCTTGTGTTCTTGGCATTCTGAATCCCATGCTTGGCACTGCAGTGGTGGACAGGATTCTTATCTTCTGAGCTTGCCAGCTGGTGCTGTGTAGAGTGGCATTGCATCAGAGCACCTAAGCAGACAGATGCACGGGGTATGAGTGGGCTTCCAGGAGGAGATGAGGACTAGGTTGCAGCCTAACAGTTGGTGAAAAAAACACATTTTTGAAGGATGCCCTTCTTCCAAATCTTTAACTATAGCCTTTGAAGCTGGCGTCAGGCTCTTAAGACCATTGTCTTCTTCCGTTCTAATGGCATTCATAAAAAATTGCGTCAGCTGCAAAGATAAAATCATTTTCTGATCGGGTGGAGTGCAATATCCTGACAGTACCAGGTTGAAATGAAAAGACGTGCAGTAACGCTATTCCCTTTCATAGAAAATTCATTTCAAAAGTGTCCCAGCAGAGGGCTGAGCACAGAGAGCTAAGGTCTTAACAAATGCTTGTTTAATTGAATTGAGGACATAGACTCCACAAGGTGGCAAGGAGCGGGGATGGGGAATCTGCTGGCTCCTTCCTCGCAGCTCTGGGCTGCTGCCCGAGTTCATCTTTCTTCAGTTCATCCCACTCGGCAACAAAGGAGCGCTTCAGTTCAGCAGAGCAGCATACAGCAGGCACGCATGCTGAGCAGAGGGGCTGAGAGAGGCTGCGTAGTAAATACAGCGCGCTCATTGAAATGCCAAGTGTCACTACTTTGGCATTTAATTATCTGACTTGCTGGCAGCTGGAAGTAGGGAAGCAAGCAGAAAAAACACATAAGAAAAGGCAGTGAAGGGCAGAAGGCAGAACTGGACAGTGAGTGATCTGATGTAGAGAGTGTTCCAGGCACATCCTTAAAAAACCACTCGCCTTGTGCTTAGTTCTAGCATGAACTGCATGTTTGGAAAAGAAATCTCCATTAAAATGCATGCTCATTTTTTTTTAAATTACTTTGATCAGAGGCACAGTCATTGTAGATCATGCTCAGGGTGGCCCAGTGGTGCTGTCTAAAACACAGCAAAGCACTGGCCAGGCTGTGGCAGCATTGACAGATCTGAACGAAAATGACCTGGCAGTTGGCTGGTTCAGCTTACATCTTAGGTTCGGGTGAAGAGTTGGAGGCTGTGGAGGAAGCAGGCAAGTCATTTCCGTCCAGCTTTACCACTTATATATATATATATATATATATATATATATATATATATAGTGTGGAGCTGACTGGCTATATCAGTTCCCTCCACAGTAAGTGACTTGTTGCCAGAAACCTGCGTCGCTTGGGAAATTGTGCTAGTTCACTTCACTTCACTTCTGCGCCTAGCACAAAGCTGTTGGTACAAGGAGCTATAGTGTTAAATCTTGTCAGTTTGTTTTAGGCAGTAAGTTATTTTGATGAAATGAAATATGGAGGATACTGTTTCTCGAGACCAATAAGGAGGAGAGAACTACCCAAGGGGTGAGGTTAGTCTCTTCTGACTCTAGACATCAGCAGGTCATTCTTCGCAGCCCACCTTCTTGGGGAGACGTCCTCTGACCTCACGTTCCTCGTAAGCAAGTTGTCTCTATCTTATTCTTTATGTAGGAGTGGGCATTGTCTGCCATCCAGTATGCTGTCCTATTGAGCTCTCCTGGTCTGCACCTTGCTCACTACATCGTTTCCACACGAGGACAAGACCATTGTGGTGTTTTCTGTTGCATCCCTACTTTCTCCGAAGAGATCATCTGGAACTCAACTCTCGTTTAAAACTAAGCACTCGATAATGATCTTCCTTTTGTCAGTGAATGATGTATAAATAACCATGAAGATTGATACATGTCATCCTGTTTTCTTAGTACAGGTAACCAGGCATCCTTCAAACTTGGAAGTAGGTGTTGTACTATGTTAATGGAGTGTTTTGAGAATACAGAAGGAAGTCCCTACCCCAGATAAAAGGATTCCTGGAGGAGGTATTCAGAACTTTTAGGAAACTGGGACACAAAGAGGAATGTTGCAGAAGTCAGAATTCAGACTGACAGGAGGATGAGGTGTTTGTTAGAATGCCTGTAATAGTGCTTGGGGTTCCTGTATCTCTAATTGGCCTGTCTGATTCAAGCTTCTGTTCTGCTTCCAACCCATTTTCCTGGTAATGTGCACCTGGAAGCAGCAGAGGCTGGTTCCTGGCACCCATCAGGAAGACCCATATGGAGCACCAGGCTTCTGGCTTCAGTTTAGCTCAAGCAGCTTTCACAAGGAGGCATTTGGAGAGTAAAACACTGAATAGAACACCTCTATCTGTCTCTCTCCCTTCTGTTTCTTGCTCTCTGTGTGTGTATGCATGTCTATCTCTGTCTCTTTCTCTCTGATTTTCAAATAAGTAAAAGTAAAGAAACCGTTAAAAGAAAAGCAGAGTTCGTAGGAAGGGCAGCAGTCATTTCTACGGGGAGTTGATGCTGCCTTGATATACTACTCCGAAACAAGGTTACTTGCAGGGACTGGATCCAGAGTTCAGGTGGCTCTGTGGAGTGATGAATACTCGGTGGAGGTGAAGCTGTGGCCCCATCCACTGTGCTTCTATCACCATGAAAGCGATGGTAGCAGATTTAGTGTGTTGATATGTTTTCATGTTCTGTCCACATGCATTAAAACAGTGTTATTGAGTATAGAAATGGTGTTTAAACATGTAGATACTTTGATCTAGGAGTTCTAGACCTACACATTTACCCTAAGATAACTTACTTTAATCTAATTATCAAAATTATATATATGAATGTGCATATTATGCAGATTCATAGAGAGTACATGTCCGTTAGTATTATTCTTATGTAGGTAACAAAGCTTCTTGAAAAATTACTTGAGACTGCCTAAATGTCCAACAAGAGGGGATTGATTAAACAATTAATGCGTTATGATATACTGAAATATAGTTATAAAATTTCTTGATTGGTGATATATTGTCATAGAAATATAGTCATAACTAATAAGCAAAAAATTCTTAGTTTGTATAGCATTACTTCATTTTTAAAGGAAGGTGTAGACATATATTTCCATCAAAGTACAGAAGATATATGCTGAAATGCTAATGTTCATGGGTACTAACATTGCTTGTATTAGTACGTGTTTATATGCTTGTTAAATGTTTATTCATGTAATAAAAATCGGTAGAAATAACCATGATGAGAACTCCATACACTCTCCATCGTGTACAATAAAAAAAGGTGAGGGCCTCTGGCTGGTTTTTCTTGTTCTGTATAAGCTGAGGAGTCCGCATTGCACATGGACTTCTCAAGAAGCGGTCTTCAACCTTCCTCCAGGGTTGAGTCCTCCTACCATTCCTAGGGAGGTTTCCATGAGAAAGACCTGGTTACCAGTTTCCTGCCAATACCTCTCCTTGTCTCTTGGGTTTACACTAAAGGGAAGCGCATCCAGCGGCGTCCAGCGGCCTTTTGCTGTCATGAAATATTACTGTTTTATACTCACAAATAAAAGTTAGCAGCCGTTCATTGCTGCATGGTGTGAAATTAGACCTCCTAACCAGCTGGATGCAACAGCCTGCTGTAGAAATGGTGATGACTGTTAGTGTTCGTGGCTCAATTCAATTAGGGGTATTTTTTTTTTCTTCTCTTTGGTGAAAGGGGTAGTCAAGATGAATGCCTTGCAAACTTCTGAAATATGTACTTGTATAAAAGAACTATTAGAGTAGAGTAACATCTCTATGATCTTTGAACTAAGCCGTCATTCTACCATTATTGATGTAGCTGCTTTAAGCCATCTAATTAAAATCGGAGTGACAGATTTGTTATTGAAAATCTGAAACCCCGCTCACATCCCGTACAGCACATCTGAGCAGGGTATGTATCTGCTATTTTGATGGGCTCTCAAAATTGCTAAGCTGTGCCAGGTGCCAAAAGGAATTCAATAAATCTTTTCTTTTCTTACGGAGCAGCTCTCATTAGTCTTTTTAATAATAGCAGTAGTGGGTATCAACTTCAGTCCTCCAAAATAAATTAAGTATGTCCATTAAGGTTGTAATTATAGCATCAGATAGGAGTTAACTCTGCTGCATAAATGACAGAGAGAGCAAAGAAAATCATCTCCTCTCGGTCCTTGCGTTTTTAAACACTGTTCTGTGTTTAAAATGTGGATCTGAATACCTGGGTGGAGGAGGGGTGGCCCGCCAAGCTCACTGTCATGGGAACTGGTAATATTTCTCTGCTCCTTGAAGCTCTGAGTATATGGTGTCAAGTGATGTGAAGTCGGCAGGCTTCAGGGAATCACCTGGAAAGTAGTCACCAACTAGTAGCCCACCGTTCAGAGCATCCTCAATGAACTGCCTCAGTCTCCAAGTAGGAGAACATAACAGAAGGCTGTGGTATCTGAAAATGTAGCTTTTTTTTTTTTTTTAAACCAGCAGGATCCATCTGTCATGGTTATTCTGATTCAAGGGCTAAATTGAACGAAAGGCATTGCTGGGCAATTAAACAAGTTCTCTCAAAATATTTTCATACCTTTCCATCTTGTCAGAATCATTTTTTTCCCTACTGAAGATGTCATCCATGGTGGTATGTTTGTTTGTTTGTTTCTGTTGTTTTGTTTTTTTGGGGGGGTGGGGTTGGTGGGGAGTTTCCGTCTTCCAACAAAAATTTTGTCCCTCTGCTGGCCTTGAAGAAAAGGCTATAGTGAAAATCAGTGAATATGGTATCTGAAGTTCCTCCTGGACTTCCAGCTCTTGCAGGACTTGTAATGTTCTTCTTGTTGCTGTTGAATAGATTGTAAATTAACCTGTAAGAACGTCTGCAGGGTGTATGAAGGAGAACAGTGAAGCTGAGTCCCGCCACCTCACCCCACATCCCCATGTTTAGGAAAGGAAGGCGGAGTTGTTGAGTAGGAAAAGTAGGCAGAAGAGTGCATGAATGGAACATCACTTTGCTGTCATGATTTTCCCACTTCCTCCCCCAGTTTGAAAGATAGGTCTCCTACATCATGAGCAGTCACAGATTTTGGAAGTTCTTACATGTTTGGGCCACAGCGAAAACACAAAGCTGGAAAAGATATTTACTTTTTTTTTTTTGCTTCCGTATGGCAGGTAACATCCTTCGCCTCCCGTTCTTCTGGCTTGGTTATGAACAGAAAAAAACTTAATTCACGTGTTGAAGTGAAGGCAATTGGGTGTCATTTCCCTTCAAATAGTGTAAAACATATGGGGGCAGAATTGCATGTGTCACCAGTTGTCAAAATATTTTTTTTTTTGAGAAACCAAAAATCTTCTAGGGTTGGTTCCAAATGTGCGTGATTTCCCTGAGCAGTGAGCAGTTCGACCTTTCGTTAGCAGATCTATTTATAAATACACATATGGCCTGCCAGGACCCCACCACCTTGGCTATCGATCTGCTGAAATGATGATAGAAGGAGGGTTTTTCACCTATGTGGAGATGAGAGGGGTTTTTGTTTAAGTTACTTATTTACCTTAGTAGTTTTCACTTTTAGCCACCCAATTTATTTGCGTTTTATTGACAGGTGCAACTTTTTAATGAGGGCTGTAGAAGCAGAAATAATATCTCGAGAGTGTGTGTGTGTGTGTGTGTGTGTGTGTGTTTAGTTCTCATTTGATGATAGCTCCTCTCCACTGCCTCCCCTGGGTATCCATGAGACTTGTTAAAGTAGATGACCATTGGTGACATTTAAACAAACAAACAAACAAAAAAAAAAAAACAGCCAAAGATGTTCATCTAGATGAGGGTGCAAGTTTAGTTTATGCATTTTATTTGAAGGGTTTATGAAATAAGCATCTGTGATGTGCTTTGAGGTTCACAGTGCACAAATAAAGCCGCGTGCTGCACCCAAACACATCAGTGAGAATCCAGGGAGCACCAGGGGTCATGTTCCCAAAAAGTCATGTCACCCTGAGGTGACCTTGACACAGTAAGAGTGGCTCTTCCAAAATTGTTAATGACATGTTTTTGGGTAAGCAAAGAAAGTATTTTTTTTTTATTAACTCTCAAAACCTGTACCTTTTTAAAATATAAAAATGAACAAGTCTTCAAACTTCTACCTATTCTTTCCCTTTCTGGGGTAGTGATTTTTTTAAAAAGATTTATTTTTTATTGGAAAGTCAGATATACAGAGAGGAAGAACTTTTCATCGGCAGATTCACTCCCTAAGTAGCCACAATGGCTGGAGCTCAGCTGATCCAAAGCCAGGAACTTCCTCCAGGTCTCTCACATAGGTGCAGGGTGCCAAGGTCTTGGGCCATCCTCATCTGCTTTCCCAGGGCAGAGGTAGGGAGCTGGATTAGAACTGGTGCCCGTATGGGATCCTGGTGCATGCCAAGTGAGGACTTTAGCTGCTGGGCTCCCATGCTGGGCCCCAGAGGTTGACTTTTCCACCACTACTACCACTGCTCTGGTTGAGAATCTTCTTGGCTGGGGGTGTAGAACAGGTTTATCAAGGTTTGTGTTACACTGTGAGAGGTGTTATTATATTTAAAATGATAGTATGTGATGTCCCTTTTCAAACTATCAAACCCCAGGGAATTCCAGCGTAGTTCTCCTCCTTTCCCCATTACCAGCAGCTGTAAAATTCAAGTTTTGGATGCTTCTCCGTCCTTCCCATGCCAGGCATCCTCTGTGTATTTTCTTATTCCTTCACCTTTCCTTCCTCTTTCCCTTTTGACTCTTGACATTTCTGGTGCCTTGGATTCCCACACAGTCACCTTTCTCTAGTTGATCACATGAAAGGACATATTCTCCCCTAGTGTGTGAACAGTGAAATTTCCTGAGCTAACTGCAAACTTTCACAACTGCGTTCATTTCTTCTTCAGCTTCCCAGGCACACGGAAATGTGTAAATAGGGACCTTAATTCTCCCTCAGCTGCAATACATACTCTTTAACACTTCCTAGGTGGGAAAAAAAATAGGGATGCTGTTCTTTTATATTTCTAATCAGTCATTTCCTTGTGAATTTCTTTCGTGCTCTCTGTTCTCTGAATGAGTGTGTCGTTGCTTGTTCTGAGGACACAGAGGTACCGTTTGACTTTTAGAAAATAGCAGAGATCTGTCGTGGGATAGCTTTACAGCCACAACTGCTTTGGGATTCCTAAGAATTAGACAGTTCCAATGGGGCAGACCTTCATTATGCAACTTATTATTTCTTGCAACCTGTGGGTAAGGTCACACCCTGCTTCTGTTGACTAGAAACACAGTTACACCTGATAATTGTGTATCCGAGGTTGGGCCCATATCCATAATTTAATGAGTAAAAAAGAAAAAAAGGAAAATGAAACCAAAGTTTCCCTGTAGTCATCAAGTTTGTTGATTACAGTAAAAACAGCCATGCTTTAATTTATTCAGATTCCCTTCTTGACCTGCCACTGTATGTAATTCATAAAATTTGATGTTGGGAAAGAGGGGGGAAAAGGTGTAAATCTAGAACTCTTTACTCTTTTTTCATGTATGGTGGGGAAAGTCTTGAAGAGCTTTGCACGTTTTGCTTCCGAAATAAAGTAGAAATGAGTGAGAATTTGTACCATATGTCCACTTATTTTTCACACTTACTGGAATCACTTATTTTTCCACACTTAATGGAATCTGAACTCATAAATCACTGAACTTTGTCATAAACTCTCTGTTCTTTTAGAAAATCTAACTTCAGTATATGCAGCTTAAGTGAGGGTATACTAAAAACAGCGGTTAAATTTGCAGCCTAAAAATAAGTGTGTAAAAGTTTGCACAACTAAAATATTGACACTTTAAATGTGTTTCACATTTTAACTATGCGGTTTGAAAGTCTTCTTTTTTGACTCTCATTTTATTCTTGGGTGGTTGCATTCTGATTTTGGTGGTCTTCATTTTATGCTCTTAGGGAGATTCATTCTCAGATTTCGTTTGCTTCTCATTTATAAATTTCCCAATAGCTTTGTATGAAAAGGATTCCCAAGTCATAGTTCATTAGGATATGTTAATACAATGAGTAAAATTGTGGAATAAAGAAGTTGGCATTGGTCACAGAGAGACATGCTTTATCATCAGCTTCTAAGAAGTAATGCATTAGCATGGGGTCTGACCAGGATCTTGAACAGTGTTGGCATGTGGGGACTGGCTGTGCCAGGAATACCAACCTTGTGTGTATGTGTGTGTAGGTTGGGGGAAGCTGCTGTTTTCATGATATCAGTCAACCAGGAGTGTTATATCATCCCCAGGGGCAATTAGCCTGTGTAATGGAATCCTCATGAATGGCTGTTGATGACAGTGGAGGCTCTGGAGTTTGGGGACCTGTCACACTCTGTCCTGTGAGTCTCTTCCCTTGGCTGGCCATAATAAGTATTTTCTTTCTCTTAGATAAATCATAGCAAGAACATGGTCGTTTTTGTGGTTTCTGCGGGTTCTTGTTGTGCCTGATCTACCCCTGAGGGTGTTTTCGGGGAGTCCCTCCAAGCCTGCAAGTGGTGTGTGCTCTCACAAGGTGTACTTTGTACTAGCATCAGAATGAGGTCCGCTAGAAGCCACTTGGCTCACTGGTTTGGGAAAAATGATTACAATACCAAGATCAAAATCTACCTTTTTTGTGAGAGTTCTCTTAAATAATTTTTGAAACGAATTAAGGCGCATGTAAGCACACGTATGCTTAATCACACTGGTAAAGACATCAACTAAACACAAAGTAGAATTTTCCAGTCAGTATCATAACTCCAAGTCCTTAAAGCTTTTGTCCCCTTCCCATTCCATGGTATGTTGAACAAACTACCCGGAAATAGATCACTTAAAAAGTGTTCCATGCTAATCCAACAGAAGTCAAATATAAAACCTTTCTGAGACTTTGGTCAAGAAAGCAGAAATATGGTGGAAGTTTGTTAGCATCAAATTTAAGCAAAGGAGACCCCTCATAGTTCCTTTGCAAACTCCCTATCTGGGATATTATTCTCTGTAAAACAGGGTTAGTACAGTCTAAAAAGGCTAACACAACTCCCAAAGTTGAGCACCTCACCTTTTTAACTCATAGAATCCAGGGATAAACAATAACCAGGGTACAGAATGAAGGAGCTTAAAAAGCTACCAGGTATGGCCTGGCGCAATAGCGTAGTGGCTAAAGTCCTTCCCTTGCACGTGTCACAATCCTATATGGGCGCCGGTTCTAATCCTTGCAGCCCCACTTCCCATTCAGCTCCCTGCTTGTGACCTGGGAAAGCAGTCGAGGACCGCCCAAAGCTTTGGGACCCTGCACCCACGTGGAAGACCCGGAAGAGCTCCTGGCTCCTGGCTTCGAATTGGCTCAGTTCCAGCCGTTGTGGCCGCTTGGGGAGTGAACCATCGGATGGAAGATCTTCCTCTCTATCTCTCCTCCTCTGTGTATATCTGCCATTACAATAAAAGTAAATAAATCTTTTAAAAAAGAGCTACCAGGTACAGGAAATAAGGGTCAAAATGTTTTGTCATTTGCACAGACTTCTTTTTAAAACAAAGAACAATCTTGGGTCTTAATTGCAGCAGTGATGGGGTTCATGGATGCAGGGAGAGAGAAAGGAAGATTTAAGACAGGGACACCCTAAGTGTCCCCAAAGTTGCCACCAGTGGCCACTGCTGATCTGAAGAAGGAGGAGGGTGAGACAGGGGTCAGCTCCTTTCTTCCCAATTCTGACATGGCAGCTTAATAGCCCAGCCTTCTAAAGTGTGATCGAATTTAATTGCTGGAATCGATCATCAGCTACATCCAAGACAATCCCTTTAGAGAACTGTGATTACTGTCTTTTGTGTCCGTACACCCGATAGAGCCTTTGTGGTGTGCCAATCAGATAACTGTGTGCCTAACATGCACATTAGTTTGTTGCGTGTGGACCTACCTGTGCCAGCAGAACCTGAGCCTATCAGTTGTGTCTGTGGTTTCCTTGAGTGTCAGATTTCTTCCCATTTTTCTTTCTCCCTTCTTCTTCCAAGCCTGCTGTGCGTTTCCCTGCAGGTTTTAAGATTGTCTGATTTCTAAAGAACATTTTTTTTTAGGTTAAGTGGTGACTGCATAGAAATCAGAGTGACTTTCTGTTTATTTTTAGTGTAGGTTAGTTTAACCTTGACCCCGTCTTGCTTGCTGTGAGTCCACGGCATGGACTAACGCATGAAATAGAATCACGGTCTCAAGCTTCTTCTGATGTGCCATAAAGTAGGTGGCGCTTAGCGGGGGTGGAAAGAATTGCAGGAACCACTGATATTCTCCACTTTAAGAGAGGGTAGCATGGTTACCATGACTCTGTTCTTTGGTATTATATTAGAAACCATAAGGCTTCCCTTCTTTCCTTCTTTTCCTCCTTCCTTCTTAGCCTTTTTTACATTGCACTCCCACCCTCCCCAACCCTGGAAGACGAAGATCATAGAGCAGAGGAAATGAAAGCTAAATACATACCTCTGGACCTACTTGGAACTCATTACTCATTTGAGGAATACTTACCTTCCATCTTGCTTCCTTCAACTGCCACCTTCTCATTGGACTGTTTACTTCATCAGTGTTCTTACAGGAACACAAGAGGGGACTAAACTTTGTGTCTATGACCAAAGCAATCGCAAGTTTCTGCTCCCACAGGTGAGCCTATACCTGCTTGCTGTTGCACAGGATCTCTGGGTTTCTTTACTCTAGGGAACTTTCTTAGGGCTCGTGGAATGTTTGACAGCCTCTGTGGGTTCCACTCACTAAATGGAAGTCGTGTGTCCCTTCCCCCAATTCAATGGTCTCAACCGAAAATGTCTCTGGAGGTTGGCCCCTTGTTCTCCTGAGAGGCAAGGTCACCACCCAGAGTCGACATTCATTGCTCTGAGATGTAGCACTGTTGATCCCTTCATCCTCAAATTTTCTTTTAAAAAAAAGATTTATTTATTTTCATTAGAAAGTCAGAATACAGAGAAGGGGACAAAGAGAAAGATTTTCTATTAGCTGGTTGACTCCCCAGGTGGCCACAGTGGCTGGAGCTGAGCTAATCTGAAGCCAGGAGCTTCTTCCAGTTCTCCAAAGTGGGTGCAGGGTCCCAAGGCTTTAGGCTGTCTCCCATTGCTTTCCCAGGCCACAATCAGGGAGCTGGATGGGAAGTGGAGTAGCCGGGTTATAAACCGCACCCAAATGGGATCCTGGGCATGCAAGGTGGAAACTTTAGCCACTAGGCTACCACACCAGTCCTGATCCTAAAATTTTTGAAGAATGTGACTATAAAATTTTTAAAGAAGTGATAAAATAATCATTTCCCTTCCAAAGAACACATTTCTTTGCCCAACTGGCTTAGAAAAGAAAAAAAAAATTCGCTAGAATTCTGTGCCATGCCGGTCACCAGCATTTTCTATCAGAGAAGAATTAGAACTGTGTGTTCTCAAAGTGTAAAATGATTAAGACTGAATTAACTTTCAGTGGTACCAGCATTTACAGAATCTTGCTCGTGACCATTTCAATCCCAGTGTGAGCCAGTGCAACAGCGAAGGTCTTGTTTATTCTCCTCTTTCCGAAATCTCTGAACTTGGCAGAAGGTCCGTGCCAGCTATGGGCATGCGTGTGCGTTCACTCACTCCAAAACTAACCTTAATCATTGTTTTGGAATTACCTTCTGGACCAGCCCTTTGCATTTAGGCAGAAACGAAAGCTGCAAGTAAATTACTGACTTCCTGGTTGTATGTGAATGCTGTGCTTATTATTCACTTGAAATACAAAATTGTGCAACTCTAAATAAAGTGTTTTGCCATAGGCAGCATTTATCCATCAAGTTGCAGAACTTGTCCCAAAAGAAATAAGAGTTTCCATTTAAGGCCTCTCACCTAGCTTTCTTCCCTGTCAATGTCTTCTGGAAATGCCTGCTTTAGAATTTTGTTCAATTCCTGGACAAGGGTGCTGCATTGCCTAACTTTCCAGTGCCAGAGAATGATGCCAACAGCTACCATTTGGGGCAAGCATGCAATTGAGAAATAAGTAACACAGACTCTTTGGGGAGTTCAGACACAGAAAACTGAGTCCTTCACAGTCGTACTGTTAGGTTAAGAAGGACAGATCTACAGAAGAATCAAAGAGCTACCCTGAGCTTTTGATATCTGCCACACGGCTGAAAATGTCACCTGCTCTCAGCAGAAGTCACTTTGTGGTTCGCAGCTCCTGAGATAATCGCTTTCATGAAATTGATCCTGATAACTTTGCATCAATGCTGATCAAGCCAGCAAATAGCCATGGGTCATCTGGTGTGTGCAAGACCAAAAGACTACTCACTTCATGTGACACATTAGGTGTTAAGAAGTCTATTAACCAGATCCCGGAAATGGGGAGTATAGCAGGATATCTGCTTTGCTATTGAACTTTTGCGTTTCTAACCTGAATGTGAATTCTCAGCAACCTTTTATTCAGAGGAAGAATAGGCTGAAAAAGAGATTGATATTGCTGCCTTTTGAGTCTTCATTTTGTGCTGACAAATTAATCATCTGTTTTACCTTCTTTGAACAGCGAGGCTCATTGTTCAGTTTGCCGGGTCATATGCGTGTCATTACACAACACCTTGCTGAGAAAAGAAACCCAAGGGTAGAACAGAGCCCAGGGATGAGTCAAGGGTTTGGCATTAGCTCTGCGACTCAAACATGGACAAGTCGTTGGACTTGACAGTTGCCCATGTAACACAATGGAACAACAGAAGGCCATGTTGATGGAGCCTAGCACATTTTTCCAAGAGTTGTCTTGTCTCTGGACACTGTGGAATCATATTTAAATTTGCTCACTTAGTGCTATTTAGGTTTTACCCAGACAGTCCATCTAAACTCTGATGGGTAGAATGAACTGCATAAATATGCCAGATGATATTTGCCAATTCAGACTTTCTTCCCTGAAATCTCAGCTTGAATTTCAGTCAGGGATAATGCTGACATATTTCTATTTCTTCATCCGAGTGGTTACATGTGTTCAGTGTGTAATTAACTGAACTGCACATTCCCATTTGTGTGCTGTGTTGGATATAATACTTCAAAGATTTATTTTAAAACAATGACACAATTAACGAAAATGTCAGAAAGTGGCACAAACCTTATCCCGTGGGGGAATAATAGTTATCGTATCATGGTTTTCATCTATGCTCTTTGCAAGTAGACGTCTGTTAATATTTTGATAGGAAATCTACCACAGATAGGCAGTTCTGTGTGGTTTAACTTTCATCTCGTTTAAGTAGTGCTGAGAGTATCATCTCCTTAAAAAAAAAAAAAAAGCCTGTTGTTGCTTTACAGATTGATGGGTTTCTCTATCTGTAATGAACCCACTCACTGTGGAATGTTAGACTAGAACCGCTGGTCTGTCTGTGCTCAGCACCCTGAGGATGAGGCTTTGCTGAAAATTTAGAGTCCCAGCATTAGGGGGGAGTCTGCAAGAGGAGACCCTTGAAGCGTCATAGTGACTCCATGCTGACTCCCTCGTGTCATACAAAGCTTCCTCCCTTTCCAGCAGCAGCTGCGGATTGGAAACCCAGTTTCGCAGCCTCTTAACTTAGAACCCGGGGATCGGAAGAGCACACAACTCTTTCAGCCCACGCATTTGGCAAAACCATAAGGATTTCAATCCATGATGAGGATGAGGAGGTAATTCTGAGTTAATGGAAAATGTAATGATAGTCTTTAAAGACATAATTTATGGGTTTTTTTTTCTTTTCAAAGAATGAAGCAGTATTTGCTCACCACAATATACAGTCTTTTCCTCATCTTCTCTACATCCCTCCCCTTTAAAGCAACAGGAAGAGTTCGGCCTTCTTCATCCCACACATCCCTATTGGCTCTGGAGGCACACAGACCTATACACACGGGGATTCTTTTCGTCACTAACAACAGAGTCAGCCTCTCTGCAGGCTTATCAGCTCTTGCTTCTGTCTCTGAGCCTTGTGATGGGAACATGGCTCCGAATCAGCACGTGGAACATGAGCTCAGTTTGCTTCACAGGGACCTCACAGCCTGTAACACAGAGGTATTGCCATTGCGGATTCAGTCGTGGGTCCTGTGTTTCTGTCCTACGACAATGGAAGCAGGATGTGTCCTGGTATAATTATAGGATTATTCTTCCAAACTCATGCTGGTAATTTCATGGAGCTGAAAAGTGTACATGAGAAACTTTTTTTTTCGAAAAGTCATTTCAAAGTCTATCCAGTCGATAGGTGCTGCTGACATGGCGATTGTTCCCTGGCATCCTGACTAAATGCCCCAGAATTGCAGCTCCTCCTCCAATCATCTGCCTGATGGAAGAGTCCTCATACTATCAATTTTGCAGATAGCAACTCAGAGGTTGTCTGCAGTTAGAGGTGTGAAGGAGGATTAACTTTAAAGGACCTGAGGACATTCACTGGGCAGATGAGAATGTTCAAACTGCATTAGAATAAGAATTTCGCAACTCAGTAAGTTTGCTAAAAACTGATGAATTCCACTTTTAAAATGGGATGAATTTTATGGTGTGTAAATTCATGGTGCTTCAGTAAAGTTGTTTAAAGGTACAAGTTTTAAGGCAGGTCCTGTAACATCTTTTAGTTTTAATGTCATCAACTAGCATTATCTGAGAAAAGAACTTTGCTTCAATAAAGTCAATTTCAGCTCACCAACACCTGCTTGACTTATTGTAATCATACCATTCTTGGAATTGGTTCAATAAATATTTTCTGCCTTTAATTGAATAAGCTATTTGGCATGGGCTGATTGAAGGAGTCATTTTCCCAAGGAAGCTGCAGCCTTACTACAATGGTGGTGAACCTCTTCATGCTATTCATTCATTCACCAGATAGATACTGAGCAGTCAATATGGGCCTGATGTCTACCAGTCAGTGTCTAAAAAGTTAAATATACTGGCCGTCTTTCTGAGAGTTTGTGCTCAAGATCTAAGTCTAGCAAAGGAGAGAAGACAAAACCAATGTTTGGCGTCATTTGTTTATTTATTTTATTTAACAGTCAGAAATCTCCCATCTAATTGGTCAATCCTCAAAAGCCAGTAGTAGGAGCCAGGCCTGGTCCCCAGCCAAAACCAGGATCTGGAAACACCATCTGGGTCCACACAGTGATGACGGGACAGTGGATTCTCAAGTCATTACCTATTCTTCCCAGGTTTCACATGAGCAGGAAGCTGGAGTTGAGGGTGGATCCAAGACTCGAACCTGAGGACTTGGCTATATGTTGCAGGTGTACCCAGAAGCAGCTGAACTGCTGATCCAAACATGCATCCCTGTCTCTTGTTTTAAACCTGGGGTTTCTGTTACAATACAAATTATGGGGGTCAAGTCAGAAGCTTGGGTTTCTATTCAGTACCCCGTGGTACTGGGGTTCCACACTTGGAGGAGCAGGATTTTAACATTCCAGTGTGGGGGTGATGATTATAGCAGGTTGTCCATATCCTTTGTTCTCCACCGTGCCTTCGTTGCTTGGGATCCAAATAACCAGCACAGAGTTCGATGGGAGAGAGGGGAAGACAGTAAGTTGGTGTTCAGTAGGTCCCAGTTATTACCTGGTGCATCTGCAGCTTGTCCTTGTTGCACAACAGAGATGTGCTGCTCTTGGAGCTGGCACCTGCTGGCAGCTTATTCCCCCTCCACACACTGGTCAAAAGTTAGGGAGTATAAATGCTGCTACACATCTCTTCTATAGACTCAATGATGAAGAGGCAGAATTTCACTCAGAACTGTGATCATATGGCGAGTACTTAGACATATGGCAAAAGGAGGTAGCACTTTTTAAAGGATTTATTTCTCGAAACGCAAAGTTGCAGAAAGAGAAAGAGAATCTTCCATCTGCCGGTTCACTCCCCAAATGGTGACAGAGGCTAGTGCTGGGCTGCTCCAAAGCTGGGAGCCAGGAGCTTCTTTCAGGTCTCCCACACAGGCACAGTGGCCTAAGGCTTTCCTCTACTGTCTTTCCAGGCTATTAGTAGGCAACTGAATTGATGTTGAGCAGCTAGGGCTCAAACCAATGCCCACATAGTCTGTTAAGATATACTTCACGGACCTGGAGTAGTAACCTAGTGGGTAAGACCTCGCCTTGCATGCACCGGGATACCATATGGGCACTGGTTCTAACCCTAGTAATTCCACTTGCCATCCAACTCCCTGCCTGTAACCTGGGAAAGCAATGGAGGGCAGCCCAAAGTCTTGGGACCCTGCACCCATGTGGGAGACCCGGAAGAGGCTCCTGGCTCCTGGCTTTGGATTGGTGTAGCTCTGGCCATTGCAGCCACTTGGGGAGTGAATCATCAGACAGAAGTTCTTCCTCTCTGTCTCTCCTCCTCCACTCAGCCAGAGCAGAGGTGACCTGAAGCCAGGAGCCTCTTCCACGTCTCCCAGACAGGTGGAGGACCCCAAGCAGGGAGGCGGGCCAGAAGTGGAGCAGCTGGGGCATGCTTACAAGTGGAGGATTAGCCAAATGAACCATTGTGCTGGCCCCATAAAATAAACCTTCACAAACAAACAAACAAACTAATTAAAGAAAGCATCCCTTCGTGCCCTACTATTCTGTAGAAGCTTTGAAAGTGATATGACAATGATACCAATCACTTCACAAAAACCTTTCAAGAAAGCAGCATCCAAAAAGCTTCTGCTCCCATCTCAGGTTCTTGCCTAAGACTCTAGCCTATCAGGCACGGTAGGGTCTAGACACAGCTAACTCTAGAAATTGAAAACCATAATCTGTTGGAGAGAATGATTGATGCTCACCAGCTACAGAAGAAGCCATTTCATTCCACATGGTAGCGAAGGAAAATACTGGATGTGTGAGCAAATGCCTGCGGCATTAGAAGAAAGAAATTTTGAAAAAAGAAAAGCAAATTTTTCCATGTATTTTTCTTCCTCACCCCTCTCCCCCTCTTTTTTTTTTAAAACCATTTCTTGACCTTTTATCAAAAGTGGTACAAAGAAAATGTAATGAATGCTTGTGTGTTTGGGACACCCAGTAATAGATTTTTTTCATTGAAATATAACCTTTATAAGATGCTTCTGTTATTGCTGGCTGTCAGGTGAAAATTGAATGAGCTTGCTTTGAACCTCAGATTTATCTTTCTACCTACAAAAGCCTGTCCAAGAGACCAAAGAGCTCCATTTACTGCTGAGTCTGGAAATTAGTCCCATCAATCTGCAGTAAACATCACGTGGCCTCACCTCGAACCCGATAGCAGTGCTGGCAGGGGTACTCTGTGGCACAACACTCTCCCTGTCTCTGCTTGAAAAAATAGCAGCAGTGACCAGAAACTTCTAGCTGTTGATATGCCAGCTCAGTGAGTTCCTGAAAACGTGTGTGGCTGCCTGAAGCTATTGTACATCTTCACAGATATCAACAAAGCATCAAATTTGCCAGTGAGATCTAATATTGGATTCGTGGCTGCCTTGTGGCAGTCAGATGCTAAAATAAAACTGGAAACTGGCTTCGCTGGTCAGCCAGGGAGTTTTATTTGTCAGCAGTTGATGTCCGTCTCCTTTGACCTTGGGATTAGGAGCTGGTCCCGATGAGCACACACAGCTGACTTTGACACTGGTTGAGTCTTAAAGGGAGCTGGGAATCCACCTGGCTAAACACCAGAAAGTTACCAGTTTCCTATGATAACTCAGACTTCCTGTGGCTGTGGAGTTGGACCTGACATCTTCTGAGAACAGGAGGTGGGTCTCCAGCAGGGCCAGCCTTACCGGGAGAGCACATTCTCACAACCAGTTTTATTCTGAGCTCCGAAAGTGCAGAGTGTGTGTGAACATGTCAAATTAATGAAAAACAAAGCTAAACATTTCAGAACCTGCAAAAGAGTTCCATTCCAGAAATGAGCAAAGGTTTGGAAAGAGCCTTAATTCTCTCTCTCTCTCTCTCTCTCTCTCTCTCTCTCTGGTGTTTCCAGCGAGGTTTATTCATCCAGCGTAGACACAAAAATAAGTCTTTCAAAGAGCATGAATATTTGAGTCAGTTGGCAACAGACGTTTTCTGGCAACTTCCCCCTTATTTATACCATGTAATTATACTTGCCTTTGTATGTGTCCTCTTCATGATTGAGCTTAACATGGTCCTTTGTCAAACTCTAGTTATTGATTAGCACTGGCAACTCTGAAATGCAGCTTTTTAAATACATTAATAAATCTCGCCTCCCTCTCCCCCCGATACCCTTGAATCAGAGCAAATCTTGTTGGGCATTTGGGGAGAAAACAACTTAAAATTCACATCCAGATCTTGGCTGCCAATTCAGGCCTTGGTTACAGCATAATTTGCCAAGATTTTAGCTTATTCCTTGCTGAGAGTATAGGGTTGGGAGGTGGGAGATTCTTGTTGCCCAAGTGACAACTAAGTGACATCATTAGAATATCACTAACTTAGAGACTTCCATGAAATTCTGGCTCCAGTATTTCCCTGTTTGCTTTTTTGTATTTCGGGGTTTCCTCGCTTCCCTGCTCCTTGAGCTCTCCTGTAAGCTCTTCTAGAAAGAAAAGCAAAGAACTACTCAAAGACTTGACATCAGTGAGCAGCTATGAGCCTACAGATGTGTTGGAATAATAAATATGAATAAACAATCAAAGACTTGGCCCTTTTCCCACAGTTTTAATCCCTGCTCCAGTTGTGCACCTAGAGTGTCAATTTTTCGTTTGGGAACTGGTGCCCCGTTTAAAATGAGAAAGTGAGCCTTGCTGGGAAGAAGCCAGTGAGCACAATATTAGCCAGTGGGTATGGATATCAGGCATTTTGAGCTTCCCTCTATTATTTATAAAGATTATCATTATGTCTGTATTGCCACCCAGAAGATTTTGTTACAGCCAATTATTCTAGACTCAGTTCTATTTAGAGTTGAATCTCTTTAAGAAGAAAAGAAAAAAAAAAGAGTGAGCTCTTTGACAATGCTATTTTCGTATTCCGTGTTGATATCAAGATAGATTGCGATCGCAATTAATTTGTTATTTGAGCAGGTTTCATGGGTTCAGGGATTAAATGGCAGCCCAGAGCCTGAAAGAGTTCCCATGACAATTTTTTTTTTTCTGCGAAGCTTCGTTGGCAATCCCCAAAGATCCTGTCTCTCTTTTGAAGTTAATAGACTTGTTCTTACCTTTGTCTGCCTGTACGGATTTGCGGGTAGATGCCTGGAGTTTGCCAACTGGAGCAAATGGTTAGGAACCAATCTCAATACGGTGAGCCCGCAGATCGCTGCTGCAGAACGCGGTGCCCTTTCCTCACAGCAAGTTTCCTTGTTCCTATTGAATGTTGGCAACCTTGATTCTGGAATATTTTTGCATTTACAATCAAGAAACTTTCAAAGAATGTTATTCTGACTGGCTTATTAGGGATCCATGATTTATGGCACATTTAATTCTACCCGACTTCCATTGGGTGTTTGCATGGGGAGAACATGTAATATATTCAGATTTTGTCAAAGCCAAATAGCATATTTTTGTCACATATCAGATCCAAGCTCGTGTTCCAGGCATTTATTTGTTTTACCCATGTATTTTTTTGGGGGGGGTGGGAAACCAGAATGATTAGTGCATGGATGCTGTGACCTGTGCCACTTGTGGGATTCTGTGTCTACATCTTTGGGGATCGCAAGGCCATTACGAATCATACAGGAAAAACTCACAAGTTTCTGATGAGCCATTACTTTCTTGTAATGCAAGAGCCCATTTAGGGGAATCCTTATGTGGCTGTCAGTGCAATGAAGGTCAGCAGTTGTGGTGACAAATTAGTTTTGACAAGCTTAATGACCCCAAAGAAGAAAAGTCTGTGGCTCTGATAGCAACTGGGGAATAATTGGTGAGCTCGGTCAAATGGGGAATGTGTTAAAATTCCCCAATTCTCTATGGCAGGCCAATTACACCATTCAGCGGAGGGGTGGAAGGTTGCCATTCGCTTCTTTAGACTTACAAAAGCATCGGCAGGCTATATTTCAATCAATTGAATTTGGTTTGGCGGGACATAGGGGCATTGAAAGAAACAACTGGATCTTTCAAACTATGTCCATGTAAAAAAAGAACTTGGGCAGAGAGTAAAATGGGGATTTTTGTATGGCATCAGTGGATCGCGCTGACCTCACTCTTGGTAAATTCCTTTGGTGCACCGTGGGCTTGTTTTCCTTCATCTGCCCAAGGAAAGTAGGCCCTGGGACCAATCTAAGTTCACTAGAGTACATGATTCATAAATGATTATCAGTGATCATGCCACCAAAACACAATTCTTTCATTGGTTTATTCAACAAAGAACTTGGGGGACCTACTATGTGTGATAGGGAAAAAGATGTCAAAGCCAAGAGAAGACATTGTCCTACATGGTGGGCACATTCTCAGGGACAAATTTAATAGACAAGGAATACACGTGAGCCAGAGGCTTCCAGACGGTAGCCTACTTCTCAACAAAGGAATATGGCAAATGGGTTCGTTTTCTAGAACTGCCACGTACTACGAACTGAGTGGCGGAGGTAACAGAAATGGACTGTCTCACAATGGAGACTGGAAGTTCAAAAATCAAAATGTTGATGGGGGCTGTTTCCTCTGAGAGCTGCTAGGACAGGCTCTGTTGTGGCCTCCCTTCTTGTGGGTGGCTGTCTACATCTTCAAGTAGGGTTCTCCTTGTTTGGCTACATCCCTTCCTTTGTACTGCCACATTGCCTCTTTTCGGAAAGACTCTGGACATCCCGGATGAGGAACCACTCCAACGATCTCTTGTCAACTCTGTAAAGATCCTGTGTCCAAACACAGTCACAGCCTAGGGTCTTTTGAAATAGGACTTCAACTTGGGAGCTTGAGAGCAGCTCTACGGATCGCAGGAGGTCAGAGAAGTCTTGGCAGAGCGCAAATGGAGGTCAGACCTGAGAGGAAGAAAACAAAGAATCCAAGAAGAGGCAGAACATTCAGGCCATGAGGGTGTGTTAGGTGAAGGCTGTGAGGTGGGATGGGCTTAGCAGAAGATAGTTCTTAGGTGCTGGTGAGGAATAGGGGGTAGATGAAAGTGGATGGAGGTGGGGACGCAGTGGAGGCCAGAGCACACAAGTATGGGGGCTAATCTCCAGGAGGAGTTGGGCTTGTATTCTGAAAGGAGAACCCCCTTCCTTGTTGATCCCTATGTATTCCTAAATGCAAAGAGTACCAAACCCTTCCTCTGTGTGAACAGAGAGCCCACTACAGTGTGGCTGCTTATAGAAACTCACTGCTTATTTATTAAATGGATGATTAAACAAAGCATAAAGCAGGATCCCACAAACCAAGTCATAGCCCATTAAGAACCCTTGAGTAGGCATCATGGAGTGGAATGCTTTAAAGGCACATCAGCCTGATGCTGCCAGCCCTGGCTGGGCATTACCTGTAAGCATCATTATTTAACTAGTTAAAGATTCCCTTCTTCTACCAGCCACACGAGTTTAATGACTCATGACATACTAAAAAAAATCAATTGAGGAAATGTTTGTGAATGTACCTGGCTTATGGCCTGGCACATGCTAGCAGCTCAATTAAATAGTGCTTTTCTTTCTCTTCTCCTCATCTTTAAAAAAGCCTTCTTGGTACTACAGATGGGGCGGGGGGGGGGGGCAGGAGCTCATGAAGATTCCTGAGAATTCTGAGTTGAGTAGTGCTGTACTTCAGGGCTTGATCATTGTAGATGGCAGGCATTTTCTTCTGCAGGACGTTTTAGGGGAGCTGGGGGGACATGCTGCAATCTTGTGGTGGGAAATTGGGAGTCTGGGGATTATAGGGGACACTGCTTTCCTTCCCACCTTTGGTCATGAACTCTAGAAACACTCAGCTTACACAGAATTCCTGTGTTGAAGGTCTGATTCATTAGCCATGATACTCGTATTTGGCGGGGATGATGGAAGTCCTGTAATCCCATTCCCAAGAGGCACCCGATTTGCAACACAGATACTCCAGGCAGACATTTCTCGCTGTCTTGCAATATCTTTGTGTGGGCCTGAGCAGAGGCTGTTCATGCTGGCTTTGTAAGACAAAAGGAAAGAAATATCGAGACTGACTTTTCATTGTGCAGTCTGAGCCAGACAGGGACTGAGAATTAAAGAAACCTCACCAAGAAGTCTATTGGTGCTAAGATGTCTTTGTGTCTTCCGAAATCGTGGTTACATGTATGTGCCTAACAGCAGGATTTTAAATATGGCTTCAGTTTAAAAATCAGTGTTCTCCAGTGTTGCCTGTGGGGTGAGGATCTAAGTGTTCTGTTCCACTGCTGCCCTAGTGGTACATCCTTAGGGCTGTTTGATAAGCCCTTGGTTGGCATGTCTGCAGTATGCAAATTCCATCACAGGGGTTCATCTTGCAGTTCCCTGTGTTGGAGATTTTGTTCCTCCTGCACACGCAGACTCAGTGCCTTCTCCTCCCTGCAACTTTTCAAAGCTTCTTTTTCCGTGTGCTAATTATAAAGGTGAAAGCAAAGGCATTAATTGGCTAGGCAGTCAAACCAGGGAAGTGTTATTCCCTCCAAATACATTGATTACTGCGTAAACAAGAACAGGTTTAATGTGTAGGAGGGTGTAAAACGCTCTCAGGAGAGGGCTCCCAGCCTACTGCCTGGTGAATATTTTATCCTGCTTTTCCATGCGAGACCCCTAGGCCACACCTTCAAAGAAGGAACAGATACATAGATAGGAAACCACTTGGAGATTTTCTGCTTATTCCATTGCACTGTGGGAGATAAGGGACTCAGAGGCCCAGGAACGATTTTTTTTTTCAGGTTTTAGCTCCGGCAGCTTATGCCATGCTGTGAGTTCCAGGGCAAGTTCTCAAGGACAGAGTTCTCTATGGATCTGCCAGGAACGATGTGAGGGTTTAATTTAATCTACCCTTGGGACTGCAAGGATAGATTGCACTTCTTGTTATTGATGTGCCTGAGTTAAGGGAGAAACCTGCCTCATCCTTTCAGTGAAACTGCAGAAGAAAACGCCCGATCAAGAGCTAAGCATCCAATATTGTGAAAGCTTGGTCAGCTGTCTCAAGTGTACCGAGCTGTTTCTGTAATGGAATTAGTAGTGTTTGGGGATTTTTCGATATTGGCACAAGAAGAAGCTACTTTGTTCATGAGAGAAGGAAAACAGAAAACTGTTCGGTGGGACCAAAAGGGAACAGAGCAAAAACCCTCCCTCCCTCCATGTCATGGCTTTGAGTGAGGTTCCCCTGCCAATTCCCTAAAGCTGGGAATTTGAACCATGAGTTGAGTTACTGCAGAAGGCGCTACGACTCACAGTGAGGTCTCCAAGACCTTTTCTGGGTTTCTGGGAAAGGCCTTTCTTGGACAGGCCAAAAATATTCTGCTTGAGGGTTGGGTCCCCTAAGAATTAGACAAAGGGCATCCAAGCCTGTTCCATGGTGATCTGAAGGCTCCTGTCCAGAACATTTCTGTCGATTTGAAGACCATCCTATAGACTCCAACCCACTGTGCCTGGTTGTAACATTTTAATAGCCTGCCTGCATTGTTGGCGGACTTTCATTTGGTTTCTTGTTCTCTCTGAACTTGAGACTTAAGAAATTGAAATTTGAGAGCATTCGCTGTGTCTTGAAACTTAAAATTGTCAATGCAATTGGGAGTGATTTTCTTTTTTTTTTTTTTCCTTCAACCGGTACATTGAAGAGTAGAATTTAACTTTTATAAATGACTGTTGGATAATTAACCTCAAAAGTGTTTTTCAGGGACTATAAAAGCAGGTGGTTTGGCAAGAGCGGATGAAATTTTTTCTTTGCTTATTTCGCAATGTTTTTTTCTAAATCCAGAGAATAATGATGGTGGGTTTAGGAGGGTAATACACCACTGGTTTGCCCATCAATGCAGTTCATTCGAGCTCTTGTCTTTCTTACAGCTGTTGTGAGATGAAAATATCTCTGTACTGATTGTATTGGTACCTTTCTGCCCCTGGTTTAGACCTCTTCGTGTTCTGTCTCTTTGGCAACCAATCTCAACATGAGGATTTCTACAAAGTTCGATGTATTATTCAATTACATGAATATACCCTGAGCTGTCATGTATTGATTCTTCTTTTTTTCCCCCCCTATGGCTGTTGAGTCCTTGAATGTTGAGAGGGAAAATTCATCTGACATTTTGGTACTTTTTATGCTTAACTGTTCACCATTTGCACGGATGAGAATCTACTGCTCGGTCTTGGTGGTTGCTTGGATATTTCGCTCCCTCTAATCCAGTGCAAAGCAAAGCCACTGCCGGTGCATCCCTCTTTCACTGGCAGCATGTTTTTAAATTTGCAAAATAGCCCGTATCTCTGGGCTCGAAGTAGACCATTCCCAGTAGCACACATTGTTTCTCAGGCACCATGATGCTGCCATACCTGGAATTCAAGTTCAGGGGTTTTTTTGTTGTTGTTGCCATTAATTGTCTCTAAGTAAATCAGATGGGGAAAAAAAAAATCTTTGGCTAAGTTCAGAAAGTTTAGACTGGCGGGATGCACTTGTCTTCAGGAACTGAAGATGAAAACTCGATGTTCCATTCCTGTCTTTCCTTACTACTACTGGAGGGGATGTGTGACCCATGGATGATATAGTTCCCATGAGCCACTGCCCTTGGCAGAGCAGCCAAGTTCAGGCTTTCCACTGACCCTCTCCAGGCTGCTCCCTGTCCCCTCTGTGTCCTAAATCAGCTTGCTCTTACAGAACTTGTGCTCAACAGGTGGGGCCCTCTGAGCTCTCCCATCTTATTTATTTATTTTTATCCACAGACTTATTTCATGTGGGCCATTATCCAAATTGTCATGAATTGGGGATTAAATTCCAGATTGTCAAAGGCATGTTTTCAGCTGAACAAAACAAATGGAGTAAAAAGTTTCATCCCCTTTTGCTTTTATTCTCATTACCCATCCCAGCAGGGAGGATGAGTAAAGAATGTGTCCTTTAGATCCTACAAGAATTTCTAATATTCACTCTTTCTTCATAAACTACAGAGCTTAATCTGTTCTTTAGACATTCTCTCCCCTCCCCCTCTTTTTTTATTTTTTCCTAAATAAACAGGGCCTAATTGGAAAAAGCTGAGAAAAGAATAGAAAACATTTACTGAGCTTGGAAGTGCATATTGAATACTGCAGGAAATTTGCATATGGATTACTTGGTGAAAAAATAGAAACATTCTCAGCCCATTAGTTACTGTGATGGACTCGCAGTGATTACAGTCCAAGTACTTTTGCCTTGTTTTTTCTCCAACTGTTCTTTCCGTCATCATTTCTCTTGGACCACAGGGTGGCTCTTCTGTGACTGCACTTTGTTCCAAGAAGACAAACTATGGAATGTAGCTGTGCTGGAGTGTGAGCAGGCTACATTGATTTCATCCCTGAACATGGTACCATTATTTGAGCTTCCAGTAGAGGATTGCCTCTTTGTCAGACAAGTTTCTGCCTCGTGTTTCTCTGCTCACCAGTAGGGTGATTCCTTTTTGGTGCCTTAGTTTCTCCAAATGCAAAATGAAGATGAACACTGAACAGTACTGATGAAGTTGGGGAGGAAAGAAAAACCAATGAATATTTATACAAGTAAGTAGAGTCCCTGAAATATACGATCCCGATGAAAATTCAATGCATAATTAAGGTAGGGAGAACAGATTAGTGTTAAATATATGTGTGAAACACATTTCACATTTCCTTCCAACAAAGGCTGAATTTAATTTACTCCAAGTGAGGGGGAGAGGGAGAAAAAAAAATGCTGTATTGTGAATTAGGATTCTAAATTTGGATTTTGATATGTTGATTGGTGTACTACAGACATAAAGCCACATGTTGGATTTTTCAGCAAATGCATGCCTGTGTGTGTGAGAGAAAGATGGAGGACGATATCTATAATGAGCGAATCTAATTACGACTGACAGTGTTCCTTCAGGAGAACCAGCAGAAGTACTAGCCAAAGAATTGTTATCAAAAAGATATTTTAAACTGTTTATTGTTAATCCATAGAAAAGTCATTAAACATGGTGTAGCTTTTTGCATTGTGAAATGAGGCAAGCCCATTTGTGCAAAGAACTATTCAGATAATGCCTGCAGAAAACCTGAACATTGCTGCGTTATTGTTTAAGGAAATTCAAACTGTGTCAATTTAAAAGGAACCATTGACTATGAAGAGATGTGGAAATTGGTGAAAGGATCAAAATATCAATAACCATTAGTCCATTTCCAGAATGGCGTGAAAACAGTTGGCAAGAAAGATCTATGCAGAGTCGATTACATACATGGAAAGAAATTTCACAGATAAAGATTTTATGTTTGTTCTAAGTAACTAAGGGCCGCATATGCACTACTTTTTCTAAAGGGGACATTTTATATATGTGTATATATACATATATATATATATATGTATCTTATAATTAAGTCACAAGATTTCATCATAATAAAACAAACACTCTATAAAAAATTCAAGGTTTCCTTGTTGTCCCCATGGGTAGATTCCCTCGATTCTGGTAAATCTTTCATTGGAATAATGAAGACATGACTAAATTTTTTGCTGTAAGACAGAATTTTCCAGAGAATGTATGTAGTACATGCTTCCGGATCTCAGAGGAAACCCATAGGGATCCTGAATCCTTCCCTCCTCCCAACAAGAAGGCATCTACATGAGTATCTATTAGGTAACAATCCTAATATGATTTTTTTTTGCATACAAAATAAATTAAACCCCCATGGGAGAGAACTGTGTTGGGGCTGTCAGGTCTTCTAGAAGCTGATGATGCAAATGAGGCCCTGTGGCATCAACATCTCTTGGGAATTTTTTTTTATTAATTATATTTATTTTTTGATGATAGTTGATTAGGGTGATAAGGGTCAAGGGCTGCAGGAAGGTGGCTGAGATCACCATTTCCACATTCTCTGTTTTTTCCTTCCTCTATCTGGAGGAAGAGGGGAGACAAGCTGAGAAGCCACATTCGGCCTCTCAAATGCCACTGTACCCTGGGATGGAGGGCAGCCACCCGGCTCATCTCAAGCTTGTTGAACCAGAGCTGCTCTTCCTTAGCCAATGAAAGTGAGAAATCCTCAGACACCGTTTGATCCTATTCTTGGTTCAGGTCTTAAGTGCTGTCACTGAACGCTCTTTGGTTGGCAATTGACTCTTGTGCACAGAATAACTGATTGGTGAGTAGTGTTGACATTTAGGTAATCTGACCAATCATTAGGCATCCATCCCAAATTTTATTTTTTTTTAATGTGAAGAGCACCTGGAATTCCAGGTATTGTGTGACTCTCTGGAAACAATATGAACAAGAAAGATGCAGAGAACAACAGAGAATCCTATGAAGCTGATGCTTTCTGGGCTGTTTATGCAAAGGCAGATGAGCACAGAATTAGGACCGGGGTAGGGAGGCGGGGAGACACCACTTGAAGAAAAAGTGCCAATTGGGTGGTCCCCATCCAGTCTCATCCAGAAAATCAGATACCTCTCACCCTGGGACATGGAGCATTTGGGAAGACTCTGGTTCAGTTGGGACTGGAGTGGGTGGGGGAAAGCAAGGAAGATTACCATTGAGCGGTAATTAGGTGACTAAGAAGGAAATTGATGTTGTTAAACTAACACCCCTGCAAACATTTTTTATTAGCTTTTATATGTGAGGTACAGACAGCTTTTAGGGTTTGCTCCAATTAGAAAAATAATGAACACCACACGTGCAGGGAGCATGCTAATAAGAGCTTTCACAAGGGCGGGGGTTCCAAATCGGCCTTGATGGCTGCATGCTCCCTGGCGCTGCGTGCACCTGGGCACTGGGTAGTGTCCCCTCTTCCCCAGTTTGCCTGGAGGTCTGGTCAGCTTCAGGGATCAGCTCTCTAGATCTGTCTGCCAATAACACAAACGCCCTGGTGGTTTTTCCTTTTATTTTCTTCCCATGCTTCTCTCCCTCCTCCTGTCTCTTCCCTCCTCCCGCATCCCCATTGAGATTAGTTTTCCATCTCAGTCATTTTAAGTTTGAATTTGATTTGCATATCTCAATTGCTAATTACGCCAATTACGTACATGGCTTCTGCAAGTCTGTAACTGACCCCTTTCTTTAAAGTCAGCTCGTGCACCCTGAAATTTAGGGCGACGGACAGGCCCTTATTCTATCTCTGTCTCTTCCTTTCTCCTTTCCCCCTTTATGTAAATATATTTTTTTATAACTAGCTGCCGATGACTATGTTTTCCAGCTCCTGGCCTCGGGTTTCTGCTGATGTTTTCAGCATACATTTTTTAACTAAACACTCCTCCTCTCCAAAGATCAAAAGGAGTCCTCCCTGCTTTCATTTTGTTCTTGGCTGTAGCTCATGGATGCCTTGCTTTCTTTCTTCCTGCCCTCCCCCCATACTTAATTTAAAAAAAAAAAAAAAAAGCTTTCTTTGCTTCAGAAGAGAAAGCAATGCTTGTGTGATTCCTGAAGAGATCATTAGCGTTTACCAACGCAGGGTGTTCCCAAGTTGCTTTATAACTCTGTCTTCTCAGTATTATTTACTGTGCAGCTGAAGTAATTGGGCTTTGAATTTTTAGATTAGTACAAAGCAAGACCTATTGTCATTTATTGCTGAATGCGGTTGCTCCATGCGTATTTAGTGAAGCTATTTATTCATGTCCCTGGTGGATAACTTTGTCACGATGTGGTGAGATATTTCTGTGCGTGGTGTTGGAACCCACAAAACAGGTATTTCATGTGACACTTCGAAATTGTAGAGGGTTTCCAAACATGTATTTTGTCTGTAGACCTGAAGGTCTGTACTTTAACTTCTACCCGTCATGGATGATCTCTTCTCATGAGTCTTCAGGTTCTGGGGGCTGGATTTTAAGCCTGGGAAGCATAGTTTTAAAAACAAGAAAGGAAGAGGAAGTGAGGGTTGGAAGGAGAGAAAGAAAGTCTTTGAATATGAGCAGTTTGCATTTTAATTTTTTGAAAAATTTATTTGTTTTAATTGGGAAGGCAGATTTACAGAGAGAGAAGGAAATACAAAGATAGATCTTCCAGCTGCTGATTCACTTCCCAAGCTTTGGCAACAGTTGGAACTGAGCCAGTCTGAAGCCAGGAGCCAGAGGCTTCTTCTGAGTCTCCCACACGGGTGCAGGGTCCTAAGGCTTTGGGCTGTACTCTACTGCCTTCCCAGGTCACAAGCAGAGACCTGTAACGGAAGCAGAGCAGTGGGACATGAACTGCTGCCCATTATGGGGTCCTGGCATGTGCAAGGCCAGGATTTAGCCACTGAGCCATCATGCCGGGCTCTGTATTTGAAATTGTAATGGTTTGCTTTTATATCTATTTCTGTGTTTATTTACCAGGCAGAGCTGCAGAGAGAGAGGGATAGGGAGAGAGAGAGAGAGAGATCTTCTGTCCTTTGGTTCAGTCCCCAAATGGACACAATGGATGCAACTGAAACAATCTAAAGCCAAGAGCCAGGAGCCTCTTTGGGTCTTTCTCATGGGGGCAGATACCAAGTACTCTGCTGCTTTCCAAGTCCAAAAGCAGGAGCTGGATCAGAAGTAGAACAGGCAGGAATTGAACTGGTGTCCCTTTTGGATGCTGACACCATGGATAAAAGCTTAGCCTACAATGCCACTGTGCCAGCCCCAATTTTTAATTTTTAGTAACTCAGTTGTCTATTATTTAACACACTTACATCAAGAACTTTCTCTACGCATTCTTGCATCCTGAAAAAGACAAACTTAATTCCTGTCCCAGTAGAGGTCATGTTTTATGAAGATGTTACAGAAGGATTTATGTGGGGAACTAAAAGTAACCTTGAGGACAGAGACTGTGTTCCTATGTAAGCAATGTATACAATTGGTTTTAAAAGGTAGATAGCATTTAACCGGGCATATTGGAGCGAAACGTTTTTGGAGGTAAGGGGAATATCATGTGAATGCTCCAGGGTGACAAAACTCATGGCATCTTTATGGAATGCAGGTTGAGGAAACACAGGTGAAAGAGAGAGAGAGAGAGAGAATGGATGAGGCTGGCCGAGTCAACAGGGACCACACGAACCAAAATCTTGTGAGCCATAGCAAGACTTTGGGCTTTATTTGAGAATCAGTAAGAAACTGTTGAAGCATTTCATGTGGGGCAGTGACAAGATTAGATTCTGTTATTCAAAAATGACTCAAATAGCAGAGTGGAGACTAGATGCTAGGTAGGGGCAAGGGTAGATGGGGAGGACCTACTGAGTTGCTACTGAAATAGACCAAGTGGGAGGTGAGGATAGCCGCACCGAGGGAAGATCAGATGGATGTGATGAGGAGTATTCAAGTTGTGGAAATACTGACAACATAATAATTAAAGGTGGGTGCGTGGGAAGCAGATATCTACAATGATTTCCACTCTCTAGCCAGAGAACCTGTAGTGAAAAGTCCATTTGGGGGAAAGGGTCTTTGTGCAACCCAGGAATACGTACTTGGAGGTGCCTATGAGCCCTCAGTGGAAAGATCCCAAATATGCATTATGGTCTGGAAGTGAGAGGACAGGTTAAGGCCAAGGTGAACAATGTGTAACATTGTTATCCTCATTCTGGTTGGGTTCTTGCATTCCAGCATGAGAAAGAATAAAATGAGCTATTTTTCTCCCAAGTGGGATTGGAGGTATTACAATAGACATTTAGGCAAATATTGAACTAATCATCAAATTTTTGGGGCATTTAGTATGTGTTAGGCACCTGTTAGATTATGGGAATTCTTTAAAACTTTTTCTCTGTTCGTATGGTTATGTTGCAGAAAGGCTTAGCAAAACATGCATGTAGGAAGGGTCAAATTTTGACATTAAGGTTAAGTTGGTAGTGATTTCCAGCGACTCTGTATTTGGCAAAATGGGAACAATGCTTTCTGCTAAGTGCTTTATCGTTTGGCCGAATGTGCAACCTTGAGGTCCTTCTAGAACTGTCAAGTTGACTCTTTCCCTCTGAGGCTTATTTTGCATTTGTTTCCCAGCAGTCTGTGCCATCTTTCTGCATGATTCATGGGTGCACACCACATTTCTTTTTTTTTTTAATTTGAGAACTATAGTTAGTTAAAATGAAAATTATGCCAAGAACATAAGGCTCACAGTCCTTTCTAGTCACTGCTAATGACTTAATTCTGCATACAGACTTTGTTGAAACTGAGTGGTATAATTTAGGGTAGTTGACCATTGCGAATTTAAATTATTAATACTTTTCACTCTGAAAAGGAAATAAAAAAAGGGTACAATTGGATTCCAACATGTGTTTCTTTCATTATCTCCTTGACTGCTTGACAAGTCACATTCCCTTGGAGTTGCATGGAGGGAATGCTTAGTTAAATAACTGAGCTAGAAAGCCGTATTCTAGTGGAGCCTCTCCACTTACAAGCTGTATGACTTGGTAAGGCCCTCAACTTTTCTAGGCTTCAATTCTCTTATAAAATGGGAATAGTGATACCAACTAATCTGCATCATAATGGATGACCATGATAATGATATTTATTGAAGATGTACTATGTGCTAACTACTTTCCTGCCAGGACTGTTGACTCCATGGGATGCCCAGAGATACAAAAGAAGCAAATCTAGAAATAAATTTATCAGTCTATTTTACCCATTATTTCTCTACTTTGGAGAAAAAGAAACACTAGTAATTTAATCCAACCTGAAGACCCACTACTCTTTTTTTAAAATTTATTAGAAAGGCAGGTTTACAGAGAGAGAGAGAGAGAGAGAGAGAGAGAGAGGAAGAGACATAGAGAGAGATCCTCCACCTGCTGGTTCACTTCCCAAATGACCACAGTGGCCTGAATTAGGCCAATCTAAAGTCAGAAGCCAGGGGGTTCCTTCAAGTTTCCCATGTGGATGCAGAGTCCCACGGCTATCCCAGGCTACAAGCAGGGAGCTGGATGGGGAGTGGAGCAGCTGGGACATAAATTGGTGCCCATATGGTATGCCAACTCTGACAAGCAGAAAATTAGCCAGTTGAGCCATCATGCCAGCCCCAAGACCAATACTCTTACAAGAACTTAAGATATTTAAGGCGATAAAATAACCACATCTACTCCAACATTTTTTCAAAAGTTTATATTGACCTATTGTTATGATACATGGAGTTAGTTCCAGAGAGAAGAAGCTGAAGTTGCACCAAGTAGACTAGTAGAAAGAATAATGGGGTGGAAGGTGGCTCTAATTCCTGGTCAAGTAATCTTCATTAAGAATTGTGAAGAATGAAGAGCAGAGCGTGACAGTGACTGAACATGGGCCTCAAAACCTGAAAGATCATCGTTGAGTTAACAGGTCAAATTACTGCTGCTTCACAAGCTCATGAGTCAACCACAGGCATATACGAGTCAAGAGGTAAGGCTACGAGCCATTCCCTCAACAACCAAGAAGGAAAAGCAGGGGTGTAGTAGGAACCAATATAGGAGAAAAGCAAGTGGAAGGCACCGAGGGTTTTCTGAACACCTGCCATGTGCTAGTTCAGCTTGTGATGACAAAGGCATAAATGGAAAGGAACTGGAAGCCTTGCATTTTGGAAGCAAACGAGAGGTAGTGATGAATTAGTGTGGACTGTCATGAACCGCTGTCAGACCTGGGACTGTGGCACTGCAATGAAGCCTCACTGAGATCACCTCTTTGTAACCACCACCAGGGTTAATGGCGGGTTTTGAATTACATTGTTTTCATCTCCTGTTCTTTTTTAAGCTACCAGTTGCAGATGATTTTTTTAACCAGGAAGATTGATATTTAAGCAATGTCTAATGGTTAAGGAAAGCACAGTGTCAGGGAAATATCCCTGCCACTCTCTTTTTCTCTGTCACAGTGGTAGAAATTTTACATTTGAAAGCGAAAAGGCTTAAGACGTAATTTTTTTAATCCTCATCTTTCCTGCCCACTTGCATCTTTTCCAGAGCTTGTCAGGGCCAGATCTAGAATAGCAAGAGCCATTAAACATTTGGCATCTTGCACTCTGTTTTTTTTGGAATAAAATCAGTTGTAGGCCAATTTATGGTAAATTATTCTCTTCGTGTGTGAATTTCCTTTTTCTTCTTGGCAAATTCGTGCTTGCTTCTACACCCCTGCACACAGATCTTAAATACATACACATATCTCTTACAGAATCTGTGTGGGATATGTGTGTCAGTGTTGAAGTGTGTGCCCGTGGCTGTACCCATAAGTGCATGTGCCTATATGATAAGCAAATTGACTTAAACAGTTTGTCTTGGAGGTTTGTGTTGCTGTATGTATGTTAGCATACATTCTGTTGCAACTCACAAACAGTTTCTCAGTCAAGAGATGACAGAATTCAGCAATCATTTTGGGAAACACTCTAGTAAATAAATATATTGCTTAGCTCTGTTCAACCAAGGATGCCAATTCTTAATAAAACTGAAGGCATGCAGTGGCATTTCTCATCGTTGGAATCGAAGACAGTTCCTGGGCAACAAGTCCACTGACAAATGGAAAAGGTGGCACCAGGGCCTTGCTGTAGCCCATGCACTCTGAACAAAACCTCTCTAGCTAATGATCGTTGTGATCTGGGTCCTGGAGCAGAACCTGTGCCTCCCGTTCAGGATGGACTGTTGACAGAGGCATAGCATCATGGGAACCTGCTGCCCTGGTCCTTAGAGACACTTATGGCAACTATTTTTCTCTTAACATAGAAATTTCTTGATCAGAATCCCCTTGCTGGCAAAGTTGAGAGCTAAGCTCTTAAAAGGCCATTTTTAAAACAGTTTCTTTTCCTATGTGTGAAGTATGCACACACATATATGTATTGAATTATTGCCAATAATGTAATCTCCATATCTCTAGATATGCTTAGCGCGAATTTGGAAGCGGTCGATGTGATAGGAAAACAGCTCCTTTCATAAGGATTGCCACACGTTCCTCAGAGCATCAACGAAGTTAATTCTCATATCCACGAGGAAAAATACAGCTGTGTGTTGTGATTAGTATGTCCCCCCCGTGTTTTCATATTAAAGTAATTAAATATCCATTTGACAGATGTTCTATAGAACTCTAAAATCCAGCCTGTGAAACCCATGGACACATCTTTGAGCTTTTACGCAGTTGTCCGTTTGATGTCATAATGAGCAGTGACCAGCCCTACCTAATTAAAAGGCTCTAATGAGCTTACTGCACAAGGAAGTCTAGGAAATCAAGATACTTTCTTACAAAGAGTTCATTCTTTCCATTTTCTTTAGCGTTTATTTAGCAAATCACCTTGCTCAAGTCTATGCCAAGCCCGTACCTAGTGCTGGCAATAAAAAGATTAGTAAGGTTTAGTTCCTTGTCCTCAAGAAAGCTCAAGCCTTTTGGGGGAAAACAAACCATCCAATTAGTGTATCTCCACAGGCAACGCGTGGTGGGCGTGTGGGCACTGATCCCCTGTGCCTTGGTGAAAACCTGAAGAAAGACTTCCTTGAGGAGGGACTGCCAAGCCCAAGGGTCAGTAACGTGTCAGACAGGCAGAAGGAGCAGCACATGGAAAGACACTCGGCAAAAAAAGGGGCAGGTTGCTTCATTAAGAAGTTGCAGCTGGCCTGGACCGGTGCCTAGGGGCAGAGATGGGAGGCCAGAGAAGAGGGCAAAGGTGTGAGCATACTTATGTTGAACCCTGGGCCTCTCCTGGGCTTGTTGCCTCTGACTTCGCCTCTTCTACTTGCGTTCTCTCTCCTTGCTTCTCTCCCCAGTTTTTGCTTCATCTGCCCATGTCTCCTGAAAGTTGAAAATACATTTCTGAGCAAGACTTTCATAGAAGAGTTTGAAAGAATATTACTTAAACTAAAAAAGCAAAGGGAGAACACACACACACACACACACACACACCCCTAAAAACCGAAATCTGATTCCCCAACTTACTGCTAGTTCCCTTGCTTGCCCAATCTGCCCAATGTTCACCTGGCCTTTTGTGTATAGAAGCCACCAGAGTGGGTGCTGGCCAGTCTCTAAGTTTGTTCTGGGTATCTGTCTGTCTCCTGACACACACACTGTGAATGTGGGAAGGGAAACAGGAGACTGATGTCTCTTGTGTGTCATCCACAGAGGTTATTAAAGTGCTGAATATGCCAACAACAACAACAAAAAGAACAGTGTGTCCACAGTCCACTGATGGGACAGAAACAGGGAATTGGTCACTCGATCTATAGTATTTTCAAAGTGTAAAATAATTTTTTTTTGATGAGTAGTATATCTGAATGTTGGAATTGTATGTTCTTATAAATTTCACAAAAGTATTGTACTTGTGGAAGTACATGAATATGCATTAATGCCTGGCAAGGTATGTCATGATCACAGACACAGGTACACACACATGACATAGCTTTATGGGTTTTACGCACCTTTATGCAGAACTGATAACATGGCTGTAAAATGTATTTGCTTCTGTGGCATGTAATTCAGGTGTGTTTATTGAGGTTTGACACCCCCTGAAGTACGCATGTGCTCATGGAAACGCACCCACAGATTGTATGAAATCAGTGCCAATGAGCAATGACAGAAAACTTACTTTTATGTTTACACAGCCCGCAGACAACAAGGTTTTCTTTATTTACCTTCTCATGGAGATCGTATCTGGTTGAAACGGTAGTTTTCTGGTGTTGTATTGATGCAACATGAATAATACATAGTGCCTTGTACTGGCTGAATAGCTGGAGAGGACTATGGGATGCATCTTAAGTGTCAGTGCTACACTGAGGAGTGTTCTCATTCCAGTTGAGAATATAATGGCCGTGATGAAGTTCTATTTGTCCCCAACTCCTTGCAATTGTTATAAACCAGACACTCGATAATTTCCATAAAAATTTAATACAGTTCAAGTGTTGGCCTAGAAAGAATGTGTTCCTCTCTGTACAGTCCTGGGGCATCTCGTGGCAGGTTTTCCATTTTTGTGTTTTTAAAGTTGAATTCTCATGTATTTTACCACCTCGTTTAAACCTCTCTTTTAAAGATCAACTGCTCTACCCTTGACCCGCAATGTTAAAAAACAAGAAGAAACACATAATGCTGCCCATTTAGGTAACCTTTGTTTAGACACATTTAGTACTAATCAAGCAGGGACAAGCCAGGAAGTTGCATCTATGACCCATTTAATAGATTCGTTTTTATATACTAGAATAATAAGGAAAAACAGAGTCGCTGGAATCTTTTTGACTACACAAGAAGATGTTACAGAAAGAGTTTTATATCCGGAAAATCTGGATACATGAGGATTGCAGACAGCTTCAGAAGGCTACGTGAGCAACATGTGCTAAGCCAGTTGTTGTACTGAAGTCCAAGTTTCATAGGCCTTTCTCCCCTCTAGCTGCCAGGTATCAAAATGTGGAGTCAACCAAAGGAGAAGCATGATCAGATGGCCCCGCAAGCACTGTGTTTCTGCCACTTCCTCTTGTACATTTTTGCCCTTTTTTGTTGTGGTGCTTGTTGTGTTTTTACTTCTCTGCTGCCTTTTTCTTTTCTTAAAAAAAAAAGATATTTATTTCTATTTGAAAAGAAGATTTACAGAGAAGGAGGAGAGACAAAGATGTTCCATCCGCTGCTTCACTCCCCATATGGTCACAACAGCCAGAGCTGAGCTGATCTGGAGTCAGGATCCAGGAACTTCTTCTAGGTCTTCCATGTGGGCGCAGGGTCCCAAGGCGTTGGACCATCTTCTGTTGCTTTCTCAGGCCGTAAGCAAGGAGCTGAATGGGAAGTGGAGTAACAGGGACACGAACCAGCGCCCATATGGGATCCTGACATTTGTAAGGGGAGAATTTATCCAGAATCATTGCATCAGACTCCACTGTCTTTTTCTTCTGTTGTCTTCTCAAGGCAATCCTGTCCTTAACTCTCTGATTTTTCCCACCTCTAGTTCTTTATGTTGTTTCTGCTTCTCTAAATTCCATTAAACTAAACCTTCAATATGGGATTCACTTCATCATGCCCACAACTGTGCTTCTCAAAGGATAATCTGTGTGCCTCCTACATTTGGAAGCATTGTCTTGAGAATGTTAAAAAAAAAAAAAAGCAGTAACTCAAGTCCATTGAATCAGAAGCTGCATTTTAATAGAACCCCTAACCACCCTCACCTCTGCCGCCATCACCGTGTCACACTGAGACGGAAAGAAAGCTCCAGAATGAAACATCCCCTGCGTGCATGTCTCAGGTGTATCACCTTTCTCAACTCTTCTCAGGTGTGCAAGGTGACCTCGGTGACAGCTTTGCTTATCTCATTTTGGGTGATGGGAGAAGTCATTTTGTGGCCTCCTGTTGAAGGTGTGCATTGGATACAGGCAGACTCGAACTCTCAGAGTTGTTGCCCAAGCCACCTCAGTTGCGTCCTCCGTGTTCCCACTGGGGCTTTCCATCTCTGTTGTCTTTGGGTTGTACGTGGAGCTGTACACTGGCAGAGAACTCATGTGTCTGTTGTTGCTGGGTAGCACAACGCCAGCCATCACTAATGGGATTCATTGGTCTTGACTGATGAAATTGTAAAAGCATAAGTCTCCTGTGGCCGTCAGTGCTGAGCCTTAATTGAAATCAGTTATGTATTCCTACAAAATGTGTCGGCCATTCTAGACTCCTTTTTGTTTGGGTTCTGTTGACACTAGCAATAGTATAGAAACTGGATCAGGAAAGGTTTGTAGTTTTTACTGCTCTGAATGCAGACTTACCGCTTCTCAGGACTCTTGAGTAGCTGATGAGGGGAGGTAGCAATCCTCGGCTTGATTATCAGTTACACATATGGATTAAATCCCCTTTTAATGGTGTCTAATGAGCCTTTCATTTTTAGAACCTTATACAAAAGCTTCTAATAGAAAGAGAGAGTAATATCTCAAAGGTCATCCGAATGCCACTTAATATCAGCAATCCGTAATCAAGCCAATATAGAGAGATGGCGATTACAGTCCAGTTGTGAGCCTTTAAATATGAAATCATCCCCTAAATTAGCAACACGGTGCAAGCTAAGGTCTTTGAGGTTTCAGACAACTTAGAATTTCTAATTAAAGTTTGCTACTCGAACACAGCCTCAGAGTTAAAGAGAATTTTCTGAGACTTCACACAGTGCAGTATTTTCTAAACCCAAGTGACTTAAAGTTCTGCCACTGACAACTTCACGCGCTATTCCCATATGTGTTTGTAAAACTATTATAACAAGCACATGAAAAAGATGGCTCCCACTCAGTGCTTCTTCCCAATGGGGAAACATAATGGGCAGTAGAAATGTGGGGCATTTTATAGGTCAGAAGGGTCTGGGAGACCTATGGGCCTGCCTATCTTAGGGTGGACATCTACTTGACAGCAGAATTATCATTTGGTCTGACTGCCAACACAACTACAGGTAAGGCTCAAACTTCAGTCCATCTGTAGCAGTCTGATGTTTCGGTTGATCATTTTGTACAGCCCATGAGTGATGTTATAAATATCCACATGGACCTCTTGGCAGATAAGAAGTTCCCAAGTTCTGGGACTCTACAGTAAGAGACTGGGATTTTGGGTTTTTGTCCCGTTTGTTGTGTGAACAGAGATAACCCTGTCCCATCCTGGGATGGAGATGCTAATTCCTAGTCCTGCCATAGTTGCCTGCATTAGAAATGGATGGCTTCTGCGGGCTGTTGATGGCAGCTTCTTCCTTATCCATGGGAACTACATGCTAAGACCCACTGTGATGCCTAAACTGCTAATAGTACCAAACCCTCTATATGCTTCTAGCTTGTTTTCACATACCCAAATGTGTTTGAAGATTTATTTATTTTTATGGGAAAGACAGATTTACAGAGAGAAGGAGATACAGAAAGACCATTCATCTTCTGGCTCACTCCTCAAGTGGCTGCAATGGCTGGAGCTCAGCTGATCCAAAGCCAGGAGCCAGGACCTTCCTCTGGGTCCCCCATGTGGGTGCAGGGTCCCAAGGCTTTGAATCATCCTCGACTGCTTTCTTAGGCCACAAGCAGGGACCTGGAAGGAAGTGAAGCAACTGGATCATGAAATGGAGCCTGTATGGGATCCTGGTGTGTATGAGGCAAGGATTTAGCCACTGAATCATTGCACTATGCCCTATTTTCACATACCTATGATAGAGTTTGATTTAAAAATTATCAACTATGTAAAGATCATTAAAAAGAGAGAGAGAGAGAGAGAGATTAAAAAATGCAAACAAATTAGCCACTGAGGGAGATTAGCAACAATAACGTAATAAAATAGGACTATTTTAACAGTATATCACCAATACTCTCTCTGAAAATATCTTATTCTGTAGATATCAGCAACTTTAGTGAATGATTTTTTTTTCCTTGTAAGTTGGGAATCTTTATGTTTTCACTTAAAGGAAGTGTTTTGCAGCTTTTTTTTTTTTTTTTTTGGCATACCGAATTGCCACTATCATTCTCTTATGCTTTGGGGTCAAGATTATATAAAATAAGAGTGCTTTAGCCTAAACACTGTGGTCCTGTGATAGTTGATATGATCATTGGACAACTACAAAGAGACCAAGGGTTGTGGACTGTCATTTTACACAGCAGTTGGTTGGTTGTGGCAGTGACCAGAAGGAATGAGCAGTGGACACTTTAGACCCTAGATCTCAAGATGCAGCTTAAACTATAGGAACATCATTGAGAAGACACTGACCCAGCCCAAGGAAACACTGCTGATGGGCCTTGCTTTGCCAAGCAGTTTATATTTGCACGGCGAGATATGCCCATTAAAGATTTGGAAAACATGAAAAACTAAGAAGGATAAAAGCCATCTGTTCACTCAAACACCCAAATCATCCACTTGCGGTGTGTTTTGTAACCATCTTTTGCAAACCTACCTAAGTATTGGTTTATTTTTATTGCATTAGCATTTAATTAAACTTATAAATCTAGGGAATAAAACAGCCTAAGGGAGAGGAAATTCTTGTGCTGAATTATAGGGTTATGCCCCTAATGAATGATAATGATTTGGTATAAAATCACTTGCTTTCAAGCTCCATCCAGATGCCATTACAGAAATGAACACCTTCTCTTCCTTCCTCTCCTTGCACAAGCGCCAGTGTGACTAGTTCGCTCAGGTGTGGTACTGTCCACACTCCAGTGATAGTGTGGCTGGTAGGCCCCCCGCCAAGTCATGTGTCAGTCCTCTGGGACCCCAGTTGGAGTCATGGTTTCTTCAGGTGCATCCAGCATGAGCACTTACCTATACAAAATTGCCTTCTCTGGCCTCAGTTCTTACAAGCCTTTGAGGTCGAACCCTTCACGCCTCATGTTTCTCCTGGTAATATCACCAGGCTGCTCTGAGGTCTTCAGGTCTTTCTGGATACAGAGAAGATCTCTGCTCTTCATTATTTTACAAATCATCTTTTCTGGTCCTTCTCAGTCTGGATGCTCCTATGCCCCCCTACCCCCTTGCTATTCAAAAATGATCAGGATCTTGTAGACACAGTTAATTTTTCATTGATTTGCTTGCAATGTGCGCAGCCAGTCCTTTGGTCTTTGTTCTTGCTTCTCTTAATAGTAACAGTAGCAGTTGGCTGAGTTGTGTCTGGGGGCCTTAGTAGGAAAGGACTTGGAAAGACCGGTCTATGCAAGTTTTTGGCCAGTCACGTGGATAGTTTGAACCAGTCTAGGGCGTGTTTGTGATTCCTCTCATCACCCTGTGATAGAACCAACAGTCTTATTTTCATCTGCTACTTAGAAGTAATTTGATTGATCTAGTCAAAAGCAGCCCTCTTCTCCCATGTCGGTGCCTAAGCAATGCCACTTTGTCTCTGACCGAGATCTGAGGCTGCTGTGGAAGGCAGAGTCTCCTGGGGCTGGTCCAGTTCTGAGGATGCATCCTTGGAGCTGGCCCCAGACTGGAATGGACCCTACAAAAGAGCCTTGCTGGGAACCCAGTGTGGCATGTCCAAAACCATAAACTCATTTCATACCTAAATGTAGTCCCTCAGGTGATTCCAAGTCAAACAAACGGAGCTCCAGGAGTTTGTTCTGAGCGGTCAAGCAGAGAAAACCTTAAGAGCAGCTTTGGTCAGCAGAGGCCTCTTAGCTATGATGTGGGGTTAATTCTGAGCCCCTTTATCATCAGACCTGATAACCACCACAACCTACAGAAAGAAATTCCTCAACTCCCTTTCCTTCCAGCAGCGTGCCCTCTACGCATGCCTTTTCACTCTGTGGAAAACGTAGTTGGCATCCTCAGCATTCATCTTATGTTCAGGCTAAATTTATTTTTCTGTGAAATAGAAATCAGGAAAACACCGAAATTATTTTAAGCAAAATATCAAAATTGAAATAAACCAACATATGTCTGTGAAACATGTATAACTCTCAATCAAAAATAAGTGCCACTTTCACAAATGGCTTAAAATACTCTCTACCATACAAAATCCAGACAACTTAAATAGATGGAATTATGACATGCTTGATTGTTCTTGTTGCGTAGTTTATCCTTTACTTAAAAATTCTAAGACATAAGATTAACCCTGGATGATCCATTCTATTTTAATGAAGAGAACCATGGAGTTTTTGTTTGTTTGTTTGTTTTTAATTTTTGGAAGCCAGGTGCTTCTACCTGATGTGTTTGGGAGCCATCTCAAACTTACCTTCTTCCATACACTAAAAAAAAAAAAGTAAGCTTTCTTGGTTGTTTTCAAAGTACTTGCTTTGTTCTGTGGGCTTCTAAGTTTCCCTTTCAGTACTGTCTCAAACAGGATTAAAATTGTCAAAGGAACTAGCAAATGTCTGGGGGCTTAGCACCAAAGAAAATGGTAAAGACCAGAAACCACCATCCCTCTTTTGTGTGTCATTTACGTCTGCTCTCTAATACACTAGATTGTCACCTCAAGGATTGGAATAATTTAAACCCTGTAGTAGCAGCTGATATTTTGGTCAAGAAAGATGTTAAATAGATGTTACCGTCAGTCGATACTATTGACAAATCAAAGACGCAGTCATTGAAAACTTAAGCTTTTCCTTTTTAGTTCTGTTCTCGAATTAGATAACAAAGTGTCAAAAATGGGGAAAAAACTAAGCTGTTACTTTATTTGGAAAATGATTTAGTACTAGATGAATCATCCCTGTCTTCTAGTTGGTTTAAAAAAAAACATAATAAAAATGATCTCCTTGGCTTTGGCTGAGCTAATAAATCTAGTGGACTCAGGCCACTTTCATCCCTAACTCTTTTCTCTTTGATTCTCTCTTTTTTTTTTTTCTCTCACACATTATTCAGATTTTTCTTGTTAGTTTCTTAGTTGTCAGAAAGTTTCTTCCTTCTTGATTCCTTCAATTGAGACTGGTTGGGAAATGGAAAAGGCTGTTAATTTGTTTTTAAGAAAATAAAAAAAAAGACCCACATTACTGTATTTTATTAACCAAGCCAGATGGCTCAGAAAATTTTCTCTGACATAAGTAATTAGAGAAATCAGTTTGATTCCCAGATCTGGTATGGAAAGTGGCATGTATATTTGGTGGGGAAAAAATGCAGTTTATATAAACTTATGGATATTTTTAGAAGTCCTGTTTGATACTGCTTGGGACTGATTCTGCTGTTTGAAGCTAAGTGCAAACTAAAAACTTTTCTTCCCTCCCTGAGCCTCCAACCATTCAACATCTTCCTCCACACACAAACAAACGCAAAAAAATGATTTTTCTTCTTTTGCAGTTTGAAGGTTGCAAAAAAGCCTTTTCAAGGCTCGAAAATCTCAAGATTCACTTGCGGAGCCACACGGGCGAGAAGCCGTATCTGTGCCAGCATCCGGGTTGCCAGAAGGCGTTCAGTAACTCCAGTGACCGTGCCAAACACCAGCGGACGCATCTGGACACTGTAAGAATGGCAACAGCCTCCCAACTCGCAGCCCAGAGCCCCGTTGGGAGGACATGCCTGTTGGGTAGTGGGATGGGGAAGGTGTGTGCTTTATGGTCTACAGGTTCCAGGGGCAGTGCCAAGGGCAGCAGAGAAAGTGAGGCAAGAGCCGGCAGGGGCCTCATTCAGCTGTTACAGCTTTCTGTCATTGTAAGGTTCTCCTGACCAGCACAGCTTCCTGGCAGAGACAAGTTTCTTGATCACCTGTGTGTACAGAGCCTAAATTGGGGCTGTCATGTGGTAGATGTTAGTGCAGATAAGGACCGTCAGAATGGCTGGGCACGAAGGTGCAAATGCAGGTAGCAAGATATAGCAAAGTAGATAATGTATGCGATTACTGAAAATGTGGCAAGTTTGTCCTGGCTAGTTCTTCTTGCTCTTGACAGAAGACTTTGGCAGCTCGAGTGAATCTGGCCTTCTGCTTTAGAAACCACCTGCTCTTATCACCTGCAATCAGGACACCAAGCAGCAACAGCTATTCCCCAACAGTTGAGTTGCACCATGCTTCCTTGTGTTACTGGCCACACAGCCTCTAGCATCAACCTTGTGAGAGACCACTGACTTTCCTTACTGACGCTGAACTCCTGTAACGCTGGCACCTGTCGCTCCTCCACCAATGTCTTTTCTAGGACCCTCAGCTTTGTATTTTCTCCATTCTGTTGACAGCCCCGCATTTCTCAGGTCCCCATGCTGTTTTCCTTACCTGAAGCCAGATAGATCATATCATTTCACTTCACTTAACAAAGCCGTCAGGATAAAGGTATTCTATGTATCACAGATCTATCCCACATTTCTCTCGGATAATGTATTCATGACAGTACTTGCTCGGTGTTAACATTCTAATGTCTATTATTAAACGACACCAGAGTTTGAATTTTGAAGAGATGCCGTTATTTCCACACACACCTTCTCATACATATTTAAGACTCTTCTGATGTTATAGTTGACATATTTATTAAATTTTATATTAGACTCTATTAGTCATATTGATAGAAGTCATTTGGATATATGTCACATAACCATTCTGAACGGAGTTATCTCCTCATATACTTAAGTGTAATGGCTTGCCTAGTGAGTATCTGAAGTATAATTAGAGCAATGTACATTAAGGTGAACTCTTTCTACTCTGGCTGAATTGAATTCAGTGATTTGGGGGCCAATATGATGGAACATTAAATAGATGAATTTGGAATAACAGGACTTTTTTAAAAGGAATACATAAATAAATAAATTGTGTTAAAATGCCCTGGTTTTGTTGTGTCTAAGATGGTCTTGGTAGAATTCAGTACATTTTTCCAGTTTGTCATTACATTTGATCATGGAAGAATGAGCATTCATGAGACAGGATTGTCCTCAGCAATTGCTTTTCCTCTAGCTTGCTCTCTGTAGTTTGAAAGAACTATTGTGAGGCTTAGTGTTGCACTGCTACAATGCCTGTCTTTGCTCGGAGTTAATTTTAGCTAATTAAACTAAGGAAAATGTTCAGGAATCATTTTGGATTAAGAAAAAATATATCCCTGTTTGAGACTTTTGAGGCAGATGACCTTATTTCATGGTGCCAGCTCAATGCACTAGCTTTTAAAACTCATTTAATTATTTTTTTGGAAAAAGCTAGTCCTCTGTAAAAGCTTTAAAAGCCAACATTTTTTTTTCCCTTTAAATGCCAAACTAGCCTCTGTTTTGGTTTTTACTACATTTAACAAATTGGGAAGCTATTTTAAAAACATAGAGAAATTAAGTACTTGTTTTTTTAAAAAAAGGGGGAACTGTAATTTGAAGAATTTGTGGTTTAAACTGAGGTTCCTACTCCCTTTCATTAAGTACTCCTTATGCTAATGCTGTCAGAATTTTGGATAAGGTATCTGTTGAGCTAAGTGGATTTTTACTCCTAGGATTTAGTGAATTCATAATGCTAATCCTGAAAACTTTAATTCCTTTCTCTGTTAGTATCTTAATGCCCAAACAAGGGGGGTAATTATATGTAATAAACGTAGAAAATAATGAAATATTTTTGTTTGGTATAGTATACCATTGAAAGCGAGGTAATCCGAGATAAAATGATTAATGCAGCCAGACTACTTAGACCGGTCTGTTCTGTTTTGCATACTGGATCCAGGTGATGGATAGCCGACCAGGGAATGAAGACCAGCTGGTAGGAATAGTGTGCATTCAGGCTTTCTCCTAAAGCATCTCACCATCAACTAAAAATAACATTATCAGCCAAAATCATAATGATCATGATATGAAGTAGATGTAACGTGTTACTATGCAGAAAGCTCTTTTACACGTTGTAACATCTTCTGTAATACTCATGACTTGAGCTTCTGTGATTGCTAATAACAAAGAAAAGTTGTCAGTTACTCCTTATAGCCAAGGCAGGGAAGGGAGTGCTGGTGCAAGAAAGCCATGTGAATCCAAAAAAGCAGTCCCGGTTAAAGATGACCTTTACTTACCCAGTTGAAACCCATTAACAAGTGACATCAGTCAACAGTTGACCCACCACTTTGTGACAGATGTGCAGTTTCAAGAGCTTGGTTAACCCATCCGTTGTTCATTGTTTGACTCCTAACACGTAATGAGTTGTTGGTACTCAAGAGCTACTGGATGACTGAGTCACCTGCTCAGTTGATGAACAAACACATGAGATCTCAAACAGCTCACGTGGGGTATGTCAAATTATATTGCATATTCATAACTTCACTTTGTTCTTAGCATCAAAGGAGTGAACTACAACTAAAGGAGTGAATTGCAAGTATGGTTTTTTAGCTCTTGAGTGATGTAAGCCATGTATAGCTTGACTCACAAAATGACAGGCATACTTCGTAACATAGGACAGCAACATGTAAGCCATTTTCTTTTTAAAGTTACATTTTGGTTTTGGTTAATAGTAATCCCTCAGCTTCCCAGAGCAAGAATCCTATTATGAACACAGGGTTTCAGCTATCATCCATACATTTCACCTCGAATAACTCACCTGATGAGATGCTTAGGAGACCATTGAGAACATGGTTCATCTTCCGGGGGCTTTTTGCCTGTTTGCTTTGTTTTGTTTCTCAAACTAAGCTAAAAGTTGTTTGGTTTTTTTGTTTCTCTCATAACTAAATATTCAGTCTCAGGCCTTCGTGTTGTCATTATAGTAGGAATAGGTTCTGAAAGTTGAATGGGTAAGAATGGGTTTATTCATTGGCTCTTAACTAGTAGGTAACTCTTAACTAGTAAGTGATTCTTAACTAGTAGGTAATTCCAGACTCAACTTCAGGCTGCACAGAAGAACTGAAATAATTGAAATGTGTGTTCTTATCACATTTAGCCAAAGGGTAATTTGTGTAACTCAGGCCCAGCTCCAGAACTCTTCTGTAACTAATAATATTAATATTTCTCTGGCTGATCGTTCATGTGTCTGTTGTTTGAAAGCAACTATCCCTTACTCACTTTACACTAATTTTCCCTTCTTAATTCTCTCCTTCTCTCTTTCTGAATCAGGTTTCTTCTGAAACATACCCAATCTTTTCTGGACTTTTCTACAGCTTCTTTACCCGAACTCTTAAAGAATGTGTATTTAATAGTTTCTGACCATACCAAAGATTGTTCTGTAAGTATGACTGGAGATGCTTACCAATAATTTCCACATTGAACAATGCCAACAGGGAGTCTTGTGGTTAGAGTGAAATCGAAAGCAGTCACTTAAAAGCCATGAAGGATAGGTCATCTCTTTGTGTACTCTTCCCTTTCCCATGCTGCAGTTTTTAAGTGGGATTTCTAATTAAAATGCATGAGTGTTGCCTAGCATTTCACGTCAGTCAGCTAGTGACAGCTCAAAGTCTGAAGTCAGGAGTCTTTGAGTAAAACCATCTCTAGTTATCTTGATGATTTAACAACAGCCATTTCTTTCTTTTTTTCTTATTCAGAAACCTTATGCTTGTCAAATTCCAGGATGTACCAAACGCTACACAGACCCAAGTTCCCTAAGAAAGCATGTGAAGGCACATTCTTCCAAAGATCAACAAGCAAGGAAAAAGGTAATTTTGAAAGAGAATTTCCCAGTCAGGGAAAGCACATTTACCTTACCTTTTTCTTTAGAGCTTCTGCGGGATATTGGGAATTCTTTGATTTCTCAAGGTGTAACATGCTTTGGACTGTGTTGAGGGGAAAGTCTTCCATGAGTGAAAAAGCAGACCATAGCTGAGAGGGCTAGAGAATTTCTGGGAAAGGTCTGAAGAGTGGGAACCAAAGAAAATTAGTGAAAGTCTCCTTACTGCAAATAACAAAGCTGTTATGGCAATGAAGCCCAAACAGCTAAAAGAAATTAAGTTGGGAAAAAAAATCTTTCTTGGAAAGAGAGTGCTTTTTCATAAAGATGTCATTTGGGATATAGAATGATTTTAGCGCTCATGAAGAAGGTAGGTACGTTTCTAGTCTGGGACAACTGTTGAGCATGGTTTCTTGATGGGTACTGTATGTGGAATCTTAAACAGAACTAGAAGTGAATGCTACAATGACTTCAGTGAGGATTTAATGCCATTTTGGAAATTTGAAAAAAATCATCTGGATTGGAAGAAATGGTTAAGATCAACCAGGCCTTCTGTCTGGCTCTGTCTCCTAAATTTGTAAGATGCTTGTAAGAGCTGGACTACGATGTGTTTCATCATCTGTAGATGCTGGGAACTTGACTATCTTTCAAGGCAACTGCCAGTCACTGAGTTTTTCAATTTGTGAACCAATTGAAAGACATGTTGAGCTGAGCATGCCTTTTTGAGTATTCCATTTAAAATGAGTTGGAACTTGATTCATTTATGGGCTTTTATAACCAGTTTAAGGACAGTGTGAGACTTAACTTATTTTAAGTGACTGAATACCATGGCAAGGGTTACAGAACACCATGGCTTCCATTGAGGAATCCTCCATTCTTTCATGGTTAATAGGGATTTAACACTTTTGTGTTGGGAAATTCTCTGTAGTTTTTTGTTATTGAAGTTTTTTTTCTTCCCCGAGAGGGATGAGGACAATGCCAGCCAAAAATTCTTATATGGAAAGAACTAGACCAAGTCCTGACAACTAAAAAAAATGCTCAATTAGAAGGCTTTAGTAGGTATTTTTTAATGCTCTTTTTCTATTTTATTAGAAAGAGATACAGGTACAGGGAATACCTTCCATTTGCTTGATTTCTTGCAATGCCTGCAATGACCAGGAGTGTAGCAGCCCAGGTCCAGGAGCTCAGAACTCCATCCGTCTTTCCCACATATGTAGCAGGTACTTAACCATTTGAGCCATCAACCTGCTGCCTCCCAGGGTACAGGTTAGAAGCAGAGCCAGAACTCAAACCCAAGCTTGCCATTAGAGGATGCAGGTGTCTCAAGCCATGTCTTAACTATTACCCAAATATCCACTGTGTTATTATTAATTATGTACACACACCCATGCCTGTAAGTCTGTTGTTAAGGTTTTTCTCCCAAAATATAGCTAAATCTCTAACTGGAATCCCAGAAAGTTGTTGTCTGTAACCATTTGGCATGGATTAGGTTTATCCTTACATTTTGGATAACTAGGGGAACTGCTAAATAAATTAACAATCTAATCATGTTGCAAGTAGGATGCTTATTTTTTTAATAATAACATATCATTTTGCCTACTGCTCAGTACTGTCAACAGGACTGCTGTCTAATAGTATTTCTCCATACACACACACACACACACACACACACACATATACACATATACAAAGATGTAAGAATATGATGTGCAGATCACAAAGGTAGCCTAATTAACCGTTGTGGAAACAGAATGGGATACTTTCAACTTTTCATTGTTCCATATGGGTGGATTTCAGGCTAGGCAGAAAGGAAGAATATAGTTTTGTGTGGGAGATTCTTAAACCACTCTCTGCAAACAGTAAAAGAGATCTGAAAACCGTAACGTGTAGCTTTGTTGATAATTTTCAGGCAATCTTCAGTAGGCAATCAGGGTAGCATGGTGTTTTTGGTTGGTTGTTTGTTTTGAGGAGCAGGGTTGTAATCTCGTGTCAGAGCCCTCTGAATTTTGTCATGTGTAAGATCAGATGTTGTCTCCCAGAAGTATGACCTCTCATGTTCACTCTGTTTCCTGCAAATGGTTCAGCTGGACTTGGCCGGATCTCATTGCTCAGCTCAAGGTGACAGGCTTACAGTGTGGATTTTCTAAATGTTAACCCGCGTTTCCATCTGAAGATCTAAAAAAAAAAAAGTCCTTTATAAATCTATTATGGGTTAATCTGTGAAACATAATGCGATGAAAGTTGCTCCGTTCAACAAAAAGAAGAAACGGCACTCCCAGGAGAAGCGTTTGGTCATAAACCTCAAATCAGTTCATCCACATTTCCAATTCATGCACTGATACACTAGCAGGTCTTATTTACATGGTACGCTGTTGTTACTAGACTTTGGAGAGATTCTAATTGCTCACTTGCATCAGGACTTGGTATTTGAAATATTTCCTGGCAGCAATAATAATAATTATAATGAAAGAAACAATAAACCTTTTAAGGCAGAATTAAGATTATTTACAACTTTAATTAAAAATGGAAAACTGGCATCATTTCAAAAAAGCCTTTACAAAAATGTGAACTCATCAAAAATAACCATAAAAATTCCAAGGTGATAAAGGCACTGTGGAGTAATGGTCGCAGCCCTGGGGAATTGTTTTGTTGAAAAGAAGAAAACTCTTTTCTGTCACACCCTGTTAGTCATGGACTTGTTTAATATACTCTGCCTGTCTGCCTTTAATCCTCTTTGCAACCTCCCCTAGTCACTAAGACATTATTTTGGTCTTAAGATTGCAGCCCTCCTCTGAAATCACGGCCAGGAACAAGACAACCATAGCCATAGATGAATGTATACCAGGAAGAGCAGATAGTTCCTCTGTGATGTGCCAACCGTAAACCTGTGGCCCTTTCCACACCTGTTGGAGCCCGTACATGCTGAGGGCTAACCAACAAGAACTTGAAATCCCAGCTAAATGTTATTCAAACTGTGAACAGAAAGAAGAGGGGGGAGAGCCATTTTTGCAGAGGAATGAGGATGATTTGGTTCATTGCGTGCAGAGTTAACTATTCTCTTTGCATAATTCCTTCACACCTACACACCCATCAGCCAACACACAGACTTCCCCTGCAAATGCATGCTGCCGATCTTGAGTTCCATTGAATTGAGGGGCTCACCGTTGATGAGTTGTGCAAGGACTCGAATCACTAGACACGGTGTTTGTCGAGAATAGAATTTAGCCTGTGGAGCAAAAGACAGAACATGTCCTTCAGGTCTGTCCGATAATAATAAGTTAGTGAAAGAAGAGAACAGAGTAAGGCAGTAAGCCACTTGACGTGTTTCTCACGGCTGTGAGCTTTATCAGCATTTTTCATTTTCCCCTTGGAAGTGCAGTAAGCCAAGGGGCAGTATCCTGCCAATTCAGCCAGTTATCAAAAGAAATTTTCTCAAAAGTCAATACAAACAATGCCTCGCCAGAAGTTTAAAGGTGATGTGAATCTTTGACCCAGTTCTCACTTCCACAATGCTTCTGATTGGTGCGTATTATTTGTTCAATATTGGTAAAAGCATTGGTCTTGGATCCACCATGGCTGATGCCTTTTGCTTGTGTGATCTCAACACGAGCTTTTGTAAACTCATCGTCGCCAATGACATGCAAATGAGTGCTACACGTACGTATACTGCCTACTTAGACAGCAGGTCTGAGTAGCTTTCTGGTGAAATGAGAGATGTTTGTTAATATAGCTGTCTTCACGTAGAATAAAGCGTGCTTTGGGATGTGTTCAGAGCTGCCACCTCCCACCCCTGCCAGATCCCGATCACGATAAACTGTTTCATTAAGGAACATTCGAGTTCACCTTGTTTGGTACAATTCATGGAATCTTGAAAAGCCATGCAAAAATAGATATGTCCCTTAAATTGAAGCAGGCATTTAAAAGCTATTAAGGCTCAGTTTTCTTGTCAGTTGCTTTCTGTCATGGTCCCAATGGCAGATGGCACACATAAGTGGGGCACAAAATCACGGATTACTCTAGGTTTTATGATCTCTCTTCTTGTTTCAGCTCAGCAAGAAGTTAAAACCACACCTGCTATTAATGGAATATTAGTAATAGGCATACATCACACACATATCATCTCTCAAGCTCAACTTGTTCGTCCCTTCCTCTCACGTTTAAGAAACTAAGCTAGGATGCAGGTGGGTGGGAAGCTGTTGTAGGGGTGATATTCAATCTGCGATCATTTTTTTTAATGAGTCACAAGCTTCTATAATTTGACAATTGTTGATGTTAATTACTTATGTCATATCTCAAAATGATGATGAGACGTGTGTGAACATCCTGCTTCTCTCAGCTGAGGATAACTTACTTCAGACAGGTGCTGGGACCTGCTTTTGTGATATACATAATTGTAAAATAAAAAGCTTGGTGCTTTCAAAAAGTTGGTGGAAAATGCATGTTACAAAAAATATACACATGTTATCTCCAAAATCAATGCGTCAAAACAAATGTATATTTTCATGTTTTCCCCCACAGCATCTTGAACTGCACTCTGAGTGATACTAACCAGTAACTAGTTATAAATGAAAAGTAAGACATTGCCAAGGGAATTCAGTGATAACAGCACTGATTGGGAGTTCTAATGGCTTGCCTGAATGCCTGTGTTTGAAGTAGTCCACTAAATGCTAGCTGTGATCTACAGACCATCGGAGGCTTACATGATGAGCTGTTTAGAAGACGTTGGGGAAGGTCCATAATGAGACTGATTAGTTAGAGTGAGTTTCTGTTCCTTTCACGGGGGATCCGAAAAGTTGTCTTCAGCCTTATAAACGCTGAAAATAGCACCGTCTGTTGGGGGTGACAGCACAGGGCCTCGCTTAACACTCAAGGATGTTTCGTGCAGTGTATTCTTCACAATGCGTTTTATGGGGTCTCATGAGCCATTTCTTTTAAAAGTTTTATTTTTAGGTGTCAGTAAATCTAGGGAAGTCTGAGTTAAACATGATCCAGCGGTCCTCTCTTGCTAAAGTTCTTAGAAACTATCATGCCTCAGTATTCCAGAAAGAAGATAACCTTAACCTCATCAAGATAACATGAGTCTCATTCAACACGCCAATTATTTGAGAAGTACTGTCTCAAAGAAAATTTCATTTATTCCTTTTAAAGCATCTGTGTTAAGTACCTACTGCTGTGTCTGATACAAAGTTGTAACAGATAAGCATGATCTACATTCTCCTGGTGAGTTCCAACAACAGTGATAAGATAGAACATAGGTGCCATACAGGTGAGCAAGGAAGCAGTGAGGGCCATGAGATGAACAACAGCAGAAGGATTCCTGCTGCAGTGATGTGATCAAGACAGGCCTCTCTGAAGAACTGAGCATTTATTTTTTAAGCAGGAACACATAGCAGTGACTATATTCTAATTCAGAAGAGAAATGCAAACTATGCATTTTAGACAGCCATATATTCAGTCATACTAGTGTACCCTCCAATTGGATCTTCTTGGGAAAGAATCTGGTATTACGAGGACCTCGACGGTAGATTTGTGGATCATCTTTTGGTGTTGCAAATGGCAGTTTTCTGCAGTCTGCCCTCCTTGTACTTTGGGGATTGAATCCTCAGTAGTGGCAAACATGGTTCCTTCTCCAGAAAATGACTCAAATGGTAGCATTTGTGATTCTCTGAGTAACCAGTACAACTGAGGCCCTTGGTGCAAAGTGTTCACTGTTCTGAGGGTTTGAAGACAAGGGAGACCTAGCTATGTCCTCATAAGATTCCCGTTCTTTGATGAGACACATGGAGACATGTGCTGTCCCTACACTGGGTCACACCAGAATGCTCCTGGAATTCAAAGCATGGGATTGCTTCTACCAAGGATGAAGTTTGTACTGGACTGTAATGTTGGGCTTCATTGTTTCAAAGCAGTGGGGAGATCAATGGATTTTTATATTGTCCTTGATAATATTCCAATGCTGTCCTATTAGCAACGTGGATTTATTTCTATTTTATGCAAAATTTTTCACTGGGACCAGAACATGGTTGTGCGACACAGTTGTAGCCAGCTAGGTCAAACAAAAGTAAGGACCTTACAACAGGGGCACTAATATGCAATTTCCCCTATAGAAATAGCTCCTAGATAATGGCTTCTCTGATAAGTTAAGGGAGAGATAGAAGTCTTCTTAGCTTCTTGTTCCTTTCTACTGGTACTGAATTTCAAATTATTCAGCGAACACCTTCTTTACGTTGACTTTGTGTTTAATATCTCTCTAGGAGCTTGCATGTACAAAAATGGTAAGATATGCTTCTTTCCATTGAGGCAAGCACAGTATACAAAGACTGAATGGTGACTGGAAGTGGATGGACTAGAGAAGTTCAAATGTGAACCAAAGATAGAACAGAAACAATTACTCCAGTTTCGACTGTGTACTTTTTTTTTTAAGATTTATTTATTTTTTTTATTACAAAGTCAGATATACAGAGAGGAATATCTTCCGTACGATGATTCACTCCCCAAGTGAGCGCAGTGGCTGGTGCTGTGTGGAGCTGGATGGGAAGTGGAGCTGCCGGGATTAGAACCGGTGCCCATATGGGATCCCTTCGCATTCAAGGCGAGGGCTTTAGCTGCTAGGCCAGGCCACCGTGCCCTACTGTGTACTCTTTTACAAGATTTAATAGATGCTTGGAGTAAGGTGGCAGCATCAATTGTGGGTAGGTGGTGGTCCTGAGTTGAATGCTGGTAGTGAGAGAAGAAGAAAGATAGCATCAGAATTCCCAGGTTCTGAGATGGGTGAGCAAGAGCTGAAACAATCAAGAATCACTTCTTCCTTGGGGGGGGATCTTCAGTTCTACTCTTCAGCCTTCTAGCTGATTAGATCAGGCACAGTCACATCGTCAAAGATGGTCTCCTCCACTTCCCATCCAGCTCCCTGCTTGTGGCCTGGGAAAGCAGTTTGAGGATGGCCCAAAGCCCTGGAACCCTGCACCTGCATGGGAGACCCAGAAGAGGTTCCTGGTTGCCGGCTTCGGATCGATGCAGCACCAACCTTTGCAACCACTTGGGACTTGGGGAGTGACTCATCGGATGGAAGATCTTGCTCTCTCTCTCTCCTCCTCTCTGTATATCTGACTTTGTAATAAAAAAAAAATCTGAAAAAAAATAATGCCATCCACATGACTGTGAGATGTAGTGGACCTCAAAGTGTGCTCAACATTAGCAAAAATGGATCAGTCACTAGGAAAACAGAATGAAATAGAATGATCTAGATTTCCCTAGTTCCACTCCCTTTTGTTATGACTTTGAATGTTGCAGCACATTGGTTCAAGGCGATTCAATTGAAGATGTCATACCAGGACAATGAAAAAGTGTTACAGCTTAAGTAGATACGTAGTTACCTGGTTAGTTTAACTGATATGTTGTATTTTATATCAGAGAAAATTTGCAGTCATGTAAGTTTATCCTGATGTTAATTCAAAAATCATTCCAATATAACTTTGTGCCATATCTTGTTAATATAGTATGTTTGTATCATATTAAATCAGATAATGACAGCAAAAACTCTTAACATGGAACCTGGCACGTTAGCTGTTAATACTTGAAGTTTATGTTGTCCATTAAGGGTTTTTGAGAGAGATGACAAGTGCTTGTTGAGATTTTTACTAAGCTGGGTTTTTATACTCCAGATTCCTCCATTAATTAATTTCCCCCTCAAAGAGATGTTAGCTGCTTAAACATAATTGATGCAAGCTGAGATCATGATATACTTGTAGAATGACTACTTATCCACTTTTTCTTCAAGTGAGAAACACATTTGTGGTCATGTCTGTGTTTGAAAAACTGAAGCAGACAATCTTCCCATCCTAATGCCATTTTTCTCTAGAAAGCGTATCATATGTCAACCTTCCATTAATGTTGGGTGATTGACTGCCTTATGAGTCTAGATTGCCTGTTGACCAGGCTTGCCTTTGGAGATGCCTTTTGAGACATCAGGGTATTTCCTGAATTGGCATTCTCCAAATTGATAAGAAAATATTGTGTAATTATAATTTAATATATTTGCTATTTTTTTTATTCTGTCAGTTATTGGCTCATTTCCTTTGCCCTTGGGCTTGTGAGTCCAGGAGCTGATTAACATCCTGAATCACCAGTTTATAGGATGGAAACTTTCCATGCGTTCCTTAAATTTTCTGAGCTTTGGGCCCTCCTTTGTCAAATCCAGATGATAGTAGCAAACTTAGGAAATTGTTATAGTCATAGAATGAGAAAAGTCTTGCTCTGTGCTAACTGCAGCCCTACACAAGGATGGAGTGTAGTTATTGGAGGTCGTAGTGGCCTTGGGGGTGGTGCTGTGATTGTTATTAAGAGGGGTTAACAACATGCAGGAAAATGACTTGCCACCTTCCAGTTCTGCTGAGGAATTTGGCTCTAATTGATGATATAAGAGGTGAAGGTTTGGTTTTAGCTAATGTTTTCTAAGGGGAGAAGGATTATGTCCCTACCCCTGCTGTTTTAGTTGGATTCTTATTTCAGAAGCCAGGGGAACATGACTGATAGATCTTTGAGCCTTTTGCAAATTGTGTTGGAACTGTTCACCAAGTGAGGTTTAACCTCTGTGATTCACACACTGTAACAGTGATCAGGATAATAGCGATCGTAAAGAAACCATCTTACTTTGCCTGCATTTAAGAGCCATTTTGCTTTATTCTTTGGACTATAGATTCAGGGTGACTTTATTATTATTTCTTTTCCTTTCTGTGAGTTTATTCCAAACGAATGAGAAGGTCTGGGAGTGGAAAGAATCCAAGTATGATGGCAAAGGTGGTATGCTGCGTTTGTGCAGCCAGAAGACCCACAGAACATACACCAGAATTAGTTAATGCTGCCTAAGGCATAGCCATCAATTAAGGCTTGACATACTGTTTGCAACCTTGGCATTCCACAAGACATTTTGGCACAAGATTATTCTCCCACTGGGCTATCCAGAGCCCTCTTTGTAAACGCTAGCAGAGTGTCAGGTGACATTTGAAATTTTTACTGTTTCCTCTGTTGGTTGAATAAGGACTCACTCCTGTTCAATGGGACTGACTCCAGTCACAGAGAGGATCTCCGTCATGAAGGTTATGCTTTTAATTAGGTGGCATTTTGGGAGGAATGCTTGCCTCATTGCCACCACCTAAGGCCAACCACAGGGCTGCTGGGAATAGAACTGTAGTCTGTAAGTGTTCTGTGTATATTTCATTGCCGTCTCCATCCATGGGACCTAGAACTGGAATCACAGTGAGAATATCCCCAAAGACATTTGGTCATGTTGAATCTGTCCAAGTTTTCATTGTATTTCCAAGTCAAAGCACTTAAAACACCTGCCATCTGGTCCATAGTTACATCTTCCAATGGTGCTGCTTTTGTGGTAATGATCTTGCTGTTGTATATAGAAATCCAGCATTAATATCCCCAGGCCCACATTTTTTTATAGTAGATTCTGGATTTTTTTTTTTTTTTGCGTATATGGCCATTTTTACTCTGCTTTTCATTACTTTAATGAAAACCGGAGAGGGACTTCTTTGAGAAAGCAATAGTTTATTTCTGCCTACAGAGGAATGATACAAAACTATTCAGCTTTCTGATGAAAGGCTGGCCGGGTTGGGAGCAGGCACACAATCAATCACATGGTAACCTAGAAAAAAGAGAGAGAAATTGAACACAATAATCAGCCTTTCTGTGAAGACCACCCTCCAAGGGTACGTCCCCAGCATCCTGATGACCTCCCACCTCTTAGAATCTGTGTTTTGCTGAAGTCTCTCCCCCCTTGGTCAATCAACCATTAGCACTGAGATTTCAGAATATAGACTTCTGTATGGCTTTGGAGATATATCTTATGCAGTAACCATAAAGGAGGCTATGTGACTCTTTTTGTCTCTGTTTCATTTATAATATAGAACACAGTTTTAATAAGGATTCCCCTGAGATCAGCAATGTCATTTACTGGCTCACGTTGAGGGAACATGTTAAGATGGGTTGACAAGGGAACTATTGCCTAGTGGGCTTTATATGGCCCATTAAGGTGATAAACATAGACCATGACTAGATCTATGATTTAGAAGGATAATTACACTGGTGATGTGGGGAATGGATTAAGAATTTAGAGTGAAAGGAGACAAGGCAATTAGCTAGGTTGGCACACTTCCAGTAATCCACATTCTTGAGACAGAGGGGCTCATCCAACTAGGACTACACCCAGCTGTGCTGTCATCAGTTCTAGGGCTTTCTCAAATGCTGTCTTGAGAGATTTTTTTTGCCAAATATCTGGTTGAATTTGAGGCTCATTATATGTGTGGATTTCCTCTTTTGTAATGTGGAAAGGAAATGAAGAGCCTGATTATTCTCAGGTGCAGTATAGCTCCTTTTGCCTGCCTTCTTCACCGTTCACCAACCTGTCATTCTTTCTGAAATCCATCTAGCCATGAAGTTTAGCCTTTCTGGTCATCTGAGACATGTCTACGCTTTTTTTTTCCTTACTGAAATTCAGCATGATGGATATCTTTTTATCCACTTCTTATCTCTTTGCCCTTTCTCAAAACATCTTATGACAGTCATGCTTACAAGTGTTCCTGGTAGCAGAAGGTATTTATGCAGATAGAGAACCTTACAGCTCATGACTGGCTTCATGGCATTTTTTGTTTTTTTTGTTTTTGTTTTTGTTTTTGTTTTTTCCAGGCCTTTGCTTTACTCTCTCACTGAGCAATTAAGTTTGCTAACATTTCTCCTTTGGCATAGCCCACTGTGGGATTAGCAGTGGTTACAGACCTCATCATGCTCAGAGTCTGCTTTAAGCTTATGTAAATGACCACATTGTTGAGTAAGCAATGGAGGGCTTGGGCACATTTTCATCGAAATCCATGCAGTCATTGAGTCTAAGATATGTCCTAATTCCAGTAAGGTTAGAATATGTCTTAGAATCAGTGAATCACCAGGGTTAACAATTAGTGTGTTTCCATATATTTTCTATCATATATAAATGTTGGGAGGTCAAAAATAAAATTTAAAAATTACATAAACAAATCAAAAATAAAATTTAAAAAGCATTATGGGGTCCCTGTGTTTTGTTTCTTTTCACTAAATAGCATAGAGCAAATGTATTGCCTTATCATTAACTATTTTTTAAACAGATTTATTTATTTTTATTGGAAAGTCAGGTTTACAAAGAGAAGAAAGATAGAGAAAGATCTTCCAGCTGCTGGTTCACTTCCCAAGTGGCCGCAATGGCCAGAGCTGAGCTGACCTACAACTAGGAGCCTGGAGTTTCTTCTGGGTCTCCCATGTGGGTACAGTGTCCCAAGGCTTTGAGCCATCCTCTACTACTTTCCCAGGTTACAAGCAGGAAGCTGGATCAGAAGTGGACTAGCTGGCATACAAACTGGTGGCCATTTGGGATCCTGGCTCATGCAAGGGTAGGACATTAGCCACTAGGCTACCGCACCAGGTGTCTGTCGATAATTTTTATGTAGATTTATAGTAGTGCTCCATATAACAGATATTAGCCAATTCACTGCCACACCCATCAGACATATTTTTAGTACCTAGTCATGTTTGAAACATTTGCTGCATAGATTTTCAATTGTACAAATTATAGTTTTTTTTTAAGTAAATTCAAGCAGTATTTTCCTCCTTCTAAGTTTCTGTCTTGATGTTACTTTTGCCAAGACCAACTTCTTGCTCAACTGTTTTGATGAAATTTTAGCGTTTATCCAATTTATTAAGTGGAAATCATTTGTTTATTTACGCGATAGAAAGAAAAGAGACACTGAGAGAAACCGATAGAATGTTCTCTTTTCAAATGAAACCTGCAGAGCCCGGCGTGGTGGCCTAGTGGCTAAAATCCTCACCTTGAACGCGCCGGGGTCCCATATGGGTACCGGTTCTAATCCCGGCAGCTCCACTTCCCATCCAGCTCCCTGCTTGTGGCCTGGGAAAGCAGTTAGAGGATGGCCCAAAGCCTTGGAACCCTGCACCCATGAGAGACCTGGAGAAAGTTCTGGCTCCTGGTTTAGGATCGGTACAGCACCGGCCGTTGCAGCTGCTTGGGGAGTGAACCATTGGACAGAAGATCTTCCTCTCTCTCTCTTCTCCCCTCTGTAAATCTGACTTTGTAATAAAAATAAATAAAATCTTTAAAAACTGCGACCTACGTTATACAGGGATGGGCTGTCAGTAAAGCCAATAAGTTGGAATGATATCCTGGTCCCCTAGTTGATAGGAGAAATCCAGTCACTCAAATCACCATCCCTGCCTCCCAGGGTCTGCATTAGCCACGTTCGGAGCCAGAAGTGGGATTCATACCTGGGTACTTCGACATGGGACACAGGTGCCTCAGTCAGCATCTCCCTTGTTTCTCCAACAGTCATAGTTCTGCCCTGTCTCTTTCAGAAGAATGAAGAAGACTTCAGAACTGTGCCTGAATCCCAGCCCTTACTCTAGAGGGGAATACCTTACCCTTTCTAAGCTTCTAGGTCCAGTTAAAACAATCTGTCTTCATAGAGCTATTAGATCATTTGAAGAAGATCATACATGCATGTGCAAGGAGTTTTCTCTCTCACACACACACACACACACACACACACACACTCCAGAACACTGGAAGTGCTAAACAAATAATCTTATTCTGTCTCCTTGATACAGTTACATTAAACGAGAAGGACAGTGATCAGAATACAGTTCAATTTTAACTATCCTCCTTGAAGGTACACCTGTCGGGCAACTAATGACGCTCTACATCTTATTTCTGCAGAACTGTGTGTGACGCCACTGTGTAGAGCCAATGCTTGCGCTCTATTGGACTTTCAGATAAAATGGCGATTGCATGGAAAACCCCTGAAGCGCTGTGACCTGAGACCCCTGTGTTTTTATGAAAGCCATACCAAATCACTGCCTAGAGATGTTTTCTTCATAGTGTATCTCTAAGGACATCACTGGACTCTGAAAAGTGACTCTAAAGGGGAAAATGAAAGAACTGGCAGAGCATGACCCTCTAGAGGCTCTGTGTCACCACCATGCTTTGGGCTAGCACTGGCCACCAGAACTTATTGAATACTGTTTCCTTAGGGTAAACTTTTGAGTAGAAAATTTATGTTGTGATGATAGTGGGAAAGTGCATTCATATTTTCTCATCTATGTGTGAACACAGAAACCAGATTTGGTTTTCCTGTGTACTCTAGATGGTGGTTCAGGGCTTTCCATTTATTATTTTCTTTTTAATTTTTTTTTTTACATCTTGTTCTTTTATATTGAAGCATGTTGCAAGAGTTAAGTCCCCCAATTTCCAAGTCATAACGACCCCGACACATAGGGAGTCTTAAATCATAGTATAAATGAACAAAGGAACCTAATGCTTAATGATAGTTTCCCCACCTCTCATGTCTACCCAATTATGATTTCCCTCCTTCACAGAATATTAAGCATGAAATTGATCAGGGACCTCAACACAGCAAACACCCTCATAAGTATGATACCCATTACATCTCTTCATTTATCAGGGAAAGCAAGAAAAGGGTAAATTGGTATTACAAATACACAGTAATCATATCTTGGATGTAACTGCCCATTTTTATTCTCTTATGAAACTACGGTTTAAAAGAAGACGAATCACAAATACCACATACCTAACTCACAGTTGACTAGGCAGCTGTGTATCCCCTCAGCCTTCACGGCCGTTTCGCAGGGTTCACATCAGAATTATTGTTGTAACCTTCTGGGAGAGAAGGTGGCAGAACCCCAGTACTTCAGAATGCCTTCCTCAGTATTCTCTAATCTTCCCCCAACACACACACACACACACACACACACACACACACACACACATCTTATCCAGTTGATCCCAATTTATCTGACATTAGAAATGAGAGACCTTGGACCCAGCACAATGGCTTGGTGGCCAGATCTTCACCTTGCAATGGCCAAGATCCCATACGGGTCCCAGTTTGTGTCCCAGCTCCCATACTTCCCATCTAGCTCCCTGCTTGTGGCCTGGGAAAGCAACAGAGGACAGCCCAAAGCCTTGGGACCCTGCACCTGCATGGGAGACCCAGAAGAAGCTCCTGGCTCCTGGCTTTGGATCAGCTGAGCTCCAGCCATTGTGGCCACTTGGGGAGTGAACCAACAGATGGAAGATCTTTCTCTCTCTCTCTGTAAATCTGCTTTTCCAATTAAAAAAAAGAAATCTTTAAAAAAGGCAAAAGAAGAACTGAAAGACCTTAAGGTTCAGTGAGGCTGCAGGACTTCACCAGGCATACTCTTTCCATGGTAGAAATGTGCTCCAGCTAAGCTTTTCTGACCTCCCTTCACCTCCTCCACCTCAGTCTTCTTCCGTTAGCATTCTCATTCCCAGGAAGTATCTGATTCCCACACAAGGATAGTTCCATAACTTACCACTAATACGTGTCATGAGAGGTACTCTCGGAAGCTTTACCATGACCCTGTTAGAGGTGTGACAGAACCCCCATAGGTTGTAGCACTTTACCCAAAATTCTCAAAGTACCCTCCCCACCCCTTCCCATTGGTGGCCTGGCCACAAGCATCATCTGGCTGGGGAATTCTGATTGGAGATTGGATCCATCGAGAAAACAGCCCACATTTTTCTTCTTTAGGACTGTCCCGTATATGTATATGTCAGCTAAGTACCCCAGAATGCTGTTGAACTCACACCTATGTGATTATTCCAGGGCCCTGTAAAGAGTCCCAGAATGCAAGAAGCTGGCCTGGGAGCGGATCCTTCTTGCTGGCCATTTTGTTTGGCGCCGTGCATATCCTCAGCTCAGCCCTGCAAGTGACAGGGACTGCATTGACTCTGAGATTCAGTCCTAAGTACCTGCTATCCACTTTACTTGTCCTAGTTTCTTGGATGTTGTCAGAAGACGTGAGCCTCCCAGGTCAGAGAGAAAGGAAAGTGTATTACTCACAGTAATAGCAGTGGCCAGAGTGTCATCATTTCCCTATGTCAGTTTCTTAATCCAGGCTCTCACAATAAGGTAACACAAAGATTCCCTGACGTGGAGTCTGTTACTGGAAGCAGATGCTGAACTTAGAATGAACATATCATTCTTATCTTTTGGTCAGGGGCAGACACCGTCGTTACTTTCCACAGCTATTTGGGAATAAACATCTTTGAAAAGATTGTCTCGAAAGACAACTTGTATCTCAGCTCACAGAATACATACAAACTTGCAAGACCAATGGAAAATTCTGTCAGTGGATTGCACATGTTCAGAGCCAGCCAGAAACTCACTTCAGCATGCCCTACAAAATCTCTGAATTGGAAAGAGCAGCTCTACAATACAGGGGCTTTGCAGGAGAAAGACTGAGCTCAAGTGAGCAGAACGCAGATGTTCAACAGATGCAATCCCCCCTCTTGGTAGTCTTGTGTTTTTTTTTTGTTTTTTTTTTTTTAAAGATTTTATTATTACTGAAAAGCCGGATATACAGAGAGGAGGAGAGACAGAGAGGAAGATCTTCCATCCGATGTTTCACTCCCCAAGTGAGCCGCAACGGGCCGGTACGCGCCAAACCGATGCCGGGACCAGGAACCTCTTCCAGGTCTCCCATGTGGGTGCAGGGTCCCAATGCATTGGGCCGTCCTCAACTGCCTTCCCAGGCCACAAGCAGGGAGCTGGATGGGAAGTGGAGTTGCCAGGATTAGAACCGGCGCCCATATGGGATCCCGGGGCTTTCAAGGCGAGGACTTTAGCCGCTAGACCACGCCGCCGGGCCCGGTAGTCTTGTTTTACTCTGGTCATTTCTGTCCCCATTGATCGTGGAGTCCGCGGGCCTGTCCCTAAGAGTGTCCATTATCTCCTGACTTAATTTAAAAATTTCTCATCCACTGCCCAAACTACCACCACCTAAAGTAATCCATAACAGTAGTCTTTCACAGTGGACACAACTGCCACCTTTAGAGTCACTGTGTTCAGGGAGGCATGACCTCAGAAGACCCCTATGTCATGTTGCTGGGTTGGGTGGCGCAGGCCCTTCATTCCCATCACTGTATCAGTATGGCTTAAGTGACCAGTGTTTGGGAAGCAGTTCTGCTTGTCCCTGTGGCTGTTGTGGGACAAAAGGCGGTTTGAATGGGGGTATGGAATTGGAAGTGAGAAATGATGAGTATACCTGGACCTCAGTGAGGTCATCTCGGTGGTGTGCCTGGGAAATAAAGAAATAAAACTTGAAACCACTGACAAAGCAGAGAAAAACCCAGCAGTAGGGAGCATTGAGGGGAAAAAAAATTAGGTGAGGTAGTGGTTTAGAAGTCTTTCCACGATTTATACTGAAGCCTATTGAAAACCTAAATAGCAGTTACAGTACAATTAGTCTATGGGCCATCTTTTGAAATTTGGCTCTACAGGGGGTTACAGGTGATACATTCTGAATGAGTGCAGTGGAGTGTTTTTAAAGGAATAGTTCATCTCCAGTGTGGCTGGGTTTGCTCATTTGTTGATGTCTTCCTTTCTTCTGGGTATCTCATTAGGCAGGTGCCTTGCTCATAGAGACATCTTCAGCCCTGCCAATGTGTTGCTTCTCCTGGGTATAGCCTCTTTGGTCACACTCCTCTAAGATGCCATCACTTACATGCAGAGCCATACTGTTTACATTGATATGATTAAATTAACTTGTGGGAGTGAAAACCTCAGCCTTTTCATTTCCTGCCTAGTATTTCCAATTTGGAATTGCAACACTGCATTTATGTGCATTTTTGTCTTTTACATGGTCTGTGAGGTTACAACATTTGAGAAATTCCCAGGAACCCTTAATCTTTCTACAAACAGTGGTTTGTAAACTAAGGACCAGCTCACCATCTCACTGTTATCTCCTTATGCCCTTGCCGAATAATTTTCATTTTGTGCCGTACGTATTTGGATTGTTCCTGGACTGTATTTTAGTTTAGATTTCTCCCTTGAAGATGCCAAGAAAAGGATCAACAGAAAAGATTGTTAGAAAACTGTAGCTGCTTTTTTCAAGAGTAATTGAACTTCAAGCTACTTTCCTATTGTTTTTCATGAAGTCTCATTTAAAATACTTTATTAATGCAAGGAGACACACATTCGGGGCTAAGGACCAGTGAGCTGTAGCCATGGCAACCAGGAAGCCATTTGGGAGGAGGGAAAAATGTGGTAAAAAAGTAAGTGTTTTAATCTTTAACTTTAATCCCTTTACTTCCTGTTCTCAAAATGAAATATAAATCAGGCACCATGCAGTGCTGCAATTTTTTCTCTGAAAGGGATGTTGGCAAAAGAGGATTAGTAATGGACAGACGTGTTTAGGGAATTTAATCACACAATTTGTTGTAAAACTTTTAAGACCACGAGTGACCAGTTCCTTTGAGTTGCGTCAATGAGAACCAACAAAACATACTTTGAACTGATTAGAGAGTTGGCGCAGGGGGGACACCCCTGTTGGCTGTTATTGTTACATCATTTCAGCTTGTGGTAATAACATGAGAAACCAAGGCATTCGCCTGGTTCCCCCCAGTGGGAAGGTAGAAAACCGGAGGGTGTCTCCTTGGTAGAATAGAGATATTCTTTTGATCTTCACCATACTGGGGGAAAATACCTTCACTGGTATTTCACTTACTACATTGCTTGATGTCTGATTACCATGGGAGTTTTTGTTTTTTTTTTTTTTTAACAAAGGCATATGCTTTCTATTGTCAACAAATACTAGGGTTTCTGCTTTAAAAGCACAGGCTTTGGTTTCTCTGGACAGGAAAACAGAAATCTCAGGAGAGATTGTTATTTCTTGGTGTCTCTACTTTCTATTTTGAATATTTCTGCTGTGCGTAGACTAGACGACTTTTGTTGCTTGTTAATTTCTGATTTTGAGGAGCAACCAGCCTCTGATTTACTTAAAGTCGGATTGAAAAAAAATGGCCCCCACACTGACAGGAAGTGTTGTTTGTTTGACTGTTCAGCATATCCATCTTACCTCGTTGTACTTTGGAGAATTGTTGGGAAAGACAGAGAAACATATCTATGACACTTTTGTTCCCCCTCGCATACATGCAGGAGTATTTCTTTGATAAATTTATTTCTAGTGAACTGAAAGTTTCCAGCACACAGGGCTCTTTGCAGAGATCTGAAGTAGCTACAACTTGAACTAGCTTCCTGCCGTGTCAGAATGTGAAATTACTTCCAATAATAGCATCTTCCCATGGGGGTGCTGATAATTATGACAGACAAGCAACGTGAGGTCTGGAGCATTTGAAAGTGGAGTCAGACACAGCAGACCGCTGAGTTTGGAGTTCCTTACAGACCCTGGGAATAAAAATATGCAAGCTAAAGCCTGCGAGTGGGGAGGAAATAAGCATCCTGTCCAGCTCAGAGGACAGTGTGCTGCGTTGTAGTCTTTGGGCTCTGTGCCTTCCCTTTGGCCTGCTCTCCTCTGTCGGGCAGTGCTGCGAGGCCCATGTAGGTGAAGACACTGCTTCCAAGATGGCCTTGGTGGCATCCTTGCCCTTGGCCCACTTCCCACGTGTCCTTTGCAGTTTAGGCTTTCTAATCTGGATTAATGGGGCTAGTTTAACTTTTTTTTTTTTTTTAAGGACATTGGATTCATAGCAAACGGGCTCTAAACAATGTTGCTGTCCAAAGATGCTAAATATGAAGGTGATCTGGGAAGAGACTGTGTAGATCGCAGTAAGACTCTACAGGATTCCCCATCCTTGTTCTGGGCTTCCCCCTATGGTATATCACTCCACTAGGCCCCTTTTCTGATGACCACGGAGAGAAGCCTTGGTCCATCAATGACTCCAGCAGTTTCATAGCTCATGCCTCATTCTTAACTAAGACATAGCCTTTCAACAAGAAAGGGAGTGTAAGTAGGCTCTTAGTTTTAGGCTCTTAGTTTAGGCGCTTAGTTTTAGTTTTAGTTTTAGTGTAGCAACAGCCAAGGAGAACAGAGTTTGGGGCAGGTTCATTTGTACAGCCAGGAGCTGTTAGACTAAGGATGTCATCTTGGCTGGATAGTTTGTCATGAAAGAGGTTTAAATGTGTGATTTCAGGATCACTCAGCTTGAAATTTCTGTATTCTACTTACTACACATACCCTAGGCATTAAATCTTTAAACCAAGGTAGAAAATTGGAATTGTTCCCAGCCCCTCCAGATGAATGAGAGATATGAAGTGTAAATGAATTAACATTTCATATTGGAACGATTGCTCATTTACACTTTCCAAAAGGCAATATATAAATGTGAATGGTATTATGTAGTGAAATTTGGCATAAAAGTGGTTTTTTTAAAACTTCTGTTAAGATTTCATTTCACTCTCTGATATTTTGCTCTTAATATAGCCCTGTTTGAAGTGCCTTACCCACTCTTCCCTTTGCATCACATGAAGACCTGGCTCTGTCTTTGAAGTCTAACCTAAAGGGTAACCATGTACGCATGAATCCTTAGCAGCTCTTGGTTAACCTGCAATTCATTAATTTGTTTATGCTGCCCTCAAACATTTAGAAAATACCTTTCATGTTAAAAAAAAAAACACACCATCTTAGATTGCATGATTCAACAGCCATAGAACCTGTTCATATACACACACATCTATATTTGTGTGTGTGTATATACACATGTATAACTTGTAAATAACTATTGTGAAAAACTGAATACCAAAGTGACACCAGCATGATGAAGAGAAATGACTACCACAAGCTGGAAAGGAAGAAAAAAGAACTTTGGAATGGCAAGATCATAGAAAAACTTAAGAGGTGACAAGGATTTGATCCTTGGAAAATCTACAGAATATGTTATTGATGTGTAAAGTATGGAGGAAAAAAAACTCCAGGTGGGGGAGGTCTGTGGCTAAACTTGGAGCTGGTGACATGAACGAGAATGAACCAGAAATATAGGAGAGAGCATCTTGACTCTGTGTGACCCAGTCGTGGTGTATGAAGCCACGCAGCAGGCAGTGAGCTTATTAAAGCCCTCGAGTGTAGGGTGTGTAGAGTCAAGAATGACCTTAGCATGGTGAGGTGGTGGTGATGTACTTGAGAAAACTTAAACTGTTGAATAGAAGGGGGGCAGAAGAGCAGAAAACGGCACTGTCCTTTAGCGTGACAGCCTTCCACTTTGGGAAGTTGGCATTTAAGACATTATCCAAACACTGACGTGCGTTCGAATCAGCCTTAAGCCTTTCTCAGTCAATCCATTTTAATTAAATGAAAGGAAGAAAAAAAAAACCAGATCCACTGATTTCACAGCGAGTCCCTCCCCACACTTCCTAAACGATAGTACAGGCAGGAGATGTAGTCAGAAATCAATTCAAAGGAAGACAATACGGAGTTGGTAAGATGGACAGGGGAAGTAATTACCAGATGCTTTAATTAAACCTTGAGAATACTTGAATAGAAAGAAAAATGCTACAGTTGAATGGATTAGGTGGAATGTGTGCGGTCCCATTAGTGCACTGAGCTGGTGTCAGAGGAATTCATGAAGCCGTAACAGAAGTAAACTCTTTGTCTTGCTTTGAGCCTTCACAACCCCATTACCAGGCCCCCAAAGGGTGAAAAGGGCTGTATCTCATAGCAAAGTGAAATTCCATATTAATATTTCCACTCCTCTAAGGAAAAGAAGCGTACCTTTTTTTTTCAGTGTGGTGGTGTACTTCGGAGATCTGTCTTTGGTCAAGCTTGACCGACCCGTGAGTGTATCTTTGGGACAGTATTTTCAAGTCAGAAAATAACATAAAGTTCTTGGTGCTGGTTTACAAAAGCATTGACTTTTAGAGAAGGATGCTTTTATAAATATAACAATACGAAACAAGAATATGAGCTGCAGGCCTTTCTGATTTCCACAACTTTTCAAACCTCTACTCCCTGGTAGGATAGCTAGGTCATGGTGCAGATTTTGGTAAATATAACATCTCGATGAAGTTTTGACATAAACCCAGAATGTTCTGGAAATATTTTCTTGTTGGTTTTGTTTTCTAATATAGTTGGGTCTATTCTGAAAGAGTGAACACTAGTTACATTCTTCTGTGATAGAGTAACTCCAGAATAATATTTCTCCTCAAAAACAGTCTTGTGCCTTGACTGCTGTTGGGCTGTAGGGCTGCACCTGTGTTTCTGAGGCTGAGACTCCAGAATGCTGCTGATGCCGGTATTACCCATAAAAATAATAGTGCCTACTTCTTCAGCTAAAAAAAAAAAATTAACCCTGCAAAATGTTAGTTTTAATCACCTGCTAATAATCTTACATAATAATGGTACAAAGTTAAAGTTATTGCCTTAGTCTACCAAGGGAGTTAAGTATCTCACCAAAGGCCACATGGTATATTAGGTGGCAGAGCTGAGATTTGAACCTGTATCTGTTTGACCCCAGAGTCTTCATCTACTTCCTGTGTCATGTTTCCACACTTTGACAAATAAGCTGATGAAAAAGAGAGAAAAAAATGATGCAAAAAAAAATAAAGGAAATAAGATTGAAGAATGCAAGTTGTGGGATATTACAAGTGCTTCCACATGTAGTATTAATGAAAAATATTATTTCACAGAAATAGCAGTTAGCATGTTCTTTAGCATTGAGGAAGAACCATATCCCCTTCAACAACATAATTTGCATGATGTTATCCATATCCTACAAAGGAAAACAAAGCTAAGGAGAGTTAAGGAACATTTTTACAGTTGCAAAAGGTCCTATTCAGATAGTCCGGGTTCTGAACCTGCACACTTCGTTTTTGCCATCCAGTGTTAGCATGAACTGCAAAGTACGCTATGGTGGCTCAGCACTGCTCATGGCCATGGGCTATTTTTCATAGGTAACACGGAGACTTGACATGACGTCTTGTGGCAGAGAATGCTTTCATCAAGTTTTCAAAAGGCACTAAAGGGGGTGGGAAGCATGGTGTAACAGTTGTTAGGATGAAATACAGCCAAAAAGAGGATCTGTGCCACCAAACAGGCATGGAGCTTTAGAAAGGTTCCGGAGGGAAAGAGAATGAGGGATTTTACTGCATAAAATATTTTTTTTTCACACTGCACCATCAACGTCATGAGGGCAGGGAACACCTTGTAGTAGTTCCTGGAGCTGGAGCTGGTGGCAGAGATTTGGATGTAAGTGGAGGGTTCAGGAACTGTGTGCTGAGTGAATGGATGGGATGGTGATGATTTGAATTTTTAAAGATGTTGTCTGCTCTTGGCTGAACTCTTACAGCAGGAGGTTCTAGAGCAAGAGATATACAAGAATATCTCAAAAATGATGAGTGAATTAAATGAGAAGATCAGTGTGTTTTGGAATGAAAATGTTTTGAAATCCAATCGTAGTTTTTTCAAATACATATTGGGAACTTCTTGAAGACTTGATCTCTGTGTTACTTTCAGAAGGGTTTTTTTTTTTTCGGTAGCAAAATAAGCATCCTTTAATTTCAATTTTCCACAGTTTGCAGTGTCTGGATTTTTTCTAATATTTATTTATTTATTTTTATTGGGAAGTCAGATTTACAGAGAGAGATAAAGCTTTTCCATCCACTGGTTCACTCTTCAAATGGCTACAACAACTGAGCCATTCCGAAGCCAGGATCCAAGAGCTTCTTCTGGGTCTCTCCCACAAGTACAGGGTCCCAAGGCTTTGTGCCATCATCCACTGCTTTCCCAGTGGGTGGGAAGTGGAACAGCTGAGACATAAACCGGTTCCCAAATGGGATCCTGGCACGTGCAAGCTGAGGATTAGCCAATTGAGCCATTGTGCCAGGGCCCCTGTCTCTGGACTTTTTTTTTTTAAGATTTATTTATTTTACCTGAAAGAATGAGTGAGAGAGAAAGACATCTTCCATCCACTAATTCAATCCCCAAATGGCCACCATGGCCAAATCTGGGCTGATCTGAAGGTAGGAACCAGAAGCTTTTTCTGGATCTCCCATGTGGGTGCAGAGGCCCAATGACTTAGGCCAGATTACATTGCTTTCCCAAGCCATAAGCAGGGAGCTGGAAGGGAAGTGGGGCAGCTGGGACACGAACCTGCTGTCCATATGGGATGCCTGTGCCGTGGGCGGAGGATTAGTTTGCTATGCCCCAAGTTTCTCTGTATGTGCTAACTAACACTCTGTTCTGGTCAGACAGGCTGGTTCACTGTATTAATACATGTTTGGATATTATTTGCACATAAGCCACTGAGGATTGAGGTGCCGAATGGAGTCCTGAGCTACCTGAAAGAACTTTAGTGATTTTTTTTTGTCAAGTAGGGGGTTAAGTGCTTTCTGCGATTCATCTCATATACTCCTCTAAGCATAAGCAAACTGTGGTATTGGCATTGCTTTAGCATAAGGAGACTCTGCTCAGGAAAGTAACTACAGCAGCCCAGAGTTACATAAACCAATTTGTCACAAGATTTCAACTCACCTACTTAAGAATCCTCTCATCTATGTAAGAAACAAAAGCTGTTCAGCTAGGAGAAAAGGGAGAGCTGACACAAAAGCTTAAACCATGGACATCTCAGAACTGTCCAGGATTCTGCACCATTTGGAAGTTTGTGAGATATTATGTAAACAAAGATGCTCTGTGATCTGGTGAAAGGGAGGAATAGATTGCAGAAGTTCGAAGTTTGGCCTGCGATCGCTCAATCTGAGACAAAACTTTCTAATGCTTAGACTTATTTAGCCATAGGGGGTGGTGACAGTAAAGAAGTGTTCCCTGTCTTCAAACGGGTAAAGACAAATATTGAGCTCTGCTAGTGTGCTATGCAGTAGTGTGATGCAGTTGCACATGCTCAGTGCAATAAGCTGGTTCCAAAAGAACAAATGTCATATATTCCCTCTGATTTAAGGCAACCTTCATGGGGCTGAGGCGGTGGCTTTGTTGGCTGGTTCTCCACTTGCAGGCAGCAGCATCCTATTTGAGCACCTGCTTACTCCACTTCCCAGCCAGCCAGGTCCCTCCTGGTCACCTGGGAGGGTGGTGGAGGACGCCCAAAGCCTCAGGACCCTGCACCCATGTGGGGACCCAAAGGAAAGCTCCGGCTTAGCTTCACCCATTGCAGTTATTTGCAGAGTGAACCAGTGGATGGAAGATCTTTCTCTATTTCTGTATGGGGAGAATAATAATAATAATAATAATGGCAGCCTTAATGCAAAATAAAAAACAAACTGATATGTGAGTAAACAAGTATATACATCTATTCTCATACATGAACTCTATAATGGAGATTAGCATGCCAGGAAAAGAAGGCACATTGCAGTATGCATCTCTGTATCTGAGTAAAACAAGGACTTCTGTTTGACGGTTTGATACTGGATTTTTGACTACTGCCTCTACCTACAATTGCATGATGCACTTCAGTAGCAGAATGTTAAATGTGTAACTGCTAGTTAAGGACTATACTGCTGTAATAATATAGGGGGAAATAGTGGGGAATGGAAAATATAGGGGGAAGATTGGGGAAGGGAATCCCTATCTTACAAAACTGAATCATGGGAAATAATAGCAATAACAAATCTTTTTTAAAAAAGAAATTAAGGGCCCGGCGCAGTAACCTAGTGGCTAAAGTATTCACCTCACATGTGCCAAGATCCCATATGGGCACTGGTTCTAATCCTGGTGGCCCCGCTTCCCATCCAGCTCCCTGCTTGTGACCTGGGAAAGCAGTCAAGGACGGTCCAAAGCCTTAGGACCCTACATCTGCATGGGAGACCTGGAAGAGGATCCGGGCTCTTGGCAACGGCTCAGCTGCGGCCGTTGCAGCCACTTGGGGAGTGAATCAGCATATGGAAGATTTTCTTCTGTCTCTCCTCCTCTCTGTATGTCTACTTTCCAATACAAATAAATAAATCTTTAAAAAATTAAATAAAATGAGAAGTTCAGTTCTTCAGATGCACCAGCCATGTCTCAGGTACTCATTAATTGTATGTGGCCAATGACTACTGGTACAGGACAGAACCTTTTCCGTCATGTGTGTAGGAACACTGTAAAGCTGGTAAGTTATTGGGTCCTAGTTCCTTTTAGCTCTGATAGTTTATGTTTCAGAACAGTTTCAATGAATGAACGTTTCCGATTGGAGAGGCATCAGTTTTGTGCCTTCCTGATTTGTCAGGTATATATGACAAATACCCATATATATATGAATATAGCTTGCTGTGTGTATCCATTTAGATGTTTTGATGTGTCTGTTAATAAGCTATGTGTAAGCATTTTGACTTTAAAAGAAAGCTCAGGGTATCCAGTTTGGCCCTCATGTTTCGAAGGAAATATTTTTCCAGTGCCATTTTTCTAAGTCTTCACTCTCATTTCTTTTCCTCCCCGCAAATTGGTCATTCTCAAAGGAAACGAATTTGATAGCAGATTGTGGGAGATTAATTACCTATGATATGCCAAAGCCACTTCATAAATGTCATTGCTAAGTAATCCCCTAGAGAATTCTCAGATTCAAAATTAATTGTAATTAATATAATAGGTTAATTCATTGTAATTATTTTTAAGCCTTTTGGCAATGAGCTAATTCCCTGAGATTCCCCATTGCTCAAAGTGTCATAGAGAACATTTGATGAGAATGTTCTGGTAATAAACTTTAAACCTCTGGGGGGAGGAGGGGAAATAAATCTCCTTGTCTTCCCTTCTGGCTGAATTTATTCAGAAACATATTTTGGTGGCATTTGATTTCTAGGGAACAAAGGAACCCCTACAAGGTGATGCATAAACATGCAGAGCCCAGATGGGCTATGCTCATTGGACAAAGGGAAAACAAAAGGCCTTTGATGGTGCCTCGTTTTCTTTGGAATTATGTCTCACTTCAAGCTAACAGAATGCCTTTGCTCCTGGAATAAAATGTAATGGAACTGAAAATTGAAGAATCTGGGCCTTTTTCCCTTTCCTAATTATTTCCACTTGACTCACTTAATCTTGGCCGATTATTCAATCATATCTGAAATGAGAAAATGATGGGAGTAGAATTTCCATCTCTTGTTTCAAGAGCTTATAAACATTAACAGAATAGTCTTGAACAACAACAACAGCAAAAAACAAATCACTATTGATGGTGCCTTGTTTTTGTATAGTAGGAAGAATCCCTGCATTGTTGGGAAAGAAGCTCAAATTTCTGCATGCAGGAATCTTGTCAACTCTTGATGGGCGATTTCATTATCAAGGTTGAAAAACTATCATTTGGAAAGAATATTTTATAGTGGGAGACTGTACAGAAACGGAGGAGCCAATTTGTTTACCTGTACCTGCAGAGGAAGAAAAATTAAGCCCTAAAATGGTTCATGGAAGATGAAGAGCATTAGTCTTCAAATACTCACAGATGACTTCTTAGACGCAGTGCAGTCTCCCATCCTCCTGATTCTCTCCAGGAGCCTTGGAGCAGCTTTTTAGAATTGCTAGGACCTACATGACAAATGCATATATCCAAAAAAGACTTTCAGCAACTGGAACCGTGTCAAACTGAAGTCAAGTGCCAAGGTGGAGCTGCCCCCATAGTATATGGAGTCAAGATCTAGCTCTGAAAGTTACCTGCTGGAGTTATAAGGACGGTAGGTTTGCCAAGGGTAGAGAGGTTTGGTTGTAGTCACATCTGAACCCCTTTGAAGGCTGATTATTTTATTTTGGACCTGATTTCCACATTATTTTGTTCTCGGTGTTAGCCATAATGGCCCAGAAGACTATACTTTCATTAAATATGTAGTTACCATACTCCTACTGTGTGGGTTATGCAGCAAGGGCACCTTAGAGAAACGAACCGTGTGCACTTGAACATACATTTAAATGGTGCTGATTAGCCCTTTCTTGAACCAAATTTAAGGTAAGTTTGAATCAACACCCAAGTGGGGTGTTCTGGAAGTCAGCTGTTAGCCAGGGATTCAGCATTGTGTGGTTTGTTAAGGAAGTACTTCCAGGAGAGCCCCACAGTGTATAGGAGAATAAAGTTGCCTGTTCGGGTATATCCCTCCCACAGGGAGCTCTGGAGATTAACTGACATCTGAGTTTATCCCCCTTCAAAGGTTAAAGAGCAGCTTCATCACTGATGAGGGTGGAGCGATGGATGAATTCTGTAAAAGTACACAGAAGCTGATGGACGCATGGTTCATGGCTAGTCCAAGGGATGGGGGATTGGGTAAAAGAACAACCCTCTCACTGCCTTTACTCTTCTCTGTAAGCTGAAGGAAATTAAGAGATTATGCTCTTATATATCTTAGGCATTCTGTAAACAATTAAAGATTGTAACTTCCTTTAGATAACACATTGTAGCCCATTCTTCCAAATCCAGTGAACAGTTGGTGACAAAATGACTGGCTGTAGTATTGTATCTCGCTACTGGATGTGAAAAGGTAGAGACATTTAGTCAGGGCCTTGTGTACGGTTCAGCATTGTCATGCATTCAACTCAGAACAAGTACACTTGCCCAGTCCCAGAAGTATTTGATGACAGTCCCACTGTACTCTAGGAGGTTGAGTGGAGAGTGGCCTGGTCAGGGAAGCCTTAACTTAGGAGCAAGTGGTCCTCTGGATCTTGGGTGAATTTGGTGGGAGGAAGAATGCAAGTCATGCCCAGCAGGAGGAGGGATGGCCAGCAAACTAAACAAGATGTTTGTAAACATCCAATCAAGTTCTTGCCTCTACTCAAGGTAGATGCCCATCCACGGGGCATAATATCCAGCCCTTAGGAGCACATCTTTGGAAATGGTGTGATCGGTGCTATGTTAGGAGAGTCCATCTGAAATCCCAAGGCAGAAGGTACAAGCATGAGAGCCTGGAAGAGTTGCTGCTGATAGTCTGGGCCTGTCTAGTGCACTATATCCATCCTCTCATGTGTAGATGCCTGCAGGTTCTTGTCCCCTGGTTCTCAGGTGTCTAGGCTCCTGGCTTTGGATCAGCTCTGCTCCAGCTGTTGTGGCCACTTGGGGAGTGAACCAGCAGATGGAAGATCTTTCTGTCTCTTCTTTGTAAATCTGCCTTTCCAATAAAAAATAAAGAAGTCTTTTTTTTTTTATGAAAACACACTGAGGTGGGCATTTAGCTTAATGGTTAAGGTATTAGGGAAGCTGGCACGATGGTGGGGCAGCTTAATCCTCAACCTGCAGAGCTGGCATCCCAGATGGATACAAGTTTGTGTCCTGGCTGCTCTATTTCTGCTCCATCTCTCCGATTATGGCTTGGGAAAGCAGCGGAGGGTGACTGTAGTCGTTGGGACTCTGAATTATGAAGAGTAAGAGAGATTACATAAGATGCAAGTGTGGGATGTATGAAAGAATCTATTAGCCAAGTTTGGTGATGGCAGCACCTGCTACACTCTGTGAATCATCATCGTGTTTGGAGTCTTGCCTTCCTAATACTAACAGCACAGCTACAAGATGACTGTGATTTTCATTCCTTCAATTTTCCTTTTGTCCCCAAACTGGGGTTCATTGTTTTATCAGCCTGCCAGGAGACTCTAACATGCCTATTGAGGAGTTTCCTGTTTCAACAAGCCCACTGGAGGGCTCCCAGTTTTAAGCAGTCCACCAGGGGATTCCATTGGAGATTAACTACTATCCAGTGCCCCATGTGTATGTATGAATATATATGTGTGTATATATATGTGTGTGTATATATGTATACACACACACACTTTATAAGCATATAAAGATATACATAATTGCAATATATTATAAATACAAGTATATAAAGCTATAAATGTATATAATATGATCTAAATATATAGATATTAATATAGTTAAATAAATAAATATATCGATCTAAAGCCACCGTGCCTGCTTTGCACACTATGGTTACAAAATGCCGGCATACTTGAAGATACATACATGTTCGATTAGGGTTTCTTCACAATACTTTAAGCAAGCTTGGGCTGCTCCTGTTGTCACCGGATGCACATATCCCAAAGGACACACCTCATGTCCGGAAGCTGAGTGATGAAACCAATCGATAGAATTTGAAGTACTTCCCATGGCTGCTGTACCCTGAAAGTTCTCAGGAAGCCCACCCTGTCGTGCCTAAGGCTTGTGACCTTAAGAGGCCCTGTCACCATTGTGGTCCTAGTGACCCACGGGGAACATCACAAAATGAAGATCAGATGCCTGAAAGATATCTCTCAAGTTCTTCCAAATGCCTTGAGCATGGAGGGCCCCTCTCAGAGGTATAAAGTGGCAAAACCTCATTGCTGCACCTGTGCAGGGTGGCAACCAGTGTAAAACTTAAAACCAAAGAACAAGAAGACATGGTAACATCTGAGCAGATATGCAGCCTCTGGCTTCCCATCCTTCCCTATGGATGGAAGTCCCCATTCGGGGCCACCATATTGGCACCTGCACTCAACATGTAAAACCTGGAAGGAGCGCCTTGCTGCTAGCTTCAGATTGGCTCAGTTCTGGCTGTTGTGGCCATTTGGATAGTGTACCAGCAGAGGAAGACTTCTTTCTGTGTCTCCTTCTCTCTGTAAAATCTGCTTTTCAAGCATGTAGAAAATTTAAAAATCTTTCCTATGGTAACAGGCTAATGAATATGGCCTCTGGGTCAATGGATACTTTCCACGGGAGACAACACTAAACTCTTAAAGTTCACCTGTCTCCAGAAAGCTTCCTACAAAACTGTCAGGCTATGATGACAACAGACAAAACATGACCCGTTTGCCCCTATAGATCTGAACTTTCTGCCCCAGTATTTGCAAACCCAGGGACTTGCCCACATTCTTTGCTTTTGCCCTTATCTTTTCCCAGTGGCCTTTTCTAAAACCTGCTAATTAGAGGATTGAAATCTGTGCTTCAAAAAGATTTTTATTAGCCACAGCTAATCAAAGAAGTTCCTACATTAAAGAATATTAGTATTTTCTAGTCTGCTGTTTCCAAAGTTCATCTCATCTTCCTATTACGAGAAAAATAGAAGCAGGCCTCATCAGGATTCTTAGAGAGATTGATGGTTCTCCAATTGCGGTGCCCAAACCAGCATCACCAACCTCCTCAGGAAACTTGAACATGGACCCCAAACCTATGGAAGAGCAGCTGTGGGCTGGGGCTTTGATGTATGCCCAGATTTGAAAGCTCCAATTACCACTGAAAGATGTGCCTTGGTCTTCTTTATAGTTCCCTAGCATGCAAGATGTCGCTGAAATGCATGTTATACGATTGTTGACATAAATGGTTGGGATCCTTTTTCCAATGAAAACCCCTCTCCCAGGAGAGGTTGCTCATCACATCTCACCTCCCCCAGATAATCTCTGGATCTGAAACTGTCGAGAACCTTAACATGATCTTGGAAGGTCCTTTTTTGGACTGGTGATCCGGGATGCAAACTCGCAACACACAAAACATGACCCAGAGATTCCAATAGTCCTGCCTTTTTATACACATGGACATCTTATGGAAATTTTCCATAAAAGCCTCAAGGCTTGTTCAGTTTAAGAAGCATTTGCTAGAACCATGTCTAATCCCAGAGAAAACCAAATTAACTCTCACCACAAAGTCGTATGGAATCACACTCTTGGAAAACAAGAACACTTGTTGAAGCGAGGGAAGAATTGCCTGCCTTTGACGCCAGGAGTAACTGTGGCCGTGAAATTCCTTGCAAAGACCTCATTGATACTGATAACTGTAAAACCCCAGAGTGGTTGGCAATAGAAAGCAGAGAGGCCTTCGTGTCTACCCTAAGTAGAACATGTGGACTCCAGATCTCATTTTTCACAATGGAAGACAAATTCAAAGCGATCACCAGAACTCATGTTAAGCCTTGAATTTTTTCCAGTTTCTCTTGCACAGCATGTGTTAGGTTAGTACCAAAATAGCAAACATATCTTCTAAAGGCCCTGAGAGAAGGGTTGAACATGAACGTGGACAGTCGTGGTCAGAGACTCCAATATGCCAGAGCCAAGAATGTCATAATGTAATTATGTCTCATCCACTACATGTGCTTATGTGCCCCTTGCCTGATGCACAGTCACTACTGTGTTCACATTCTAGGGCTAAAGCTTGGGTACATGGCACGTTTTGAGCTAGATGAAATGCTGTTCTGTAAGGGGTGTACGCGTGTGTGTCCTTAGAGCCCAGTTCATTGTCATTGTCTGTGGAGTGCTGGTCATTTTGTTGGTGTTGTTCTTCATTTATTTATTTATTTGACAGGTAGAGAGAGTGAGAGCTTCCGTTTCCTGGTGCTAGCAATAACTGGGATTTGGTCAGGCTGAACCCAGGAGACCAGAACTCAATCCAGGTCATCTAAGTGGGTGGAAGGGACCCAAATATATCATCTGCTGCATTAAGCAAGAAGCTGCAAGTTAAAGCACCCCATTATGGGATGCATACATTTCAGGAAGTATCTTACAAATTAGCTCCAACCTGGTATATAAAAAAAATAGCTCTCCAGTTTTTCATTCGTGTCATTTTCTGTGATGTAATTATTTCTGCCATGGCCGATCTCAAGCTGCCAATCTGACATCATGGTGTACAGTGTTTGGAAAAAATGCATGCACTTGGCACACTCAAGATGAGTGAAACCTGGCTCCAACACATCATTAGAGTGTAGAGCGACAAAAGATGTCCCAAGTCTTTGAGCCCCTGGCTCCCAGGTTGAAGACCATGATGGCATTCGTGGCTCCTGGCTTCTGTCTGATCTGAGGAGTGAAGTGGAAGACCTTTTTCTCCGTGTGTGTCTCTCCTTCTGTCTCTGTGACACTGGCTTTTAAGATATATAAATAAATCTTAACAAAGATATGAGGAAATGGATTGATGATATTACAGATAATAACAAAAAATCAGTTCTGATACTGGTTTATGTTGCATTTCAGAATTTTGTCAGTTTTTGTACACGGCTTTTATTTTGTTACAATCGTGTGTTTTGTTTTTAAGGTCATAAACATTGTTCTAATGGTTATGTGCTTGTCCTACTTTTGAACATTTAAGAATTTAACAAACATTTAAGAAATAATGCTGTGTATCATTATAGAAAGATTTTTGCATATGCATGGCTCTTTGGGTATAAATCTTCCTTCATATTTCATGATATTTATCTAGGACAGATTCCAGAATAAAATTATCTCAACGGCAGGTCTTAAGGAAACATTCCCAGCTACCATCTGTAAAGTTCATATCCATGTGCACTCGTACCCATGGGGTTTGAGCATGCCACTCACGGTACCTTCACTACACTACTTCTTTTTTCATAGTCTTGATAACTGGCCAAGAAAAGAAGTTTGAACGTGCTATTTTCTACAGGTGTACTAGACATTTATGCTATTACTGTTTTTGTGTTTCCTGGCTAGCAATTTCTGCTCAGGTCAAGTCTGTGCACTTAACATCTCTGGTTTCCTCTCCTGTGACTGTCTGAGATCCTCGGCTGGTTTGACCCCCAACTTGCTTCTCTTCATATCGTCCGTAGATACTACCGGACAGGCAGGTGTTTTCGCATCAGTTTTCAGGCCTCATTTCCTTTCCTCTTTCAAGGTTCCATCTCCAAAAGGCTTTCCCTAACTCCCTAGCTGGGCTTGCCACCTCTCATCCTCCCTCACTTGTCCCGCCCGTCTCCAATCTCTGCCCCTCTTATATAGTACGTCTCACCTTCTAATGCTATACCGGTATGTATTTGGTTTGTTCAGTATCTGCTTACCCACCTGGACTATAAATTCTGTAAAGGCAATTTATAGAGTCTAGAGGAATATGTGATACTCAGTAAGCAAAGGTTTAGAATTTAAACCACTGATTTATATATTCTCTTTAAATATTAGATTAAAACCATTTGCACGGTTTGTAACAGATGTATTTCTAGATGGTTTTAAAGTGTATTTTTGTGTGAGCAGCAAGTCTGTCATGAGATCTTTTGTGGTTTTCCATTCTAAATACACTTACAAGATTCTTATTCATAAAGAGATGAGATAACTTTTCACCCGTACTTTATTCTAACACTTCTACGCTTTGCGTTTTGGTATGTAACTCTTTAATATGTAAAGAATTTTGTTAAATGTGATAAAACACAGATTTCAATTGTTTTATTTTCCTGGAACATACTGTTGGGTTTTTGTTACCATTAATGCCATTGGCTTTTCTTGTCATCGTGCTCTGTAATATTTTAAAATTTAACTTGAGCCTTTTCCTCACCTGTAAAATCTACAGAATTTCAGCTCTCACTTAGCATTTCTTACCTGTCTCCAGGATACTTTCATGACAATATCTCTGTATTTTTAAAAGCACTTTTCAATATGAGCTAAATCTACTTGGGTTTGTTTTCGTTATCATTACAAGTTTTGATAAGATACAGAGCAAATAAATGGAAATCTAATAGGAAGTTGGTTCCCAGAAGTGGAAATATCAAGACCTCTAGTCAAATCCGCCTCTGGCAGCTTTTTCCTGAAGCACCTGCCAAGTGTTATCAACATTTGGAGAACTGACTGTTTTACACTGTTAAGCTGCATGCCCACCCCATTTGGGCTGCTTGATAAATATTTGTGGATTGGATTGCATTGAGCCTTAGGGCATGATACCTTTTCAGACAAATAGGCCAAGGACCAGCTCTCCTTCTCCATCTTTCTTGTTTTCTCCTTCTCTTAGCTGCGGTCCAGCACAGAGCTCCATCCAGACCTGCTCACCGAATGCCTCACTGTGCAGCCACTGCAGCCGGCCGCTTCCCCGCGAGATGCTGCTGCCGAAGGCACTGTGGGATGCTCCTCAGGGTCCGGGCCGGACCTCTATTCAGGTAACCGCAGCCAAGGCTGTACCAGCCACACACATTGCCCTGCCCTTCAGGTCTGACCCTCTGGCTAAAGGGAGGGCTCACATGAGAAAAAAATCTCCTCTGTTCCTGGGTAGCTTGCTTTATCGAAGGGCTGCATGTTGCTCTCCCCACCCACCCTACCCCACCCCCACATCTGATTCCTGTGCTGGGTTTGGCAGCCTACTGTGTTTTCCCATAAAGAAACAAAGTGAAATAATACATTTGCTCTTTTAGCTTTGGACTTCTGCCAGAATTTCAGTATGCCCAACCCTCCCAGGTATCTTTAATTTGCTAGCTTGATTTAGAATCAAAAGGAATGTTTCCCCCACACCCCCTTAAGCAGGTAACAGGCTGTATGTGGATTTCTTAATGGAAACATGATTGTCATCTTCCCATTTTAAAATGAATCCCTGGGTCCCTAAGAACTTGTAAGAATGTTCCTTAATGTTTGCCAACCACTGGAGAAAACATGCAGGGTGGTATTCCCTGGAAAAAAGTGCATCTATGTAGTTTTAAAAAGAAGAAATGATTACTATGTAACAAGGAAGTTAATGTTTAATTTTTTTTTAGCTTGGGGATTTGTGCATTTTCCACTGCATATTGGTGATATGCCCATGTAAATGAATTGTCGTCCTTACATAGGAAAAGCCCTTACAGTCATACTACACATATGAAATCAAAAGTCTCTTTTTTCATTATATAAAGATTTGTTTCTTTTTACTGGAAAGACAGATTTTTTACAAAAAAGGAAGGAGAGGCAAAGATATTCTGTTGAATGATTCATTCCCCAAGTGGCCACCGTGGCCAGAGCTGAACCGATCTGAAGCCGGGAGCCAGGAGCCAGGAGCCAGGAGCTTCTTCTGGTCTCCCACATGGGTGTAGGGTGCCAAGGGAACAGACAGGGAACTGGAAGGGAGGTGGAGCAGCCGGGATATGAACTGGAACCCATAAGGGATCCCAGCATGTGCAAGGCCAGGACTTGAACTGCTAGGCTACCACACTGGGCCCAGAAATCAAGTCTTAACATGCCCACATTCCAAAGGATTGTAAAATTCACTCCCACATCCATCTGATTCCAGAGCCAGGTTTGGCAGCAGGTTGCTTTTTTTTTTTTTCTTTTGAAAATCCCCATTAAGCCATAAAGAATTATGCACGTACTGATGCATTCTGGTGGAAGAGGAAAAAGGCATGCTTGTATGGTAGTTTAGGCCTGAAAATTCTCAGTTGATCCAGGTACATGGGTAAATGGTGGTAAATAAGTATTCTAAGAGGGTCAGTCTTCAAGAGGTCTTCAGTGAATCTGTAGTCTTGGCTTTGGGTCCTTATGCTTGGAGATAACACAGATGCCTCACGCGACCCATGGGGAAGAGATTAGAACTTACCTGGAGCTCACTCAAGCTTGCAGAAGTACATATATATTGTACTTGCAGGCACAGTATATATATACAGAGCAAGCCTGTCATTGCCAGTGTTACTAACACATGCGTATTTTTGCATTAGATAAATACATGACAAAGCATGTGTTTTATATTTTATTTTATGGCATTTGTTCGTATATGTCATTTGGCTTACCACATATTTGATGTATGGAGATTTATTTCAGCACATTCAATTAATACTCAGTTTAAAGCAGATTGCAAAACATTAGCCTTCTTAAGCTTGTAGCTCTGGAATCTTGCTAAAGACCTCACACTCAACAGTTAAGGGTCAAGACTAACCAAATGTAATGGAAAGATGGCCCAGCACTCCGACATAAATGATTGCTAAGAATGAGCTGATTTTGTTGTTCTTGGGCCTCTTGGAAATAGGTTTGGGAAACTATGATATCTCTTTCTATAGAAAATGTTACACCTTTGTTGTATATAGTGTACAGCAGAAGGCTCATTTGCAAACCTTCACATTTGTCTTTGTGTTTATGTATCTTTCAGTATTTTTAACTTTTTGGTGTTTCGGTGGTTTTAAAGATAGCTTAAAACAGCTTAGGCATTTCAAGTAGATTTCTAATTTTTTTCATGACACTTTGCTGATTTTAGTCTTAGAAAAGACCTGGAGTTCTTGGCTCCCAGGTGTGTATAGGAGTTGAGCTGCCATAACAGGCTAAGGAGTTGTGTAGATATAGCCAGCAACCATCAACAGTGCATCTTTGGATTGATTCCAGCCCTTAAAACAGACAAATAGCCATCTTGCTCAACTGGGCTCCTGAAATTTTACTTCTCCAGGCAGCTTGTAGCTGGAGAATTTATCTTCACTACTTCTTGCCTTGTTTCCACTCCCCTTGGGGTCAATTTTATTTTATGAAGGAAGAAAGGGAAGGAGGGAGGAAAAGTAATGAAAATAGAAAAAGGGGATAGCATTGTGGCATATCAGGCTAAGCTTTTCCCTGCAGTGCTGGCTTCCAGTAAGGGCACCGGTTCTTCTATTGGCTATTCCACTTCCCCTCCAGCTCTTTGGTAAACGTCTAGGAAAGCAGCAGAGGATGTCTGAACTTCTTGGTCCCCTTCATCCATGTTGGAGAAAAGATGGGTTTCTCTCTTTGGATCGGTTTATTTCTGGCCATCATGGCTATTTAGGGAGTGAGCCAGCAGATAAATTTCTCTTTCTCTGTTACTGACTCACTCACTTTAATCTCTCTCTTTTTCTGTCTGTAGCTTGGCCTTTCAAATGGCTATGACAGCTAAAGTGAAACTGATCCTGAAGCTATGAACAGGGGTCTAAGGACTTGGGCCATCCTCCACTACTTTCCCAGGCCATAAACAGAGATCTGAATGGGAAGTGGAGCAGCTAAGACAAGAACTGGTCCCCATATGGGATGCCAACATGACAGAGCAGAGGACTAGCATGCTATGCTACCACACCAGCCCCAGATGTCACAATTTTAAAATGGAGATTATTGGTGGCTCATAGAGAATGATGAGGGTGATTTCTAAGGTTCCAGTAGCAGTATGACCAAGGGAGATGGCAGTTTCTCTCTCTCTCTCCTCTCTCTCTCTCTCTCTCTCACACACACACACACACACACACACACACACACAAACTCATTTTCCACGTGTCCTGATCTGCTGGTTTCTCTCAATGTAACAGTTTTCCAGTTAAGACTGAACTTGATGGGAAGGGTTGCCTAAAAAAAGAGATTACTTTCTATGAAAAAAAAAATAGCGTGGTGGGTTCAAGCAGCCAAATATCACTGGATGCTGTACTGAAGCTGCTTTTTTAGATGGAAGTGTTGTTCTCTATTCTCAGAATCCCAGGTCTTCTGGGGCCTGCTCCTGAACTAGCCTGCGAACAGTGTCAGGGCCATGAGAACAGTCCTTGAGGACGGCTCACTCAGCTTTCCTGCTCTCTTGGGCAGAGGTTCCATGCCCCAGATAAGTAAGTGGCCACCTTGTACATTCAGGAAATTTACCCAGTCACCTGAGAGATCCTGTTTCATAGCCAGGAGAAGGAGTGAGGTGTGAATGCTACCTTTCAGACTTTGTACCTGTAGAAATCAGCTGATGAGCTCCTGCAGTGACTTAATGAAGTGGGTAAGCCTTTTCATTTAATGAGGTCACAGTATCATGGATGGCCTGGGCCAGTGCCTTACCTTGGCAGAGAGTCTGTTCCCTAACAAATAATGCTTTGTGGAAGATGATCTGTCCCATGAGCAATCACAAAAATTATGGCTCCCTCCAAAACAGAGCTGCATGACAGATGCTCTAAAACCATAACCTAGCAAGTGACCTAAACCACAGAGACATCATAGAGGCCAATGTAATCGACATGTTTCAGTCCCATGGAAACTACCCATCAACCCAGGAGCTAACACAGCTAGAATGAGAGAAGCCTGCAAAAATGAGAACATTTTATCAGGACGTTTTCTATTGAGCTCTAAAATAATTGCTATCTTTAGAGCTTATAAATTCTCTTGAATTATCAAAAGTTGAATGCAGCGTTCAGCATTTTAGGAATAATTATTTTATTCAGCAATTATAGGGAAATCTAAGAGGAAAACATTTTATTTTTGAGCAGCAATTGAGGAAGTCAGTGTGTATTTTCATTCTCTTCCCTCCCTTCCCATTACTGCGATTGTGAGTACTCCTCTTTTATAATATCTTCGCTTTTTAAAATAAATAGTGTCACATTAAATCCATAAAGAAGTGAAAGTACTTAGGGAAATAGTTCGTCTTTCATTCTAATGTAATTTTATGGTATACGTCTTAATAAATTTTCATCAGACACTTTGAGCATACTGAAGCTGAATACATTTGCTGTCTGTGGACAGCTTGCACAGTTGCAAGTGTTAGGAATAATTTTCTATATAAGTACCTCGTATAGTCTGTTCTTAAAAAGTAGTTGTTAATTTAAGGACATTATTAGTGGGCTCTAAATTGACACACAGACTTCCCAGTAGGTGAAACTTTATAGGAGAATTGGGAAGATCAAACAAGATAATCTATATAAAAACTTTAATAAGATATAGAGCATTATAAAATGCATGGTTACTACTTACATTATCTTCAAATAACTATGCTTTGCTCGACTCTGTGAAAGCGATAAAGCAACTGTACAACTTTGAAGCCAGTAGGAGACAGAAGGAAGTTGATACTTAGGGCACTCAGAGAATTTAAAGAAAAATGCTTGACAGTACTTTTTTTTTTTTTTTTTGATGTCTCATCTGAGACTATTTTGAAAGGCTGTGAAGATCTTGCATTGTTTTTACACCATTTCTTAGATCTGTGTTCCATCTACCAATGTGGATTGGAGAGTCAGTGAGGGTAGGCGCAAGCTGGAGAGCTCACCTGTAGTGGGCACTCATAGCTTTCATCTGTAGGGTTCTCCCTCCTTGGTCCTGGTACAATCCCGGTCTGCATCCTATCACTTGGAAGATTTGTGAGACGAGTGTACTGGGTTGACCCCCAGGGTTTCTGTACTACAAATCTGATTGAGTCCTGGGAGTTTCAACTTTTACCAGTTGTTTTTCTTACAAGTTGCCAGATGACACTGATGCTGCCGATCAGGGACTCCACTTTGATAACCATTTCTCTGGATCATGGAGTGTAGAGATATGACTTGTAGCAAAGCATGAAGTGAATTGTGCCTTAGGGATTTAGAATCAAAATTTCCCTGTGATACACATTTCTGCTTCTCACTACAGAAAACTTGCAAACAGCGATTTTGCTTGTCATCCCACACCAGGATTATAAGGGCTCTGCTCCCATTTTGATTAAGGTTGAGACCTTATAACCACTCAATTAAAGATAATTAAGATTCTGTTTCCCAACCAGTACAGGACACCTTTGTATGTATGAAATTAATGTTCATGTCTTTATGTGTTTGCAAGCTGCTAAATTTGGTATTTCAGTTTCACTTATCTACTTATTACCTCCTTCATATTAGTTTTTAGTACAAGATGAGGCTCAATTACTGAAGTTTACAACGTGAATAAATTTTTGTTGTAAAAAAAATGTTGTGGCTGAGTAAAACCAATTCCACACATCACTGAGAAGGCAATGAAAGTAACAAGGCTGGACCATTGTGGCTTTGGTTCCATTGGGAAGAACCATGATTGTCTTTATACTATTATTTCTCCTTTCTTCAATTAATATCTTGCCATTACTCATAGGGGTTATGACAAGGAAAGATGAAATCTGCTTTGAAATATACACACCCAGCATAGTGTTAAGGAACAGGTGGATGATAAGACAGATAATTTGGGATAGAATTTCTGGAACAAAATGTTACTACCCATGGAAGTTAGGGGGTTATGATTCAGTCTTCTCATTCTAAAGTTCTGGCTTTCTGTTTCAACTGAATTCACCTTTCAGGGAAAAAGAGAGAAGCAGTTATGTTTCTTTCATGTGAAGAATAAAGAAAAAAGAAACAAGATATTTTCAGTTTTTGTAGTCATAGTGAACGTTCGTTTTTTTACACTTGGGTGAGCACTAAAAATAAGTGTTAAGAATAGGATAAGACTGTAAAATGAAGGACGTTGCTGACTTAACTTGGGTTTCTCTTTTCCTGTGTTACAGTAAGAAGATGGCAGATTGCAGGTGTGGAGTAGAAAGAATATTGTAGAATGCAGTGATTGGTTTATGTGATTTTGCCACGTAAGGTGTTCGTGGTATTCTCACTGTTGTCAGCGGCCGTTCTGCTCCTTTCAGGTGCCTTGGCCATGGCTTAACTGCAGGCGTTGATTCATCAGAAGTTACAGCTTCCTCTCTGCAGTGTTAAGGTCTCACCTCACTTCCTTCCCATCATCTTTAGTTGCAGCCAGGGCATCCTCAGACAGCGGCTCTGCTCTCTCTCAGGGCCGTGAGCTCTGGGTTTCAGTTGACTTTTGTCCTGGAGATTCTAGGGACATCTAACTGCACCCTAAAAAAAAAAAAAAAAAAGAATTCATGAGCTACCTGTCAGCCTTTTCCCTGGAGTAATAGAAGCAGTTCTTGTTTTCACCCTCCAGAGGTGAGCTGCTACAGAAAGTGAAGTCACTGTTCAAAGGAAAAAGAAGTGAACTCATCAGTGTGTGGGTTTGCTCCTCACACTGGTTCACAGGAATGCTAATCAGGCTGCTCTGAGGAATGGTGTACTTGCTGAAAAATGCAGTGCACATCTGACCCGGGAGAGTTTGCGTTTGGGAAAGTAATGATCTGGGGTCCCTGTTTCGGAACACTGAGGCACTTCTGAGTTAAATCTATATAGGAGGCAAGGATGAGCAGTGCTTCAGGTCATACCTCTTGCCATGTTTTTTGGAGTTAATTAATTTTATGTATTTGATGGGTTCGCTCCAACAGCCATGGCAGGCCAGGTTGAAATCAGGAACTTGGAATTCAACCCAGGCCCCCCACGTGGGTGGCAGGGACCCTGCTGTCTGAGCCCTCACCTGCTGCTTCTCAGGGTACACATGAACAGGAAGCTGAAATCGGAAGCAAAGGTCTGTCCTGAATGTGGGCTCCATCTTCGGAAGTGGACGACCCAGGCAAAATCGTAACTGCTGTGCTACATGCAAACCCCAGTTATGTTTTCTTCTATCTCTCTCATCATCCCATTGCCTGTCTCAGCTCTAAGGTCATTTTTATATGCGGGACTGTTACTTCTTCATGTAATTCAGATTTCAAATGGCATAAAGAAGTCTTAGAATATAGCAAATACTCAGCAACCATTAATAATAAATACTATTGCTTCTTTCTAAATATTAGAAAAATACGTTTTAGTGATGTCAGGTAGAGAAGGAACAGGTACACAAATTACCCATCCTTTTTTTTTTTTTTTTGAGGAAATGATAAAAATAATCAAAGTCTAAAGAAATTAGAAATTTAACAAGCATCATATGGTAGGATGAAAGAAAAATAAAAATGAAAGTAATTTTTTAAACATTTTGTATTCTAGAAACCTTGACCAACAGCTCACTTCAGATATTGTAATGAGGGAAACCTAGTGTAGGTCTCTAAAGAAAAATTGACATCAGAAAACCACAAGATAAGTGGCCATACCTACCTGCAAACCTCTAGTGTCAAAATTGGATTTTGGTAGTTACTTGGGTTTGTGTTCAAAGGTAGTATATTTTTTGTTTGGTTGGTTGTTTGGAAACCTTGTGCTTTGGTAGAAAGGACGTGGAGCTTAATGTAAACTCCAGGCATGGCTCTGCTTTGCCCAGGTATTTAGTTTGGGAGAAGTTACTTTTCCTTTTCTAAAAAACAATAGTTCCAAAGCAAAAATATAGACTCCATAGGATTGTTGGGAGAACTAAATATTTGATATTTGATGAACTAAACTCCTTTCTACCCTTTGTGTTTGTGTGGAGTGCTTTTATGTGAGATTCAGCAATAGATGTCCCGAGATAAAGTCCCTGCCAGTATAAATCCAAGCCAAGAGGAGGACCTGGGACTTCATATTCTAAGACCCATTTTCAGATCTGTAAATGAGGTAGTTTCCCTGTTTTCCTGAAGATGAGAAGTATACCTAGAGTGGCTAAGCACAGTGCCAGTGTGTCTGCTTGAAAAATGAACTTAATGAACAGTGAACTTGTGAGGGAGAGGGAAGCAGAGGGAGGAAGAGACTGGATTGATGGCCTCCACCAGGGCAATTTCACACAGTCATTGTTTTGACATTGATGAGGTATAGTCTTACTTCCTCCTGATGACATTTTGTAAATAGACTCTTCCAAGCCTTGTCCTTTATCTCAAAATGTATGCCAAAGTATCTAGAAAACAGTTAACTGTTTGCTGACCTCAATATTTGTGGGTGTATTTCAGCCACCATCGTGTAGTCTTTACATTCTGGTGCACAGCAGTTCACAAGCAACAGATCATTTCTTAAATCAGGGATCAGCAAAGTGTGAGCTGAATCTGTCTTCCCTCCTGCTTTTGCACTGTCAGAGAAACAGTTACCAGCCTTGAAGTAATAAGAGCTGCTTGAAGAATTAGGGCCATTGTCTCTTGCTCATGAAGCCCACAGCACTACTGTCAGGACCTTTACAAGATTGATTCGCTGATCTCAGCTTTGTAATTGTATCAGGGACGTGTCCCCAATGACTGAGTGAATTCAGGGATGCCGTCGAGTGAATTCATGAAAATGAATTTATTAAGGAGGAAAATATGTTACAGCACAGGTTAGAATCCTGTGCCTAGGTTAGTCTTCTAGCTGAAAGGTTTCCAGAGGTTTTCAACAGTAAGGCCCAATATTTACAATATAAAACGGCAGAGTTATTCCTGTGGCAGGCACTCAGACCTCCTAAACTCTATATTGATATTCCTCCTTTGGACATTCAATGGATTCCTAGGCGTAGTGGCTCTACAATAGAATTGTGCATACTTCAAGTCATGGGACTTGTAAGCAGATATTCACAGAGACAGCTTGAGGCGTGGCAGTAGGTAGAAATTGAGATGGTGCCAGGCTCTCCTAATGTGACCCCCACTTAGGAAGACATTGATGGAGGCCAGATGAAACCCAGGGTTAGTTATTATGGAGCTCAAAGTTGAGTCAAGAGATTACAGGGAGTAAGTAACCTTGTGCTTATTATTTATTTTAAAATTTATTCGAAACTGATTTATTTGAAAGGCATAAAGGAGTTCCCATTTTTAGGATTTAGTTTCTAGTTGGCCACACATCCAGAGCTTACCCAGGCTGAAACTGGAAGTTGGGAACTCAATGCAGGATTCTCACAGGAATGGCAGGGAACCAAGTTGATTTGAGCCATCACCTGCCGCTTCTTATGACATACATTGACAAGAAGCTGGAATTTGAAGCAGGGTGAAGACTTGAACGAAGGCACTCCACCATATGGTGCAGGAGTCCCACTGTACCAAATGCCCATTCCTGCCCTTGTCTAGTCTTCCAGTTTGCTTTCCTAAACAGAGGAAATCACACCCTTGAACATGACTATTATATTTCCTGAAATCTGGATCATTGGTAGACATGTAAATGAACAACTAGGAGTAAAGCAAAAACAAAGAGAAAAATTGTAAGGACCTATTTATCACTATGCAACAGGAAAGAGGGAGGAAGTTTGCTTCCTCAAAATACATCGCCTAACCTGCAGGTATGTTTGAAATTGACATATCTGAAGACCGAACCCTTCATTTCATAGATACATAAAAGTCTCTTGATGAAAATTTTAGAGGGGCATTGATTCACAATAGAATATGACTTCTCAGAGTAATACAAACAAAGTGGGAGTACTAATCCCCTACAGACCAAATGGAAGAGCCGAACAGAAGTACACAAAGGAGGAAAGATGTTCTTTGGGATCACGACAAAACCAGTTCATTGGGGCAGCTTTGCCCTGAGCTGATCATTGTCCTTGCTGGATCTCTCAGTGTGTGATGGCTCACAAGAGGCCTGCTCCTACCTCGTTTCACAGAGCTGGGAAAGGGACAGATTCCCCCAAAGTACAGCAAGGGAAGATCAGCCTTCAGTTTGACTAGATGAATATTGCATTGAAGTTGGATGGATCTCTAGGCCCAAACTCTCTTTTCAACAAGCGTTGACTGTGAGATGTTTTCAGAAATCATAGGAGCATCAAGTGGGTGTGAATGTTCCAGCAGCTTCTAGAACGGACCAGATGTCTTCTGCAGTCAACATAGTACAGATAGAAGATAGATAAAGAATAAATGAAAGTATCCAGTGCATTTCATTAAAACTTTGTTGTGCCCAGGGTGGACTTCAGTTCCAAAAAGATTTCTTTCATTGCTTCCAGAAGTATTTACATAGCTATGCTTCTAACCCTGCCCAAAATATCTGCTAACATAACATGCAGACCAAAAGGAAATGAAGGATTTCCCACAAGGTGACATGTGTCGTTTTCCTGTCCAGATGCTTTACTGACTTAATCTTTGAGTTTACTTAGGTACAAGGAAAAGTTGAAATCTGTGCATAACTTTTTATAATATGTATTTCCATGAACTATTTGAAATTTCTTCTTATAGGTTGAGAGACAGCGAAAATAAGGATAAGGTATGCGATTTGAGGTTGGATATGTCATACACTATCTGGAAAGATCCAGAAGAGCTGTATGAAATGTTAGTCCTAGACAAGTTGAAAGAGCTGCCAGCAGGATGCCACCGTTCTCCTTGGAATAGAGTGTCTTTGTTCTGAAAGGCACATGTTTCAGGAGCATTTCCTAACATGAAGTTCATTGTAGCCGAAGTTACTGAATGTTGGGCACTTACATGAATGACATTAACCATTATCTTCTAGTTATATCATAGTGTATTCCAGAAAGACATATAATCCATGCATCCCCTTGCAAACACTAATAGCTTCTTCCCTGGCTGTAAATTCAGCGGTGAAATGTGGAAATGTAATTGGGCAGTCTGTGCAGAAATGTGGAGCTCATGGGGGGAATCTCTATGTGAGAGAGGCTGAATATTAATGTAACTGTCTGGACATCAATAAATTCTCATTTTTACTTTATTTATTTCTGTTCCCCAGTGAATAGCAGCCCTTCTTAAGCTCAAAGTTAATGGGCATGTTCTTGAGAGCTGTACCCTCACTTACCTTAATAGACCATCTCCCGAACACATTTGTTTACCCCTTGCCAGGTAGCTCTCCTGTAAGGTGACATCAGTGTATTTTCTTTGTCTTAAGTGCACAGGAGACAGTTGCCTTTGCTTGCCATCAATTAGTTCAGGGTAACATGTCAAGGATACACGGGCGGTGTCATTTCTGACAGTCACTGCATCTGGATGAGAAGGGATTGTTTCATTATCCTCTTATCAGGGCTGCGGGAGAATGATCCTCTACACTGCAAAGTGAGGGCGTGGGGTGTGGGGTGTGGAGGCAGGCAGAAAGAATAGATGTTTTAGGCATTCACAATATGAAAATTATTCATGCCGCAAGGAGAAGGACAAGATTAGAGAGATGACAGTGCAAACTCTTTAGAAGCTACTTTTTTTTTCTTAATACAGGTGGAATATGGAAAAATGCCTTTCCTGCTGGGCAGAGAGGGAGGGAGGAAGAAGTGCAAGGACATTAGGAACCAGGATAAAGGAAACCCCGTCCCCTGTCCTCTTCAACAACACCACAAGGATTAGCTAGGGCATTTCTCCAGTTAACCTCAATATCAAGCACAGTCTTGCACATGATCCTGCTGGGGCAATTTTCTCATTATAAAGCTCTTTCTGGTTTGTGAATTTAGTCAGGAGAGCATTTTCTACTGAGCAAGAGTGCAGCTAAATTGGTCCAAGGCAAAATACAAAGAACCACAGAAGGTATTGGGGCCTAAATTTTCACTACTGGGGCCAGAACCAGTTGCCACCAATACTGGGTTTTGTCTTCAGAGTATCTGCAAAGAGGTCTTTCTTGAATTCTGTAAAGTATCTGAAGCTTTTGGATCTTTATGTTCTTGGAGAAGCAAACAAAAAGCAGTGCTGAAAATGTAAAAATACTTCAAGATAAGCTAGGCTTCAAGAGAAAACAAATGTGTTGACATTCTCATAACAGCCCATTTTCGCTCCTTAACCAAGTGCAGCCACGCATGAAAATGACTTGTTATCTTTTAAACTGAAATGCATGATGGGTTGTAACTCAGAAGTGCCCGTTACCCTTTCAGAATTAAGTACAGTGTTTTAATGCCATGAGGATTCCTTGGCAAGCCCTAAACACTTTGCATAAAAAATTAAATAGTCGAAAGCTCGATTATGATTAAAATGGCTGTCATCTGCAGTTTACATGAATGAAACATCTTCCAATAGTTCACAGAGAACATGGCATGGAAAGGAACATTATTTGGGGACAAAAAATTTGGGAGATGCAAGTGTAAATTTTTTTTTTCATGATCTACATTTCCTATGAAGTTTTCAAAGTGTATCTGTAGTATGAAAAGTAGACCATGCTTTACTGGGGGTGTATCTTTTTGGAGGAACATAGGCCTTTGTCTTCCACTCGGCCTATTACTAGTGGCAGTGATGATAATAGCCAGATGGTAGCAGCAGTGGTTTCTTGGTTATTTAAACATGGTTCAGGCACTGAGATAAGTGCCTTCTATAGACTGTGTTACGTTCTTCACAGTCCTCTGAGATGTTACCTTCATTTAAGGTGAGGAAGCTAAGATGGACCAAGTGTCCTGCCCAGGATATGTCACTGAGAAGCCTAACACTAGGCTTCAAATCCTGGACCATTTTGACTCCCATTGTATGGCTTGGTTCTGTTAGCTATCATGCAGATACTAACTATGTCGCAGGAGTGGACAGTTTCTGATAAGGCCACTGAAAGTGAATGTCCCTTGCTGCTTCTAGAACCTTTCTTTCCCAGAGCAAAAGAAAGAATGAAGGTTGAGCTCCCTGTTCACAGGAGACCTCTAATTCTTTCTAATGTCTCTGCCAAAGCCTGATCTCACTGATTTTCTGAGAGATGAATGGTGAGTTCACCCCTCTTGGCATGTACCAGTCACCTGGAAATTAACTGTCATTTCTCTGCGTCCCAGCATTCCTTGGATGCTCTTTTTAATGAATTCATGTTCTGCGGAGAAGTTTGCTTCTCTTTAGCTTGTAAGGATGAACCAGAGAAATGCCAAAGTCTCTTGGGAAACTTTGAGTTTCCCCAAATGCAGATTCACATCACAGTATTGTAGCTTGAGGTTAATAAAGTCTGTCTCTTGTTGGTACTTGCTGGCAGGTGATGCCCTTCCGGCCCAGGACAGCATGCGTGTTGTTCTCCTGCGTGACCTTCCCTGTATTCCTTCTTTTCCCACTGGTTGATCGGTATGCTTCTGATGAGCATCTGAAATCTTTAGGAAGAGTACCATGTCCTACCATCCATTTTCCACATCAAGTCCACTGTTCTCAGTTAATTTCTTGCTTGTAGTACATTTCAGTTCTAGAGAAGTTCCTTGTCAGTGCTGAGGCACATTGAGGATGAGCAGAGGTAGAAACAGAAAGAACATTTTTGCATTCTCACCAACAGTTTGGCAATGCATCCTGCGTATTCTCTGAGCCTGCTCATTCCCAGCAGCCCTTATGCCAATACTCTATGCCAGTTCTTTAATCTACCTTGCATCTAGAAGGTAATGTAGTATGGTACGTAGGAAGATGTGTTCTGAAATCAGGCTTCCACAACTGGGATGTAGACCGGATGAGCTTAACCAGAAACCGTATTGGGCCTTATATTCCTCCTGCGTGAACAGGGGAGCTGTTTATCCAATACTTCACACACCTAATAAATACTCAGTAAATCTTTACAGTTGATTCTGAAGTTTGAGAATGCAAGAAGATGAAACGTAGCTAAGTTCCAGCACCAGCTACTCAAAGTGTAGTTCCTGAGCCGGTATCCTCCACCACACCATGTGGATGGGAATTAGCAGTTCAGGAATTCAGTACCTCCTGTGCCCGCACCTCGCCCCCAACCCTTGGCAGATCGGATTCCACAGGTAACTAGTGAATCGTTTGTACTTTCTAGCTGAGAAGTAGGATTGCAGCTACCCATTGAGTTGTGAAGGGGAATGCATATTGACTGCTTGGGACACACGTCAGTTTGACAGAATTCTTATTCCCTGCCCTTTCAAATGATGAATACACAAGTCGTCAAACCTTGCCTTCCCCAGCTCTGGACCTCAAACAGGAGTCTGTGAGTGCTCCCTACTCTCCTTTCCCTGTTCCATTTGCACAGTGAATTCATCACAGATGAAGTATATAGATGAATTCTTGTCATTTGGACAGAGTAAAACCTTCTAGTTAGCTCATGTTAGTAATACAAGGTAGCATTGTAGAAGGCCCTGGTCCCAGTGGCTGGTGCACTGGCATGGGAGAAAGAGGTAAACCAACAGATGCTGCTTTGTCAAAATCATCAAGCCCTTGAACCACCTGTATCTACCATGCTGGCTATAGGATGTGGGGCTGTGGGAAGTCAGGCCCCCAAAGTAGAGAGGACCCTGGTTTCCTGGGTGCTCTAGTGCTCTGTGGAAGGCAGAGCTCACGTAGTCACCTCATGATTAAGCTTTGATTTGCTTGGGGGAGTCCATCATCTCTTAATCACAAAAGCAACAAGAATTCCCAGTACGTTTGTTCTCATGCCTAATGAGTTGTTCCAGCTGTCAGTCACCAACCGTGTCTGGAAGCTCACTTTAAAAGCCCTCTTCTAGCTTCAAAAGTAGTGGTGACCCCCAAAGTGACAAAGACAATGAAGGTTTCCCCCATGGGCAGCCTATGTGTGATGGTTGATTAGATCACAACAGTTTTGTTAATATTTCCCTGAACTCTGGAAGATTCTCTTCTATGCCTTGCACTTTGATCAATAGGCCACACTGTATGTCACATTGATTGAGTTTGGAAAATCATTTTGAGTGTTTATGCAAGGAAATTTTTCCTTTCTCCAGTGACCTTACAATTTCACTCTAACATGGAGATTGTCTTCCTGAGTTTATAAATCATTTAGCAAAGTGCAAGCATTTGTCAGACACCATATGTTAAGGCGAGCAGGTCTGTGTGAAGTTGACAGGTGTTCAGATTTAAAACATTAATAGGGGTTAGCAGATAAAAAGTCCAAGAGTCAGCTCTTATATTTGAATGAATGAAGGAGTGAATGATGTTCTTAGATGAAAGTAATGTAAGACTTAGTCCTGGGTGTATGATGAGACGTGGTCAGAAAATCCTGGCCAATCGGTGTAGGTAGGAGAGTCATGCCCTATGCCCTAGTGGGGCAATTTCTCAGAAATGAAGGTATTTGAAAGGCCAAGGACAATCCTGTTGAAACAGCAGCTGTGTGACTTAAGAGTATTGCCCACATTCTTGGAAGGCTATGAGATGGGAACTGGATGACTGTCAGAAAGCTACACTGTATCTGTTACTACTTGCTTCCAATTTCTGGTAATTTGGCTGGTCCCTGGTGACATTGAGCAGCAGCGGCCATGCCCTGGACTCTGCACGCACATGTACTGGCTTCTACTAGGTCAGAGGTAAGATTGATTTGGAATGCTCACCTCATTTGTTGGAAAACAGAGGTATCTTGGGCTTGTTTTGCAGAGAAAGAACTCTTTTGATACACTCTGCCTAAGAAACTGTTTAAGTATGTATTCCAAATGCAGGCTTCGAACCCTACAGCCCTCCTTGGTTCTTCTTCATGAGGCTACCTGTCCCAGTACCATTAACCAGCTATAGCAGTGACAGAAAGGTCACTATTGCTGTCTCACTATTGCTTAGTCAGCACTGGACCTCAGCACTTCCTGGGGAGCATGTTCCTGAGCCTTCAGCCCTGTGTCAGGCATTTTGAATTCCCTACCTCACACCCTCTGTGCCACTTGTTTCTACTGTGACAATCAGCTGCTCCGGGCAGAACATGGCAGCACCTCCCTTCAGCTGCACCATGCACTTTGGCTCTCTGCCCTGCGACTTCTCTCTGTCTTTACACCGGGCATCTGTGAGAACTTCATCTATCCTGGTAAATGTGTATGCTGGGAAGTGTGAATGAAAGAACACATTGGGACAGCCCTTGGCCAGGAGGAATGTACATTGGTAGAAAAATGTTCCTTTCTGTTACTGTCATACTCACTGGTGCCCAAGATGAGTACTGTTGACATTCAGAGTGTGTTTCTTTTTGTTCACTCAAGAACCAACACAAAGTGATGCTGTTGGAGATGACCAGGCACTAAGAAGGCTGTGTCTCTAACCTATGTCAGCACTTCGTTCAGAGTTGGCCACACAGCAGGTACTTTCTAAGTATTTGTGGCATAATTGGCTGCCCAAGAGAAGAATGAGAAAAGCTTGGTTAACTCTGCACATGGAGTAAAAGTGTTAAAATAAGATAGGGAAGGGCCCGGCGGCGTGGCCTAGCGGCTAAAGTCCTCACCTTGAAAGCCCCGGGATCCCATATGGGTGCCGGTTCTAATCCCGGCAGCTCCACCTCCCATCCAGCTCCCTGCTTGTGACCTGGGAAAGCAGTCGAGGACGGCCCAAAGCTTTGGGACCCTGCACCCGCGTGGGAGACCCGGAAGAGGTTCCTGGTCCCGGCATCGGATCGGCGCGTACCGGCCCGTTGCGGCTCACTTGGGGAGTGAAACATCGGATGGAAGATCTTCCTCTCTGTCTCTCCTCCTATCTCTATATCCGGCTTTCCAATAACAATAAAAAAAAAATCTTAAAAAAAAATAAGATAGGGAATATTCATAGATGAGATGTGGTCAGTCTGGTTTGACCAGAGCTTAGGGCACGTTGTAGAGTTACATGCAACACAGTGTGTTTAAAAAGCTTTGAACACGATCCAAGGCTCTTCCTTAGCAAGAGCCTGCATTTTGCTGAAATGGATGGATAGAGTCAAGGTTCCCCCGAGGTGCAAACTCCTCAAGAACAAGGACTAACATATGGTAGAAGGACTAGGTGTGTAGAAATGCTCAGTAAATATTTAATTAAGAAATGCGGCTGTTGGATGATGCGTGACCAGATGGGTTAGAGGGTTAATGGTGGATGACTGTACCCAGTGATCATAGGGGTGTGCAAGGGACCTGCAGCCAGACTCTCAGTGAATGACAGCCTACAAACAATATCAGTTTCTGAGTTTACTTCATCACTGTTCATGCAAAATGTTGCTAATAGAGACCTCTGGGAAGCCCCCATTTTCTGTTGAATCTTGGAGTAGAACAGAGTGTGCACACCACGTTTCCCCATGACCCACTGAACCGTAAACACTAGGGCAGTGCTTCCCTCCTGATAAACTCACACACAGAGGCACATACAAAAATACCCCAGGTGTAGGTTAGCGATGGGTTGGGTGCATTCATTCAACAGCTGTAATAAAATATACAGGAGAGCTTACACTTCTAGCTGAGGCGGAGAAAAACCGGCAGTACTTTTAGTGTTTCTGTGACCTCTTATCCTTCCATTCGTTTTAAGAAGTGTACTTAAAATACCAGGATCCACGCTTGCAAACGCCAATACTGAAACCACGGCCGCAGTCGATCCAAAAGACTTTTCCCTCAGGTAAAATGGTTATTTGGAATCCAAGCAGAATTGTGGTTCCCAGAGCTAGCTAGCTGGTTGAGCATCAGTGAGAACAGTGATTTGTAAGGTAACTCCAGAGAGTTTGTAAATGTGCAACTGTTATGGAGGCTGACACACACAATAGGAGCTCGGCATGACCTTTCTGAGCCAGTAAGTGTTTTCTGAGCTCCCTGTCTCTTGAGGACCTGGAGGGCTTGAGTTGAGCCTAGACTTCTGAGGATGAGTGTTAACCTGACAGCATGCTGATTAACCAGGAATAAACCTTTCACATCAGAACACATCCCTGTCAAGCACTTTTTGGGCGGGAAGAGGGTAATTCTGCCTTCACAGATTCCTGAAAGTATCTGAACTCCTGTTCCGTTGGATTAAGTTTTGGGGGGTCATTTAGGGTATTGATTCTATCCTGGGGAGGGTGAAGAAAAGTGCCACTGGTTTAAAAATACAACTCCCTGAACTTTTAAACCCTTAAATCTTTTTGATAATGTGGTTTTACTTTCTTAAATCCTGAACTTGATTTTGTGTGTTTTATTATTTTTTTTTTAAGAAAAATCCATTTGTTCTTTGATAGCAGGAGAGTAAGTTCAAAATGAGCAGAAGTAGGACAGAGGTGAACAAAGCTTTCTACAGGAAAGGAAGTTAAAGAGAGTGATACAGCGATGCTAAGGGGTCTGCTGCATGAGTCCCCACTGCCAAGAGGGCTTCCCTTATAGACTGTGGGTGCAAGAAGGTCCCTGGGCATTGCTTCGGAGCATTGTACCAATTAGCCGGTCGACATGGCACACGTTCAAGTTCAAAATCACCTGCAATTCTCGAAGGCTACAACTGGGGCTCTACCTGAATCTGTTTCCCACACTGGAGAAAGATCCCAAAGCTGCCTATGTGCTAATGTTGCAGTGGACGCCCTAGGTGAAAGCCAGCTATATTCATTCCTTGTCCCGAGAGGCACCTTGATTAGTTAGACTCGCAAGTCGATGTAGGGCCCTATTGGGTCACAATAGTTCCATCTTCATTGAACTGATACATTAGGGACCCAGAAAGAGCTGATCTAGAGTGAGCCATTACTCCGGCAGGGGACAGAAATAGGCCTGTCCCATGCCCTTCTCAACTGGCCGAACATAGTGCCACCTGACTCTCTTGTCCTATGAATGCAAAGTGTCACGACAGAGACCTTCTCCCAGATACGAACGGCACAAGCCTGGTTATAGAATGCCCAGGTGGGGAACTGGCAGGGCACAGCTACCTCTAGGGGAGGAACCAGCAAGAGTTCATGTGAGCTCTGGAAGCAGTCATGGAGGCCCCTTCACCAAGGAAGCTGCTCTACTGAGAAAACAAAAGCTGTGTGTACCTAAGAAGGGGAGCACAGTTCCCTGCCAGCCATCCGGAGAAAAACAAACAAGCCCCTAAAATATGCTGGCTGTCAGCCCTTTAGAGTCTAGAAGATGCCGGCTTCACTCGGGCACAGCCTCACGCTTCTTCTTCTCCCTTGCTTTCAGCACCGATTTTCTCCAGCAATCATTCAAGTCGAAGCGGAACAGCTGCTGGGGCCGTGCCACCCCCGCATCCTGTCAGTCACCCTTCTCCGGGACATAATGTACAGGGGAGCCCCCACAACCCCTCCTCCCAGTTACCTCCACTCGCAGCTGTGGACGCAGGAGCTGAGAGGTAAGGCCATCTGTCTCTCTTTCTCGTAATAGGTGTCGCCGCCAAGCCTCCCTCCACGGAGAAGTGCTTTGACAGTTGCTGCATTTTATTAATAATCTGGTGGTGGGCTGGGTTCCCCAAAGGTGACATTTTTGAAAGTATCATACACAAAGCACATGGACCAAATATCTCATTATCTGTTATATTTTTGCCATGGGGAAAAAAAAAAAAACAAATGATACTGGCAATAGCAACCGAAGTGTCAAGTGCTGGAAATATACATTGCATCTCCCTGTCTTTTGCACTGTTCCTCTCTTTCAGGGACTCAGTGTTAAGGCAACATGTGTGCAGGTTGCAGTGTTTCCCAGATGTAAGAGGATGCCCTTGGCAGAGAGTCAGTAACGTTGGCTTAGGGACAGTACTTAAAGAGATACAGGTTGTTACATGGACAACAGAAAGGTGCCCCTCACTGAATCCTTTACTTTGTGATTACTTTTACATTGGGTTTCTGGGGGGCAGGAAGGAGTGAATTTTTAATGACGACTGTCTTCATGGTATTTCTATTTTCTTCTAAATTCCCCCCATCAAATCCGAAGGCATTTGAGACCCTTTCTTCTATGTCTGCTCCCCAATCCCAAGTGTGCTTTTTGTGGACCCAAAATGTGAGTTTCCAGCCCATATGTCCCCCATCTCCTGCTGATCCTCTTTTGCCCAGTGGCAAGATGTCAGGCTGAATCAGTGCCAGCGTCCTTGACAGGAGATTGGACACTTCAGCCCCTCTCTCTGCGTGGTGTGCAGCGAGAGCGAACACCTGTTACCACCCCTCTTCTGTTGGCATCTTGGCTTGACTTGATCCACCCAGATGTTAGTCTCAGGCATTCATAAGGGAAAAACTGGTTCTTTGTGAAACCTCTGTGCAATCTTGCAGTGGTAGCATTTGCAGAGCAAAATAGTGGGTTGAATAGATAGCCTCATGAAGCATTTTGAATCTTGGATTTTATCATCAATCTGTGGTTCAATTCTTCTTGGCCTCGTCTTAGAGTTTAATATGTATCCTCGGTCTGATAAACCATATATCTTTTGATTTATGCCTGTTTCCATTTTTATTAATAACTTTTTTGTTTGTTTAATAAACTTCTACTGAGTACCTGCTGTCAGATGTTGTATCAGTGATGGAAAGATTTGAAAACCATACTCCTGCCCGTGCAAGTATTAGTCGTGAGAACAGACATGTAAACAAAGCAGAACAGACAGTTTAGCTAGATGATAAAATACAGATACCTCCGGAGCCTAAAGAGGATATCCCTAACTCTGCTTTAGGCAGTGTGGGAAAGGAAGACACAGTGATCTAGGCATTTTGAAGAATAAGCCTTTTCCAGGTGGATGCATCAGAATAGCATTCCAGCCAGCCAGAAGATCTGAACAACAGGGAGGACATTTGCACAATGCTGATGGAGTCCAGATGGTAGGGGTTCAGCTCATGTAGACTCATGTGCTTTGTGTCTAAGGAATTTTCCCTCATCCGACTGGAAATAAAACACTATTGTGAACTCTGTATCAGGAGAGAGGCATGATCAGACTGATATTGTAGAGAAAAAACTGGGAAGAAGACACTAATTTAGGCTGAAGGAAGGGATGGGAAGGCCACAGAGAGATCTCTGTGGGAGATATGAAGATGTGAAGTTCAATAAAGAAGTAAGGACAGAGAATGTATTTAAGAACTTTACCTAGGAGGCAGAATGTCTAGTTGTTAATATAAATGAGGTAAAGAGACAAAAGGCAAGATTCGTTCTTGAGTTGCACCCCTGGGTTCCAAAATGGAAAACTGTGAAAACAGAAATGAAAAGTAAAGAGAGAGTATGGTTGAAAAGAAGGTGGTAAGAGGAGAGGAAACAAATACAGTGGCTTTTAGGAGTTTTCAGAGATTGTAAAAGATCAGGGTGACTATGTCTGTTGGGCAATTAGAAATAGGAATCACAAGTTCAGCCTTACTTTAACAGTTCCAGGTACTGGTGAAGTGTAAACAAATCATTAGCCTCCTCCCACAGGCGCCATCAGCAAAGCAGTGTGAATGATATCCACCCATTATGTTCACAAACACGAGAGACAGGCAATCTTTCCTTCCAATTATTTGATGTATTCTTGTAAATTGAGACAATAAGCTTGTTCCTTTTAGGATTCTATGCAATTTCCGGTTGGGTGTTAAATGGTATTAGCTATGGGCTTTTCATCATCCCATTGCATTTGGGCTGGCTGAGAGTCACACTCCATGAGGCAGTGAGGCTCAGACACCATGTGCGGGAACCTCCCCTTCTCTCTATCGCCTCATCACCAGATTATAATCACCATGATCAGAGCGTAAGAGACGTGCAACCAGTGTGCCTCCTTTTTATGCAGAGACTTTGAAAGAATGTGCAGCAAAAGTCAGAAACAACAGCCATCAGAACCCAAACACCAGATTGCCTCTCAGCTCTGGCTATAGTTAATTGACTGCAGGCAAGTTCCCTCACTATTCCTGATGCTTAGGGTTTTGTTTAAATTTTTACTTGATTCCTTGTGTTTCATTTTTTCAAGCCCCTCTTGAAAGTGTCAAGGATGGTACAGCAAGCACCCATGCACCTTGCATCCACTCTTTCTTTTGCTCTTTGCTTCTACCCAATCCTGGCTTGGGAAATCAATTCATTTGCTTGCCTATTGTTTCTGAAGCATTGGACAAATACTTGTGAGTGTCATCCGACATTCCCCCCAATTACTAAAGTAGATCTCACCTAAGGGCATTCTCCCACATGAATCCAACATAAAAATCACACTTGAGAATTTCAACATGGATATAGTACTGTTATATTGAATCCTATGTGTATATGTGTATATATATAATTAAAATGTATGATTGTTGTTACGTTTAATCATGTACATATGATTAAAATTTCTCCAGTTTTTTGAACTCCCCCCTTTGAGCTGAAGGAACTGTCTTTTTCTTTTTCTTTCCTTTTGCTAATTGGGAATCCAATAAGGATTGCATTCTGCATTTAACTCTCATGACTTTTTAAGTCTCCTTGGATCCAGTGAAGTTGGCCATATTTTTATTTGTTTATTTTAGTTTCAGTTTTCGTTGTCCTTTGGTGTACTTACAGTTTCGCGAGGTCTTGGGACATTTATTTTACACAGTGTTTAGATTTACCAGATTCACTCTAAACTTCTGTGGCAGTAACTGCACACTGCGTGAATGTTCTGATGTGGTGTTCATATGGTTTTTTCTTTTTTTTTTTTACACATCATGAGATTTTTGGGTTCACTGAGCCCAAAGCAAGTAAAGTTTAAAAGCCGAAGGATGTTGTTAAAGGATCTGTGAAAATGTAAATAATTGTGGAAATGGAGAGGAAGGGTGAAGGAAAAGAACCTTGGCACTCTGGTGGCTGTGTTCTTCCCGCAGGATGTGTGTCCTGTCCCTGGGCCAGTGTGAGTGTGCTGAATGGGTTATCGCTTCCTTCAGGTCTGCAGAGGGGATGACAGGGAACAGCCCTGACCTACTCACTGTGTTTGCGTTTGTGTCCACCATAAACATGCTGAGAGGAAGTGTGCTTACCTTCCGCTTTGGGTTTCTATCTCTGCGCCTCTGTTTGCCTGGGAAATCCCCCAGTAAAAACTTGAGCAGTTTCTCTTAGCGGAAACAGGTTTATCGCACGTTGTGATTTTTAGTGGGAAACTGGCATCTTTTCCTGCTCTGTGGGCATCGATTCATCATTTAATAAAAATGGACTGAGTCACAGAAGAGGTCAGGAAAGGCCCACCACATCCACCCAGTTCGCACCGGGTTCCTTCATCTTTGCCATCAGAGAAGAAAAGCAAGCTCTCCCAATTCAGTGGGTTCCATTTCTGTTCCATTTCTGTCATCGCATGGATGTATCGTTTCAGCAGTTTTAAGCAGCGTGGCATGGCAATCACCTACTGCTGACGTAAGCTGCTTCTGGGAAGCAGTGTTTTGCTGTGTGTGAGCCAGGAGCACTTCATATGAATGGCGGTGGCTTCCTGTGAGAAGACCTCAGCGTCTTTAGAAATGTTCATCTGTTGGGTTTCGAAATACGTCTGTGAGACAAGAAAAAAAGCAAAAACAGGGATGAGAATTCCCCCCATCACCCCCCTCCGCCTTTTTTTTTTTTTTGGAAACAGAGAAACGTAACTCCCAGAAAAGTCAGTTAGATTTGTGGCACTTGCACAAGAGAATGGCAGGACACAACCTAGGTGGGCTGTGCAGTCACGTGACTGTTTACATCACATGACAGTTGACCGTGGTGACACCACATCCAATTGGCTTCTCACGAGCCTCCTTTCTGAGTCAGAGAAAACCTGATGGGGAAGGAAGGATGTGAAAAAGGTATATATACATATGTGTTCCTATTCTACAAAGCAAATTTGGCAAACATTTTCAAAATTAACCTTAAAAGGAAAAAAAAAATCCCTGCCTTCCCCCACTATCTCCCAAAAAGATGCAGTCTTGGGGGGGTACTGTACAATTTAGTACATGAATCAGCAGCAGCAAATACTGGGAATAAACGTTTTGGAGAAAGTTGAAGCATCTCTACCATGTGAGGAGTGTGAACTTTTAGAGTCCTTATCAAATGTTGGGAAGCTTTACTGTTCTTCAATATTTTTTTAAAGATTTATTTATTTTTATTGGAAAGGCAAATATACAGAGAGGAGGAGAGACAGAGAGGAAGATCTTCTGTCCAATGATTCACTCCCCAAGTGGTTGCAAAGGCCAGAGCTGTGCCAGTCCCAAGCCAGGAGCCAGGAGCCTCTTCTGGGTCTCCCGTAGGGGTGCAGAATCCCAAGATTTTGGGCCGTCCACCTTTGCTGGATGGGAAGCAGAGCCTGCCAGGCTTAGAACAGGCGCCCATATGGGATCCCGGCTCATTCAAGGCGAGGACTTTAGCCGCTAGGCCACGCCGCCGGGCTCTGTTCTTCAGTAGTTCTTTCAGCTGTCATGTTGCTAGGATCCTAGGTTCTCGGACATACATGAGGTCTTTCTGTGTCTTTCAGCAGCCAGGACGAACCTCTGTAGGTATCACCTTCTAATTCCTCTTTTGGGAGCATTGCTGGCCTGGATGCTAAGGGTAACAGCAGCTGTTGTTTCCCAATGAATGGCACAATTTTCAATCAAGTACTTCACTTCTATTCGAGCCAGTCTGCTCACTGTTCTTTGATTTTGCTTGTTTCTGCCTCTTAATTCAAGCTTTGCATCTGACTGAAGACTTCTTTGCTTAGCTTGTTGGGTAACTTGGGAAATGTTCTCTGCTTCTCACGCACTCACAGAGACAGATTCTTTGCTCAATTCCTTGATTCTTATTGCCTGTTTTATTATCATCTCACTACTTTAAGTTTCGTTCCAATGCCAGGAGACCCCTGCACTGAGTGATAGCACGATGTGGTCTAAAGAAGCTTTGGTAAGGCACCAAGATCAATGAAAGCAAGCAGGTCATTGTCAAGTACCACCATGCAAGTCAGGGGGCTCCCAAAAAGAGAAGTCCTTTTCATCTGTTGGTGAGAGGGGCAGTTGCCCACCATCTTATGTAATGTGCACACTTTGCTATAATGCCTGATTGCGCTGATATGTAGATTTATGCGTGCATGCACAAACATATTGCTAGGAGTTTCTCCCTACAATCCAGGGCTAATGTTGTCTGCACAGCTTTCTTTTGGTTTTGAATATTAGAAGCCTGTTACTCATCCTTCTCTCTTAATTTGCAGCATCTGAGCACCTGCTTCCTCGAAGCTCTCCCTCCTCTGAGCTTTTGGAGTCATTGAAATCTTTATCCACTCAGCTTTTTCATAGACCCACCCCTCCACATACACACATAATCTTCCCTGTGCCTTTTTAATTATCTCCCAATATGAGTGCAAAGATCATAAGCATCACAGAAGTATCAGTCCTTATGAAAATCTGTTTCTTCCTTATGTCTGTTGAGTCTTTCACTTAGCTGGTATTTAGGGGCAAGGCTGGACTCTGAGGCTATAGTCAGAGGGAAATAAGCTGAACAGGAGCCCTGCCCTCTTAAACCTGGGATATCCTTGGAGACAACCAAGTCATTGGGGGAATTGTAGCTTGGATTAGTGTGAAAGGATCATACTAGGGAATATGGAGGCATACCAAAGGAGTGCTTTGCCTAGTAACTGAAAAGGAAGGAAAAGAGGAAGAGATTCAGGGTGAGGCGCCTGAAAGCTGCAGGTCTACAAGCAAGAGTGTTGTGCAAAAGAAGGGTTGTGTCCAAAAGCTGGAAGAAAAGAGAACAAAGGGGGAGTTTAGTATATAAAGAAGAGGATAACTTTATAATCCAGATGAAATATTTGGGCTTTATCTCTTGGCCAACAAAGCCTGTACCCCAAGTGCCCTTCATGTCTGTTGTCTACCTGCAAATAGTTACCCATTCATTCTGTGCCTGACAGCAGAAGAAATGGAAAATTGGTTCATGTGGTCTTCAAGCAACTAAAGGTTGCCCTTTGTCGCTCCCAGACTGCTGAGGCAGCACAGTGCAGCTTATGTCCTTTTCCTGTTCAGTATAAATTGAAAGTACAGTTTTATCCCTTAACAATGCCAAGCTTGTATTTTGTTACAGTCATGACTTACCAGAGCTTTGATGAGTCATTATATGTCCAAAAAAAAAAAAAAAAAAAAAACAGTTACCTCTGTGCTAAGTAATGAACTTCTGGGCACGAGAGCTCAGCACAGTAATACACATGGCCTCACTCGTGTCCTGTACATCATCAAAATCATGGATGTGGCCAAGATTGTCCACTTGGCTAGGTCTTCATATAGGTGTGCCTGGTAGGACTGTGAGCAGCGTGCTGAGAAGGCTTCCCAACATGTGGGAAAGTAACTACTTTGAAACATACCGAACTTAGGGCAGCGAATCACCACAAGCAAGACAATAACCTTAGTTAGTCTTGCTCTTTGAAAATAATCGAGCAAAGCCACAGTGAAAACACCAGACATAAGCCTCAGGAGCCATTCTGATCAGACTGTATGTTAACACCCGCATATTCTTACAGTAGAATGGTAGGCAGCAATACTTTCTGCAAAGACATCACACTACTGTGCTCCTTTAGCAACTCATTGTAGAGTCGGTTTCATTCTAGAAACGTGGCTTCCACAGACATTCGGGATCAATAACTGTAGGATCCTTAGGGCCCACACTGTGGCGTAGGAGGCTAAGCTTCTGCCTCACCACTGGTATCCTATATGGTTGCCAATTCCTGTCTTGACTGCTCTACTTCCAGTCTAGATCCCTGCTTATGGCCTGGGAAAGCAGTGAAAGTTTATTTCAAGTCCCAGAGGAGGCTCCTGGCCCCTGGCTTCAGGTTGTTCGAGAAAACATTAGTGAGCTGGTTTCCTTCATCTTCTCTAATATGTTTCAGAATTAAGCATCCATGGAGTTTGCAGAATTGTACGAGCATCATTTTCCGAGTCTAAATCTGTTTCTTGATAATAGAGGGAAATTGAGAGTTAAGTCTACAAGGTTTTCTTCAACTTACTATTAAAAACCTTAAAAGCCTTAGGAATCAACTTTGATGTCTTCCTTTTCCCAAATGCTATTACATCTTTTGAATATGTAACTCAACATTCCAAATACATCACATACTTAATACTACTTCTTCACTCCTATTCAAGCCACCATCTTTTCGCATCTCCTCCTAATTAGTATCCTCATATCCGTTTGTGGTTACAGAGAATCCTCCGTCACCACCTCTTTAGTATAATAGCACACCCAGGGCCTTTGTTCCACAGAGCTCCTCCTTTAAGATATAAATCAACTCGTGCCTCCATCGCACTTAAAATTGAATCCACACTGTGTTGTATGGTATTCACAGTCCTTGATGATCTGGCCTCACCTAAATTCTCCTACTGTTGTCTCTCTAGTTTCATGTGTTCCGTCCACACTGGCTCACTTACTCCTCTAGAATTCACCAACTCATATTGCCCCAGAACTTTTGCACGTGTTGCTTCTAAAGGCTGAGAGGCTGAGTCAGAATGGTTCAGCTCTGTATATTATGGCCACTTGGGGAGTGAACCATTTGGGATGAAAAATCTTTCCCTGTCTCTCCTTCTCTCTGTAAATCTTCTTTCCAATAAAATAATTAAACCTTAAAAGAATCCTTCCCTTCCCCAAGTTTACTCTTTTCATTAGCTCCATTCTGTTTTTGTTCTTTGACTTTACTTCTCTAAAACTACAATCTATTGACAGACTTTCTTACAATCTCCTACAGTGGAAGTCTCTGGACGCTTGCTGTCTGCCTCTTCCCGGGAATTCTGTGAAATGAATGCATGTGGTTGCAAGATACTATTACTAGTGTGGTTCCGTTATTTGCTTTGGGACAGTATTCCTCAACAAATAGTTTCTGTTCCTCCACCTCCATGTTCTCCACAAGGTCCCTTCATGGGAAATCTGGAAGCATGATGGAACCTCATGTGGCACTTCCTCCAGCAAACAACTTGACTTCTCATTACACGCAAGTGTATTTTCCAGGAACTGTTCACTAGAGTTTATTTTCCAGGTATTTTTTTTTTTAGAGTGCTTTAGTTTTTCATCTTAGATTAATTAACAACCAACTTTTAGGATGTCCATCAAATAAAGTCTTTTTTAAGTGCCAAGGAAGTCATCTGGAGCTCTGAAAGCCAAGTCAGCCATCTTGATATTGTTCCTACACTACAAACAACCCCCCCTCCTGTTAAACCCAAGTGGATTTTCTTTTAAGTCCTCTTGGATTTTCAGTCATGAAAGTGAGTCATGACAGTAACAAAGAAGGCTTTGAATAAAACAGAATTGCTTTTCTTAAAAACCTCTCCTTTAGTGCATTAGCAGGAGACAACAATAGAATTCAGACTAAGCCATGGTATTATTCAAATGTGTCCATGGTTCCTTTTCATGCTTTCTCTCAAACTGCAGGTTGTAGGGAGCCAAAAGCCCAGCTAGCCTGATCAAGGTAACCACGTATTCCTTCGGGATGACATGAAACAGGCTGTTTCTGTGTTCATGTGCTCTGGAAGTCATGGTCTTTTCCAGCCCAGAATCAGGACAAGCAGGAGTCTTGATGGTTCTGAGACCATCTTTGTTTAATGGAAGAACTGTTTTTTAGTGGTGAGCAGTCCTTGTTAAGGTGAGCAGACACAAGGAGGGAAAGTTCTTTGTATTACAAAGGCTTTCTGCTGTGTTTTTTGTTGTTGTTGTTGTTGTTGTTATTGTTGTTGTTGTTTTCTGTGTTGTTGTTGTTATCTTTGGATGTTTTTCTGTTCAATGAGAAAAAAAACTGTCTTCTATAGCCACGTTTCTCATAGGTTAGGATTAGGGTCATGTTTCTAAATACATATGCTCATATAGAAATGATGGCCTCTGGCCATGGACACCAACTGAACAAATGTCTTCTCCACCTGGGACAAGATGCTGAGCTGGGATCCATGTTCAAAGCAGCAGTGATTTATTAACCAGATCCATTTTCCCACCACAACAGCCAACACATGTTGATGGCTGCAGATATAAAATGGTTGTAAACAGTGGATGATGATGCATGCTCTTCGCTCCGTAAGAGCCGAAAGTCCTCCTTTAACTATGGCTGTTTTAACTCTACACTGTTTCCTGCAATTCATTCTTTTGTGAAGTGCTAGATGCCTCTGTGGCAGTTACAACAGTCACACCTGACGTTTTAACAACGAGAAAAACATACAGATGAACAACCCATAGTATTGCTGGCCAAACCAGGCCACGCTAGTTTCTTTTCACATTAATGGCAATCTCACTTGGCAATGGATTGCAAAGGCACCTGACCATGCTCGTTGGAAACACTATGTTTGACATTTGTTCTTCAAGTTCTTCCGGAGTCTTCTAGAGAGTTGTGTTTTCATTTTGAAACCAGGGAATTCTCTTATGTTTTATGTATTTATTAGACCTTTTTGCATGTTTGGACAAAACTAGTGCTTCTTTTTTCTTGTTTCTTATCTGGCATTTTCATTACACTCAGTTCTGAATGTTATTCTTTTATCTGATGGATTCTTTCACAAATTAAATTGAATGCTATGTTTGTCACCATGCTGAACAAAGGATTCTTCCTTTTGCCTCAGGACCATGAATTAATCCTCTTGATTTGACCTATTCAAAGCATCTCAAGAGATGGTATTCTTTGTCCTGACCCATAGCAGTTATATATAAAATAAAGGTCTAGAACCACTCTGATCAAATTTTCTTTTGGTTAGTGATGTTTTTTGAAAGAGAATTTGGCAGAATCAGACTTTTCTCTTTCTCCCATCATGTTGGTTTCTGAAATAGACAAACAGCTGGTTCACAGCCAGTTCTGTGAACAAGATATTCCAGAGGACTCCAGCTCTTCACCCTACATAATTTCTTTCTCTGACATCTCTTGGATGTTCTTCTCCCTTTTCCTGTCCATAGGGAATATATTACAATCCTAAGGATGCTGTCTCAGCATTTACCAGTAAAACAAAACAAACCAAAAAAAAAAAAAAAACACACAGGAAACTTGGGCATTGATTGTTTTGTGATCCTGACTTAACAACCAGCACTCCCCATGTTCAAGTGGGAAAACTCTTGCTGAACTCTGTCCTTTTTGGTCCTACAAACACTATCTATATTATGAATCTGATTCCCCTTGAGAAAGCCGTAGTGATCATTTTACCTCTGGCCACCATCACAGCTTTGATTTTGTTGTTCTCATGTAGCCCCTGGCAATCGTTGTTGAGTCTTGGTGTTTCCCAACCTGATGAATTATTTGTAGTTAATATTGACCCAGCTTCCCTAAGGAGACAGAAACAGCTTCCAGGGAATGGATTTGGCCTTTGGACTGTTTAAGGACAGACAGACACATAGTTCTTGGCCAGCAGTGGTCCTACCCAGATGGACAGTGTTGCAATTACCCATACTTCCCGGCGGCCGTTTCTTCATTACTAAAAGCTGGTCTTGATTGTCTCAGAAGCCGAATTCAATTTGCAGTTCCCCCAGTAACGTGCTGTGATTCATTTGGGGACAAATCTGGATTGAACTCAGTCCAAGTGTCTCTTTTGTGAGACAGAAGGGAAGTATAAGTAGATACTATAGTCACCAAGATGAGTCAGCCAGGAATCCATGAAGTGATTCATAAATCGTTATAAAGACCACTCAAGTCTGCTAAAATGGAGTGCTGTCTGATTATACAAAGTAGGGTATTATCATTGTGGGATGTTTTTAGATGTTAAATCAGATGTGAAATCCTTAAAACTGTGCTTTTCTTTTTAGGTTTTGAAAAGGATTCTCTTTCCCCCCCCCCCGCCCCCGAGATTTGCCAACTGCTAAAGCCATTTTTCATTGATTAGTTTTCACAGATGAATTTTAAAACCACCATAGACGATACTCTGTCATTCTTTGGGGAAATTAAAAAAAAATACCTCCTGAAATCCATTGTAGATCAGTTTGGATCTATTATTTCTACTCTCTAGCAGAAAATCAATAATATTTTTTATGTGAATACAATGAAACAAGCTGTTTTAATGCATACTCCCTTCTTTGGGAGGTCCATAACCCCAGTAAGGGAGAGAAAGGTAAACTACAAAATACACACCAACCAACATTTAATTTAACTGTTGGTGTAAACACACCTGTTTTCAAAGGGTTGATCTCCGGAGCATTGCTAAAACACCTCTCTTACACAGCCATCTAGGACTGCTTACACCAACAGCATTCAATGAAAAGGAGGAAAAGAATACAAAGAAACACGTGCGACCTGTAACACATCTTGTGGTATTTGGGGGGAAAAAAAAAGAAAGAAACATACGAATTGATATAGAAATCCTTGGACTTTTTACACCATGGGAAATATCCTACCCTAAATGGAGCTATCCAACTAGAAAAGCTAACAGGTGATGCCTGAAGAAGCACAGGTCAGGATTGAACAGATTCCTTGAAGCAAAAGCAACACCTGCATTTCCAGAGCGTTCTGAAGGTAGTGGAGTGCCGACATACTTCGTCCCACTCCACCCCTTGCCCAGGGTGAGGATGAAGTCTCAGGTGCCATCTTGCCTGGTCCCACTCCTCTGGCTTGCTTTGCCTCTGCACAAGGCAGGTCTTGCTCGCTGTGTTGAGATAAAATGATATCTGTGGTATGTAGAGAGCTAGCAGCCTGGTGATTTGGACAGATCCTTTTCCCTCTCTAGACCTCTTCTATTCTCATCTACCTTCCAGGCATAGTGTTCATGATGTTATGAATTTGTCAACTCAGGAGACTCATTGGGAAATCCAATAACAAGAAATGAAACTCTCACATAAGACCAAGATTATCTGTTCATGCAGCCTGCATCGTAACCCAAGGGTTAAACCACCACTTACAGCATCAGCATCCCACATCAGAGTACCACTCCACTTCCCAACCAGCTTCCTGCTCATGTGCCTGGAAGGGCAGCAGATGATGGCCCAAGTCTTTGGGCTCCTGCTACCCACAGTGGAGACTAAGATAGGATTCCAGGCACAGGGCTTCACTCTGACCTTATCCTGATGTTGGAAGACTGAAAGTGAGGCAGTCTCTACTCTCTCTTCTATGTCTCTCTGCCATTTACATTAATCAATATATATATATATATATATATTTTTAAAGATTTATTTATTTTCACTGGAAAGTCAGATTGCAGAGAGAAAAATTTTCCATCTGCTGGTTCACTCCTCAAGTGTCCACAATGGCTGGAGTTGAGCCAAGCTGAAGCCAGGAGTCAGGAGCTCTTCCAAGCCTCCCACATGGGTACAGGGTCCCAAGGCTTTGGGCCATCCTCTGCTGCCCTCCTTGGCCACAAGCAGGGAGTTGGAAGGGAAGTGGAGCAGCCGGGACACAAAACAGTGCACATATTGGATCCAGGTGCATGCAAAGCAAACACTTTCAGCCACTAGACTACCACGCCGGGCCCAATCAGTAAATAGAAAATTAACCAGATGTATAAATACTTTCTTTACATCTTCGCTTTCACATCTGAATAGTCAAAGAACAAAGAGTCAGAATTCTTTTTACTAAGAACTCAATAGGTTTTTGAATATGGCACTGGAATCAAAATCCTTTCTACCTGTCAAGCACCTGGAGTACAGGTTAATGTCAGAGATGCCTTTATTACACAGTACATCCATCGTTCCCTGTACATGTGTTGATCACCTGAAAGGTGTCAGGCATTCTTTATTTTAAACACTTCAGTATCCCTGACTTACCATATCTCCCTTCTCTTTTTTTTTTCTCTCCTCACTTCTCTTTCCCAAACATAAACTGCCTACTTAGATTTGTTCATTGCCTGCCATCACCCAGGGAAAATGTGAGTTCCATGAAGACAGAGATCTGGGTCCCTTGTTGGATCATTCCCTGATGCTTGGAAAAGTGGCATGTGCTCTATCAGAATTCAATAGATGTGCCTTGAGCAGACTTCACAGTGCCCAGTGAAAGCTGAGATGATCTTCATTTTATGCTTGTAATTCAGGCTTTGGAGAAGTTAGAAGATTTACTCAGGGTACCCAGCTAGTCAAGGACAGGGCCAAGATCCAAATTCAGCTCACCCTGATTTCTGGACCCTCTGTCACCTAGTTGTCCATCTGTGGTCTCCTGTTGTAGATGAACCTCAACAGTGTCCACATCTCATTTGAAACCTCCTGCTCTATGAAACAGTCTACTGTTGAGTAGTGTAGTTAGTGGAAAGATGACGAGTCTGACTGTGGTCCAACTCATTGCAAAGTCAGGAACTGGATGACAGCAGAGGGTTAGGGTGGGGCAAGCAGAGGGCGACTGCTCAGGAAGCTAAGCACAGGGCCAAGTAAATACTATCACCCACCAGCCATTTTTAAGGCATTGAAAGATAAATATTTATAAGAGCTTTTAAACTCTCTTCCCCAGAGATTCTTCCATGAGTCTTAAAAACCTGTCCCTCTATCCCCATTTTTGTTTTTTTGGCAAACCATTGCTCAGGCTAAGGTTATACAAACTACTCCACGGAATGAATGGAAATGGTTGAGTCACTTCTCTGGTTTGCTTGTTTGTGATGTGTTTCTGGTAAGCAGTGATTCTTCTATTGTTATTCTAGTCTGTGATATTGCCTGTTGACACAATAATCATCTATTTCATAGAAGTAGAAAAGACATAACAAAAGACTAGTAAGCTGAGTGGTATAAAATATCTGAATTGTCGGCTTGAGACCTTAAGGGATTTCAAATGATCAATCTTAGATACATGGCAACTCAGAATGAATTGACGTGATGTCATCTTGGTCTGATGTAATTTAGGAGTGAGATACTGCACAGAAGATAAATTGTAAACCATTAAAGTCTAGCTTAGAATCGAAAGTTTGTATTTTGCCATCATTTTTTTTAAATTCACTTTTCCTTTTCATTTTGAACAAAATCTTGCTTAACTTTTTGGACCACACTATTCAGAGCATATTCATTTTAGGGTGTATATGTGTGTGTGTAAGTGTGCAAAATTAGAAGTTGTTGTTCTTCCAAGACCTTGACCCTACCTACGACAGTCCTAAGAAAGGTGAACTTCTAGTCTAACCTGCGTGTGCTCTGCTTGCTGTGTCCTAAGTTCTTATGGCTTTTAAAGTCATTTCCTGGCAGCTCTTGCTGTGAGTTGCCAGAGCATTTTCAAAAGCTGTCCTATGGTCTTGCTTCTAACAGAGGGACTCTCTTCAGCATCTCTTCTGTGCCCTCCTCCAGTGTTAACTTGTGTTTTGACTCTACTATGAATTGCTTCAATGGTAACCAACTTTATGAAAATGACATGTACATTAGTAGAGAGGTGAGAATTGAATGAATGAAATAAAACAAAGTTTTCCTAGGTGATTATAAAACCGGTTCTCTTGGCTGTACTTGGAAATCAATCCTATTTATACACCTCTTATACAGGATATTTTAGTGATGGGTTATTTACTTCCTGGTTGCTAACAATGGTGTAGATAATCGTGATCACTTTCCATCACGTTCCTCTTCCCTACAGGTATAAAAATATTTAATTCTTTTTCCAAATCAGAGTCTGCTTTGGGAATACATTTACTTCATGTAGACTCATTTTTGTTGAATGATTTGTTTTATATGGAGTGAAATCCCATGTTTTGAAATTGCTTTATACCACATAATCTCATTTATTTGAATACATAGAGACAAATACAGTATGAGTCACCGAAAGCAAAATTGTAGAGTCAGCCAAAGGCATAAATTTTGTTTTCCTGGGTCTCTGCTGTGCCTATCATTTTTTTTTTCCTTACTTAGTGTTGTCATGATAATGAGTAAGGGTCAAAGATTAGAAAGCCCATGAATGGATAAGTAAGAATAATATGTAATTAAGGAAGCAGTGTGTGTGTGTGTGTGTGTGTGTGTGTGTGTGTGTGTGTGTGTAGCTTCTCTAACGATGTGGAGCCAGAATTAAAGATGACTCTTAAAGTATTCAAATGGATATTCCTTCAGGTTGGTTGAATGTATCCTCCTTCTAACGCTATTGACCATGACTTACCTGTTGGCCATGGTACTTCAAACATGAAGGCCTAAGGTTTCATACTGATAAGAATCTTTGCTTCCTTCCCCTTTTTTCCAGCTTTTCTATTCACAGTTCGTTAAACTCATGTTCATGAGTCATGTTTACTGTGCTCAACAGTCAGGGATTGTGAAACAAAATGATTCTCTTCCATCAGAAAACTGTGTAAGATTCATACTAACTCCTGCTGGCTTCTCCAGCCACACATCCCTCTGCCCCATGAGTTCTCAGTACACACACACACACACACACACACACACACACGCGCACACACACACAAACACCAGAAGGAAAGATCAAGAAAACCAGGTGGATCCCTTTGCATCTCGGGTTCCCAAATAAAGCCATAGACTTGGGGAATCGATGCAGAGATTCTGCTCCATTCCTCATAAAACAAAACTGAGGCACCATTGGTGACTGTTCAGTAGTGACATGGGTTGCCTTGCGATTTAAATCCCATCTCCCTCCGTCCCTGGAGATCTGTAAGAACCAGGGGACTTGTGGGTCGGATGATACTGTGGACTTTTTCTGTCCCTAAAATCTGGGATTCTTGATTCCCTCTAACCATCTCAGAGCAAATTGTGAGGTCCGGGAAGGATGTATTTACCTCCAGTGGCCTTCATATAAGGCTTCCTGCTGTACAAGAAAGAGCGAATTCACTTTCTATGTTTTCTTGACGTGCCATTCAGCACGTCACTGCAGGATAATTTTGTATAAGATGATATCCTGGGGAAATACATGTTTCCCTGGCATAGGACTACTGTCTTTCAGTAGAATGGTAATGCACGTGACCAGTTAACCAGGCTTGTTCATCCAGAACAGTTGCTTCTCTTCCCTAAATCGCTTCTTAGCTCCCAATCAGCTTCTTCTATAGCCACCCCCCACACTTTCGGTGGAAGGAACCAGATAGAAGAACACAGAATTTCATCCCAAGGTTTTTCGCTGCTGTGAAACAAATGGAGATATAGTCTTATTAGCTATACCAGTCCAGGATGTTTCACATTTTTCTTATAATCTTGACTGGTTGATCTTCCCTTTTTATCATTGATGGCTCTGCAGAAAAACCCAGCCAAGTGAAGTTGTTTGTTCCCGTGAAACAAGTGGTGTAAACAGATGGTAGCCTATACATGTGAGTGCACAGCAAATCCTATTTTCTATGCAATGTAAGAAACGCGGGCTCAAAGTTTGATAGACCTTTGGGGGCGGTGGGGGAGAACTGGCAATCCGTTGTCAATGTAACCTGCTTAAAATTGTGTTGTTGAATTGAGTCTGCTCCTTGTTTCTGCCACACCTGTGCCAGCCCCCACCCAGTTGGCAAACGCAGTTATTATTTTGGTTCTCAGTGGGCATTGCCCAACTATACCTCTCCTTTCCCCCCATAGTGTATAAACCATCGTTTTAAGCCTACCGAACTGGTCCCTGCCGATTCTCACTTATATTAGAAGATCGATGTACAGACATCCAGTTTGTGTGTCAGGCTACTTGATGATGTAACCTTCTTTAAATGCCAATAATATGTACCCCCTCAAAAGCGACCAAGAGTCTGCATGTGATGGGCACATGTGACTGTGAAAAATGTTCTTACATCTTTTCTTACTTCACCCTCTGGAATGTTCTTTGCCAAACCCAGAACCCACACAGATCTCTTGAATTCTGGGTTTCCAACCTCCCTTGACCTTTGAAGTTTAAGTTCCTGTGTTCTTGGCAGAAGAAGATGTATTGTTTAGAGAGAACAGGATTTGAGAGGCTTGTAATAAAGACTTGTAACACTTCTTGGACCTCAGATATGTCTTACAAAACAAAATGTTTATGAGCTAAGTGTAAATGATTCAGCCACATACGGATCACATTTCCCCCTAAAATGCAAACGGATTTAAAAATTAGCAGCAAAAAAAAGGAGGGGGGGGGGAACTGGTAAAAATGTGCTTTGAATTGTACCAAACCCAAAGCGTTTGAAATGTAGTTTAAGAAGCTTCGCAAATTCAAACTGTGCCGACTCTTCCCTTTGTGGGTCTCTTTTATTCCCTCAGCATCTCAATTGGGATTCCAGTGATGAGAAGCAGGAGAGAAAGGTCTTGAAGGGCTTGGGTTTTGATTTTTTTCAAAGCAGGCTGTTGTCACCCGCACGTGTAGTTAGAGTGAGAAGTTAGGATTTGGCATTGGGGAGTTTCCCTTTGTGACTGCTCCTTCAGGTCCCTGTACTGGTGTTTTCTCAGGTTTGTGCCTTCAGTCCCATCTCCTCACCACATCAGTCCCCGGCGAGTCCCGCCTCCCTCATCCATCCTGCAGAGAGCGCCGCCTCCCCATCCCCAGCAGCTCTCCGGTGCGCACCTCAAGTCCTATCAGCCAGAAACAAACTCTTCCTTTCAACCAAATGGCATCCACGTGCATGGTAAGTGAGGCGTCCCCACGGCTCCTGGAGTCCAGACCGGGGCTGTTGTGTTGTTGCTTGCTGTCCAGTGCCTTAGTTACCAGCTGTGGATTTCAGATGTTCTGTTATGCATCCGACTTGAGCTTTTACAATTCTCCTCTAAAATTTCACACTTAAGAGGCATGAAATCCAATCATATTTTCCTGGCGTTAACCCACCGCCCCCCCCCCAGGGGTTGGTATGATTTGTGACACCCAAACTGGTCAGCCCAAGGCAAGGATCACTTCACAGACCGAGTACTCTCCTACCCCATAGACAGGCCCTAGCAACAGTGTCTCTCCTTCCTAAACAATAAACATCCCTTGGAAAAGGAAGTCATGGGAGAGTCCTTGTGTCTCTGCAAGCCTTGCCTCTCCTAATTCTTGCTCCCATTCCCATATGCCAGTGGTTCTGTGTCCTCCAAGGCCCAGAGGAAAGGACCCCTCCTTCCTGGAGCCTTTGCTGATGCACCGCTTACCCCTACCCCACACCCAAACCACCAGGGTGATCTCTCCTGGATTTCAACTCTGATCAGATAGCACCTGCCAGGACATCTCTGCCAGTACGTCCTCTGCCTCTGCCTTGTGTGTGCTTACCTACAGATAGAACACCTGCTTGCTGGTCGATGTAGTCTTTCTATCCAGTGTAGTAACTTGGATCCACCGTCATTTCTCTTGGAGACCACAATCCTCCACGTGTAGTGGACACATTCATGAGGAGCAGGAAGAATTAAAGAAATGTCAACAGCTCTCAGCATGGAGACATCTTGTGTTTTACCAGAAGCATCATGGAGAACCGAAGCTGACTGAGTCTCTTTTGTTTATCTGATTCCATTTTGCCAAATTCAGACACATCCTGGATAAATTTCCATAGAAACATGAGCTGCCAAATATGCCAACTTTCATCATCTTTTACTTCCTGGAGTAGTGAGACATTCTATTAGCAGAAGAGACACTGTCCGTGCCATAGGAGCTTTTCAACTTCTTCTGAAAAACATGAGTGCCTTCCATCCACTGTTTACCGACTTATTGCCTAGAAGTTACTTAGTATTAGGAGATGGTGTCCCCTAACACATCTAAATCAATATTTGAACTGAAATGAATGTCTATGAGAAATTACAAAAGTTAATACTAAGTGTTATGATACTCAACTTGAGAATAATATTACAAAATAAGGGCCTGAACCTGGCAATATAGCCTAGGGGATAAATCCTCACCTTGCATGCACAAGGATCTCATATGGGCACCAGTTCTAATCCAACCAGTCACGCTTCCCATCCAGCTCCCTGCTTGTGACCTGGGAAAGCAGTCAAGGACAGCGCCAAGCCTTGGTACCCTGCACCCACGTGAGAGACCTAGAAAGGGTTCCTGGCTCCTGGTTTTGGATTGGCGCATCTCCAACCATTCAGCCAGTTAGGGAGTGAATCAGTGGATGAAAGACCTTTCTCTCTGTTTCTCCTTCTGTCACTTTCCAATAAAAATAAATACATTTTGAAAAAAAATAGGGACCTAAACAGCAAATAGGAGGTAATAGAAGGAGGGTGGGCCACTGCTTCTGGATCCTAGTTCCATCCAGCTCCTCCTCTCCCTGCTTTCCTGCTAATAACTACTTGAAATGCTTGCTTCCCTCCCCACCACACAAAGTATAGAACTCCACCATTGTTCAGGCCTCTAGACATTTTTACCTTGCTTTGTAACTTTTTTTTGCAAGCTTTCATTATGTTTATTCAACCAAAGAAAATATTTCTAGAGTTCCAGATGCATAAAACAAAGCAACAAGTGTGTATAGAAATAAAACAGAGTCTTCTTCCTTGTGAAGGGAGCTCCCAGCCTGATGTAAGAGCTTGCCCAATACGTGGAAGACCGAAACCTCTGTCCTTTGGGTTCATCTGTACCTGTCACTCAGGCAGGGCAACATGGAATACAGAATAAGCCACTAACTATGACACCTGATTTTTGAGGAGATTTTTTTTGCACCCTTACTTTTTAACATTGCTGAAATCTGAAAATATCTCACAGCGACATTGTATAATTGACGATGTTTTTTTCTTTCTGGTGCTCTGCACAATAATAGAGTGTTTCACAGTCAACAGTGTCATAGTTCAATGAAGTGGAATTATAGCATGCCTTGAATTCAACTAGAAAATACATTTCTAAAAATTTAAAAATTAACCTATGTGCAGAAAAAAAAGTGAGAGGGAAATTCTTTAAAGTATTAGCAGCTTTTACATTGAAGTGATAGGATAATGGATGATTTCTTCTTCTTTCCATTTTCCTAAGAAATTTTTAAATGGAGTTTTTGCTTTAGATCCATTTGAATGCTGATATCACTCCAATCTGAATTGTGTGGCTCAACACACAAATATTTAGTCTCAATTATTAATCAATAATTATTATTTAATTATTATTCAATTATTAATTATTAATCTATTATTATTAATTATTAATAATGACTATTAATCAATCATTATTATTTAATTGTTATTTAGTCTCGGTTCAGGTTTGTTAAGTAGGGAGAGTCTCTTCCACCCTCTGTTAGCCTTTGTTAGGAGAATTCCATAGGAGAAGCACCTGGCAAAAGAGTAGGCGCTGACTTAATTTGACACCTTTCATGCCCTTCTTTTATTGTTTTTTTGTGAGTTAGAGTAGTGTTTGTAGCTCTAGGGCAATCATAATACTTGGTGCAAAGTAGGCATTTGATAACTAGTACTGAGTTAGTGATTGGACAATGAAATGAAGGGGCACTGAAAATGGAATCTACCCTCCCATTGTGCCCTGCCTCTTGGCCAAGTACTCTTTTGTTCCAGATAAATACTTGTGACTCAAGTTGAAGTTGTTGGGTTTATTTTTTAACTTTTAGATTTAATGACTGAAGCTTCCCTTGACCATTGAGAAATGTCTTGCTTCAGCCCTGAAAAGAGATTGAGGAGATGGCTAGGAAAATTGAGAAATTTTGACTTCCTCTCGGGACATGGGCAAGAGTCTACTGGGATGACTTTGTAAAGGGATTGCCCATGTGTTAGCTTCTTTATGTCTGCTAGTAGCTAAGGGGCAGAAACCCAAATGTGGCTTTACTGCCTCCTGTAAACATTGGTCTGAAAGTGTTACTCTGGAATTTTCTGAACATCAGTTATCCCTTAGAATAAGGACAACATTTGTCTACTGTTTTTTCACTCACTGTTGGAGCATTAAGAGCAAGAAGAGACCTTCTTCATGAACTGTGCCTTTTTCTGATTTTGTTGGAGGAGTTTGTTGCATGGAATTACATAGTATACTGGTACCAGGGTGCTCCATCCCCTATTAGAATTTAACAGAAAAAAAAGATTTATTTATTTTTACTGGAAAGGCAGATTCACAAAAAGAAAGAGATGAAGAAAAATCTCCCCTGCGCTGGTTCACTCCCTCAACATCGAGATCTCAGCATATCTGTAGCCAGGAGCCTGGTGCTTCTTCTGGGTCTCCCTTGCCAGTGCAGCATCCCAAGGCTTTGGGCCATCCCCCGACTGTTTTCCCAGGCCACAAACAGAGAGCTGGAAGGTAAGTTGAGCAGCTGGGATAAAAACTGGTGCCTATAGGGATCTCAGCACATGCAAGGCGTGGGCTTTAGCCACTAGGCTATTGTGCTGGGCGCTAGAATTTGGCTTTAATAGCCCAAAATACTCAGGGTTTCTAACATGGTAAGTGCAGTGAGTTAGTGTTGTCTTTTTCAAGAATTCCATAGCTTTCATGAACATCATCACTCCAGTCTCCTTTCTCCCCAAAGTAAGGAGAGATCAGGGAGAAATTACATCACTGTATATTTAAAGAGTTGGATTCTGAGACATTGAAGAATGTTTGAGCACAGCTGCCTCTTCCGAGCAGTAAATAACCATTTTGGTAAGAGATCCACATTTCTAAGCTCAGTTCTTCATTAGCAAGTTTCTAAAATAACTGTTTGTGTTTTTCTCTAGAGAAATGTAAATACCTGTGTGTACTTGCTCTTGTATCAGGCCATCAAAACGAGAACTGAAAGGCCTTTGTTTTCAAAAATAAAGAAGCAGATGAGGTCTGTTCAGTTTGTTCACCAATTGACCAATTGACCATTTCACTCAGAGCCAATGGGTTGACAGTGTTGTAGTAACGTGGAATTGTGCTCATTCATTCACAACTTTGCCTAGGCAAGGATATCTGGTATAGCAAGAAAAGAAGGAAAATGAAGGAATGCTCACCCAAGCTGCTACTCCGGCACCTATCCTTTTTGCCCTACTTTAGAACAGCTTCAAGTGAGCACAACCCCAGAAGCTCCCTCCCCAGAGAGGTGCATGCTTAGCCTTGCATGGTCCTCAGGTAATGGTATGTCCCACTCCCTCCTAGGGGCATTTCTCGTTAACATCTTTTGGGGCATTTTGGTATCTACCCAAGAGCAGATAACCACAAAACTGGTTGACCTTAGCTGCCCCAGCTCCCTCTTGGATATTGTTTAATCCTATAGCAAAATAATTCTAATCAATTTTGAGAGATCTGTCCCAATCCTAGTTTCCAGAGACCCTGTTATTTTTGCTTTAGTTTGCAAAGCATATGAGTGTGCAGGATTTACTTATGGTCTTAGAACAGCAACACTAAGGTTGTGTAGCAAGAAGTCCCAGCAAGCAGTGCTGAACACCCTTCTGCTTTGCTGGCTTCAACAGGGAACTCTGTTCTTGGTCCTGAATGAATGCTAGTTTTCTCCACTTCTTGTCCCTCATAGGGAGAGAAGATGAAGAAGGAAGAACAGGGTATCCCTGCCTTAGTCACACACAGTTACCCATAGATACAAGGGAGTCTGACATGATAGGTGCTGTAATGCCTTGCCATGCTTAACGAAACTGAAGTGCTGATAATAATGTTTGCTGGACTGCCTACACTACAGGGTCTGCCAAATCATCTTGGACCTGGTTATCTATCTTTAAAATGCAACTAGCATTCTGTAACTTTCAGATTCATTTCTTGGAAATGAGTGGTTGAGCGTAGTAGTTTCTTTTTCAACGTCTGCCCCATGTTTCCACCCCTCTCCTCCACTCTGTTGGTTTGGCTGCACTTTCTCTGCCTTGTTCTCATTTTTACCCCTTGGCCTTTCCGGTTGCCAACACCCAGATTCCCATCATCCATGGTCCAGTTATTCAGTCTCATTAGGAAAACCCCACAAGGCTCCCTCCTCAGGCTGGGTTGTTTTCTACCAGCATGGCAGCACAGTGGGAAATGGGAGCCTTGGTCATGGCTGCTGGGTTTCTAAACAGCCTTTTTCAGGATTGAAGAAGCAGGCTGGCCAGGTCCCAGACAATGGCGGCATTTTCTTACCTCAGTATGGAGCTGTAAGCTTGTCAGCCCAGTTCAAATTGACTGCATCAGAGAACAAAGGGTCTCCAGCCACCCACAGCTTCTAAGAACAAAGCACCTTATAAGTGGGCTTGTCCCACTAAGGAGCCCAAGCATCTTTGCCGTTACAGAAATCTCAGAACTTTGCTGTTCCCATGAAAATGAGGTGACAGGTACAAGTTTAACCAACTTCTTCCTCTGTTGGTGATTCACTCACAGTTGATTGTACAGTGGGGCTTTGCTAACTAAGTCCTACGGGGTTACAGCCATAACTGATCAGCTCAGGACTGATAGTGTTCAATCAGTAAAGGATATTCTCTTAAAGACAGGTCTTCAAGACGATCGGCATCCTTCCGTCTGCGGAGAGTATAGTTGTAACCAACTGCCTCTGTGAAGTTGTGAAATAAAGCAGTAGTTAAGTCTAGAAATCATATTGCTTGGAGCTTATGTTCGTGTCACAACTTCTGGGAAAGACAAATAGAACTGATTATAAATCAGCAGAGTACTAGACGTCCCTGAGAAAGTTGTGACATACTCGGAAAAAGGTGAGCCAATCCGTACACTTGATGTGATTCTGATGTTATCCGCAGCAGTCATAATCAGGCATAATTTTCGGTATCAGACATGAGGTTATTAATGCTTACATGGTACGAGGGATTGATGATTAGATTCAGAGAAATCCTTAATTACTGTCATATACTTAATTACTATGAAATTACCCCAAGAACAGTTTTACATAAGTAGTACTTGATAAATTCTGACAGTGTGCTAATTCTGAAAAAACAAAAGGTAAATTTCAGGGTGTGCATGTGCAATGCAGTCAGCATTTAAGCATGCTAGGATTTGTGGGAAGATTGTGAAATGCTTATGGCAACTAGACACACTGCTGGGATGATTGATTATGGAAACGAGTGAACTGTGAAAAATCTGTATATGTAAATAAGCATCATGCAGAAAGCAAGGGCACATGAAAGCCCACTAGATTAATGAGCCATGTTAGAGCAGTAAGGGTATTAAGATGATTGACTCAGGAACTGACACTAGTTTGCTTAGGATGAAGAGAGTGTCCTTCTAGAGTGCCTCACACACAGTGGTACTTAACAAGTATTGGTTGGATAAATGTGAGTAAGAAACAGAAAAGGGTTTTACTTGTGGCTTCTCAGACTGGATGAGCCAGCCCTTGGGAGAACTGTGGCTTACAGTCAAGTTTCCAAAGCCTCTGTCTTCTCCCATTAGCCTAAGACTTCTTCGTGGAAGCAACAGGATGGTCTCATGACCCACTTACACATTAGGTGCAATAGCATACATTGCATTGTTAGTGCATACCCCAGACAAAGCTGGCATGCGTGTCTAGTAGTGAAGGTGTGAGCAGTGACCACGCCCTGGAGGAGGTATCTTGGGGCACTCCCAGACCTGCAAAGCCCTGACTTCAAAACCTTTTCACTTTTCAAAGCATTCCTTAGACACTAACTTACGTACCCACCACGTGGTCAGTCTAAGAGTAAAAGATACCAGAAAAGAAGGTTGTGGCTTGCCCAACCTGATAGAAAGGAAGAGAACAGTGAGTTATGGAGAAAACTAGAAAGGTGAATGGAGACAGATGGCAGGAGACAAATGGCATAGCTTAAGTGGAATCCGGAGAGCAAGCCGTGTGACATTCTGTGACACTGATCAAAGGCTGTGGTTATTCAGTGATGGCTGCATGTTCTTATAGAATTGTTCCAGTGTTTATGAAGAAGTAGAGATGTATGCAAGTGCTTATATCTACATTTATATGTCTGTATGTATACCTCTGATTCCACAGATCAACATACACAGATGTACTCCATTAAAAAAAAACCGCGGACCTGGTGTGGTAGCCTAGTGGCTAAAGTCCTCACCTTGCATGTACTGACATCCCATATAGGTACCGGTTCATGTCCCAGCGACCCCACTCCCCATCCAGCTCTCTGCTTGTGGCCTGGGAAAGCAGTAGAGGACAGCCCAAAGGCTTGGGACCCTGCACCTATGTGGGAGACCAGGAAGAAGCTCCTGGCTCCTGGCTTCGGACCAAATCAATTCCGGCTGTTGTGGCTACCTCAGGAGTAAATCAACAGACGGAAGATCTTCGTCTCTGTCTCTCCTCCCCTGTATATCTGGCTTTCCAACAAAAATGAATAGATCTTAAAAAAAATTATATGGGACTAGGGGATTTTTCACCACTTTTTAAAAAATTCATTTTAATAATGGATTTTTTTAACCTTTTCTTGCAGTGCTACATGAAATCTCTTGAAGTATATATACAAAGAGACTTCAAAAAGCTTGTGAAAAAATGGGTTAAAGGATAAATTTATTTGGTATAGACACTTGTAAAAACTGCGTAGCATGCATTTCTTACAAACTTTTTAAAGAATTTGAAGAATCCTCATGTATGTGTCTGTCTTTATACACTCCTACATATATATCTTTTTGCGCACTTGCACAGGAAGTGGTAAAAGAGAAAGTGTTGAAATAACGGTGTGTGCATTCAGTTGGTTAAGTAAAGCAAAGGTTATATCGTTTGCACTCTCACTAGGCAGCACATTGTAACACCTGCGACCTCACACTGAATGCGAGCATTTTCATTGTTGCCAATTTGTACAGCCAAGATTGGTGACTTGCTTTAATGTTTCCTGTAGTTCATGCCATGGTTGAGTAGCATGCCATATTTTCACTTAACGCTAAAGACAGTTTGTAAGAATAACCAGGACTCGGTGACAAGAGCTATAACTCGGGCTTCTATAATCTTATGAAGTAGTTCCTCTTCGCTTTCAGTCAGTCAGTCAAATTGCAATGTTTTCACCATACAGTTTGTTTTCTTAATTGCAACTCAGGAATTTATGGAAGAGAAGAAAATATCCTGACTTGACTAATTCTTTGGCGAATGGCACTTCTCTGTCAATTAACTTCAAAATACCTATAGAAGTGTATGACTATTCAGTGTTTTGATGCTTTTGAGATGCTAATGACATTTTCATGTCATTAGAAGTAAATGTTCTTTTATGTGACTCTTATGAAGAGTAGTTTCTAATGAATGAAATCCTTAAAAATCAATTAGACGTCCTTCTTATGGTTCTACATTGGGGAGTGCTGTGTTAGACTCTTCAACACTGAGCATGTTATTGATGATCTTGTGATTCTTATATTGGAATTTTCTGTGTCACTATGAGGGGGGTTGCTAGTTTAAAACAACAGACTGTGAATGGTTAGGGGTGCAAGCTTCCTTAAAATAAAGAGGGAACCGTTTGAAACCACACGCCATCAGCATCTAAGTAATTGGTCGGATGGCCACTGTGCTAAGCGAAACAGAACAAAAGACGAGCAAACTCAAAAATTGTCTTGGTCTGTCTTCTTTTAGATGATCTTGGCTCAGCGCCATTTAACAACAACAAAAAAAGCCCAGTTCCCTTAGAATTTCTTACTGGTTTGCATAAAAGTATGAAGCACTCCCTCTAATTACAGGAATTCCACCCCCCTTCTAACCAGACAGTTCTGACTAACCCCTGCATTTCATTCTTTTGCAAGTTCTTTAAGAACAAGATCTTACAAGATGCAAACGGATTGAAACAAAAACATTCAGCCATTTTTCTAGATCATTTAAGTGTGACCACTAACTCCGCCCTGCTTGCATTGCTTTACCAAGCCCAACCTCATGTCACACATCCCAAAGAAAATTCTTAAATTCCCTGTCACTGGGGCCAAGGGTTTCAAGGTGTTTGAATTAGCAAAGTAATTACCCGCAGTCCTTTGTACCTGTGGGTCTGGACAGATGTAGCTTTTTTTTCAATGTCAGTGACGTGATCCACGTTTATATTGCAATAAATGTTGCAGAAATTATTGTTTTATTTTTAAAATGTGTTTATTTGAAAGGCAGAGTTACAGAGAGAAGAGGAAAGAGGCAGAGGGGGAGAGAGAGAGAGAGAGAGAGATCTCCATCCCCTTGGTTTATTCCCCAGATGGCTTCAACAGCTGGAAATAGGCCAGTCAGAATTCAGGAGCCAGGAGCTGCTTCAGGTCTTCACCTGCTGCAGAGGCCCAAGCACTTGAGCTATCTTCCACTGCCTTTCCAAGCACAACATCAGGGAGCTGCCAGGGAAGGGGAGCAACCCATTTGCAAAGTCCCTGCCCACAAGGAATGCCCGTGCCACGGTGGTGACTTTACCCGCCATTCCATGGTGCCAGTGACTGTAAAGTACCTCTACATACCCAGCTTTAAATCAGTGCCTGATAATGATGCAGAAACCAGTCAGTGAATCATTTGTTGGCTGAATACCGGAATCCTCACTGTCATCTTATGAAGAAGATGGGAAAGAGATGTCCATTCCTGTTTTGAGATGGTGCTCAGAATAGTTGAATCATCTTGGATGTTGCATAGATTGATTTTTCTGCCTGCCTCTCTTTAGCCCCAGACCCAGTGCCTTCCTGGCATCCTGTGACAAGAGTGATTCAGGGCCGCAGAACCCAGCAGGTCACTTGCAGGGGACCCAGGGTGTGATTCATCTTTGTTTCTTCCTCCATTAAAGAAGAAGCAGTGGTGGGAGTGGGAGTCACACTATTTTCTGTAAAAATGACTCTAAGGTTCACAGATCTGCATCTTTGAGCTCAGTTTGGACACTTCTCACTTCCAACATGTTCGCCAAAGTCTTCAACTGTGAAAATCATTTACCCATTCATTTATTTGTTCTCAAATATTCAGCTGCTACTAACTGTCCAATCTTGTTCTGGGTGCTAAAGCTGTATCCATGAAGATTTCCTGGCCTCTCTCCAGAGATTCTGATTCGCTGGGTCTGCCATAACACTTGGCATGATCTGCCTGGTGCAAGTGTGACTGGTGGTACCCGCTTTCATCATCATTACTGGCCTCTGCGTGCAAAAAAAGTGAAAAAAAAAAAAAGAAATGTCACATGGTATCCTATAATATGTATTATTACTATTAACAAAATAAAACATTTTTGAAACTCATTGGCCTAGGGGACCCATCACTGCCTTTCATGATACCTCAGTCAGAGATGCTCCAAAGAAAAGCGGTTCACCTATGACCAAAAGTGTAAGTAACATTGCAGCTTCTTTCTCCCCTGCTTCTTGGGGGAAGTGCTGTAGGTACAACATGACTTAAACTGCATCAAAAAATCTGCCTAGATGTCAGGGGAGGCTGAGGGAATGCTGTCAGAGTGTTTCCCATAACATCGCTTTAAGTCTTGCTCGGAGTCTTCTGCTGGGTCAGAAGTTTGCTTGTACAGACAGAAGCCACGCCTTGCCATGCTTCCCTTAACCTTGCTTTGTATCCAGGCATCTCTGCATCACAGGTCGCCTGTGAGCTTCGTGGGAAGAAAGCCAAGGCAATCATACACAGATTTTATCTTTATATCCAGAGAAAATGCGATGAATGAATTACAGAGCAATGTGGGACTCGTAACGAGACCATGGGATCTATGATTTTCAGTTGATTTTACTATGAACCTGGTGTTCTCACATATACCGTTTTATTTGGTACTTAAAGCCATCCAATACGGATAATACTTGTGCTGGTGACAAGTGGTTCTCACTCATAAAAAAAAAAATCCCAACTCATTCTTACTGACCTTGACAAGGTAGGCAGGATTGCCTCTCACCACCATCAGGTATGAAATGTTGGCCCTTCCGTGCTTCCTTGACCTCTGTTTTGTGTGCAGGAGTTTTGGGTCCTAGGGAGTGGGCAGTGGGTGATGGAGGGAGAAAGGCAAGTCCTAGGCACCTGGGATTTGAGTGCCTTTCATTTGCTTCCGGTGATTCTTCCCCATCCCACTTTGACGATTCGACTACCATAGGAGCCTCTGTTAATGTAAATTCCAAATACGCTTTCTCAACATCAGGATTCACGGAATAGTTTTATTACAACTGTGTCTATCCACACGTGGACGCTACTCCCACATCCTATGTCAGAATGCTGGACTTCAAGCCCCAGCTCCACCTCAGCTCCCAGCTTTCCACCAGTGTGAACGCTGGGAGGTGGCAGCTTCAGTAGTTAGATCCCTAGGACCCACGTGGGAGACCTGGGGTGAACTCCTGGACCTTGGATTCAGCCTTTGAGACAGCCCTGGGTTTTGTGAACATTTGAGGAACTGGTCCAGTTGATGGGAGAAAACTCCGTCCCGTGCTGTGTATCTCTCCACTTCTCAAATTCACACATACAAACAGAAAAAAAATAAAGAGCATGTGTCAAGGCAAAAGTAACAACCCGGTCATGGAGATTTGCACTTTGAGAGCAGCGTCCTTTTATACTTAAGGGTGGTAAGTTATAGGAGGAAAGAAGTGCTGAACTGATTATGTGTTATATAAAACTTGTAAATATTTCTAAACTTATTTCATGGCAATATAATTGCTACCATGTACTTCTGTGGACCAGGAACTGCACTTAATGATTTCATAAACATTGTAAATTTAATGTTTTCCATAATCCTGTAAAGCAGCTATTATTTGCAGAGAAAATGAAGTGCAAGAAAGAAAGCCATTTATCATATAACTAAGCTGATTCATGACGCATGCCAGATTCCAATTCAGATCCAAGTTGCTCATTGAATAGTGGCTGAACCAGATCATCAGCAATAAGAAATCCCTATTTCAACTCTTGAGAGTTTTTCGAATTTTTTCAGTGGTTAAATCATTTTATCATAGTTGCTCATTAACTCAAGACACTCCATCCCCACCTTCAAAGGAGAAAAGCTATTCTTGGAAAACGTTGATCTACTATGAAGAACTTTGCCTGTCATCTTACAACTGAGGTCCTCAAGAAAAATACCAGGATTGTGTTTAAGCCTTCATGAACCCAAGACCCGATTGGGATGGAGCAAGGGCTCGAGAGGGGTGAGAGGAAGGATCTATATCCATTTTGTAATTAAAATGGGCACGATTTAGGTCCTGCTTTTCAAATTTGGTAGCTCTGAGAATTTTGGATAAGTAAATTCAATTTCAGTATTTCTTTGTAAACTGGAGACATTACTATTTACTGTTTTTGGAGGACTGGAGATTCTCCATGTAAAATAGCCTGAACAATGCAAATAAAGTAAGACCCAAACTTCCTATGAAAATGCTAAAGCAAGGGAATGCTGGTAGGAAAGCTGTGCTGGGGCCAGCCAATGAGGATGTGATAGTCCCATATTCCAGCACCTGGGTTGGCACTCCTGATTTGGAGTTGGCCTTCTGATTCCAGGTGGTTATTAAAACAAACCCTCAGAGGCAGTAGTGTTGACTTGAGTATCTGGATCCCTACCATCCACTTAAGAGACCCAGATGGAGTTCTGGCTTCAATATAGACCAGGCACATCTACTGTAAGCATCTGGGGAGCGCACTGGTGAACTAGCAGATGATAACTGTTTCTCTCTCTCTCTCTCTCTCTCTCTCTCTCTCTCTCTCTCTCTCCCTCTCAAATGAATACTTTTTAATTAAAACTGAAAAAAGATCTTGATTTAGGAGATAGCAATCACAATTTTTATCTTACTGCCCATGTTTTATAAAACGAATGGTACATTCATAAATAACTCCAACTCTGTGGGTATTTAGAGAGATGGGAATGATTAAAGATTTTCACTTCTGATTTGGTATCGTGTGAACAGTTATTGGTGATAATGGCGAAGTATGCAACAGTTCTATTTTCATTTCTTCATCAGTAAAGTGAAAGCGTGGTTTGAACGATGTACATGAAAGATGGAAGTGTCCGATGGCAAGTGAGAAGCTGTGTCTGCATTGTGCTAATGCTAAGCTGCTACGTATGCAGCCAGTGATGATTTTCTACGTTAACTATGAACGTAAAGAATGTGACTGGGAACCACTGACTTCAAAGATTGTATTTTGCTGTCCCTTAAGGACTTCAATGGAGATTTATCAATATTTTATTCCTTATTGATTTCTGTCACAGATCAGAGAAGGTATCTAAAGGGGCCAGTCAGGCGTCCCCAGAAAGTAGGAGAGGGGACTCCGTAGAGCCCAGAACACAGGGATCCTTAGGCAGCAAAGGAAGCCTGACTTGTTTGATTCATGCTCTTGTCTGTCCGTCATCTATGCGGCTCTGCTTCCAGTCCATTTACTCCACACTTGGGCTCAGCCCTGTCCCTGCATGTGCAGTGTTCATACAACGGAGGCCCAAAAACTCGATACTTCCTAAAGTAACCCACAAAGTTATAGTCACTGTGGAAAACTAATGGGAGTCGCAAAGCCATAAAGGTACATTCTTCCTTCCACTTGGCAGGCAAACAGCCTTACCTCCGAGAAGTGGAGGGGCTGCCAGCACTGCCTCACCTCTAATAGCTGTTCATTCTGCTTCCACTGTTTAGTGCCACTTGCAGAAACTACTCTGCCAGGGCTGGTCCTTGGCAGAACTGTGAGGGGACTGTTGCACCTTGCATGGTGGGATGGTGTCAGGCAGGATAACCTGTAGTCACAACCTCTTTGTTGACTGTTCATTCTTCCCGTCTCCAGTGCATGCCAGTGATAAAACCTACATATCTTTCATATCCCTTAAAGAAAATTTCGTTTCTGTTGTCACGTATAATACTTGACTTGTCACTTCTATGTCTGTTTTTTTTTTCTCCTCTGAAATGTTTAGCTTACACGGAAATGTTAGCTGTAACCAAAGCTGAGCTGTGTTTTATTTACCACTCTGCCATTAGCTCTTGATTAAATGCTTAATAAATTGTTCCTGAGCGAGTGGAAGTGTAGACGCGAAAAGCTTGTGAAGATTAGGAAAGGAAAAATGATAAGTGACATTGATTGTGAACTAAGCGTTAGACATAGGCTCAGCATGCTACACTGTATAGTCCCTACCGCCCCTCTTTCATCTTTGTCGCTGCCTTACCAGTATTTGCAAATAAGGACCATTCATTTACAAAAAATATAATAGCAACAAAGGTAAGCTATTAGTACATTAGTCAGTGTTCACTCTTGAGGTTTGAGGAATGACTGAATGACTAAAGTACAGGGCCTAGGTCCTTGAATTTGAATTGATAGTTTGACCACACAGAAGCTGAAGGGTTTTCCCATATGAAGCTGTAGAGGGGCCTTGGAGCAATTGCCCTCAATGCTGTCATGTGAGGGACTTCACAGAGGACCCTTCTTAGCCTGAGTAGGCCACACCTTCAGAGGAGCAGTGGTTCTGCCACACGTGAGCTGCCTGGACCTGTGCGTTGATGTCACGATCCAGGCTAAAGGTCAGTCTCAATTCTGCATGGTGTCTCAATTCTGACAAGTTATTGCTTTTGCTTTTGTTTTATTTTCCTGGTGCCTAGAATTCGGTGGTATTTCGACAGCCCCATATGAACAGAGAAAAAGTAGTTGATTTTGTGAAGCCGTCAACGACATCAACAATTACTAAGTGTCCAGTTCTTGACTTAGTACCATGACAAGGCTCAGGTTGATATTATTTATATCCTTCTTTGCATATACACAGCCTTGTCTATTGACATCACCAGGAGGTACAAACAGTGGAGATGTCTTGGGCATGTCACCACTCCAGTGCACTCTTTCTGCCACTTCCAAGAGGAAAAGCAGTTTCTCCAGGAAGGCTCATAGGCCCTGGCAGGTTAAACCTTTAAAAACATTCAGTCTCCCAAGGCTTGGGAGTGACCACTATTTACTAATGTGCTTGTACTTGGTCCTTCTCTCGAAGATTGAAGTAGTATACCTTTAAGTGGGAATAAATAATTTATGATACTGCTTCACATCTTGAAGGCCTGGAGTTTTAAGAAATCATTTAGATGGAATTCTTAGTTATTTGGTTTTTTTTTTCAGGAATTTAACCAAAACATTCCTGAAACCAAGTAACTAACCCTGGGAATCCATCGTGCAGTACCCATGAGCCACGTGTGGGTGGCTATTTAATGAGTTTAAGTTGAGTAAAATTAAGTCTGTTTTTTCAGTTGCGCTAGCCACATTTCAAGTGCTCATGAATCACACCCCAAGCTGTTGGTTTGGACAGCACAGGTAAAGAATACTGCATTCATCAGAGTAGTTCAATGAAACAGCAGTACCCTAGAGAATGTTTTCTGGTCACACCCGATTATGTAACTCCTGTCTCGGCTAGGTTAGCCTTCTCCCTTCCATTTCGGTAAGGAAGTCCACACCCAGGATCATGAGGCTACCTTATCTAACAGCAAGAGTAACTCTGAACTCTTGAATGAATCCTATGCTCATAGCCATCAGTGCCCTCATTTAACTAAGAAAAACACTTTTAGGAACCGATGATAGGACGGATGAAGAAACACATAGATTACGTAAGGGAGAAAACAGGATATAAGATTTTGTATCTTGTTTTGTGCATTTCTGAATCCTAGAAGTAATATTTCCTGTCTTTGCTTATGAATTATGTACATCTTCTACTCTAGCCCCAAATGTTTTTTATGACTGGAAAAACCGTTTTCAGAAGGAAATTGTGTTTAGGAGTTAAAAAATGAGCCTTCCTTCAGGTTGAAATTGTGGGGTGATTCTTCTTGACTTTCCAGAGCAATAGTTTAAGTAGAATGAGTTCGTGTACAAGTTTCTCCCTTCCAGCATTCTCAGAGGTCAAATGACTTCTCAAGTGGAATGGGGCAAATCTTAGAACTAAATGTGGCCACTACCATTTACTGCTCATGTATATATTTATGTATATGTTCTTACGCTGTTGTAAATGCAGTTTTCTCTCTCCACAATGAGTTTTTTCCCTCTATTTCTTTGATCTCTCCAATAACATCCAAACCAGCACTAGGTGTCTTATTATTGACTGACTGACAAGTTGGCTGGCCTTACCATTCCTCTTAGCTTCTATGCCCATGAAATGTGTTAACATTTTGCTTTGGGTCCGAGAAGTAGAGTTTTTTTTCCAAATGTGCCACATGAAATCCAACCCTTGGAATACAGAAGTCATTCATCAGAAATTAAATTGGGTTTCCCTTGGGTTTGTGTGTGTTGTAATATCTTCATGGTGGAAGTATTAAATTTTTTTATTCGTTTTATGGAAATGTTAAAACTGATTTGAGTGGCCACAGCCATCCACATGGGCACAGTTGGCGTCTCCAGTAACTGGCTACTTGGAGTGAGGGATTTAATAAAGAGGATTTTCTTTTCTTGAGTTGGCTGTTAGAGTGATAAAACATGCTTGCGGGGGCATTCTGGTTTTGACAGTTTCCTGTGGCAGCCAAGAAACCCAAAGGCAAAAATTATAGTCTACTTGTTCACTCGCTCAAAACCAGACTAGGAAAGGGCACCCAGAATGTTGGGTTTAATTTTGAACTTCATCAAGTGAATTTTACCAAATGTTTATACTTATACACACTGCATCACCCAATATAGATGGAAGCCATGTGACATTTCTAATCTTTCTGGAGGAAAAAAAAAAGGAAAGTAGGAATGGGAAAATGAACTGGTTTTCACAAAGCATCAGTGAGATCTCTATCATTGTCCCTTAATGATTAATGTCTCTGTGTGGGGAGTTGTAGAAATTTAGTGAAAAATGTCTGCTCTTCTTGGAAGACTATATTACACTGTGAACTGCTATCAGGAAACTTAGGAGTGACACATGTGAGTGAAACCAGTGTTACTTCAGAGAACATATATTATCTTTTGGTTCAGAGAGAAGCCCTACATTCTAACTGACGTGTGGCAGTGGTTCATAGTAATTTTTTCCCTGATGTTCATGTCCTGTTTTCATGTGCCATGCTACCATGTACCCAAAGTCAAAATCAGTTCAAGGAACTACTTAAACATACAACTCCACATTCCAGCTGCCTCGAGCTTGTTGCTCTTTTGAGCTCCCACTGGAGTAAATGATGAAACCTGATGTGTACCAATTAGTACATGACCTCAAAGCCTTGCGCAAGAGGTTACACAACTTGAATCTCAAAAGGGATAAGAGTATTAGGGAACACTTTACCTAGGACCTGGAGTGTGCCGTGTGCCACCTGGTGTGTTCTGACATTTGTTCGAAGGATGTAGATACTGCCTTTTATACTGTTTATAGACCCTATTTTATTTTTAGCACTACATTGTTATATTTAAAAAGCTTCACGTTTATTTAACAAATGTATTATGTAAATTGCAATCAAAGCATGTGATTTATAAGAATTATACAACAATATCCTCACACTATGTGATATGTAAACGTTAGTTCATTCAATCATCATTAAACTTAATCAGATACATGCATTTGCTACTATTGCACCTATTTTGCGAGTTAGAAAACTGAGTGACCAAGAAATTGAGTGTAACCATCTAGTTAGCAAATGGTTGGAGCTAACAGTTGAACCTAGGAAATCTGCCCTCACTTGCTTTTCATCACTGTTAAATTTCAAAAAAACATAAAGGCAAAAAAGAAAAAATGAAAGGTATACAGAAACAAGCATAGATTTGGTGTCTTGCCATCTGTATCTTATGTATAGGCTTCTGGTTAGTTGAGCCTAGTCTTTATATTCATTTTGTTTTTAATCTTTCTCCCTTTAATTGTGTAACAGTGTTTCTGTATTCTTAAAAACTCCTAAGCATTCTCTTAATGGCTGTCCATTGTCTGTGTCATATAAGTACCACACTATCATTGAACTGTCTCCTATGACTGTCCATTTAACTCTTTGGTGGTCTAATATGGTCTCTAGGCAGCATTTCATGTGTTCCTCAGAATATACACTTAGGAAACCCTCTTAAGAAGTGAAACCCCAACTCCAGGAATCAGAGTATTTTTAAGTGTGTAGAGACAGGCTGTCTAGCTGTTTTCCAAATGCCTTTTATTCTATTTGCTACCAGTTACAACTCCTGCTGGAAAGTAAGCTCTGGAAAGCAAATGCTGGTCCATGTGCTAGAGTCGCTGCCACCCATGTGGGAGACCTAGATGGAATTCCACACTCTTGGCTCTGGCCTGGCCCAACCCTAGCTGTTGTGCACATGTGTGGAGTGAATCCACAAGTGGAAGAGCTCTGTGTCTTATAGGCTTTGAATAAAAATAAGTAAACAAAACTTTTTAAAAATGAATATTTTTATCCAGTGACTCAATCTTCCCAGTAGTCCTGGGAAGTGGAGAGTAACATTCGCAATTTCCGGTTAAGGAAATAGATACCACCAAATGAGAAGTTAGAAAGCTCAGAGGCTACAGCTCTCCTTTGCATAAGGTACGAGATTAATATTTTCTTAATGTATTTTTAAAGCTTTTGGTAGTCCCTCACCAAAAAAAGATAAATCCATTGACTTAAATGAGCTGAGTATGGGGAAGGTATCTTGGATAGGACATCAACAAAAACTGTTGAGTGAGACAAAATAGAAGATGACAGGTAAAATTAAGTTATGAAATTCTTGGTATTTCTTTTCAGAGACTATTCTTTTTCTATGTCATGGAAATCTTCCTTCATATTTCTTTAAATTATTTATCCACTTTGAGTCTTCCCGTTTGTCACAGCGGTCAGCAATAATAATAGCTGAGCAAATTGCAGCACGTCCGTCTCTGTGATAGCATGCACCTGTTCCACGCAGGGAATAAATGGGTTCACATTTATCTATTACAAAGAGGAATGGATGGATCTAAGAGCATTCTACAAGTTCCTAGCAATTGTGAAAACAGACTATAGACTGAAACAAGTTAGGGGGAAACAAGAATTTCAAATTTGGTGGGAGGAAGAACATCCTCTTCTTGCAAATACAGTTCAGAGTAAGTATAGAACCCAACTGCTCAAGTACTAGGGCATGAAATAAAAACAACTTCAGCCTGTAAGCTTTGGAGATTCTTCAAAAGTAGATGAACCCCAAAGGTTTGGAAGACTTGACAAGAGACTTTAAAAGCTAAAGGTGTGAGACCAGAGTTTTAGGTTCGTTGGTAAGGCCATGGCCTGTGCTGCTGGGAACGCCGTATGGGCACTAATTTGTGTCCCATCTACTCCATTTCTGATTCAGTTCCCTGCCTGGGAGATCTGGATGAAACTCCTGGCTCAGGCTTTAGGCCCAGCCCCAGTCACTGTAGTCATTTGGGAAGTAAACCAGTGGATGGCAGCGCTCTCTCACGCTCTCTCTCTCTCTCTGTCTGTCTCTCTGTCTCACACACACACACACACACACACACACACACACACACACACTTTCAAATAAATATTTTAAACCAAAAGCTAAAGGTGGTCTTGTTAAGCCAGGCTGAATGCAGTTCTTACCAGAAGGGGACCATCTCCAGAACCTGTGCCATGCCATAGCTCAGTATCGTGTTGTGCCTTGCAGGTTTTTATGGACAGCTGCAGACCTTGTGTCCTCCACACTACCCTGACTCACAGAGAACTGGGCCGCCCGTCAGCTCGTGCAGTGCGGTGCCTTCCTTTGAGGACTGCCTGGTCCCCACGTCCATGGGCCAGGCTGGCTTCGATGTTTTCCACAGAGCCTTCTCAACTCATTCGGGCATTACAGGTGTGTTAGATGACGATGACTTGGGAACTCGGGCCAGCAGGCAGGAGGGACAGATGCAGGTAGACTTCCTGTGGTTGGACCCAGCACCTGACCTCCCCAGATGCTCTTGAATCACCCCCAAAATCTCATCACCTTTTCCTGGCTACCTCCACCACCCTAGTTCAGGTGCTGTTGATCCCAGACCATGACCTTCCAATAAGCTGCTCACTACAATCCTACTTCCTACATTCTATTCTGGCATGAGCATATTCTTCTGAAAATGAAGGATGGCGTCCTTCCTTTTTCTGCTCAGACATCTCTAGTGGTTTCCACGCATTCACAGTCCCGTGCACGTGAGGTCTCATCCAACTCTACGGAGCTGCTCTTGCACAGTTTCCCCCTCCCTCGGACCTCACCTGGGCTTTCACAGAGCCCTCTGGCTCTGTCTGGCTCTTGGCTCTGCTTCCTCCTTCTGGAATGTTCTTGGCCTACTCCTCCTGTGGCAGTCTCCTCCTTGTCTTTGTGGCTCCATCTTTGACACAATCTCCTTCTGGAGGTCACACTCACCTCTCGGCAGAACACTTTTCCTCTTTGACTTCTGCTGAGCCTGTAGTTTACACTGAGTTATATTGTAGCCAGCTTCCCACAGGTAAGCCTCCCACCCCACTGAAGTACCTGAATACAAAGACCACGTGAAGGATAAAGCTACCCCATAGCCCCCCAGGGAGTGAAGGGTGTGTATGGGGGGGGGGTCTCTGCAGAATTGCATCGCTGCCCAACACACAGGGTGGGTGTGACATGCCTGGAGTTAACAGACATTCTGTGCGTTCCTTATAGTGTATGATTTGCCATCAGCTTCCTCAAGTCTCTTCGGAGAGTCACTTCGGAGCGGGCCTGAAGACACCACGTTCTTGCAGATAAGTACTGTGGACCGCTGCCCTAGCCAGCTCTCCTCCATCTATACTGAAGGCTAGAAGTGCTCCCGGCCCCTGCTGCTCCTCCAGAACCTTTCCAAGGCTTGCGGTCTTTTGTCTTCATCTTCTCACCGGCTGCGTGGAAAAACAAAAAAGAAGGATGCCAGTGAAGCAAGCGGAAGCTGCAGAAACATGGGGCTGTGCCTTGGAAAGGCAGGACTGGATGATGGGCAGAGCTGGCTTCCCGGGGATGTTTCTGGTTGCTCTTCTCTCATGGGGTTCCCTGGGCCCAGTGACCCACACAACTATCTTTGCAAAGGGAATTGAGAGTGTCACTCTACCAGATACCTGTTACTTCCTAGCTTGTCAGCCGTCTAAGGACCCCGAGGAAAACGATACACATGTGGTTGTGCAGGTTGGGGGATGACACTTGCTGCCTGCTCCTGCTACAGGAGGTCAACCCAGTGAGCAGAGGCCAAATGAGCTTCCTTGAGCTGCTCTGCCTACCTGCTGGGTGGCAACAGGCCAAGCACCATAAAGGAGGTGCATGCCCAAAGCTCAGTGCGATCTCAACTCATGGAAATGCCCTGGGTTATCCTCTCAAATATCCCAATGCTAACCAGTTGTCTCTCATTCTTTCTCCAACAGTCAAAGAAGGTTTTATATTCCAGCAACCTTGCATTGGGTTTGCGTCTTCAAGACTTATATCTGTATTTAGGAGTCTGTTTGGGGGATTGGAAATCCTTGATACTTTCATCCTCTCAGCTCCATTCATTTTTGCCACAACTGTTGCTCTGCCTGGCCCTACCCCTGGAGTGTTAACTTGGCACTCAGCAAAGGCCACATGAGGGAAGTGAGGTGGTACCCCCACACACACACTCACAAGAGTGTTGTTGCACGAACCTCCATGGCTAGGTTGTTTAGTGACTCTGCTCAGAAGACCTTGTAAGGAAAAGATTGTTGAACTGTTCCACTCATAACCTCCATGCTGGGGCTCCACCTGAGACGTGCCAGCAGGTGCAAGAACAGACCCTTGTGCCTGGCTTGCCTCAGAACGTGAAACTAGGGCTGCCTGACATCATGTCCTCTATACAGCCTCTACTCACCTCATTCAGGAAACCCACTGCTCTGCCTCTTTTTTTGCAATTATCTTACTTTCTTCTCGACTGTGGTTCAGACATGCATGCTACCTGCCGTTTGTCTGACCAACGCCTCTTGGGAAGGTAGAGCGGATAATGGCAAAAGTTAGGCAAAGCAGACTTGGTTACTTTGTGTCAAGCCCAAGTAGAATGTTAACTTCTGTGACACCTTTATAAAACGATGGAAAGCATTCCAGCTATAAAAAACAAGCCAAAACACTATAAAGATTTGATAAGGTCTGTCATTCTGGGACCATCCCATTTCAGGGTTTCTTTTCTATCTTTTAAGAGCTGTTTGGGGAACAAAAGTGAAATAGCGCTCATTGCCAAACGGAGCTCATTGCAGTCTTCCATCAGACACTCAGACAGCTTGATGTCAGGCCTGGGATCCTCTGACTGTATCCTGACCGGTCCTTCCAGGCTAGCTGTACACTCTGCCGTGTTCTCCTTGGTTCCAGATTTCATTCAGTAAGTAGAATGAGATCATGAATAAAGAATCGAGTGTGGGTTTCCATGGTCCCACGTGCCTCACCAGTCTAGTTTCTCAAGCTAGTGGGCTGTCTTCTAAAACAAACTAAACAAACCAAAACAACCACAAAAAGGAAGCACAATGAAGCTTCCTGGACGAGGAGCATTCAGGCCACACGTAAAATGCCACGCTCCTTGCAGAACTCATAGATTGCTTGGCCTAGACAAGACCGTGTGTGGGCCAACTCCCCCCTGCGTTAGTAGCATCCCTCCAGTGTCCTCAGCCACCACCCTAGAAAAAAAGGAAAACTCCATAGGTTCTTTATAGAGACCATCAATGCCTGGAAGTGGCTGTGTATTCCTTACAATAGAAAGGAAGGATGACGAAGCAAGAAACTAAACCCTGGAAAACATGCACCTCCTCTCATCTTTAGGGAGAGAGGAGATGGCGTCTGTCCTGTGTAATCTCAGTTTCGCTCCTGTTTTCCCTGGCCTGGGCAGGAGGGACGGACAGGCCAAGCAGCCGCAGCAGCCCCTGTAGAGCCTTCTGCCTCGTCAGCATCCAGCCCCGGCCCCTCCAGAAGAATCCAGATGTTGCCCCGTGCACCTGCTCACACTGGCCCCCTGTGTTTTCCCTGAGGGCTCCACATTTGATATTAGGGACTCAAGGCAGGACACAGGCAGGATCCCTCCAGACTATACCTGCTACCTACATTCCCACACTCCTTGTGGCCTTACATGTTGTGCCTTTCTGGCTTTTGCACAGTGAAAGATTTGTACATGCTCTTATTATTATTATCTTTGAAACGGTAAAGATAGAAGCTTCCAAAAAAAAACCCCTTTCCCTTCCCTTCCATTTCCTGACCCTTTTCATCTTGATACGTAACCATTCTCATGAACCTCTGAATACAGATTGTCATTGGCCTTGGTTCCACAACACCAGTGACAAATACAAACCAAATGCAATACAATCAGAAGACTGATGCTTGTGGAAACACACAGAGCCCAAAGCCAATTACCCTCTTACAGTGAAAAATAAATGAATAAATCAATGCATCCAGAGAGGCAGCTCCTTTGCTGCGTTGTTTCAGTTCCCTAAAAGGACTACATCAAACCATCCATTGTCATTTGTCCTCTGATCAGCTGTTAAATATTATTTATTTAGTGATCTTCGGGGGGAGGACTATCTCCTTTTTCTTACTTGTACCTCCCCACAAATTACAGAAGTGATTCTAGAACGGAAAAGGAGGGCTTTGTGGTACATTGTGACCTGGCTTCCACTGATAACAGAATTTTGGTTCTGCTTGGTGGTTCTCAAAGTCCCAGCTGTCCCCATGGAAGACAGTTTTGTGCGAGAACAGCTCTTCCCTCCCGTAACCGAGAACCTCGGCTTTCCGATGGCCTTGGGATATCGGGATTGGTGACTGTAAATGTTCAATTTAATTCCTTGATGTTTTATTTGACTGCTTTTGTCCGTATCGTTTTAGAGTATCTTTTTCAATGGCACTTTTTGTTAGTGATATGGAATGTCTGTGGTTATATATTTTTTTCTTTTTGCCACAGATAGAGGGCAAAAAAAACACTCATTGGAGAAATTTTGAGTGTAAAGAAGAGATTTATTTTGTACAGACAGCAAAGCATCCTGTGTAATGTTGCTGACATAAAGCACTTTGGGGGAAAAAAGTGGAAATGTGTTTCCCATAATTCACAGAGACTCTTGTTCATAGTTCTATATACTCACGTAAAGAAATGAACTGCATATGTCATCCTGGATATGGGGCCGGCTTTACTCCAGAGGCACATCTGGTACTTATTGTCATAAATCTTTTAAAGAATTAGGTACACTTTTTTTCTATTAATATGTATAGTTTTATGATTTGTCACAGTTATGTTTCATATAATCATAAGTTATTTTGTCCTGTTTCATGAAGTCCTTTTTTATGTCAAAAGTAAAATGAAGGTATTGTGCGCTTCGTATAGGAAAAAAAACTGGAAATACAGGCAGCACCTCTGGCCCAAGATCCTCCTCCTGCATGCGGCTTAAAAAAAAAAAACCAATAGCCAGGCCCCATTGTTTGTTTGTTTGTTTTATGCTTTGGTTTTGTTTTGCCATCAGCCTCCTGTGTAGTGGGAATGGTAATTATAATTAAAAGCAGGCTGTGGGGGGTGGAGGGGCAGTGTCCGAGGCCAGCTTTAAAATGCCGCATTGCTCTGGGCCAGAGCTGCAGCCTGGATTTAATTATAGATATGAGGACGAAATGGCAGCAAAAATGAATGTCCCCCTGAATCCTTTACATGTTGGGAGTGTCCATAAATAAAACATGAAGTTTTATTTCATCAGATTTAATTAAAGCTTTTATACATGTTTTATTGGTTATTCTATTAATCTACTTCACAAACTGGAGAAATGTGTGCTCAGCTTTGGGGTTTACGTGTGCTTTTGCAATGTTAGTGCTACCTCATGCTTCAGAAATGCCTCTTGTGCTTGGTACCCCAGGTGTGGGGGCTCCAGCCTGGTGGGGGTGTAGACCTCTGCAGCCCTGTTTTGCTCTAAAACTTTGTAGAAGGAGAAACAGCTGCAGCTTCCTGAAGATTGAGTCCTTGCCCTTGGCCAGCCTGATAAGGAGAACAAGACAGGGATGTTGAGACTTCTTCCCCGGGTCTCCCTCGTCTTGTCCACTCTGCCGGCTTTCAAGGACCATACCACCCCTTGGCTGTCACAAGCTGTTCACCAGGATTCCCTGGGTGAGAGGGTAAGCAGGCTGATTCTCACACCCGACTCCACTGTAAGCCAACAGCATGCATGTGAGAGATGCCACAGGTCAAGGATGACTCTTCAGAGTCAAGACTTCCTGGATACACTTGGACAAAGATTTAAGACGTTAAGTGGAGACAAGTCCCCAAGCAGAAGAGACCAGGCATTTTCTCGGGTAGCTCAAGCTCACAGCAGGCACGCCATTTGGTTCAAGGTTGTGGAGATGGAAATAGGCTGAGTAGCAAAGCACACAGCTCTTCAAATGACTAAAAGGGGGCTGCTCACAGGGATGTGGTGTGGTTCCAGCTCATGGGAGGGCAGCTGAGCGGGAAGCAATGGCGCTGAAGGGCTGCAGAAGTGTGGCCCCACATTTGAGTTCCGTTTGACACCCTCCTCTCCAAGGGTCTCCAGTGAGTCAGAGAGGACCATAGTTCACACTCTGACATCCCAAGCCAGCTGTGTTGCAGGGATTTCCCTCTGCTTTTGCAGCTCAAAATCAGATTCAGACAACACACAACACACACAAAGGAAGGGGGAGGGGGTCTCTTCCAATCAGGCTTTCTTCATGGACCCACGATTGAATCTAGTCTCACTTTTGAATAATTATAAAATATTCTTTGGATTATTATTTAGCTCCTTCAAAAGATAACTTTTTTAAAAAGTGCTTAACCCGCAGGCTTTACAGGAAACACGAAAGCAACAGGCAAGAGTTGGCCCACGGGCCATAGTTTGTCGACCCTAAATGGAAAAAGTATTCCCTGGACTTTCCCATAAATATCTGCTCAGAGAAATACACTCCGAGGATACCCCCTCCTTGGGCTGCTACTCTGTGTTTCCTAGAGGAAAAACATGAGTTCTATTGATTCAGCTTCTCTTTGTTTAGATCCAGGGTTCTGCTCCCCGGGATACAGCTGAATGCTTTGAGCCTGGAGTGCCATTAGACTTTATCTTTGGATTTAAAGTTTTTAATAAAAAGGAACTGGGCAGAGAAGAATCTGTGAGAATTGGAAAATGAGCACCCATTCTTTCCAAGCTAACCAAATATTTGTTGGATCTTGGCAGCCATCACCAACCTTTGCCTCTGAAATGCTGAGAGATTAGAAGAACTGGGAGCCTTCATTTTCACAGGCTACAGCTCTTAGGAGAAGCTGGAACAGCCTCCCAAAACCATCAGGGTTTGCAGGGACAGGAGTCCGGATTTTCTGTTCAAAGACAGCCATGAGAATGAGGGGCACTTGGCATTGCCTACGGTTTGTTCCCTCCACCCTGCGGGCCTGCAGCTGTGCCCTTTCCTGGCACCCCGTTTCCTATGATGCCTTATTCGCTAATTCCACATTTCGGGGGGTTCTGAGCCTTAAAGGAGAGAAAGAGGCCGGATTCACATGGGCATAAGTATGTGCCTTTCTTTGGATTTCTAGCCTGTGATAAAATTGGTAGTTTCCAAAATACGCTTATTCATGAGTCTTGAGTCATTTGCTAAATATTAGCTTGGATTAAATCCTCCTCAGCAGGTCTTTCGGATGCTTTCCCAGGCTTGAGCCTGTGTATTGTGTATTGTTCTGATCCTAAAGCTGCAGGGAGCACGGTTGTTTTGGGATAAATCACCCGAATTTTGTAAAGAGAAGTTTAGCCGTGAGAAAGCTTAGAGAGCAGCCAGCCCAAGCTCATCATTTTCAAGAAGACACGAAGTCATTTCATTCATTCCTTTCATTCATTTGTTCCCCCGCCGCGTATTTCTGGTGTGTCTATGAGATGTAAAAACACAAGTGGCTGTTATCCTCGCAGAGTTAAGCAGGATTCCAAGAATCAGCTGCCTGAGAATCTTGCCTGGGGCTGGATGCACAAATGCACATTCTAGAAGGATGCACATTTCAGAGCCCCAGACTTGGAGTCGTGTGTGAGATGGGGGCATCTGTGTTTGCAGTGAGTTTCCCAGGTGGGTGCTTAGGCTAACCGCTGCCAGCCATCTCTGACTCCATGGAGCAGCCAGTCCATTTAAACTGGGGCAAGCTCGGTACGGTCGGCTCTCAGCAGTAGAGTGGCTCTCAGTTCCGACTTGGAGACACAGGAGAAGAGGGTTGATGGTTCTGAGCTGCTTCAGGAGGATAAAAACAGGAAGGGCATACCAGACAGCAGAGCCTGTCGTGGGGTGAGAGAAGGGAGGACATCTCCCCCCCCCCCCCGACACAGAACAGTGGAGAGCTGGAGGTGTGACATTTCAAGGGATTTTATGATCCACTGACCCGAGCTGGTTGTTACCAGGTACTGTGCAAAAAAAAAAAAAAAAAAAAAAGGAATTCCACTATCATTTTCCACTATCATTTTGTGTCAGGGAATGGTTGTTCAAAGTCATAAGTCTTTAGGAAACCACAGGGCATTTACCACAGGATCCCCAGTTTTCCATGAGATGCATCCCATGACTTCCATGAGGCAGGGGATGCCAGGTGTTGCACAGGGAAAGCTTTATCGAAAAGGAGTTTGTTAATGAAGTGAAAGCAACTTAATGGCTCCGCAAGGGATTCAACATGTAGACCCAGCACAAGTCTCAACTGGCTAATCTTCTACCTTCATGCACCGGCATTCCATATGGGCACTGATTCATGTCCTAGCTGCTCCACTTCCCATCCTGCTTGTGGTCCAGGAGAGCAGCAGAGGATGGCCCAAAGCCTGGGGACACTGCACCTGTGTGGGAGAGCTGGAAGAAGCTCCTAACTGCTGACCTCAGATCAGGAGTTCAACTCTGGCCACTGTGGCCTTTTGGAGGAGCGAACCAGCAGTTGGAAGATTCTCCTGCCTCTCCTTCTCTCTGCAAATCTGCCTTTCCTATAATAAATAAGTAAATCTTTAAAAAATTTCAACATGTGATTAAAATGTAACTGAGGAATTTTTACTCTTCTTTCCAAAGCATTGAAACACAGGGACTCAATAAGGTTTTGCCTATCAATTTTCATAAGAGCATTGTCCATAGGAACTAAAAGGAGGAAGCAATACAAGTTCCATCAGCAGATGGAGGAGAAACAAGATGTGGCATCGACATATCACGGGACATCACATAGCCATAAAAAAGAAGGGGGTTCTGGCACATGGATGACGCTCAAGGACATTGCAAAGTAAGTCAGGTGCAAAAGGACAGATATGGTGTGTGATTCCCTCTACATGAAGAGGCACCTAGAATAGTCATATGCCTAGGAAGTAGGTTAGAGAGACTGGGAAGAGGAATACAGAGTTATTGTTTACTATGTGCAGAGTTCTGTTAGAAGACAAAAAAAACATTCTGGGGGCGAGGAGTGGTGCCATTTGCACAAAATTGTGAATCACCTTAAAAGCCATGCTTCAAATGGTTAGCATAGTAAATTTTGTCATGCCTGTATTTTGCCACAATTCAAGAAAAATGCACAGGGCACCTAATAGGATGCCTGCAGACATAAAGACTCATTTGTTTTTATTTGAAAGGCAGATTTTTTTTTCTTTAGAAAGGAGAGACAAAGAAAAAGTTCTTCTATCCTCTGGTTCATTCTCCAAATAACCACAGTGGCAGAGTTTATCTAATCCAAAGTCAGAAGCCAGGAGTTTTTTCTGGGTTTTCCACATGGGTGCAAGGTAGTAAGGACTTGAGCAGTCCTCTGCTGCTTTCCCAGGCCACAAGCAAAGAGCTGCATTGGGAGTGGAGCAGCCAGAGAGAAAAGGGCACCCATATGGATGCCAGTGCTACAGGATGGAGGTTTAGCCTGATGTACCACCAGGAGCCCCCAACCCCACCAGGAGACAATTTTTAAAGATTTTATACTGCTTTGTCAGGCCTTCTTGTTAACATCAACAGATGCTCCTGAGAGCATCTGTTACTCTGAAGAGAGATGGGATTTGAGCCCAGCAAGGATCCGCATTTGCCACTGATGGAGGACCATGGTTTGGGAAATGGTGTCTAGCTTTCTGGGAAAAGCAGAGAAACTCTAGCTAAGGAGATGAGAAGACAGTGCTGTGTACAGAGCACAGTGCTTGATTGACTCCTCAGGGACTGGGAAGAGACAGGAAGTAGGGAGATGGGGACTGGGCCTTGGTGTGGCAGAATGAGGAATTATCAGACTAGGGTGATTAGACGCTTGCCAACACTCGGCGTCCTCTTACCTTAGGTGTGGGGATAATGCAGGAAGCCCATGAACATCCCAGTCCACGGGATGAAGCCTTCCAGTGGCCTGGCTCTTCAGATGACTGGCTTTGAGTGCCTGTGAAGTGTGGGAGCTTAGGTGGGGAGTACACCTGTACTGAATTGACTGGAGCTGAGCAGGAACACCTCTGAGAGGAGTGGTTCTCACCCAAGGCACCATGGGCTGTGAGGCGTCTCAGCAGGTGCCTCATCAGCCCACAGGATGGTCTTGGCACAGAAGAGGCTTACGCAGGGTTCAAAGAGCTACACTGCCCTACCAGCCCCTTGCTGAAGCCGAATCTGAGAAGACTGCATCTTGGCTGTCGTTTTATTCCTTAGCTAAGTTCTTTCTGGGGAGCTTAGACAGACTTGGAAAGAGTTAATAGCACCAATCCATGTACTTGGAGACCTGAAGTTATAGCTCTGTGCCTGCCACAAAGGTCAAGGCCCGGGGATTGGCAGTAGAGAGGAATTGGGGTTCTCCAATCACCCATCAGTTTGTAATAAAGAATGTACTGGAACACACACAGCCTTAGCCCGTGCCCTCTCATTAACATACACGCCCACACACTGAATGGGATTCCAGAATCTCAAGACTGATTTCTCTTAAGGCTAGCACGTTCCTTTCTGGGAACAGTGATGAGCTAAGGCGTGGGTGTAAGGGAGAGGAGGGAGGCCCCTTGCTTTCTCATCCCGTCTAGGAGACATCACAAAAGGGTGGCAGCCCTGGGGCCTGGCTGACTTGGCTCTCTGGCAGTTCCAAAACAAACGTCTAATCCCACTCCTGCTATGATGACTCTGATTGCAGCATTTGGTTGCACTGATCCTGTAGGTGTTTAAATCTCAAAAATTGTAGTGCAGGGGTACTAGCAAGGTGGACTCTATCCAGTTGTGCTTTCTGGGAAATGGGCCTGGTAGGAGACCTTTACAGCATTGGAGGTATGTTCATGAGCGTTGATTACATAAACCTGAGTAGTAGATAATCATAGACAGTGCCCAAGCGTGTGCTCACGGGGCTTTAAAAGATCATCAATCCTGTACCCTAAGTAAGGAGGTCTCAGCGTGTATAAGCAGACAATGAGTTGACCCAGAATGTCCCCACATTGTAGAATCTTCCAGAAATTGCCTCCTAAGGCCTGTCTTGACCTTAACCTCAACACAACTCGTGGCCCACACAGACATCTTCTTGGTACCATCCAGACCATTAAAAAAGCACTCACTTAGAAGCAAGCGAGAGCATCCCATGTATCGGGACCTATGAGTCAAAGGCCTCCACTCCAGTTATTTTCCAGCCATGCTGTGTCCCCACACAACGAGAAGTTTGTAAGGATAATAGCAACAGCTCCACCTAAAACCCTTTCTCCTTCGCCAGGTTCCCTCCTTGTTACCTGAAATCCAAAACTCTCTGTTGTAGTTGTCCAATGCTGCTTCCATGGCTACCTGAAAGCCTGGGGCTGTTCATACCATTTTGGTTGAAACAAGACTTAGAGATTGTGGCATCTCTATGGGGAAAAACAATGAAGCCTCTTCTTGGTTGAAGATGGACCCCCCAAAAAAGAGAAGGGGCCTGATCACAAGCTGAAGGATACAAATTGGCTATTCAGGGACTGCCGTGCTGTGGCTGAAACATTCAAGAACGTTTTGGTCATTCTGCCCTGGCTCGTTCTTTTGGGAGTACAGAAGTATTTGTTAAGGTAAGAAGAGAAAACAGTTTTATTTAATAGGCTTTATTAGCTTGCTTTGGAAGTATTAGGTATTTAGACTTAGGAGTCTGTAAACCTTTGTTTGCAATTTTGCCCCAGATCCTTGTAAATATTATTAGCAGCAAGTCTGGGAGAATTCTGAGTGCCTTAGCATCAATAACCCCCCCCACGAGCGAGAGAGAAGATGTGCGATGCAGATTCCCAAGCCCATGAGAGGTTGTTCAGGAGTCCTGAGAGCATCAGCCTATAGCCAGTACCTTGACAGTTGCCAGACAGCCAAAGGTGCACAGTGCATACATTTGTTGTGGTCTAATACTTTTTTGAAGCAAAATAATGCATTGTTATTTCTAATCCAAGTGCTTCCTGACTTGGCTGGGATATGCAGTCAGCAGTGAACATCTGTAGACCATGTCCCCCCACACAGTACTCGAAGCATCTGTAGAGCTCTTTGTGTTGCCCATGGATATAGTGTGAGCCACGATCCTGAAGAATTGCTTTCTCGAATGCCCTTTGTCCCTGCACTGCAAATCTGCATGACACATTAAGCTAGCAGTCTCTGGGGGAAAGTGCACAGCACATCTGTGTTGCCCAGCCGCACATCCGGGCTTTCTCTCATCAATTCTAAACCGTTGTCTCTCTTCTCCCTGATTCTATCCCATGCTGACTTCTACTTAGACTTACAAAAGACCAGTTTCCTATTTCCTGAAATGGCCTATGTCTGAAGCCAAGAACGCCTGGTCCAAGAGACCCATTTGGGTTCAATCTCCTTGTGGCTGCCTGAGAAATGCAGAACTCGGTTGCTGAAGGCTGCCTAGCCCAGACCCCTCCTTGGATAATTGAGCATAATTGAGATGCTAACACAATGGTTTATCCAGGGTAACAGCTTATGAAGGAGATGAGCAGGAGGAGCAGCCTGGGCTCTGGGTTTTCCTTTGTGCTGATTTCCTCTGCCCTTTTTCCTTTCTAAGACCTTAGCCTTCATCAGAACTTGGCTGCGGGCACTTATTTTTGAACACTGTTGCTCACAGCCCACAATGACCATGAGAGAGCCCAAGCTCCTGGTAGTGGGTCACAGGCTTTGATGAATTGGCCCAAGAACAGTGCTGTGAGCCCTACATACTGAGTCATGCCCAGGGCAGCCTAGTGCGGTGCAAAGATCACTGGGACTGCTAAGCCCATAACCAGGCTCTAGCTGGCTGAGTAGCACCAAGTAGCTTCGGGCTAGGGTTTGAATTCCACAGAATGGCTTTAGAATTCACTCTGTCGGGCCCAGCACAATAGTGTGATGGTTAAGGTCCTCGCCTTGAACACACCAGGATTCCATATGGGCGCCGGTTCTAATTCTGGCAGCTCCATTTCCCATCCAGCTCCCTGCTTGTGGCCTGGGAAAGCAGTCAAGGATGGCCCAAAGCTTTGGGACCCTGCACCCGCAAGGGAGCCCCAGAAGGAAGTTCCTGGCTCCTGGCTTCAGATCGGCACAGCACTGGCCGCTGCGTTCACTTGGGGAGTGAATCATCGGATGGAAGATCTTTCTCTCTGTCCCTCCTCCTCTCTATACATCTGACTTTCCAATAAAATAAATAAATCTTCTAAAAAAAAAAAAAGAATCCACTCTGTCTCCACCAAATTACTTGGCCACTCTGGTTCCTGGCAATCACATGTGAGTATCTGCAGAACTCCAGGATGATGGGCCCTGGTGCTTTCTGTCCTAGTTGTCCTCCAGAATGGATCATTTATGACCTCTGTGAGTTATTCTCCTCCTCAGTCCCAGCTGTGCTCATTGAAACATTTGCTATAAAACTATTGCCCTGGGGCCAGGGCAGTGGTGTAGTGGTCTCATCCTTTGCCTGCAGTGTCTGCATCCCATTTGGACACCAGTTAGAGTGCTAACTGTTCCACTTCCCATCCAGTTGCCTGCTAACGTGGCTGGGAAAGCAGCAGAGGATGGCCTCGGTCCTTGGGGCCCTGCATACATGTCAGAGACCTGGAGGAATCTTTTGGCTTCAGATTGGCTCAGCTCCAGTCTTTTGTGGCTGTTTTGGGAGTAAACAAATATTAAAAACAACAACAACACTACTTTTCTTCACCTTCCTAAATCATATGGACCTTGTAGCTAGGTCCATCCCACTTAAAAACCAGTGCAATTAATAAGGTCTTACCCAGAAGGTGGGTCCAGCCAGGAAGTGACCTATGTGTGACCAGTTCCACCCCCCTTCTGTGTTGCCTGATAGAAGTTGCAGGAGAGCCACCCCAATGCAGGGAAACAACCCCAACCATGGCTCCCAGGGAAAGCAATGCCAAAGCTACCTTTCTTTGACTATTTGTTTTATTCTGTTTTTCTAGGTCTGCCTCCTCTGCTTCTCTGATTCATAGACCTGGCAGAAGCTGCCTAGCTGCTACTCCAAGGCTTATGCTGTAAGACAAAAGAGAATACATCAGCTAGTCTCTTTCTGCATAGATAAATAGATGGATATAGACACAGAGCAAGCATCTATGGCCAATTCATTTGGATTTCAAATATATAAAGAACAGATGCGGAGTCACCCAACTTTGTTGGTACTCATCCCTGGTTGGATTAGTCACTCCTGGCTGTTGGTATATAAATCAGCAAGGACCCTTTCAGTGAGTAGAAGGAGCTGCAGGAGGGAGTCTAAGGTGAACTTGGAGTATGATCGAATGGTTGTGCGCTAAACCTGTGCAATGGGCTATACTGTGACATGGTAGTTCAGTTAAGCTCCCCTACCACCAAGGATTGTGTGTTAAAGGTTTAGCTCCAGAGTGATGTTATGGAATCCATACATGGTGTCTGGAAAGTAGACCACTGGGAACCTGTCCTTGGAGGGTAGTTCATGTGAGAGGATTATTTCTAAACTCAGAATTGAGCCTTGTGTCTCTCCCTAGCCCCTGGCTCACTGTCAATCCTTCCTCCACACACCCGTTGTCAACAACTCTCCAATCTCAGCAGGTAGCCAGACCAACAGGGCTTACCCACAGACTTGGATTATGAACCTCCAAAAATATGATTCAAAGCAAATCTCCTTCCTTCATAAGTAGCTTGTCTGAGGATTTTTTTCCCCTTAAGATTTATTTATTTATTTATTTATTTATTTATTTATTTATTTATTTATTTATTGGAAAGTCAGATTTACAATGAAGGAGAGATAGGAAAATCTTTCATCTGCTAGTTACTGTGTTACTGGAAGAGCTCTCTGAAACAAGAAAGACTTAAATGAAAAAATGTATCAAAAAATATTAACAAAGGTAAGAATGGGATAACAACCCTAAAATTTGACAGGAATATTGAGAAAATATAACTCCAGGAACAAAGATGTTATATACAACTACAAGGAACTAATAAATACAAAGGCATATTGATCAAGATTAGACACACAACCAGCCATGCGTGTGCAACATTTCCCAAGGAACATTGACAAAACTGAAGAGCAGTAAGTCAAGTAATCTAAGCCTGCCAGAGGAAGCAGAATGACATGCAAATTTATCAAAAGAGCAACACGTAGATGAGCCTATGCTAATAAATATATACAGAATTATGCATCACCTAAATAGAGGATTTGTATTATTTTCTGATGTATGTACTAGGATTTTTACAAAAAATGAACCTTTATAACACCAAATTGGCTTAGCATTTTAGGGCTATTTTAATTTTATGAAAACTTCCTGCCAACCCTTTCCTTACCAAGTTATGGATAAGGGAGTACATAAATTGTATGCTTTTATCTGGAAATGACACACCTACCTTCCCTCATAAATTCTCTGCAGAAATTAACAGGGTTATGCTTAACTTTATGAGGCAGAGAAATGCAGTTCTCTTATATTCTGGAAGAAATGGAAAGCTAGCTATCAGTAACAGCAGCAATGGGTATCAGAGGCAATTTAATGGGAAGAAAAATTCCACAAGGTTTAAATATGCACATAGAAATAGAATAATTTTTTCATTTATTATTATTATCATTCTCATTTTATGGTACAGTTTTGTAGATGCTGGGATTTCTCCTACTCCCCACCAAAGGCTCCTCCTCCACTGAGTTCCCCCATATCATTACAACATAGAGTTCCTCATAAACAGTCATGAATCCATCATTGTGGGCATGGACAATAGCAGACAATAGCAGCATCCCATTGTCATGACACATACAATAGTTTCACTGGGAATCCATCCTCAATCTGAAAGTAGAGATGCCCACTGCACCGCATCCTCACATCTGGACATGTCAGTCTCCACTACACAGTCACTATAAACCCCCCAAGTGAAAAGCCACAAAACAAAATCAACAGGAAACGAAACAGAAATTTACAACACCGTGAAGTTCAACAACATGCCACTGAATAGTCTCCCTTACACAGTCACTGTACATCCCCTGAAATGAAAAGCCACAAAACAAAATCAACAACAGGAAGAAAAAAGAAATTAAACTTTAAAGGTCTAGGCACAAATTCCATCTAAATATTCAATAGAGAAACAACACAATTTTATTTAAAGATGATTTTAAAGGATCTAAGTAAATAAAAGCAAATGTCATGTGTATGGATTGTAAATCTCAACATCATGAAGTTTTCTGTTTTTAATGAATTAACCTGTGTATTCTGCACAATCTGAATTTAAGAATTGTAGCAATTACTTGTCTGTGTATGTTAGAGATGGGGAGCTTACCTTGGTAATTGCATTTAAAAAACCACACAGAATAAGAAGACTTTGAAGAAAAAAGAGGCCAAAAAAAAAAGAAGAAGAAGAAGAAGAAGAAAACAAGATGATGAGGGGGTGAAAAAAAGAAAGAAAGAGGAGATAGTTGGAATAGTGGAACACTCCCAAATTCAAAGAATAATTACAACACAATGTTATATTGATGCAGGGGGGGCGAACTGAAAGAGAAGTTATGAAATAGATCCACATGTGAACAGAAACAATTCCTAACAGATCAATGGAGAAAAGTTTCTAATAAAGGGGAATAAAGTTTAGTAAGTGATTATGAGATTATTGATTATGCACCTGGGAAAAAAACGAAACTTTAATTACTTTCTCACACCATGTATTTAAAAGAAACAAATCCCAGCGGAATTTAAGCATGAAAAGTCAAAACCTTTAAGGGCTATTTTGGACAATTTGGAGGTCCAAAAAAAAAAAAAAAAAAAAAAACTTTTCACAGTGGCAGATTTACTACCAAGAGCCCCAGCAAGGCTAATGCCTTCCTCACTAGATGGCCAAAAATCAGGGAGCCACCCTCATCTTGGACAGTGAGCCACAATAAATCTTCTCCCTTTGTGAATAGTTTGTCTTAGTTATTGAGTTGCAGTAACAGAGATTGCGGGCTGAGAGGGAGGGTGATATTTAAGTCTTCACTTCATCCCTAGGAAACAGGTGATGAGCTTGACTAGGGAGCAGAAAGTGTGTGCGTGTGTGTGTATCTTTGTAGTTATGTAAGTTGTTGGTACTGTAATATGCACTTTTGAATTCTGCATGTATTTAAAAATACAAATTTTAAAAATTCAGTGTTTGAAGATCTTTATGTAAGTTTCAAGTTCCCGCCGCAAATAGCTCTACAAATTCTGACTCCGCTCCTGAGGTACTGTGGCAATCTAACTCTCCTGTCTAGCTCTGTGTTCTTTTGGTGGTTGCAAACTCTTGCTGAGTTCAGTATTTTCTCTAAGTGACAACATGAGGGCTGGCATTGCCCAGAGAACAGTCAACTTTGGCGGCCTTCAGGGTTCTTGCAATTGAAGCATTGCATTCCAAGTTTAACAAACATCCAATGAGTGTTGGTAAACCAAGCATTCTCACAGCTCACAGTCTTCCATCTCCCAATAGTTCCTGAGTATACAGTTCCCTTCCTTCCAAAGATAAATACAATGACCTTAAGAAGAAACACTATAGAGTTTTAGGAAAAAGTGAATGAAAACAATTTGCTGCTGATGGAGTAAACTGCTAGTGTTCCTCTATTCCCTTTTCCAGATGAACTGTCTGTAGACCATCAGTGTCTTTGATCTTCAGAAAGGTGTTAGGCTGCTCCTGTTTCATGTCCTGCTTGCTGCTGTCCTCAGCGGTAGTTGGGCAATTGCATCCCACGAGTACAGCAAACCTTAACAGAAAAAAAAAAGATATGATCACAAAAGAAGGCTAACTAGGCTAGCACGATGGCATAGTTGGCTAATCCTCCACCTACAAATGCTGCTATCCCATATGGGTACGGCTTTGGGTCCTGGCTGCTCCAGTTCTGATCCAGCTCCCAGCTTAGGGCCTGGGAAAACAGTGAAGGATGACCCAAAATCTTTGGACTCTATATCCGCATGAGAGATTGGAAGTAGTTCCTGGTTCCTGGCTTTGGATTGGCTCAGGTTTGGCCATGGCTGTCATTTGGGAAAGGGCTCTCTGTCTCTCTTACGTTGTGTACATCTGACTTTCAAATAAAAATAAATAAATCTGTCTCTCTTTTTCTCTTCTTTTTTTTAAGGGCTAACTGGAATGCTCTTTTACAACTTGTGTATAGTAATTTTAACTTTGTTTCTCCAGGACAAATCATGGACCTCTTTGACAAATGTCTCCTTTCCTGCTCACTGCCTTAATAATTACTATTTAGAATTTGGTAACAAGTAGTATGTATGAGTGTGTGTGTGACAGAGAGAGAGTTTGTTGGAGAAGAGGAGTTTAACAGAGAAAACATTTTTTTTATCTATTTCTCAAAATGCATCCAACGCAGGAGGGCAATGGGGGAGGAAACAAATACAGACCACGTGGGCCATCTCTCAACGCTGTAAGGACATACACAGGTGAATGTGCACTCTGCAAAGGTTCCAAAAAGGCACCTTCTATGTACTTGCATCCTAGGTTGAAGAATTGGGATTCCTGGCACTGTAGCCTAGTGGCTAAAGTCCTCACATTGAACATGCTGGGGTCCCATATGGGTGCTGGTTTTAATCCCGGCTGCCCTGTTTCCATATCCAGCTCCCTGCTTGTGGCCTGGGAAAGCAACTGAGGACAGCCCAAAGCCTTGAGACCCTGCACCCGCCTGGGAGACCTGGAAGAGGCTCCTGGCTCTTGGCTTGGGATTGACTCGGCTCCAGCCATTGCAGCAACTTGGGGAGTGAATCAAGGGATGGAAGATCTTCTTCTTTGTTTCTCCTCCTCTCTGTATATCTGACTTTCCAATAAAAATAAAACTAATATTTTTATTGAAAAGAAAAAGAATTGGGAATCCTGCAGGGATGTGAAGTTTGAATGGGATAATACAATCACTGCCAAACTTTCATGTACACCTGAATTTATGAGGGCTTCATAAAAGCTCACACTCTGAAACAGTACAAGGAGAGGCCCAGCCTCTGTGTTTCTTGCAAGCTCCCAAGTGACAGGGTTATGGCTGACCAAATGCAAAGACAAAGTTCAGTGCCTGAATCATGAAGTGGATCTCATACTACAAACCCATGTGTGAGCCACAGAGATGCCCAGAGGCTAGTCCCTGGAATGCTTTGGCTAAGGTCATCACTTCCCCGTAAGGCTACAGGGGAGCCTTAGGTAAACTCCTGTTTGTACCCTATCCCCTCTGCACAGATTACTTAGAATTCAATTATTTCTGGACATTTGGGCTCAAACTCTTGTTGCTGTAGATTGCAAATCCCTACACTACTGTTTGTCTCTATTAAAGGTTATGCTTAGCAAATTGCTGAAGATACTGAGTAATATGGAAATGATTTCTTCATACCATCTACTGTCTATGATATTTTCAGCACTCTTGGGCATTCCTGTGTGATTGGATTTCCCTATGACTTTGTTGTTCTGCTGTTAGGCAGATAACTGTCTATAGACATCAGGAAACATGAAACCAAAGCAAAGCGATAAGAAAGCTACCATAGACTTAGTCCTATATCCGCTTCCCTTCCGAAACATTTCGCCAACACAATGTCCTTCCAGGTTCCAAGTACCATTCCTGAAGCATGTATGATTCTGTCGTCTTCAGCCCTCTGGACTTTCTTCTAATATAATCCACCAGTGTTCGCTGTAGTTACTGATATCCACTCCAGCTCTCAGAGAGCAAGCATGTGTCTTATTTAGCCCTGTATTTCCTGGCCATGGGACTGTGCTTGCTATCAAAAACATGCTCCATTGCCCTTGTTGAATTGTATTGAAATTGCACAGCAGTAGGGGAAAAAAAGGATTTCCAAGCTATTTGGGAGGAAGAGGGGTAAGAATTGCTTCTGGGATAAGACTACAGCATGGAAAGATCTAGAGTGTACAATTGTGAGACCACACCTGTGCGAGGGACTTGAGACAGTTCAACATGGCTGGTGTGTGTGCGTGTGAGAGAGAGATCCGTGGGTATTGGGAGAGAAATACAAGCAGGATACAGTTCTTCACATGCTGTAGGTCCTATTAGAAGGCACAGATTCACACCCCAAGTGACTGCAACGGCTGGTGCTGCGCCGGTCAGGTCTGAAGCTGGAAGCCTTGGCGAGTGAATCATCGTATGGAAAGTATTTTTCTCTCTCTTCCTCTTCATATATATATATATATATAAAACTGACTTTGCAATAAAAGTAAATAAATCTTTAAAAAGAGAAGAAGAAGAAGAAGACAAGGTGCAGGAACGCGTTGTGAGGATTTGCACGAGACAGTTTTGAGCCTGTCAGTAGGGGGATGGTAGTTGGTTTACACACAGAATGCTGGTAGCAGGTAAGTGACAGATTAGAGCAGACTGAGATCAGAAGCAAGCATTTGATGATCAAGATCCTGGCTCGACCTTGGAGAGTTGGATACAGCCAGGGTGGGACACACAGAAGTACATTCATCGCTGGTGTATCCCTAGGACTGAATCTCCAGGGATGTTCAATCGCTTTCCTAGAATTTTAAAAATTCATCGGATATGTTGGAAAAACAGCCAAAATGGGCCTCTTCTTCAAAGACATGAGAAAGTATTTATTGTGAAAAAGCCTATGAATGTATTTAACTAGCTGGAGGTGGCCATTTTGGCTAAATGCGTTTCCCATCAGCCTACTTGATTTCACTTCCTGCATATCGCAAGCCTGAGACGCCCCACTGGGTTCTGCACGTAAGCGCATCTGCCGTCCAATTTACAATTTGCAGAAGAGGTGTTAATTAGCTGGCACAGGCACCTGAACACGGAGTAGTGGGTTGGCTCAGGGGGTGGGAAGGTCTCTGGCATTTCCTTCTCCACAGGGGCAGGGGAAAAAAGAAGAAAGGAAACTCAGAATACTGTCCAAAATGGCAACTTTCAAGTCAAGGCGAGAGGTGTGATTCTAGCAGGAATCTCTTTTTCTCTACAACGAAGAGTCTATTTCTGGATTCTTGCAACTAATATCAAGAGAATTTCAAGTTCTCAGAGGAATCTCAAGTTGTATCTTTACAACTTGATGACAAAGATGACTTAGGAAAACACAGCAAGGTTTTTTGGTTGTGTTTTTCTATGCCTTACAAGAAAAAGGGGAGTGGTCTAGAACTGGGAAAGATGGGAGGGTGGAATAGCTGATGCAATCAGGCCAAGCGACTACAAGTTCCAGAAGCCCCTGCCTGGCCCAGAATTGATCTATGGGCCTGGCTTAGGAGCACTTGTTTTGAGCCAAACTTTCATTTAATGTGGGTTTTCTTAATTTGGACTCAACTTACACATTACAAAGATGGATCCCACAGGATGTCATCTGGCCACGTGTTGTCATTGTAGAAGTGGCACAACTGAGTTACCAAGTAGGACAATAACTTCTCAGATGACATCGATGGTGACATCATAGCTTGAATCTTCAGCTCCTGCCTGTTGCTCCTCCTGGCATACTCTACTGTTTTCTAAATGTCTTTAGGGCATACCATGGGCTAACCTTGCCCTCAGATTTGATCTAGCACAGCGACTCTTAATAGCAGCAGTGAGATGTAGCATATTATTGTTGGAAGAATGGCAAGACCAAATAATAATTTTTAAAAAGCACCACCAGCATGGTAGCCTAGCAACTAAAGTCGTAACCTTGTACACACTGGGATCCCATATGATTGTCGATTCTAATCCCGGCAGCCCTGCTTCCCATCCAGCTTCCTGCTTGTGGCCTGGGAAGGCAGTGGAGGACAGGCCAAATCCTTGGGACCCTGCACCCATGTGGGAGACCCAGAAGAGGCGCTGGGCTCCTGTCTTGGGATTGGCTCAGCTCCGACCATTGCGGCCACTTGGGGAGTGAATCAAGGATGGAAGATCTTCCTTTTCTTTCTCTCCTCCTCTCTGTATATCTGACTTTTTAATAAAACATTTTAAAAATAAATCTTTAAAAAGCACCACCAGGACAAAAAAAAAAAAAGACCTGGACATGCAAAGTGTGGATCATCTAACCATTGATAACTCTTGCCACCACCAAGAATAAATCAATCAAAAGCAATTGAGAAAGTATAAACTTGCAGTTTATAAGGACTGACGGTACAAATGGGGCAGGTGATGTGTTAGAAATTCAGAGGTGCTCAGACAACGTAGATAAAGAATCTATGGAGACAGTTTTCTATGTTGAACAGTGCCACTGAAGCTTCATAAAATTTGGCTTTCACTGAAGTCATGCATAAAGGAGAAAGTGACATAAATGGAGGCCTCATCATATTCGGCAAGTACTGATGCAGGCAGCCAAGATCTACAGAAGATGTGCACAAAGGCAGGGGAGAAGCTGCTGATCCATCCCTGGGATGGCTACACCTGGCTCTCAGGAACAGAGAAAAGAACAGAGAGGGCAATTCAGGAAGAAAGACAAATGAAGGCAGAGCTTCGCTGAATCAGAGGGCTCCACTCTCTACCCTGCATTCAGCAAATCGTAATTAGCCTATGAGAAGATGAAGAAATAACAATGTGTTTTCAGGACACATACCCCAGGGAGAGAGGAACTCTTAGGGTATATAATCAGGGACAATTAGCAGAGGCTTACAGCAGAGCAGGGTACAAGAGAACACTGGTTTGATTGGGTGATAGCCTCCCTAGAGAATTGTGGGAGGTGACATGCTTCAGGTTTTTCTGAACTGAATCCGCCTTGGGCTGTACGCTTAAAAGCATGAGGATAGAGATTGGAAAATTAGAGGGGGATTTTCTTACTCCGGTTTACTAAATATTTTCTCTGGGAATTGTTTTAAACGCTTGGTTCCCAGGCCAGTCACACACATGGTAGATTTTTTTTTCAATGATGTTTACTAATGAGGAAATAAAGTGAAACAAAGGACGAGGAAATCCACGTGTTTCCTCTCCATCCTCAACCCCTACACAAGCAGCAAGAGTTTGGGCAGATGCAGAGCAGACTACTTGAGCTAAAAATAAAGCCTTCTGGAACCTTCCAGAGAAAGAGAACCAGGTTGTCATTGCCATGGCTGGAGGATTCATGAGGTGTAATGAGGTATAATGAAGACCCAGGAGCCAGCAGCATCTCTCACAGCCACATAAGCATCATCAGTGTTGAAGAAGTCTACCAGGATCTATTCCTTATCCACGTGATCTACAAAAGGCTGTTTGCTCATCCACAACGTGGAGCTGACTTAGCCTGAGATATTGTAGACGGATTAATGAGGTCGTGTCACTCACTGGGCTGTCGTGAGCAACCTGAGCCAACATCCAATGTATGTTTCGGAGTCCATTTGTCTTGGAAAGCTCACCTGGAAACTTCAGTGCTCCAAACGAGACATTCTAAACTTGGGAGATTTATTGGGCTTTTTTTTTTTTTCATGGCTAAGGTGAATGTTTGGTAATTCCTGGTTTTAACAGTGTTCAAATTAAAATTACTGTGATTAGGCATTTGGGTGCCAAACTTGAAAGCTATTCTTCATCCCTTTTCAGTAATGCTCACAATTTAGGGTCTGCTCTTTCCTTCTTTCTACTGTGAAAAAACATAGCAAATTTGACTATGTTTATCATTTCTAGGTGGTCAGCTGAATGGTTCAAAGTACATTCAGGTTGTTGCTCAACCATCCCTACACCATCTCTCCCCAGAAGTTTATCATGGTCCCAGCTGAAAGTCTGTATGCAGTTGATGCTCAAGTCCCCTCTTGCCACTGCCCTGGCCACTGGCGATCACCATTGTCTCCGTCCATGCATTGCATTTCTCTAGGAACCTCATCTAACAAATAACAGAAAGAGAGAGGAATAGAAGTGAGGGGGGAGAAAGGATGGCAGGGAAGACTTATCACACATAACATAATGTTCTCAAAGGCGTACACAGGTGCCGTGGGCCAACATGTTCTTCTTTTTAAAGGCTGAATAATACTCCATTACTCGACATTTTTATCCATCTATTTCTTAGTGGTTTTCCCCACCTTTTGGCTTTTGTGAATAATGTTGCTATGAGCAGATATTGTTCATTTTTCAATTAAAAAAAATTTAGAGACACAAAGGCAAAGAGAATTCCCATGTACTGATTGACTCTTCCAATGCTTTCCATGGCCCTGGATGAAAATTCAGTCCAGCTGTCTCATTCGGTGGGCAGATATTCAACTGCCGCAGCTGCCACAAGCTGTGTCCCACATTCTGCATTAACCAGTCACTGGAAACAATGCTGAGCTGGGACTAGAACCCAGGCCCTCTGAAATGGCAGGTTGTCATCCCAGCCGATGTCTCTAACACGAAACTAAATTTGCACCCTGATTTGACTGTGAATTGCATTTAATTTGCTTTTGGGGCCAATTCATGGGTCCTCCCTGGATCTTCCTGTGGTCATGGCTGGATTTGTTGGCCCTTAAAGGATTTCTGAATAACCAACTAATAGACACAGAAAGATTGAATAGCTCATACCAGGCGCTGGTCAGAGACGATGATCTCAAATTCCATGCATCTCAATGTCTTTCAATATATTAGTTGAGAAACACACATTATTTTAAGTCAGTTTGGAAGATTCACTCTTTCAAATTAATTAATCCTAAATTAAGTCAGGCCCCCATGAAGCTTGGTAAATGATAGGTATTTCTTTGACTTCCACAGAATCGATCCGAATGAATGATGCTACAGCAAAACTGTCAAGTTTTAGTTTTATTCACGTGTTACTTGATTAAAGTCCAGCACATTTATTTCCTAAGTAGATGACATGAACTTTTTTATGCTGTGCCCTCTTGACAAAAAAAAAAAAAAAAAAGGAAGAAACTCTGGTTTACAATGACCTCAGCTGTGGCTTCCTGGGATTCCTGGCTTATTTTTCTCCTGTGAGTACAGACTTGAGGAACAAACTGTATTCCAATCATCGCTTTGGCTAATGGTAAGCTTAGATTCAGGTTTTCTACCATCTTGCAAAGAAAGATATGGAAATGAATTCTGCGTATTCAATGCATCTTTGGTTTTCTTCCTTGCCACATACTGTGTTCTCTCTTGGAGCTATTTTACTAGTAGTCACTCCTTAGTTGGAATTGTCAGTGAGTCTGAGAATTTTTTTTTCCAATGGGAGAGAATAAGAATTCAGAGTTCTCAACTGCAAACAACAGAAACTCATTCTAAGTAATTTGACCACAAATTAATTAGAAGTGAATTTGGGGGAAATCTATCACCTTAGCTCATGAAATTTCGGGGAAAAGTAGAGTAAGAAAACCAGGCCATTACCCAGAGAAGCTGAATGCAGTGAAAGGTGGGGCCAGTGTCAGATTGGCTTGGTCCTGCCTGTGGCTTTGAATAATTTCATTTGTAGGCAGGATCCGGCGAGAGTGCTGCTTGCCGAGGGTTCTCCACAGCAAGAGGTACAGCGATGCCAGCAGTCTAGGCCCATCAAGAAATAGTCACTCCAGAGACAAAAAAGAAAGAAAAAGTAACAAGGAGATTACTGGGAAGGCAGAGAAGAAAACAGATTGGGGTTCTAGAAAATGAAAAAGAATTGAAGTAATCTGGCGGCTTTATTCTTGTTGAAGGATGGTTGGTGGAGAAATTATCTAGAAATTAAAGTCATTTGTAATTATGAAGTGTGACTGCCTGTAGAAAAGCGCCATTGAGTAAGGAATTGTAGCTCTGCAGGTGTTTGTGCACACAGAAAGAAAAAGGAATAGAAAGAAGGGAAGAGAGAAAAAAATCGAGTCAATGAATCCACCTAAGAAAGAAGGACTTCTGAGAAAATGTGAGGGAAAAAAACAGTTTTAATCCTGCTGTTTGCTTCTTGTAAAATCCAGACTTAAGGCGCCAGTGCTGTGGTATAGTAGGCTAAGCCTCCCCCTGTTATGCTGGTGTCCCATCTGGGTGCTGGTTTGAATCCCAGCTGCTCCACTTATGATCCAGTTCCCTGTGGATGTGTCCGGGAACACTGCAAAGAATGATCCAAGTGTTTGGGACCTGCACTCGGGGGCAGGAGAAGATTCTGGCTTTGGACCAGCCCAGCTCCCACTATTTCAGCAATTTAGGGAGTGGAGCAGAGGATGGAAGATACATCTCTCTCTGTCTCTCCTTCACTCTTTCAAGTAAAACCGAAATAAAACTTTAAAAAGTCCTGCTGTCTGTGTGGGCTTTGGCTCGTCTTGGGAGCCCACAAGTCTTTTGTCCCTTTCCAGACTCCCACAGTACATTCGAGGAGTTGCAAGACAGGCTTCACTGAAAATTGCATGTGCGAAGTAGATGAGAACATTCTCACATCGTTTTCCCACCCTCCTAACCTCCACCAAAGCTAGTAACCTCTAACATCTGTGTCCAACACGTCCGTTTCTCCTGGCTTCTCTCCAGTGGGTTGCTCTCTCTCTGTCCTGCCACTGTGTTCATTTGCCTGAACTCCTCTTTCAACTTTGCAAATTACAAGTCTTCAGCTAATAGAACTTTATCCCTTGGGATGCTCGCAGGCCATCCTTGGCAGCCTGAGCATGCTATTCAGGGTTATGTCATGCATCCCACATGCACATTACATGACATACAAAACATCCTTCAACCATATAAAGTGCTGCTCTACTGTCCTAGAAGCAAAGGTTGGTTCTGACATTGCATCTTTTATGTTCTCCACGAACTAAAAGGAAATGCAGTATCACAAGGGGACCTTCTGCTTAGAGTCAGAGGAAAGGGAAATAACACATCGGGGTTTCCTGATGAGTGGACTGGAAGATTCGATCCCTTTAATGAATAGTACCTGATACGTGCCTGGTGAAGGTGACCCTATTACATCTGCACAGTGTGAAGTTCTTGGGTCTACTCCCACGTTCATCAGATAACCATCAGATGCAAAGCTTGACTTCACGGCAGGAAAGGATTCCAGGCTGCTTTCTGTCACTCTACCTGAATGTGTTAGGTTGGGCACTTGATAAAACAGAGAGGTGGTTTATTTAGCTCAGAGCTCTGGAGGCTGGGCAGTTTGAGAGCATGATGTCTGTGTGCGATCAGGATTGCCCTCAGCCTCATCACCTGGCAGGAGGCCTCCTGTGACGAGATACACAAGTGCATCAGCTCAGGCTGTTCTCCTGAAAAAGTCACTCCTGTGAGCATGGGGCCCCGTCCTCATGTTCTTGCATAATCCTCCTGGTCTTCCCAAAGGCCCCACTCCGAGCAGCATCAGCTCAGATGTGGGGATTGGGAATGCTTTCATGTCCTAGTGGGAAGGAGGCACCAAAAGGCCCCCTTGTCGTTGGTACACCGTATTATAAATCAACACATGGATGGTGGGACAGTAAACCATTTTGTCCATTTGGGGATCCTTGAGGTCGAGTTCACTGCTGGTACTGAAGAGAGCACATTGCTAGACCACACACCTCAGCATCCTGTGATGATGTTCAGGAATCATGCTACCCTCACCCACTCCCAACCCCTAGGAGATCCCATAGAACAGGCTCACATGATTCTTCAATGACACCAGTGCTTTTCAGTTATCAATCACTTCCTGTGTAACAGATGCTATTAGATAGCTTTTATTTCCAAAAGGAAATTGACTAATCCTCACAACATCCCTACCACATGGATGCTGTGATCATTATTTTTTTGAACATTTTTTTACTTGAAAGGCAGATTTATAGAGAGAGAAGGAACATCAAGATAGATTTCACGCACTCCCCACATGTCTGCAACCGCTAAAGCTGATCTGATCCCAAGCCAGCATCCAGGAGCTTCTTCTGGGTCTCCCCATATAGGTGCAGGGTCCAAGGACTTGGGTTGTCCTCTGCTGTCTTCCCAGGCTGTAATCAGGGAACTTGTTGGGAAGTGGAGCAGGTGGGACATGAACTTGCACCTAAATGGGATCCTGGTACTTCCATGTAGAGGAGTGGCCTGTTGAGCCACTGCATCAGACCTGGGCGCCATGAATATTACCATTCTATAGATGGAATAATTGAGGCACTGAAAAGTTAAATAGTTTGCCCTAGCAGTAGAATCCGGGTTGAGTTGCAGGCAGCCTGGCTCCCAAGCTTGTACTTCTGAGGGTGATGCTGTAATGCCTCCAGGGACCGGCGACATGTGCATCTTTGTGCTACAACTGTAATATTTTGGAGAGACTACAAATAGCGCATCTGGAAATGGTTCCTCCAAAGTCTTTGGAGAAGCTTTGTCTAGTGGCTTAGAGTTGCTTTGATATTGAAAAGCAAAGCAAAACAAAATGGGAAAGAGAAAAAGCAAGAACACATGTGGTGGCGTATTCTGTAAGCTGTGCCCCAGTCTTGGCTTCAGTATGGGAACTCACCAGAAAGACTTGGCCAAGAGTCCACATGGGTGTTGAACACTCAGATCAGGGGAAACGCGCCTTCTCAATGGGTTCCAATGATGTTTCCAGTGTTCTGCCTCTGCCAATCCCAGCTCCACACCAATGCTTCGTGACACTTGCATTGACAACCCCCAGCCGTGGGGCAAAGAGTGTGGAGAAGCCCTGTCAGCATCAAGCCTTATCACGTAGAACAAAAGGAAAGGTGACAACCAGGAAGACCCTTCAGCTGGGCTCTCCTTCCTAGCTGGCCCTGCCATGATCGGTGTGAGTCAGGTGTTCTGACTTCCTAATGAGCACTGTCACTCACTCAGTGTTGTAACTCAACCTGGAGACTGGCTTGTTACATTAACTCCTCTTTGTTCTTTGAGAAATTCAGAGCTGGAATGTGAAAGAGGTCTGGTCCTGAAACCTGCTAAACTGAGGCCCACGTCATTCACGCACACACAAAACAAGAGTAAAGCCATTTCTTCCGGGAGAAGTTTCCTTATGCCAGAATATTCACCGACAGACCCCGCAACCCTGGAGTCAGAGCTCAGCTTTGTCTACACTGCATGCACCATCAAATCCAAAGCCATTCTCTTCTCCACAACGTGATCCTGCCTTATTTCCAAGGTTTGCGTATTCACATGTACCTCTGTGATCATGTAATGTCAGATTCCTAGCGTTAGAAAGAATTTTTGTTGATAATAAATCATACTTTTAAAAGATTGCTAAAATTAAACACGCCGCAATGTAATTTGCAACTTCCTTTCCAAGCGCTTGTAACTGAGAGGTGAGCTGGGGGTTGCTCAGTCTCCAACCAAGGCTCAGCTTTGTTTTAAAGGTTTATTTATTCATTAATGTGAAAACGCAGAATTGCATACCAAGCAGGAGAGAGAGAGAGATGTTTTATCTGCTGATTCACTCCCCACATGACCTCAATGGCCAAAACTGAGCCAATCTGAAGCCAGGAGCCAGGAGCCAGGAGCTTCTTTGGGGTCTTCCATCTGGGTGCAGGGGACCCAAGGACTTAGGCCATCTTCTGATGCTTTCCTAGGCATTGTGCTAGTCTCACTTTGCCTGCTTGGTCATATCTCAGCCTGCAGATCTTTCTGTTTGTAACCAAGCATCTGCTCCTAGAATCCTGTTAGTATACAGGTGTAGTGAATCTCTCCGGCTCCTGTCGGTGCTGGTCCAGCTTCTGCAGAAGTTCTGAGCTCTCTGTTTTATCCTCACCCATTGACCACACTTTTTGAGTGACTTATGCATTTTGATTTCAGTATGTTGACCCTGGTAACAAAAAGGCATTTTAGTAACAGGAACAAGCCCTCCCCGAGTCTCTCATTTCTGTAAATACCAGGAATCCTCTATTTCTGAGTGATTTGTCTTCATTGTTGAGGAGTCTGTCTCCGCTAATATCGCATTTCTCGAATGTTTTGCTGCTTCTAAAGTGCTATATGTTTGTGATAAAAAAAAATCCAGGGATTACAAATGCGTAACAGAGGAGAAAGAAAGAACTCTTTCCACATTCCCATGGGAGCACCACTATTCAGCTTAGCATCTGCAGTTTTATGTATGTATGTACAGTACATAAAATGCATATTATTTATGCTATCCATGGTATAGTTTCTGTATACCGTATCATACCATATTAGTTTCTGTAACCATATCAAATTGAAGTTTCTTGAAATTGTTGGGGACCACACTGTGTATTTCATTTTGAAATACGCGGATTGTTGCTTAACGATTTCTGAACATCTTTGTCTTGCCAGCACAGATAAGTCGACGTCATTTTAGAAAAGATTACGCAGCATTCTGTTGTGTAAATAAATCACAGTTTATTTAGCAAAAGCTCTATGACGGATATCAGCAGCTTTTTCAGTCGGTTTGCTGGAATAAAGTACACGCAACATCTTTGGATGTCTGTCTTGGTTTCCTTGGGTTTCTATAGAGCTTAGTATTGCCTAAATGATTATGTATTTCTGAGCCCATTTCCTTTTCCAGAAGTTGAGAATAATTTTTAGGAAGTTGTAAGAATTAGATAAGGGACAATGGAGTGGGCATGTGTTACCACTTAAGTTTCCTATCCAAAGTGGTAATTCTTCATTTTTTTGAATGATGGTTGGAGAAAAAAGACTTTTGGACAATAGAAGTACCAGAAAGCCAGTTTCTCACCATCCTAGATTCCTTGCAAATAGACAAATTCCAAAAAAACCCGGGCTACACATCCATCAGGGGCATTCACGGTACACTTTGACTTGGAAGCTGACGGCCTCATTGGGTGGGGAAGGGACGGGGAGGGAAGGGTTCTCTCTTGCTCTTTGACAACCTCAGCAGAAATGATGACACAAAGCCACGTTCTCGTGCGAGAAACAGTGATGGTGCCAGCTGCAGGTGAAGTGTGCGGTGACTGACGAGGAATGACTTCTTCATTAAGAACAGCTTACAGCCATGGTTCCTGGCAGCTTAGCTTTCTTCCTCAGACATTCTGACAACTCTGAATTACTCAAAATGCTGCGGATAAAGTTGTTTTCTGGTTAAATTAGCCAGGGACATTTTCTGTTGCTTGTAATTAAGAACACTGCCTGCTGCATATGCATCGTTGTAAAACACCATATGAAGATAAGTAATCAGAGAGAAGAGATAAACTTTTTTTTTTCATTCTTTTTGTCTGTCTTTGGCACTCTTTCCACCCAACTTTCTTCTTGGAATGCTATCATGGGAGAATAAGTTGCCTGGAGTTCTGGCAGCCTTGATAGGATCATGAGGAGAGAAGTGATCTGTACGTTAGGGACGGCTGACAAAACTTAAGGATTGTAGCATTGAAGTCATTGTTGCTATCTCCAAGTTTCTTTAAAAAACTTGGAAAACTTACTCCAACATTATCGACTAAAATGAAAAAGAGCCATATTTTAAATTCTTTAAAAAAGTGTTCTGTTTCCATGCAGCTGATCCTATCCGAACTGTGCAATACAATGTGGAGGTCTTTGTGGCAACTGAGGCTGAAATGAGGGTTTTTGGATTTCAGAATTTCCACTATCTGACCCTAGCTGACTGCAAACCAAACCCAAACTGCTAATTAGCATCTAAAAAGTTTCACTACAAACAAAAAAAAATTCTTTGGTAGTTAACTACTTGTTCGTGTTGAAATGGTAGTCTCTACAAAATGCCCAAAGCAACAAAAGTTATAGTTTTCAAAATTGAACCTCACAAAACTGCTGAATGCAAATGTAAGTTTTTGTTTAACTTCCTAAAAACTGTAAAACCATTTCCCAGTGTGTGCCACTGTACCATTTTCAGTGTTTTGCTTGTTTGTTTGTTTTTAGACGTTCTAGTGGCTCTATAGCAATCTCTCATCATTAGAGAATACACATTCGTGATGCAGGAACTCAAGTATCTTTTCAAGCATGGATTCTTCATTTTTATTTTTCTTTCATTCTTTTTTTCTGCAATGCCTGTTGAAATCTTTGGCTCATTGTTAAATTTTATTGTTGTTTTGTGGAATTGTAAGAGTTTCTTATATATGCAATGAAAAATCTTTTTTGTTGAAAAGTCTGAGTTTTAAAAAAAATTGTTTATTTGAAAAACACATACAGAGAGAGAATCTTCCATTTACTGGGTCATTTCCCAAGTACCTAGGAATGGACCATGTCAAAACCAGGAGCCAAGAACTTCTTCAAAGTGGCAGTTACCCAAGCACTTGAGCCGTTACCTTCTGGGTTCTTAGCAGGAATCTGGAATCATAAGCAGAATGGCACCCTAAACCTAGGGACTTAGATATGGAACATGAGTGTACTCAGTACAGTGTTATAAACCACGGCATTCGCCCCTGGATACAAGTCTTTTCTTAAATACATGATTTGCAAATATTTTCTACCAGCCTGTGACTGGTTTGCTATTTTTTTTTTAGATATAGATTTTTTTTTGAAGGACAGAATACTTATTTTTCATCCTATGGATTATGCTTTGCTGTCCTATCTAGGAACCCTCTGACCAATCCAATATCACGAAGGATGGCACCTTTTCCTGCCAGGATGACAGCTCCTTACAACTTGTGTTTAGGCTAGAATCTATTTTGAGTTAATTTTCTCCATGCTGTAAGGTTTTGCTTAAGAATAACCAATTGTTGTAGATCTATTTGTTGAAAAGATTGTCTTTGCCCAATTGAATTGTCTTCAATTCTCTGTTGTAGAAGCTTTGGAAATTTTTTTTAAGATTTATTTTTTATTTTTATTGGAAAGGCAGATATACAGAGAGGAGGAGAGACAGAGAGGAAAATCTTCCATCTGCTGGTTCATTCCTCAAATGGCTGCAATGGCTGGAGTTGAGCCAATCTGAATTTGGAAACCAGGAGCCCCTTCTAGGTCTCCCATGCAGATGCAGGGTTCTAAGGTTTTGGGCCATCATTTACTGCTTTCTCAGCCACAATCGGGGAGCTGGATGGGAAGTAGAGCAGCTGAGACATGAACCAGCACCCATATGGGACAACTGCTGGCACTTGAAGGAAGGGGGTTAGCTAATTGAGCTGTTAAACCCAGCAAAAAGGCTTTTGAATTTTAACATCCCCCTGGATATTGACAAAAGTTGAAATTCAAGTTACCCACAGAAGCTGGGATCCCTAGGCTTCCTTCACCTTTCTAGAGCAGACAAAATCTTGGTTTGCTCTGGAGTCCAGAGTACATTTCAAGCTCAATGAACATCTTTACGGGACTTTTCCACAAGAAATTTTGGATATGTTCCCTTCTGCATGTGTACAGAAACTTTCAGGGGGAACTCACTATATAAAGTGCTCTTACACTTTGAAATAGCCACAACTTACACAGGTGCAATTGTTTTGTTCTTCCTGTAGAAGTCATACCCATGTCTGCTTTTTCCACTTGACACTGAACTGCTCATCGGCTGGGGCTGAGATCTGTTAATTAACAGCAATACCACGGGGAGCACTAGTTACTTTCTTGTGCTGTGGTCAGCACTTCCTACATGGTGTGTCCCCTGATCATTCTTCTGTAAGATTCTGGAATTGTGTGCCACGTGGGCTGAGTAACTTGCCCAAGGTTGTACAGCCAGCAAGTGACAGAATCATATTTCATCCCAAGAAGAGTCTGTCTATAGAATCACAAGCAGCAAATAAGCAAGTATGATTGGACAGTTCAAGGTCCTACAGAAAACACCTCTGAGTTCTCCAACCTATTGTAAGCCAATCGTATAACTGTAGTGTGAAAAAAAAACAGAAGAAACCATAGAAGATTTATGGGGAAATGAAATAGAAGTTCCCTTTTATGTGGAATTTTTAAAAATTTGTGAATAGTTTTTTTATTATGCATTTGCTTTTTTTAAAAAGGCTTATTTTTATTTGAACAGCAGATTTACAGAAAGAGAGAGAGAGAGAATCTTCTGTCCACTGGATCATTCCCCAAATGGCTACAACAGTCAGAGCTGAACTGATCCAAAGCCAGGCCTAGAGCTCCCACAGGAGCTCCCACAGGTCTCCCACAGGAGTGCAGGTACCTAAGGACTTATGCCATCCTCAGCTGCTTTCCCAAGTCAGAAGCAGGGAGGTGGATAGGAAGTGAACCTGCAAGGATACAACCTGCATCTCTATAGGATGCCAATACCACAGGTGGAAGAATTTGACTGCTACACTGCTACGCTGGCCCCATTTTCTATGACCTCTTAGAGATTTGCATATATTTACATAACATAGGTAGGCAGGAGAAATCTTGGACTTAAACAGGTCAGCTTTCTCCCATGAGGTTGTACTTAGAAGCTTAATTTTTATTTCCTCTTTTGATGGCAATTTAGAATCTGTATGCCGTTGTGGAGAGGGGCAACTCATGATTTGCAATACTGCTTATTGTGATTTTGACGCGTTTCCCTCATTCTTCCCCATTTTCAGTATTGGCCTTCCTGTGGAATAGCAGGATTTTGTAAAATCCTGAGACTTTAGGGAGAATGTGCATCTTTTCACCAGCACTCACAACCCCCTGAAGTGTTGTCTGTATTCCTCCAGTAGCCTTTCTTTGAAAGGTGGTGCCTTTGCAAGGCTTTCCCTTTCTGCCCAGACCTTGTTCACTCAGAAACAGAGCCTGCCTACTGTCCTCGGTGAACTCCTCTCTAACCCTACCAGCACGTGTTCCTGGTGGAGCTGGGAGTTCTTGGCCCTGGTCCTCCCACCCACACAAAGAGCCAGGCTGTGACTCAGCCTGGTCAGCCCTGTTAGCTTCTTCGTTCTCAGTGATGGGCAATGGGGCAAGAGGAGCAAATGATCCATGCAAAGTCCACTGTGGCCTTGCTGCAATTTATTTCACAGTTGTACGTGAATCTCTCATCAAATCTTGCTTTTATCTTGTCAAGACTTTATAATTAGGTGAAATCACCTTTGCATGAGTCATGACTGATGTCTGTGACTGAAATACGGATTCTGGTTACACAACACCAGGGTCACAATGTTTAAGAAAAACTCTGGAATGGGCATTTTAGCCTGGTGTCTAAGATCCCTGCGTCTCATTTGAAGTACCTGGGTTTAATTCTTCTGTCTCTTGATATCTGGGTCTTGCAAAGATATACCCTCAGGGGGAGTAAGGGTGGTTCAAGGCACCGGGTTGCTGCCATTCCAGATGGCAGACCTGAAATGATTGCCCAGTTCCCAGCACCAACCCTGACGTGGGCCCAGACAATGCATGCATTTGGGCAATGAAAAACCAGTGACAGGAGAAAACTCTCTCCCACTGTCTATCAACTAGACAAACAAGTATATCACAAAGCTTGTTAATAAAGTCAGTCTGTCCACAGACGACATGTATCAGTGAATGTCAACCTGATTTTGTGTGTGTTAGGAACCTTGTCTACACAGTTCCATCACAGCCTGCTTGATGCCACGCTGGTACTTGATTGTTTTGACCATGGCTTTCTCCTTGACAGTCCATCCCTCTCTGATTTCTGTGGCAACCGCTCACTGCTGGGTCCTCTCCTGCATGTAGTGTGTCTCTCCCATCGCCTTGATAGGTTCTGCTTCCTCTGGGGTTTGTCATTAACTGCAGAGGGATAGAGTGTGTGGATTTGGGGTCATAGAAATCAGAGGACAGGAACCAGGAGCAACCGATGGGCCAACTTCTGCCATCTCTTTGTAGTGATAGAGAGAGAAGCCAGGCAAGCCTGAGCAACATGGAGTGCTTGAATGGAAGAGGGGAAAAGAGCGTGTGAGTGAGAATGCCATTCTGCTCTCTCTTTGGTCTTGCTTACCCTGGAGTATTCCTAACGTACCCCCTGTGTACTAAATGGGATTCTGTTCATTGCAAGCTAACCGAACCAAACTACCACCAGAGCTCTCCTGGAGCTCCTAGCATCCTGGAAACTTGATTGCTGAGATGGCTGAACACAACGAAATGCAACATTCAGGGTTTCAAACAAGGAGGCAGAGTTTCCGGCAGTCAGAAATGGTTTTTCCAGACCACAGCCCAGGAAGCTAGTGCAAGCTGCAATAATTCTTTGTTCCTGGAAGGACTTGTGAAAACCAATCTAGTCTTTGCCTCCAGCATAGCCCTCTGAGAAACCTGCAATCCTTCAGAAAGATGCCTATATTTGGATGCTGACTCAGCCAAAAAAAAAAAATCTCCCAACTAATTTAATTCTGCAGGCCCCAACGGTGACTGACAGCATTCTGGATTAGAAACATTGTAAGTGAAGGCAGTGAGTTGCCTGCTGTTATTTTCTGCTTTGTTCTAGTTTAATTGCTTTTGTACATGTGCCTATTACGTGAAGAGCTAACCGAAAATGCTGCTGTAATGAAAATGGCACTTAAAAATAGCATTCTGTCCCTTTGGAGTCTCTTATTTAATTCTGGAGCTAGGCAGGTATTTTTCGGCGGAAGGAAAGATAGTTTTTCAAGAAATCTGGGAGAGAGGACAGCTGCAGTCCCTCCTGGCCCAGGGCATCCCTCCCTAGCAAATGCTCCCATTTAAAAACAACAGGTTCCACCATGCAGTCTCCCAGTGTGAGCTCACATTGCACGATGGCAATGGAGGTGCAAGCCGTGTGACAACTCCCGAGGTCCATTGCCTGCGTGGCATGTTCTTAGCCGAGCGGAATTGGTCTTTGGATAACAGGAAGTTCAGAAATCACAATAGTGTTGCGCTGCTTGCTCACGCTGTTTTAAACTTCCTATGTGTCTACATCACGATGACTGCTCTGTGATAACAGGCTTTGCGTTGGTCCCCTGCTTGCCTTATTCCTCATCCTAGGATGCTGTTGCTGACCCCCACAAGGTGTGTTTCCTGAGCAAGTGTGACAACAGGCTTCCTAAAGGATTTGGCAACCAGGGAGGAAGTGGTTCATGCTCATTTACCAAAAGGATTCAAGAGTTTGTTTGAGAATGAAGCAAGCAGGAAATAGGTAGAAGCCAGCCTACAGAGAGAACTCTGTTGAGTTTCTGGATCCACACATGGCTCAAGTCAGAGTATCTTAAGTTTTTTTTTTTTTACATTTACAGAAGCCAATAAATGCTTTCATATGTTAATCTGATTTTATTGATTGTTTATTTTTGTCACTTGCAGCTGAAATAATCTTAACTAATACTGATTGTTTGACCCCTTGTCATTCTTTCTCAATGAAGAGGATCTTTCAAAGAACCATGAGGGACATGAATTACACCCATATTCATCACACGCCCAAGTATCACTTACTTGCTATTCATCTTCCCACTGTGATTTGACCTTACAGCTGTTGATTTTGTGACCTCTGTCGGGGCTCCATGCTGCATTACCTGTTTGTTAAGGTTTTATTTGTTACCTTCAAGATGTGATCAAAGAAGACATCACAAAACAGAGGCCTTCCAAGTGAGACTCCCACAGCCAGACCCATCAGCACCATCTGGAAAATGGTTGAGGATGCAGACTCTCATGTCTCATCCCAGCACTCCAGAATCAGAAACCCTGGGGGTGGGGATCAGCACTCCGAGTTCCACAACCTTCCAGGGAGTTCAGAGAGGTCCCAGAGCCTGGGAGTTGCCGGCATAGAACATAGCCGAAACTCATGTGGACTACAGAACAGATGGGATTAGCATTCATGAGACGTTTGAGACTGTGATCCTAAGACCAGTTGACGTCTTGCCAGGAATGTTTTCTGACACCGAGGATGCAACATTCACGGAATGCCATCAGTCCAGAATGATTGATAGGTATAGACATCAAAACCAGGCTGGGCCTCACTGGATCCTGAGCTCCTCTGCATGCCGATGAGAGTGACTGGGGGATGAAGTGGTGTGCATCGTGGAGGGGGGAGAGTTGGATGCTTACTATGTGTGAGAAACTACAGGAGAGCAGCTATTTTATAAAGAATGGGTTTCTCAAGCCATCCTATTTCAATGTCATCTTTGGCAATTTCTATTCTAGTTGTGTTGGAACTGGAGCGATGGGTTTGCATTTGATTTCTGTACAATAGTGGATTTAGTTTCTGGGGTGGCAGCAGCTTGTCTGACAGTGTCTTTACTTACGGTGATGCTGGTGATGTGGAGGAGACCATAAAGAAACTCCTCACCTCTTTCCATCGCTGGGATGATTTGGCTACCTTGCTCATTAACATTACACAAGATTAGCATTGACACTGAGAAGGTTTAGTTCCTTTCTCAATGAAACAGTCAGTAGAATCAAAATATTTTAACTTATTTCTTAAAGCTTTATTTACCTAGTTGAAAAAGCAGAGTGAGAATACATTTAGGGAGAGAGAATGTGAATCTCTTGATTCACTCCCACAAATACTCACCAGAGCCAGGGCTGCCTTAAGCTGAAGCGAGGGGCCAGGAACTCCTTCAGGGTCTTCTACATGGCTGGCAGGGGCCCAAGCACTTGCATCTTCTGTTGCCTCCTAGGCACATCATTAGACAGTTGGATTGGAAATGGAGCAGCTGGGACTAGCATAGGTGCTCTGATGGTGGTTGCTGACCTCTCAAGCTGCAACTTCTCCTCCTGTGTCACAATGGCCATCCTGATCCCACAGCCTTTAGTAAAGCAGACTTCAGCAACACGCATCTAATGGTAACATTTAGACCAAGCATCAGGTTTAGTAAACAAACTACTTTCGCCCGGATGAATGGTCCGTCTTGACCTTTCTGTATTTGTCACCTGCCTTCCCCTCGAGCCCAGCCTGTCTTCTCGAAAGCTGTTGGCCTTGCTGATTCTAAGTGGGTTCAGTTGTCAATCAGCTGCTCTCTTTCATGTACTGTTTGCTTCAAAGAGTAACCAGACAGGGATTCATGGATTCATAGAACAGAGCTGTGCCAATGGCATTCTCTCAATTCTTGGGGATTAACCAATCGAAGCCCAGAGCATCGGGACGCAGTTAAACTGACCCACCTGCCCCAACCTGGACACATGCACTCCTACCAGCTTCTGGGGTTCTTTGCAGCAAAGTTGGCCTGACTGCTCAGAATCAGAAGTCTGAGAGGAAAAAAAGGGGGCTTCCCAGGAAACTCCTAAGCAACACCTGTGGGCTGTGGGTGACCCGTGTTTCCTCCGGCTGCAGCATCCAGATTCTTTCACTTCTCAGATTCCCCTCTTGCTAGATGGAATTCAGCAATGCTGCCTATATTACCTGCCTGCTGAATAAGATAGGGATGCAGGAGGAAGGCCAATGCATGCATGCACATGTACACACACACACACACACACACACACACACACACCACATCTTTTCAGCTGTGAGTCTTACAATGTTGACGACAAAACTCACATCAACACAATTGAGGAAGGAAAGTTTGCTCTCCTTTTGCTGCAGCTAATGCTGTGTTTCCCAGGTCAACAAGGTTAGTTTGGATCCTCCAAGAGTTCAGCTGGCTTTCCTTATATTCTCAGGGGGTGATGGTGAGAGCCTAGGACTTGTGAGCAGACAAACCTGAGAACACAGGTTGAATCTACTCCTTGATTGGAAAGATTAACCAAATCCCTACTTCCTACTATTTAAGAAGTAGTTGTTGCTGAACATGTACCATGTACCCAGCATTTATCTGATCCCTTGGAATGCATGAGTTAAGCAAGGATATCTGCCCCTGCAGAACTTACCTTCTAGCAAGAAAAACAACAGACCAGATGAGAAAAAAAATAGACACTGTATGGACAAGTGGTAACTGCTGTGCAAACAAACGTAGATTAGGTCAAAAGGGAGAGACTGAGAGGGTGAGAGGGGATCGGGCTGCAAAATGAAATGGTCAGCACCATCTTCAAGAGCAAATATCTGATGGTGAGAGACTTAGGTGAGTGTTGCTTGGAAAAACACGTGGAAGTTCCACCACAGGGAAGAGTTAGAGCAAAGGCCCTGGGATCTCCTGGGCATCCCAGGCAGGTGCAGATGGTCCCAAAGCTTTGGGCCATCCTCCACTGCTTTCCCAGGCCACAAGCAGGGAGCTGGATGGGAAGTGGAGCAGTTGGGATATGAACCAGCACCCGTATGGGATCCCAGGGAATGCAAGGTAAGGTTTTTAGCCGCTAGGCTACAGCACTGGGCCCTGACTTATTTTCTAAATGAATTCCACAGGCTACTCTTTGGAGAACAGCCCATAGGTGCTGATACAGATGCAAAGTGTGGCTTTGAAGCCTGTGTCCAGAATCCAAGACTGAGGGAAAACATGGGCTGGCCCACACCAGCCGTGTTAAAGAGAAAAAAAAAAATCCCTGGGTTCAGGCTATGGTTTGCAGGTGGAGTGCTAACATGATCTTTTGATGGATGGATTGGATGAGGGGTGTGAGAGAAAAAGGGTGATTGAAAGATGTTGGCCTGAGCAATTGGAAGGATAGAAATGTTGTTCAGCAAAGTGCAGCCTGTTTTGGGGTGCTGAGTGTGAATCACCACCTATTGGAGCCTGCCCGGTAGGGAGCCAGCACTTGCTTTCTCCCCACTGCCTCCCAGGGGGCCCAGATTCCACTTCCGGCTCCTTGTGGGTCAATGAAATCAGTGAGGAGAGTCAGGAATGTGCTGAGGATTCTACCAGGGAGAACATATTGCAAAGTTTTGGTGGAGAGTCAATGTTCAACCAATGGGAGACTCTTACCAAACAGAAACAAAATTGAGCAAGTCACAAGGGACTCGGGCATGAGTGATTTGGGTTGAGGCTGCCACTTTCTGGCTCTCCAACATCCCTCCGAAAACCTGAGGAAGCCTGTCAAACATTGGTCTGATCCCACTGCTTAGTTTATCGTGTTCAGTGGCTCCCAGCTGCCCACATGATCAAGATCAGGCTGTTAAGTAGAAGGCCACTGGGGATGGCCTGCTCTTCTTCAGGACACAGACTAAAAGCCACCACCTCTGAGGACTCTTCCACATGGATTGTATGTCTCTACTGTATGCTCCAGTGAAGGGTACACATGTGTACAGGGTTGGATTTCCCACTTATCACACAGGTGTGATGATAGAAAAATACTCACCAGTTCATTGGCTATCAGTCTGGACACCAGGTAGCCAATCCATATACCAGAGAACGTTGGATCTCCCATATAGCATTATACCTTAAATACCTGACAGCTATAAGCTTCTCTTTGGCTCTTTCTTAAAAAAAAAGTTATTTAGTTTTATTTGAAAAGCAGGTTTTAAGAGAAGGAGAGACAAAGAAAGAGAAAATCTTCCATCCACTGGTTCACTCCTCAAATGGTCCCAAGGGCCAGAGTTGAGCTGATCTGAAATTGGGGGGTCAGAATCTTCTTCCCGGTCTCCCACTCAGGTGCAGGGGTCCAAGGACTTGAGCCATCCTCCACTGCTTCTCCTGGCCATTAAGCAGGGAGCTGGATCAGAAGTGGAGCACCCAGAACATGAACCAGTGCCCAAAGGGTATGCCAGCACCAGCAGGTGGGGGATTAGCCTGATCCTACACTATGCTGGCCCCTCTTGAGTCTTTTCTGCATAAACAATACTAGGAAAAAGGCAATCAAAGGTGCTGTGTCCCTCTGGAATCACCTGGGTCAAAGAATCCCTATGCAGGAGGGTCTAGTCCCCTGCCTGTCACCCTCTCTTTCCCCATGTTCTGATTCAACCAAGGACACTCATATTGGAGGTGAAGATGTCTCTCCAGGAGTGAGTTTTCACAAGTGGCGAAGCCAAAACCCACAACATCCTCCTTTACTATCTGCTCTTGAGAGCGTGTACTTGACTCTGAATGCCAGGATTGGTGGGGCGGGCAGGGGGAGGGTGTGCATGCTTGGGAGAGTAACAAGCTGTTTAAACTCACAGCTCTTCCAGCTCAGCCCGTCCCACACTGGCAATTTCCGTTGCCTACTTTTCCTTGCTTGTACACTCACCTTTTCTAGCCCCCATGAGTTTTAAAAACATACACCCTCCACATCAGGAAAAACAAGCTCCAAATAGGCCAAAGTAAATTGGCTTGGGCATTCGAATAAATGGTTATTTTTCCTAAGTGGCCTCTCACACATAGCCAAAATCCACGATTTTGGCCAAAAAAATAAATAGAGGGAAGGTGAGAAAAATTTAGATGAAAGAGGGTTGGACAGTCTACACAGAATTCCCTCAAGTTCAAGGTGAATGAGACCCTGGAGGCCACCTCCGTTAAGCTTTCTCAAACTGTAGTCCCAGGAGTCCTAAGGGCTTAAAATAGTCCCATGCAGGGGATAAAGTTTCAACTAGTCCCATAAATGGGGGGAATCTATGCTCCCCCAGCCCCACTACAGGAGGCTTCAGTAAGGTTTTATCCTTTTGCTAAGACTTTGCTTGAATGGAGAGTTTTGTGGTTAAAAATGCTTACTAACTTCTCTTCCAAGTCTAATCCACACGTTCTACAAATGAGGGACACAGAGCTGAAGGAAGTGAAATACTTGGCTTGGCTTTCATAGAGAATTGATGATGGAGTTGAAATCCAGTTTCCAGCCTTCTAATTCAAAGCTGATCCTTGTTCCCTCGCGGCCTCCCAGGATTCCACATCTTTCTGGGTCACTTGCCCAGCATTCCTTTCTTCTGTCTCCCACTACTGGTAGCTGAGTCATCCAGGACTTTTCTAGAATGAAGGTTCTGATCCATGCAGACATCATGACTGGTTTGGCAGTGCATACACAAATCCAAGATGGGCCATCACCAGCTCTTTGGTAAGGGAAGTTAGGGATGCACGCTCACACTGAAGGTAGCTTTTCCTTCTCGGAGTGACCGTATCAAAATCCCATGTAACATGGACCAGTCAGAAGCACCGTCGCCATCATGGGCAAGCGTTTCAGAATGACATCAATGAAAGGGAAAACAGAATGATGTGGTGAATTCTTCATGGCATTTGGTTAAAACATCAAGCCCCGGCAGGTCTAAAAGTTGATCTGCTACTGGATTTTTCAGGCATGGGAGTCAATATTTCTTTTCGATGAACTAACTTAAATTTCTGCTTTTTTAGTCTCTCACCCACAGTTCCCTATTGGTTTATATGGGTTTGCATATTTCCCATTGGCTTCTTCACTCAGTAGTTCATTTACTGCTGAAGGGTCACCTAGTATCGTGTTGATTAACCATCGTTTTCATAACGAGATTGGTTGACTAGTCCTGGATCCTCTTGCAAGGGTGTCATTCACTTCATTGATTTATGAGACAAGGTAAAAGAAGTCACTTGCAGGGCCTGGCACCGTGACCTAGTGGCTAGAGTCCTCGCCTTGAACATGCTAGGATCACATAAGGGCACTGGTTCTGATCCCTGCGGCCCTGCTTCCCATCCAGCTCCCTGCTTATGGCCCAGGAAAGCAGTGGAGGACGGCCCAGAGTCTTGGGACCCTGCACCTGCGTGGGAGACCTGGAGAAAGTTCCTGATTCCTGGCTTTGAAATGGCTCAACACCGGCCATTGTGGTCACTTGGGGAGTGAATCATCGGACGGAAGATCTTCCTCTCTGTCTCCCCTCCTGCCTATATATATCTGACTTTGCAACAAAAATAAATAAATCTTTTTTTTTTAAGTCACTTACAGGTTGCACATTGCCAAAGCACTACATTTTGTTTGTTCCAGCTGCAAGCAGTCTCCAGGAAGCAACTTGTCTTACACATTCTGGTGACAGTGTGGTGATTGCCCTGGTACCACTGGCATTGTTCGTTGTTAGCCGTTCTTGTATTCCACTGAACTGATGCAACAAGAGCTAAGCAGATTTCCTTCACAACTCCCACCCATCGCCAATAGGGCAGAGGCAGGCAGGGTGCGGTGGGTACTCTTTATTAGGGTATTGAGGGTTGCTGTGCAATACCTTAGGACCCAACTGTTAAGAAATCAAATGGGGGATGATGGGGCAACCTAGAGATTAGCCTCAATAGGAATCACCTGCTGTTGTAGGGGTTGGAAGTTCAAGGTAAAGTGGGTGGTGATCCTGAAACCCAACATCCAGCAGCATGGTGTGCAAGACGGAAGCACAGTGGTCCTGGCTGAGGACACTCAGCCACAGGTGGGACTGTGGAGATGAAGGTAAAGGAAAATGACACCTTCAACTCTGGTGGGACACTCCGGCTTCTTTCTTTTTCCCTCCCACAGGCAAGCTAAAAGCATGATATGTTCACCAGAAGGTAATGTTGGGAGAAATAGAAGGTGCTGGTATTATGGTAGCCATAAATCTATGCAGATATGTCACAAAAATCCATGGGAAATGCAATTAAAAGTTCATTTTGGTGCACAATATACCCATGCATAATTTTTTATCCTAATACACCTTTTTCTTGAACTTCTTGAGAAGCCACCCTTGTTGGCATGGATTTCAACATGGTTCACACCAAAATAAACTTAGGCTTTAACTCCATCTTTCTAGGAACCTTTTGAAATGCTCTTGTATTTGCCACTTTTCACTGAGCTCCAGTGGAAATGGTGTTTCCGCCAGGCCAGAGGAGGGAGACAAGCTTCTTTGTGATTTGACGCCTTCTTCAGACTTTGCAGGTTAGGCGGGGGGACAGGAAACTCTGTGCCCCATCTTTCTACTACTTTCGCACTTACCGAGCACTTGCGGTCAGTCATGGCAACTCTGTCCCAGAAGCCAACAGCGGGGAGTGGGTTGGGAGGAACCCCAATCCCAGAGACAGATGGCTCCAGTAAGCATTTAGCTCCTCTGGTTGGGCATAGTCCTGTGATCTTCAATAAGCCAGCCAAAGATACAAACATTTAGCTGAAACTCTACCAGTCTCAGGAAACTGCACGGTGCTAAGCCTGCCAACGTGTCGTCGAGAGAAAGGCCATCAGTGAGAACCAACTCTGTTGACAGATTCCAAGAGAGGAGACAGAACTTCCTGAACCTCTTGGGTCATTTTCTCTGTTTTGTTTTAGTTCTCCATGACCTGTGCCAAGCCGAGCAAGCCAGAAAGGTCACAGAACAAGGTTATTCATTCATAGGTCCTTCTCTTGGTCCAGCCCCAATTTGTTATAGTTTGTTTCTTGACAGCGAACAAAGAACAGCTTCAGCCTGGCAAGGGAATGCTGCCTAATCTGTGTTGATATTGGGAGGGTCCGTAGTTCATCAAGTGGAAAATTGGGATTTTACGGGAAATGAGTCTTAGGGAACAATTGAGACATCTTCTTGTGTTTTACATGTTGTAAAGTGTGGAGTAATCTCTGACTGCTTAATTACGTATAGAGCTATTCATTCACCAAACATTTGTTGAGTAATCTGTCAGTATCTTCCTTTTCCCTTGGAAAACGAAACTGACGAAAGAAGAAGGGTAAGAGGTGCCTTTAATGTTTTCTCAAAAGACCACTGTGAGTCTCACCAGTTTTTAAAATGCTGGACGTTAGGTGAGGAGAATGTTTTATGAATTTAGAAACATAAGGGTCCCTGGCTCTGGATATTCTGGGATTTCACTCTATCCTTCCCCAACCTCCCAAATAAACCATGCTCTGGCAGGGACTCTCACATTAGTGCGGTGGGGATGAAGGCTAGGAGTCCTCCAGTGGGGACAATCTTGGTGTGTTTCTGAAAGCATGCTTTGGGAAGTGTGCTTTGATACTCTCTCTAAAACATTGTTTCTTTCTTTCTTTTTTTTTTTGGAAGAGTTTTTTGTTGTTGTTGCAAGTCAGATACACAGAGAGGAGGAGAGACAGAGAGGAAGATCTTCCATCCGATGATTCACTCCCCAGTTGAGCGCAACAGCAGGTGCTGCACTGATCCGAAGCTCTTCCTCTCTCTTCCTATCTCTCTTTTGTTCTCCTTCTCTCTGTGTAATATTTGCCTTTTAAATCTTATTAAAGAAATAATGGATGAAAGATGAACATGAGATGACTCAATTGTTCAAATCTCTTCAGTCTTAAGTACAAATGTGGGGAGGTGTCTGTGTGTGAGAGATATATATATGATGATGATGATAATGACGATGGTGATGAAAGGGCCTATGCCCCATGTTTCAGAGTTTGCACATCTTATATAGGGTATTGTACCCACAAAGGGGTCATTCAATTTAATAGGAATAATAGCCTTTTAGATGGTTGGGTATAAACGCATTACAAAAGATTTTGGTAAGACAGACATGACAGCTGGAGACTTGGAGATCCGAGACAATATTGCCAAGAGTTTGGAGTTTTTCAAGAACTGCTATGATAGAGGCCTGGAGGAAGATGAGAGCTGAGCAGGTAACAAGAAGGAAGCAAATCCAGGAACTACCGAATGTATTGCTGAGAGTCTAATCAGGGGAACCACACTGCACCAGGAATTGCTCATAAGGAGATACTGGGGGTAATAATATTTAGCAGATGAGAAACACAGGGAACTCTGAAGAATATAGGGGTAGCAGGTTTAAGGGACAGTCACACACCCCTAAGGCGGAGATAGCGGGCTCCAGGAGGAGAAAGGCGACAGATACAATTTGCCAGTCAAGACGATAAACTAACAGAATACATAAACCACCAGTGAACTATATTAAGAAAATGAGTAGCAAGCACACACACATGCCAAGTAAGAATGAATGCCACTGAAACACATCACACAGAAGTCTTCACAAGAGATTGATTGGCAGGTATGTGTGAAATGAAGCAGAAAGGCTGGAGGAACCAGCTGCTTTTAAGGGAAATCCAAGTTAGCAAGTCTGACATTATTAGAGTAAAAAGGTTTACACAACCTGTACAAATGAATAAGAAATTACACCACACCAAAAGGTTACCATGCTCAGTTGGTCTCACAAAAGACTTCTATAAAACTTTGAAAGGCCATAGAATGCTGGACTCTCTGCCATTGTCCAGAATACATTGTATTAAATAGCAGGATAATGGACTTATGACTGTTTGTAAAGAACTATATTATTGTCATAAAGAAAATCAATGGTGAGAGGGGTTTTAGGGAGAGGGGAAGGGGAAAGCTCAGAACTTATGGGATTGTATCAGAAAGAGAGAGAGAGAGAGAAACCAAGAAAGAAAGAAAGAAAGAAAGAAAGAGAAAAAAACAAACTAAACCAAACTAAACCAAAATACAACAGCAACAGATCATATTGGTACAATGTTCTACTAATTACTCTAGAACATGGAAAAGGAAGAAATAATTTCTATATTCTTTTATGCAAGAAGTACTAAACTGATCTATACACTTAAAGATCATACAAAGAAATTAGCTACAGACAAATGTCATTTACAAATGCTGTTTCTGTAAAAAAAATTTTTTTAAACAAGACTTAACCAACCCAGCTGGAATTTGAAAACAACAAAGATATTTAGTGGAGCCTTTGCAGAGATGTGATAAATGTAAGGAAACCCAAAAACACAGTAGTAGCAAACCGAATACAACTTCAATTATATAATATGACCAAGTGAGATATATATTAGAGCAAAGTAGAGTGGGTCCCACACAAGTAAATCTAATTGTCTAATGTGTTGCATTAATAAATTTTAGGAACAATCCTACGTCTATAGTGAGTAAATCCATCACTCATTTTTGATAAAAGCCATTCTGGAAAAATGGGACTTGAGGAATACTTTCTTAAGGTGATAAGACATGTACATTTTAATCCTGGTTGGATTAGAACTGGTACCCATATGAGACCCCACTGCATGTAAGGCGAAGAATTTAGCTGCCAGGCTACCACACTGGGCCCCTAAAATGGTATCTTACAAAAAAGTTGTTACTGAAATTCATGTGGAAAGACAAATGTACAAGAATTACTAAGAAACACCAAAATCAGCTAAAAGGGGAAGTGGCGCTATTTGACTATAAAGCATAGACATACAATAATTAAATGGGGTCACACTGTCACAATAACAATAATAGGAGCCTTCCTGGAATATGCCTACTATGAAAAAGCTAAGCATGAGTTGCAAAATTATTGGTACCCAAGTAAATATACTTTGTAATTCTAGGTTTTCCAGGAATTTTTTATTTACCCTTATATTATAGACAGAAGTATTATTATAAAGCCAATGGAATGGAGCTTTAGGATTTGATCCAAATACACTTGGAGTCTCTTTATACATCTCTCTGTGGGAATGTCAAATTGAATCACTTCCTATGAGACCTAGAAATGGGAATGTGATTCTTCTAGAAAAGAGATGAAGCGCTGATGCGTGCGTGCTACAGCACAGGTACCCTTTGAAAACACTGTGCTAACTCAGGGAAGTAGATGCCACAGAGTGACCTGTTACACAAAGACACAACTTCGTAAAGACAGACAGTAGCTTTGTGGTTGCCAAGGGAGAGGGAATGAGGAGATAAGTGGAATTGCCAGAGCTAACAAGGTTTCTTTTTGGGATAGTGTGTCTGTTATGGAATTAGATGCTGGTAATTATTTCACAGCTTTGTAAATATATATGTATACTTAAAACCACACAGAAGTCTGTACCTTAAAATGATGAGATTCGTGTTAAACTTTCTCGAACACTTAAAACCCCCTAGAAGCAAGAAAATATGGTGCTATCAAAGGAAAATACTTGTAAGGGCAAGTTTCCCCTTCTCAGAAGGCTGGTGCTGCACGGATTCAGGGTCTGGTCCTCCCCTTCCATCCGCACTCATTACACATCTGGGCTCCCACACAGTACTGAGAACAGAAGGCTTTATAGTAACGGGCATGATTTCACAGGATCTGCTCATATTCCTTCATCTCGTTGTCTCTCTGAAACACATGCAGTTGAATTCCAAGGTCTTTGAGATCCCAGCCACGGTTTTACATCACTGTCCACACACATGACGAAGGGAGCAAAGTTGACAGGAGGGTTTTCTATCTTTCGGGAAGCTGGGGCAAAAGCAAGGAGGCAGGGCGGGGGTGGGGACGATGCTGTTTTACTGCAGATGAAGCAGCCTGGCTGCTCCATTTCTAGTCCATCTCCCTGCGAATGCCACTGGGAAAGATGACCCGAGAGCTTCAGTTCCTGCTACACATGCGGGGTACCCAAATACAGTTCCTGGCTTCAGATTTTGGCTGGCCCAGGTGCTGCAGCAATTTGGGGAATGAAACAGCAGGTGAAAGATTCCTCTCTCTCTCTCTCTCTCTCTCTCTCTCTCTCACTCTCTCTCAAACTCTGCCTGTCAAGTAAATAAAATAAATCTAATAAGAAAACACAGTTGGAAACCAATGGAACAGGTGATGGAGCAAATTGTCTTGAAAAATCCCTGTTTTGTTTCCATATTCAGTGTTTTAAAAGAGAATTGACACTCAACTATCATGGCATAGGAGTAGGAAAAGAAAAACAGGAATAAGAGTTACTTTTTCTTTCTCCACCCTGTTCCCTAGTTACCTCTACGGACTCCAGACCTTCCCTGGGAAGGTGAGACTAAGGAAAGAAAGGTTGAAAACCTACAGCCAGAGCTTTAGTAGAAATTTCTAGAATGGAATGTTACACACATATTTTTCCTAGCAGCATACTTGAAGAGGATTACTTAACAGCACTGCTCCCTTAAATTTTCCTCTGTGAGTTTGATGTTGCCATTTGCTCAGAGAACCCCTTTTGTATATGATCCTGAGTCAGTTTATATTCTATATGAATAATTCTGGATTGTCAGGAAACAATCTAAGTTGGATTGATTCCACATGACCCTGCAAAGGTATGTTTTCATGTCAGCGTATATCAAGGAGTGAGTGTTCCTCAGACAAGGGTGTCCCTTCTTGTGGTGGGATAATCAAACGGATGATATTGGCAGCCTGTTCCCACACCTCAGTTGGCAGTGACTTGGGCATCACCTTGACCCACAAACATCCCAATGTTTGCAGAAGTGCAAAATGGGATGCAATGCAGGATGTGCCGTCGACAAGGGCATCAGTTCTGAAAAAATCTAAACCTTTTGCCATATCACACAAGTGCGATTACCTAGCAGGTGCTGCATTTTTGTGTAAGTAGGCTGAAGTGATCCTGTGTTCAATGAGCCGTGTCATGAGAATGGAGGTTGTCTGTGTGAATGTCCTAAAATAAGATGTTTAGCTGTAGCTCTGTTGGACCACAATCGAGTGAATGGAACAGTGCACAGTCAACTCCAAGCATTCAGTGTCTGTTTTCTGAGCACCTTCCCACCTTCAGGAAAGAGAAGGAGGCCATGTCAAGGATCTTTCAACTGCTTGACCTCATGTTAATGATCTTTCTTTTGATTCCTTTTACCTTCTAGATCACTAATTCTATAGAAACAGAACTGATGTTGAAGGGAATCAAACTAAGTAACTAGAACATCCACAATTATCAAAAGAATCCAGTGTCATCAGTCCATGTGAAGGAGGATTAATCATTTGTGAGAATTCTTTAATGGCAGAGGTTTGCACAAGAAAATTCAGGGTTAATGTTTGATGAATTGCACGACTCGAGTTGGGTTTTAAAACTTCTTTTGAAAAACAGACTTTGATTTGAAAGACAAAGTTAGAGATGGCTAGGATTGGACCAGGTTGAACATAGGAGCCGGAAGATTCATTCGGATCTCCCATGTGGGTGTAGGGGTGCAAGGACCCAGGTGCATTAGGGAACTGGATGGGAAGTGGAGGAGCTGGGGCTTGAACTAGCCCACCTATGCCATGATGGTGAGGCAGGTGATTTCTGTATCCACTGTGCCATGATGCCAGCCCCTACCTACCTTCTAAGTGAGTAACATGTCATGAGGATCCCTACTTAAACTTTTGCAGATTCATGCTCTCTTTAAGAGTTCCTAGAAACACTAACTGGTTATAATGTCCTTGCCTTCAAAATCTGTTACATAATTGACTTTTTCCTTTTCTTTTTCTTTCTTTCTTTTCTTTTTCTGTGAAAATAGTCATTCAAAAACAGTGCTCTGTTTCGGTCTAAAAACGTTACTTAGCCCTTGCTTTGTCTGAGAGAATCTTCCCCTGGCATCCCCATATGAGCCCTGATTTGACTTCCACTGGCCCAAAGCCTCGATTAGGAGGTTCCTGTGGGAGCTAAGGGGGCCAATGCCGGGGCAGGAGGGACGTGAGGGATGCCATATCCAGTCCCCACCACCAACTCACAGATCCGAGGTTCTCTCCTCTGCGAAGTGATAAATTATTCTCCTGCACTAACTGTTTACCTTTGTCAGCACCCCCAGTGAAAATAGCTGAAGAAGCACAGTGGATAGAGCCCTTCAATTAGAAGCTAATGATGAAATTCACTTGGTATTCTGTGTACCGTAATGACAGCATGTATCAGGAATTCTTGTGCTGGGAATGTGGCTGCCTTTTTACACTTTCAGCAACATTTCTCCTCCATTATCACTAAATAATCTTAATTCTGGTAAATCCTTTCTCAAAGGCTCCTTATATAAGAACTTAAAACAGACTAAATCCTCTGAGATGTTACAGGATTCTTGCTGTGGGCCTCCCATAGACTTGGATGAGAATCTTTCGGCTAAAACCCTGTATGTTGCTTTGAAGGTACAATCCATGTGCCTACAATTCAGGAGGGGTGGAAAAAAGACAGCCATAAATATTTGTAACAGAGCTAACATCTGCACTGGCTTGAGATATTTTTGGTGTGGAAAAGGAGGGGAGAGTGACATTCTAATGTCTATTTGTAGTCGGGGGGGGGGGGTGGCTGGGTGCAACTTCAATCCATTGCTCAGTGTCAAGGAACCACGTTTCCCAGAGAGCATGGATTAGACACCACTGTGGGGTTGAAGTGGACATGAAACTGAGAAGATACATTTTTGACACCTGCATTTTAATATGAATATGTAATTTGCCTATGTGCCCATAGGAGGGTATTTAAAGGTTCATAGGAAATATGATTGAAAGGTAAATTGTTGCAAAAGAAGTTGAAAACCTGCACAATTTTATTCATAATAGACATTTTTGTGTATGAAAACCTTTGAGAGTCCCATCATATGTACACATTTCACTGTTTTTCACACCGAAATAATCTTGAACTTTAATTCTATCTGCCATGAACTTTGTAAAGAAGTACCCTCTATGAGACCCAGCCCCCTACTCCCAACCCGGGACACATGTGAACACCTGCCACACACCACCACTTTCTGCAGCCGCCAGCAGGTTCAGCTTCCCCAAGGTCTGGCCTTGCAGCTGCCAGATGAGAGCCTTTCATGATTGCACTGTTCCTATTTTTAATTAGACTTGCAGGAAATTGCAGGCATCTCTGTTTTATTTACTTCGTTGGAAAACGTCTCCTGCAGAGAAAAAGAAATTGTAGATGACATTATCTGTGTGCCTCAGAAGCATTCTCCTTGGGCAGCACGAGCCCTTGAATGTTTCACAAAAGTCCAGAGTCCTTTGCTACCAGCTTATATATGTACTTATTTGGCCTTCATTTTAGAACTCACATACATAGCCTGATAAATGGAATTTTCCTGAGTGTCGCATAGCATCAAAGAGCTTTCGCTGGAGAGCTTATGTGGTCAGAAAAGAGCAAGGCCACTTTCTCTCTGTCCTAAGTAAATTCTCGCAATACCAAGTCACCCAATGGAGGGTCAAAGTCAAGATTTTTAATTACAGTGTTTTATCAAATCTCTGAGGCTGTGAAGAAAGAGAGAAAGCACTGCCAATTAACTCTGACACATGATCAATTGAATCACTGGTTTCGCGGATATTCAATGGAACAAACATGTGCCTCTTTGAACGGATGGAAAGTAATGATTAGTCTACAATGATTCCCTGAGTGTTTTGTGTTCTGTAGCATTCTTTGTGCGAGATGTGTCCCTGGTGTCAGGGAACACAGGGTCCTCTTGGGGAGACAACTATCACAAGGGAATGGACAAGCAACAGCCTAATAGTCCCCTGGGTTGCAGAAAAGTGGGAGAAAGGTGTCCTCCAAAACACTCTCCAGGGAGAATTTAGGGGAATACCATAAGCTGAGCCTTAAAAATGGTCCTTTGGGTCGAAGAAAGAATTGTGGGGCAAGATTTAAACTTTGTGGTCTTGCAAATGATAGGTGATGTTTCGTCGTAAAGAACTCCAGTTCTTGGAAACAAATCCCACTTCAGCATTGTTTTAATATTATTCTGCTTTAATTTGTCCACCAGTTTCAGGGTTAATTTTCTGTCATTAGAACAGCATCTAACACACAGTAGATAGTCAATAGGAATTAACTCAGGTATAGGAAAGGAAACAAGGTATAGGAAAGCAAAAACAAACAGGGGCTCCACAGAATAGCTGTGGAAGTCCACAGAAGTATTGATACTCAGAGCCTATGGACCACGGCTGGTAAATCATGTGAAGTACAAAGAGTCTCTAAGGCCAACACATTGCGACCAAGGTCAATACATTGTAAGAAGGTGACGAGGAAATACGGAGAACTCACAGAAGTGTTCTATTACAAAGGTGTATTTATTCACACTCAACTCCATCTTGGGTGTGAGGATCACTCAACTTCTCTTCATCCAGGAAAAGCTGGGGATATTTAGGTTCAGTCTTTGCACAGAGAACTTCCTACCTGTGCTGATTCTCAATTGCGTTCTTCTGAAAATAACCATCATGCCAAAGTCTCATAGCTTCCCAAGTAAAGGTCTAAACTGAGAGGAACAAAAGGAGAGTGGTAGAGAGTGTGAACAAGGTAGTGGTTGTAGGATAGTAAGACGAGTGAAAGTATTCCTTGAATATAGAAACACATTGAAATCCAGAGGCTTTCCCATGAGGCAATTCTCTGAATAGAATAGTCTTTTCCTGGCTAGCCATCTGACTTCTTCTTTTATGTTCCTCTATCTTTCGATGACAAAATATAATCTAATTAATGAGGCTTTCCTCTGCCACCATCTTTGTTCTACCATTTTCTGTTCCTTTTGGTTATCTTTCTGATACATATTTTATATGCATATTTAAACAGCTGAGAGTGTGTGTGTGTGTGCGTGCGCGCGCACGTGATCACTTTCTGGCAAGTAGAATGCAATTTCTAAGACAGCATGGCTCAGATATATAAAATCAGGGAAGGGGCAGGCATTTTGGCACAACTGGCTGAGCCACCTCTCAGGACACTCGCTCCATACATCAGAGTGTTTGGGATCAAGTCCTGTCTTCCCTTGGATCCGAATTCCTGACAATGTGCCTGGTAAATTACAGATGATGGCCCAAATACTTAGGTTCTATGTGGGAGACGTAGGTGAAGTTCCTGACTCCTGTCTTTAGTTTCTGTATCTCTTCCCACCTCCACTCTTTTCTCTCTTTCTTTCCTATCCACCGGTTCACTCTCCAAATGGCCGCAGTGGCCAGAGCTGAGCAGGTCTGAAGCCAGGAGCCAGGAACTTCTGTATCTCCCCCACACTTGCAGGGTCCTAAGTTCTTGGGTCATCCTCCACTGTTTTTCCAAGCTACAAGCACAGAGTTGGATGGGAATTGGATCAGGTAGGCCATGAACTGATGCCCATACAGATGCTGCTGCTTGAAGATGGAAGATTAACCTGTTGAGCCACGACACCAGTGCCTTTACTCTATCTTCCAAACAAACAAGTAGGAAGAGTAAATCATCAAAGCTGATTCCGTGCATAAATGACATTGTAAATAGATTCCACTGACCCAGATATATAATCTACTTTTTTAATGATAACAAAATCTGAACTATGGAGTCTCTTGAAATCAAGAGTGACTAGCCAGCCCAGCCTTTGTAACAATAATGCCGGCTCATATTTTACTCTGTGTGAACCAAGAGGCCACTTCCTGAAGTTCACTTGGAATCACCCCCTGAGGACAGCTAAACAATGGCTCCCATCTATCTAGATTCTCAATCCTGGAGCCTGTGAATGGAACTCATGCAGCAAACGGGACTTCACAAAATAACAGCTGGAAAATGAAATTATCCTAGATTGTCCTTCCAACAGGGAGAGACCAATGGGGATTTGACATCAGAAGAGGTCAAGGTGATGATATTCCACTGTTGACTTCAAAGGTGGAGAGGAAGCCAGATGCTAAAAAATGAAAGGAATGCAGCCTCAGGGAAAGGAAGTCGAGAAATGGGTTTTCCTGTAGATTTTTGGGAGCATGTGTGGCCCTTGAGTTCCACCCAGTGAAACCCCATTGAGATTTCCGTCCTCTGGAGCTGTAAGGCAAGGAGTGGACCCTCAGCCACGAGGGGCCTTAGAATGGCTCCTGAGAGCATCCCACTCTGCCATTTGTTCGGAACAACAGAGTCAGACGATTTAACATAGGAAGCTACAAGTTTAGACTTCCAAACACTTCACTTCATCCAATCACTCGTTATAGACCCTGGGTCTCATTGCTTTTCAGCTTGTCCACCTTTAGCAAAGTGGCCACGCCCATGAAATTCTCTGAGACCTTGCCAAGGGCCAGTATTTGATTTGTAAAGTAGATACCGAACATTTCATCTAACTTATATTAAATCTCCTTTGCCTCTGTGGAGGATCTGGGATGTGAAGCACTCATGGCTTTCTTAGCCATGCAGGGATTTTTGCAAGATTCATGGCCACTGCACGTTGTCTTTAATTCCCTTTTCCGTGAACTTTTTGAATTCTTCTCCCCCATACATAAAGAAATCTTTGAAGATCAAAATACTTCACTTATAAATGGTAGTTTATTTTATTGCTTAATTCCCTGTTGGGCACAGGTATGAGCTCAACAAATAGGAGCATATTATTCAAATTACAAAGCACCTATTGTTAAGAAACTTGTAATCTAAGGGAAAACATTTATGCAGGAAAAATAAATACAGTTTCTAGATAATAAAATGTTTTACAAAGCTGATGATTAAAGTGAGTTGATCCTGGTGTAGGAATAAACTGATTAATGGAAATACTATAAACCTCCAGCAATAGTAAAAGAATGTCAGAGGAATTTTAAAGAGTGAGGAAAGAACAGATTATAAAATAAATGATGATAATAAAACCATCTAACAGTTTTGAAAGAAAAATCTGATTCCTAATCATTTTACTTACGTTACAAGAAATTTTTGTGAGGTTATGAGTAGAAAAATGCACCATACAATGAAGCAATAGAGGAGTACAGAAAAGTAATTATTTTAATTTTTCAGTTCAAAGACTTGCACACTATTGCATAAAAGTAATACTTTTTGAAAAATTTAAAAATAGACTTTAAGCTTTCTAAGCTTGATTATTTAAAATTCCAATTTTAGTCTTTGCATTTAAAAAAAATACTTATACAGCTCTAACACCTAAATGATAATTTGGGAAGGAGAAAATATTTATTCAATGTAACAAACACAATTTGTGTGTGTAACAAAATACACATAGGTGCATGAATGTGTAACAATGTTGGAGGGGGCATGGTAGCCAAGCGGATAAAGTCGTCACCTTACACATGCCGGGATCCCATATGGATGCTGGTTCTAATCCCGGAGCCCCACTTCTCATCCAGCTCCCTGCCTGTGGCCTGAGAAAGCACTGGGGACAGCCCAAAGCATTGAGACCCTGCACCCATGTGGGAGACCTGGAGGAGGTTCCTGGGTCCTGGCTTTGGATCGGCTGAGCTGCAGCCGTTGTGGCCACTTGGGGAGTGAATCAACAGATGGAAGATCTTCCTCTCTGTCTCTCCTCCTCTCTATATATCCAACTTTCCAATAAAATTTTTTTAAATGTCAAAGGTAAAAAGAGTAATTAGATTCCATTAGTAGGGTTATACTAGAATCATGCCTACGTGTCTACCTAACAAGATGCATATTTGATTAAGTTATCTGGTAACTGAATACCCAGTCAACTAGCACTCCACTATCTTCCTTAATTTTCATAGTAACAGGCACTGATTGTAACATGAACTTCAATTATAGCTTTAATATCAAACTAAAGTAGGATGAACCCTGAAACAAAAGAGGAACACTAGAATTCTTTACTCATTCATTATTTAATGTGTTTCTAGATATTTCGATGATGTTTTAAAGGCGGAAGAGTTAGCAATGTAAGCCAGAATAAAGACTTCATTGCTAGAACCAGGTGAAATGTATAATGGTTCTTACCATATGGACATTTTTTTCACTGTCTGATTTAGGCATATTTTGAAATTTTTGATGCTATGTACTGCACAATAGAAGATAGAAAACATCCAATCTCCCACATTCGTAAGTAATTTGCTGGGTAAGAGTTAAAGGTGAGTTTGTATCCGCATGTGTGCTTTCTTCTCTGTCTCTATAGCTCAGATTCCTCAAAATGGATACATTTTTATTACATACACACACACACACATACACACAAACATATTTTAAATGACGTCTTACCCCAGTCCTAAAAGCAGCTGAATTTTTCTGAAAATAATGCTTGTCCTAATTCAAAGAGTGTTATGCCATTCTATGGGTGAGTGACACCTGTTTGCCGAATGAGAGAAATTATTTGTTGGAATATTTTATCTGTGTTGTGATGCAATCTGATTTTTTTTTAAACCTTCTCCCCGTTCAGTATGCCTTCGACATGGGATGACAACCTTGCCTTGGCAGTAACTCTTTTCTGCTGTCAGATGGTCAGATTGATCCAAGAAGGGAACAAAAGGGACGAAACAAATATCAAGAAAGGGAAGCAATGAAAAGCTTCTTGAAAGTCACCGACTGCATTTCATCCTAAGTTCTTGCGTCGGCTGGATCATTCTTCTTGTAAGGGAATATGTGGAAGGAGATGCTTCCAACTTTCCCACACCTCAAAAACTGGGCCTATACCAAAAGAATTCCACTTCTTTTTATTTTGCTTTCAGGAAGTATATTTATACCAGAGGACTTCAGCTTAACAAAAGTTTGCCCTAAAAGCGGGTCCATAATTTATATGAAAGAATTTGAGGAATTTTGTTATTCTCACACGATTTTCTTGCTGAAAGAGAGAACAAAGGGTCCAAGGCCCTGAGAGGTTTTTGAAATAGATGTGGCAGCAGGCACCATCTTTGAACACGACCACCACCAGCAGCCTCCTGCGTGTTGTAAGGCAGTGGGTTCCTGCGGTTTGGTCTGTGGCACGCTTGCCAAAACTCGCCGGCCTGTGGCTTCATTGTTCTGGGCTAAGAAGGGGCACAGAGACTGAATTGGGTTTTCTTTTGAATTCTCTTGCTTATTTTCGTAGTTGTTTTCCAGTCAGTGTGTTCTTCCAGCTTGCCCACAACCTATACATGTTTTGAGAAATGGGTTAGCCCCCTTCCAGGGCTTGCCATTAAATGTAATGTTGCCTATCTTTGGCTGCTTTCTCTGGGCTGCTGCTGGGATCAATAACAGCTTCTGTGTTTTACACAGAGCTTTTGGATTCTCATCAATTTCAGGTTCTCTATCTCACTGTATTGAGACACCAAAGAGATGAGCCATTATTTCCCATCTAACAGCTGATGAAAAATCTGAAGGTTCTAGAACTCTCACAGGGATATTGTTACTTTGAGACATTCAGACAGTCTAATCCCCCTCTTCCTGTTAATATTTTGGTCAACTTTCTGTGGGGTCAGTGGTACGTCCTGGTACCTGAAAAGTGGTATGATCTTACCCAATAGAAAGCAGTTTCCTGGGGATTAGTGTCTTGGGTGTGACCCAAACACAGGAAACAAGAATGATCGAACAATCTCCATCCATCCTTCTCTCTTATGCCTTCCTTTTGTCTTTTATTTATCTTTTTTGAAAAAAATCAACTTACAATGAAATTTAGTTGTCATGCATTGAAGTGCTGTACGTAAGGTTTAAATGAATGTGTGTGTAACCACAGAAGGCATACCCGAGATTTTGCTGTGTGGTCCCTTCCAGATGTTGGTTCCCACCTTCCCCAGGGATCCCATTTGCTCAACTCTCATCATCATCACAATGTTGGTATTTTTTAATTTTATCACCCAAAAGGAGATCCATAAACAGTTTGGTTAAGTTTTGAAGTCCATGTAAATGAGATCAAGATACTGTGCATTCCTTTGTGTTTGGCTTCTTCCAGTCGGTCATGCATTTATGAATCTTATTTGCATAATTGGGCAAGCTTATAGTTCATGTTCATTGCTCCCTAGTATCCTACTGAAGGACTCTGACACAATATGAGTATACAAGCAGCCATGGCAAGCTCTGAGAACACTTTGCAGGTGTGTGCAGTCTGTGCATTGGATCCTGATACCCATGGACACAGATTAATCTGGAATATCTTTAGCTAAAAAAGGGATAAAGTGATGGAAAGTTTTATATCTCTTCCACATTACTACCAGATAATCAGGAGTGTTCCCAGGTGGCTTTTCACTTACACATGACCAGTAGCGACAAAAGAACATTGCCATTATTGTCCATTCTCCACAGCTGAATGATCATTTTTTCCATTTTTTAAAAAAGAAAGGTTTACTAATTTCCACCAGAAAAGGAGATTTGCAGAGAGAAAGATCTTCTATGCACTGGGTCAGTCCCAAAATGGTTCCAAGAGCAAGAACTGAGCCGATGTGAAGTGAGCAATCGGGGGCCTCTTCCAGGTCTCCCACATAGGTGCAGGGTCCCAAGGACTTGGGCTCCCAGGCCACAAGCAGGGAGCTGGATGGAAACTGGAGCAGCTGAGATACGAACCAGCTGCTGGCACTTGGAAGTAGAGGATTAGCCGTTTGAGCCATTGTGCCAGTCCTTGGCATTATGACGTTTCAATGGCTTTATCAATAATTGTTTAACATGGAATGAAAGACTCAGTCTAATGAGAGGTGAGAGAGGGTAGCATTAGAGTTGCTAACTTCATGTTCTGTCTTCTGTTTGAGTTCAAATTCCAACTTACTGCTTAGCTGGGTGACCCCTCCTGTGCCCCATTTCTCACATCTGTCAAGTCAGATATTGTGAGAATTCTATCATGTAGGAAACAGAAGACTGCCACAAATGAATGCTATGTGTTCGTACTACTACTAATGATTATTATTGTCAAAGGAGAAGATGATCTAGGAGCAGATGTTATCAAGGTTGCGAAGGAAGGAAAATGGACTGATTTATGAGTGCATTGAATCTTTGAAAGGCTACACTGAATTGAAGGATTAAGGTTGGATTCATCCTTCAGTAGGAGAAACGGTGGCTGTACAAACAAATAACAAGGATCCAATGTGACACATGTGAGAACGGTTCCTATACCCTGAATAGGAAGCAAGTCAGCCTAGAAACAGTGAATTAGAGCAAAGGAGGCTGTTCCAGTTGAGATGGGCTTTGCCATCGGAAGAAGAGTTCAAACAGAAATGTGAGGTAGAGGATGTCACAAATAGAGATAAAACCAGAGAGACGAAAAAAATTACGGATGAAAGCGAAGAGTCTGCTTAGAGTATGTATGTTGGTAACTCATGACAGAAAATGAGATTAAGGTCAGATTGTGGAGATGTTGTTAAAAAGTTTGAAATGTGTTCCTCACTTGATACAGAGTCAGTATTTGTTGTCATCAGAAGTAGGTTAATTCTGCATGACAGGTTCATAACAAACTGATACATGGATTAACGTGAATTGGGGGGAAATGAAGAATAGGTATCCCACTATGTTGGATTCCCTACTGTGGCTTAGGACCAAGAGTTCTTTCTATGTCCTGGCTTCATTTTCAGACAATGCTCTCCCACTGTGGTCCTAAGACAGCTCTAACAGATTTAGGTTTTCCATTCAGCCATCTGCAAAGCTATGAGACCAAAGGAATTTCTCTACCACCCCCACCCCCTGCAACCGTGAACCTGCTGTTTGTTTACCAGATGGGTGACTAAAACCCACCCCTAGTGTTGCCCCTGTACACTGAAGCAATCGATCACTGAGGAGGTGACTAAGTGAATCAGGCGAGAAGCTGCTAGAAACGTTAAAAGGAGACAGGAGGGTGTGTGGGGGAAACAGGATTGGATCTGACAGCTGATGGAATAAGTGGGGAGCAGCGAGGGGGAAAGCAGGCCGAGGATGACTCCCAGGGTGGAGGGAGAAGCTGAACATTTGGGAGGATGGAGACATCATGTACTGAAATAAGAGGCAGCGGGAGAACAGGTTTGAGGGCCAGCTGAGTTTCGTTTTGGACCTGCTGAGCTTGCAGCCCTGGCAATCTCTCTCCATGGAAAAGTTGACCAGGCAGATGGATAAGCAGGTCTGGAGGAGGGACAATACCCTGCACACAGCTTCCCCATAAATGTTTATTAAATACAAAATAAACAAAGATGAAACCAGTTTCTATGTTAGCCTTCCCACAGTGCTGTTAACTGGTTGGGTCCTTGCCGAAGCGAGGCTTGACTGGATCCAACTTAAAAATAATTGCTTACCACGTCTGTGCCCTCCCATATGTTTCTTCTTCCAGTTCCTAATACATGTGCTTTGAAAAATAATTCTGATTTTGAAAAAAAAATACACAAGCACCCTTCCAATGCACTGTCATCCTTTCCCTGGTATTATTACCTATTGGAGAGGTAACCTTGATCAATAGCATTTGCAGCTATGTTCAGTGGCACACAGACTGGAAAAGGTCCTAAACTTCGCCTTGAAGCGAACACATTTCCCAGCCTCACGTGCTGGAACAACTACCCCGTTGAATCTCACTGTTTAAAGAGTTTGTCACATGCTCAGAGGATATTAAAGTGTGGCTCCTTGTTTGTTTGTTTCCAGATATATGCTTAGTTGTCCAAGCACAAGTAGGAAACCGACGTTTTTTGGAGGAAGGTTTAAAGATGCCTCTAACCAAAAATGTCCACATTTCAATTCAAGTGTTTTGAAATGGGAAAAGTCCATCTCTGATTGCATCCCACAAATCCCTGCTACCTCTCCCCTCATCACACCTCATTTCAGTCAGGTTTTGGTTGCTGCGATAAACTACCTGAGCCAACAGCTCTCAGCTCAGGGTTTCAGCAGTTCCCAGACTAAGACGGGGCATGCCCTCCTGGGTCAGCCTGTGATTATAGTATTCTTGCTGGCGGAGCTCCAGGAGCTCCATGAATACGATCTACTCCAATCCAATCACCTCCAAGCATGATACCTAGACCACATTGCCACTCTGCTAAGTACATCAACATGTAGACTTTGGGAATCTAGCCCTTAATGCATGGGCCTGTTGGGGAGACTGGAACATCCAAGTGAAGATGCAATCTATTGCGACTCTCTCCATCACCCCCACTATCATGTTTGTGTTATCTATGCTCTTTATTATTATTTGCCTCCACTGACCAATCAACCCCTCTGAAAGCTCATCCTGAACTCCCTTGTGCTATACACAGAAGTTTCTTGCACAGAGCTTGGGGCAGTGGGGGGAAGGAGAGGGTTTAAGGTTGGCCAGTGCAATTGTTTATCTGATGAAGTCTGCATGGAAGACCCATGCTGAAGACTTATCTTGATTCTGTTTACTTTGTGTGTTGTAGCAGCGACTTGACCCGGACCGATTAGAAGCTGCGATGACTTACTGGACAAAGAAAACGTTGTCATATGTTTCTCCATAGTAAGAGAATCAAAGTCTAGCTATGGTTTGTTTAGCTTTTCTCAAGTGGATTTTGTTTGAAAGATTCTCTTCTAGATTTGCCTTTTCAGTTTTGAAGGAAGAGTTTCTCTTTTACCCGCAGCTCGAATCATCCAGCCCAGGTGCCCAGAATACCACAACACGGGAACCTCTGACTCATCCTCACCAAAGTGGAACGGTATAATAGGATACATTCTTCTCTGACTAATTTCTTCTCAACACATGTTGACTCATTAGAAATTGTGAGAAGAAAGTTAGCAAAAGTCATTGGCTTTTATTGCTTCCTTTGAAAAAAAATTCCTTATAACAAATTAATTGCACACTGGGTTCGCTATAATTCCAATTCCAGTTTGAGAGAGGACCTACTAGGAAAAAAAGGCCCTGTGGAGAGCTTCCTTCGGAAGTCATAAAAATTAAGAAACTGTGAGGAAAATCTTAGTATGCTTTTACAGCTGCAAATAAAGGGACTTAGCAATATTCAGGGGGACCTTTGAAGAGAAAAAGGGCCCAGACCTCAATGGAGAGGAAAACGTTGAAAATGAACATGGAGCCAGAGAATGGAGAATTACAGCAGTTCTCTGAACATAGAGATAAAATAAAGGTTGTTGACTCCTCAATACTCTCTTTTTGATGCTACAAAGCAGATCATCCTTCCTTGTATCAAAGGCAAAAATCCAGGTCATTGAGTTTCTCTCTTATGTTTTTGATAAATCGTTGTTGGTTGTGTGTTGCTTCTAAGAAATGGCATGTAAGGCAGTGAGGGTGGGGCAAAGGGAGAATTGTAGAAATTTTTCTCGTAGAATCTACTCATCCCTTTAGAGTCCAGCTCTAATTCTTCACCTTCTTTGATTACCCTCAACCATCTCTGTCCTCCAACCATCCCCACAGTGTTTCTGTTTCTGATCTCTATTGCCACATGTGAATATACTGCAAGAATTTCACAGGAACTGTGTGTTCAGAAAGAAATCTGCACGGATTTCAAAATGCCTGGTACCAGAGTAAACATTTAACGCTGTTTTCTGTGAACTTTTTTTTTCAGGACCCTTGAAATGAACCATGACAACATACTATGTTTAAAGCAAAATACATTTTCTTGTCCACTCTTCTGTGGATCAAGACTTTAGCCAGGGTTTAGCAGAAATGGCTCCTCTCCACTCCACAGGGCATTAGCTGGGGCATCTCGGCTAACACTGGTGATCTGAGGCAGCTACGTGGCTGGACTGGCACCTCAGTGGGAAGCCCGCAGTGTCTGGAGAATTGTCATATCTATTGCTAGAAGGTGAATGTCTTTGCAGGTGAATGTCTTTGCAGAATAGCTCAGGACTCCAACAAAGTACAGTTGGAAGTTCTCAGATCTCTTACGGCTTATATGTTGGACTTGTTATAGTGGCATATCCGCTGTCTCCTATGGGCCAAACTAGTTCAAAGATAGAGAGATGAATTTTGCTTGTTCTTGGGAAGAAATGCGACCTCCACTACAGAATAAAGAGTTGGTGGTGCCATCATTGCAGTCAATCGCATCCCTTTTGTAGCAACAAGATGGCCTTTTGTCCCCGTGTTTTCTTATTAATTGTCCGCAAACCCGCGACTGTGTTCTTGCCACAAGACAGTCTCAAAGACTTATTGGATAAACTAGCACATTCATGTAGACCGGAGACAGAAGTTGAGGAAGTACCTTGAAGGAAACCCTTGGCTTTGGAATCAGATGATAGGAAATTTGGTTCCCCAACTTTGCAGTTGTCTCAGAGCTCTAAATGTGCCCTTTCTTCTTTGTGACTATTTCCTCGAGTATAAAAAGAAGAGATGAATCACATTTCAAACTGTAACTGTTAGGGAGTTTATGATAATGTTTGTGGATGTGTCTTATGCATGGGGAGATGTTGGGGAAGGGAATGTCCTTCTTGATGTTTGCTTTACTACCACCTTTTGACTCTTCCCCAATGTTTGGACATCTCATCATACTTATTGGCACATCAGAGGAAGATAAGTGGGTAGGTGGTTATAAGAAGAGTAGTTTTAAACATGGCTTGGAATACAGCCGCATTAGAATAAATATTGTACTGGGCATTCTACAGAGTTCTTAGTGAGTTCCCAGGCACTAATGCACTATGCAGCAAATTAAGACTCCTGTGGGCCAGCTACCATTACTCCTCAGAATTACCTCTCAGCTGTGCAGCTTTCTTGTCTTTTAGAAAACTCTCTGAACTATCTGTCCATGACCACAGCAAACCCGAACTCATGGGCACCTAGTAGAAGACAAAGAAAGCAAAGAGAGAGGTGCTTAAAGCAATGGCTTTGATGTCGCTAAGAGCGAGAGCTATCTATTCCCCATCAGTGCAAAGCCAAGGAGAAAGCAACACTCCTGTATCTTTAGCGTAGCTGTTCTCAGTCTTTTCTATCCCAGCTCTCCCCTTTACGTACATATATTCTGTATATATGCTGCTTTAACCCTTGTGAAGTTCATTCCTTAGAAACAATGCAACCCTGGGACCTGGCATTGGGATGTCTCAGGTTGAGCTGCCGGTTCCAGTGCTGGCATCTCATCTTGGAGTTCTGGTTCTAGTCATAGCTGCTGTGTTTGTCAACCAGCTCCCTGCTAATGCGCTGGGGAAAGCAGTGGATAACGGGCCAAGTGTGTGGGCCACTGTCACTCACATATAAGACCCAGAAGGTTTCTAGGTTCTTGCTTTGGCCTGACCCTGTCTCAGACGTTGCAACCATTTGGGGAGGAAACCAGTATATGGAAGATCTCTCTTTCTCTTTTTTTCTCTTTCTCTTTTCCTTTCTTTCCCTTTCTCTCTCTCCATCTCTCAGTCCCACTCTTCTTTTTGAGTAAATTACTAAATCTTTCTAAAAATACCATTCTGAAATTAACTCCACAGATAAAATAGTTCATCTACAAGTATAATTTCAAAAATGTCTGTGTCGTGCTTTAGCTGTAGCATAAAGGAAAATGAAAAGTGATGTGTAATTTTAACTAATATCGCTCCATTTGTGCTATTTCTTTCCTTTTAAAAATAAGGGTAATTCAACACTTATATGTATTTGATATCTGTAAGTGCTTATATTATAAATAGCCATGCAAGAGCATACATCCAAATATAGATGAATAATATATAAATCTCTCTGAATACCATAGTTATAAATCCAAACTGAGGAGCTGGCATTGTGGCACGACAGGCTAAGCCGCATTCTGTAGGTCTGTGATGTCATTATCCCAACTCATTGCAGCTCAAGTCCTAGCTCTCCACTTCTGATCCAGATCCCGACCAATGTACCTGGAAAAGCAGCAATGTCCCGAGTACCTGAGCCCCTGTATGCATGTGGACTTCTCAGATAAAGCTCCTCACTCATGGCATTGGCCTGACCTAGCCACTGCCACTGCAGCCATTTGGGGAATGAATCAGTGAGTGGAATATCTTCCTCACTGTGTCTGTCTTTCACTCTCTCTCTCTGCCTTCCAAATAAATAAGTAAATCTTTGCAAAAGCGATGAACTGAAACAGGTCTGTTGTATTTGTGACTTAGAGATCACAAGAAACATCAATGACACGAATGACAACGTGACAAGCAGTCTGAATGAATAGAGACTCTGTATTCCCTTAATTTGCATGACTGTTTTCTTCTAGAATATTCCTTACATTCTGCTATACTGTGCAACAGCTTGGGGACTGTATATTAAATTGGGGTACACCTGGATCACAGAGAACAAGGCTCTTACCTTGTGAAGTCTGAGATGGCTGAACATTGACTGTAACAGATAATTCTTTATCCTACAGGGCTTCCTGCCCATGGTAAGGCATATGGTACTTGTGACACTCCCCAACTGAATGCTCCCCAAAACTTAGACACCCCAAACCATTAAGACAAAGCTGCTTCTGTGAAGCTCACACAATTTGTATAGCTGCATTTTAAAATGGCTCTCTTTCAAGTGAAAATATCTCATTGGATCATCACTATGGGAGTTACTATGATTTCTATCTATTTGCCAATTACGAGGTAGGCTCACAGTGGATAAATGACTCAGACATACTGTAATTAGTAAGCTTTGACTCACAGTTTCTTGCCGTTAGTTTAGAATTTTTCCTTCATGCCCGCATTTTATACAGAAGTGAAGATGGATGAAGAAGGGATGATGGGGTGGAGCACAGGGGATGCTTTAAGCCAAGGAGCAACTCTGTGTCTACCTGTAGTTAGACATTGTTCACAGTCATAGAACATGCAGTTTAGAGTGACCACTGACGTTCCTGCTGGACCCTGGTGGGTACTGCTGCATGCACACAGCCTCATGAATGGCAATAAATGTGTCACTCTGGTAGGGGATACTCAAAATAGGGTAGCTGTGAACTTGAGGACAGGAAGTATATAGGGAACCTATTCTCTCAGTTTTGTCACGAACCTGAAATGGTTCTCAAAAATGAAGTGTACTTAGGAAAATAAGAAGAATGCGTCCATCTGACCCAGTAGCCTTGTTAGATCATTGTAATAAACATTGCATTAATGGCTACAGAAACTGGCACTGTCAAGGCTAGGATTTGTTGAATCACCCAATAGGGACATATTTGCTCTGCCCAGATATGACATCTGGCTTTTCCACATTTGCTTGTCAACAAGTTCCCTATGGGACTATTTCAGATGTTCTGAATTTACAGGGGTATCTTACAGGGGAAAAAATTGACTGTGAGATGCTTTGGGGTATTTCGATGGAATATTATAGTTGACGTAGATCATGGCTTAAATACAGAGTTTCGGATGTCAAACACTTTATGAAGTTAGTGTGATAAAGGTTATCTCTTTTATTAAAGGTCTACTTATTTTTATTTGAAAGGCTGATGTATGTATAGAAAGAGAGAGAGAATCTTCCATCAGCTGGCAGACTGCACAAATGATTGCAATGACCAGAGCTGAGCCAATCTGAAGGCAGGAGTCAGGAGCTTCTTCTGGTTTCCATGTATGTGCAGGGGTCCGAAGACTTATGCCATCCTCTGCTGCCATAAGCAGAGAACTAGATAGAAATGAAGCTGCCAGCACACAAACTTGCATCCATATGAAATACCAGCACCACCGATGGACCACCACAGCAGACTCTGACATACGTCTTAAATGGTAGAAATATAATAATGTAAGGAATTCTGCATTACAGTTTCCAATGATATCAGGAAACAAAGAAAAATCATATTAATCTCGAAATCCAGAAAAATCTCAATGACTCTGCTAGGTAAAATGGAAGGAGAGACTCAGAAGGATTAAGAATTGCAAGGGAAATGGCTTCATCAACAAATCTACCAGGATGCTTTGGGAACACATTCACTGTTGGTGAATAGAAACAGCTAGTGTGGATATTCTCAAACCTATTGAACATCAACGTCACCTGGGCAGTTTGTAAAATAGACTCTCCCAGGACCCAGCCAGCCTGACTGAATCAGAAGCTCCCCAGGGTAGGGCTAGAAACTTGTACTCTTCTGTAGACTTCTCAGAGAAATTCTATTGATCCGCCTGGCCTGCCCCAGTTCAGTGGATCCAATTGCGGTCCTCAGGCTAACCATTGCAACTTGCATGCGTTAAGAACGAACTCCAGGTTCTCACATCTCATGCATCAGAAGTTCTGGAGCTAAGTCCAGCAATCATTCTAAACAGCTCTGTAGGTGTCCTTGAAGCACACCGAAATCTGAGAACCAGTGGACTAGGGCAAAGTAGAAATATGTGCACTGTGAATTTCCTGACACTAATAAGCTAAAGAAGAAGTTGGTGACAAAGAGGAGGAGCCAGGAGATACTGACACATCTTTGGTCTTCTTTCCTTTTTTTTTTTCCCCCAGAATTTTAATAATAAATAGTACACAATAATGATAACAATACAGAATTCTTCATCTTTTGAGACAATAACAATGCAGCATTTATAATGTAATTTTTCAAAGGCTAGCAAGCTGAGAGAGGTGGGTTGATAATATCACCTTTCTACTCGTGAGAAAATACTCCGAGTTTTCAATAACTTGCCCAAGGTCACTCCGTTAATCAGTAGCTGAACTGAGACATGAACTCAGATGTTTTTCACACTCTGCCAAACAGCCTCTGCTCCGATCTTTCTCTGATCAGAACAGTAGAACTGGCAGGCGACTTACAGACAAGGAGTGCCAACCGCCTAGTTTGGCTTCCCCTAATCAAAGACATGGAAGTGGAGAGTGAATTACCCCAAATCACGGGGCAGATCGGCACAGAGTTGGGGTGAGGAGCCAGAGAGCATCTGTATTCCAGCCGAGGGCTCTTTCCACAATAGAAGTTGAGGTTTGTTCTCAAACTGCTGGGACACTTGTTACATAATGTTTAAATTTATGTAGGAATGTGACTAATCCACATTTTGGGGGTATTTGATCAGATGTAGAATATAAATGAGGCAAGCACTTAATTGAAAAACTCAAGAGAAGGGAGGGCAAAGGAGGGCTGGAGTGCAGGCTCTGTAAATCTTTTCAAGGCTGCTATGGGTCTGAACTACAGTTTACTACATCTGCTGTGATCAGTTCCACATTACAACTAAACAATTACAGAGCTGTACAGCATTCATGTCTGATGGAGTAGAGGATGTGGTAATTACTAATCTTCCCCGCTAATAGCTTCATGTGTGAATCAAGCAAAAATTAAATGTTTGATGTCTTCCTACCTGTCTCCAAACAACTGTCTACGTGGCTCAGCAAAGCAGTGATCAAAGCAGTCTGTTCATTTTGGGTTTTCTCTCTTTCATAAAGGCATTATTTAAAATTCATCTATTGCCATAGAAAATATAGCAATGAGAGAACTTCCTTTCTTAAGAAACACCTGTCATTTGAAGAAGCACAAAGACTTTGCAGGGAAAGTTCACATTTAGTCATAGTTTCGTGTCCTTGGAATAATCATTATTTCAGAGCCCTGGTATAAGAAGATATAGAATATGTAGATGAAGCAGACTTCTAAATGATCTCATTAAAAGACTATCATGATGTCAAGCTGGTTTTAAATGTCCAAAACACACCAAATGTTATGATCTCTGGGTTGCTGCCTTTGACCTGAAATTGGAAAAAAGGGGTAATGCATCGGCATGAGCGGATTATTAAATGTGTTCACAAATTCCATGTTTAATTCCTTGGGAAGCAGAAGCCTGGCTTCTGTGGCTTGGTAGCTGCTGAAGTTTGAATAGACTTTGACTCCTAAATTTATAACGGTCTTCGACTCAAAGTCATTGGTAAATGCTGTGACGAGGATAGAAATCTGGCAATGTCTATTTCCACGCACCACTACCCCCTTGCTCTGCTCTCTTCATTTCTCAATTTTATTTAGTTATTGGTTCCTCCTTTGTACACCATATGGCAGGCAATGGGTCTTGGTTGATTTTAGGGAATCATGTCGGTCCCACTGAATTTGTCAGTATTTAGCCAAACCAAAAACAAACAAAAATGATAAAACATGGTGAGGTAGCATGATTCAACTCTTGAAACTCAAGGTCAAATGCGGACAGGCCTTCTGAAGGGATCGTTCATTTGCTGCCCCTCGACGGCTGTGGCCATGAGGGGAATGAGCTTGAAGAAAAGTCAACACGTGGAGAAGAATTTAACCCTGAGCCTGCTTTACCCAAAGATAGCCTGTCTTTGCGCTTCCTGCCTAGTGAAACAAAGATTAATTTCCTTATGATCTTAAAGGGTGATTTTCAGGACTCAGGCTGACGGAGACACTGGTGGATTGCACCCCAAATCAGGATCTCCAAAGAGAGAGAGCATTTTTAGGAAAATCCAAGATGACACTGGTGTTGTTGGCTCTGTACGCTTTCTTTCAGGCATGGGTCTAAAAGACAGTTTAATCAAGGATTTCCACTACGTGCGGCTGGAAGCATCTGCAAGTACGTGGAGATGAACGAGAGACACGTGCTGATAAAAAGGCCTTTGGCCCTCCAGGAAGTGTCAAGCTTAAATTTTATGAAGCTAACCCAAATCCTGTCCGTGCTTTCCAGCAGTCATAATGTTCCATGATGATACATTGATCAAAACTGGTAAGACGTGTTCCTGGGACAAAGAGAACACATCACATATTAGACAGCCCAGGACTTCAAGACGAGCGAATTCCGCACTGCACTAGGTATGTGCAGCTGATTAGATTTGCCAGGTTTTAGGACTGACAAGTAGAATTTAAGATTTCTATAAACTTGTTTTGAGAATAATGTGAAACAACAAGTAAAATTATTCTAGCAAAGCATGCGATTTGACGGGTTTTCTTTCTGTTTCTCTACATGTCTATATGTATCTATACCTATATCCATTTCTATATCTATAGAGATATATTTGGCAGTTAGCGTGTATGTATAGCCTAATTCTAATACGCCCTTAAACATTTTGTCAAAAATCTATTAATTATCTTTGAACTGCATTTTTATATTTGCCTTGGATTATAAGGATAAGGGAAGTGGTATTGTATTGGATGGAGGAAGAAAAAAAAATCTGAAGTTCAATATTAAATAGAACCGGGAAAAGCACCCTGCTGCATCTGTAGCTGTTCCACACCTGATTTACAACTGAGTAGGTCACTCGTGCTCAGTTTTGTTACACTGATTCCACCAAGTCCACAGACGATCATCCAGGGCAACATCTGTCCGCTTCTAGAATGCAATGGTCACAGCTTCTGTCAGAACATTCAGATGAATACGTGCCACTCTACTGGCCAGAAAAACTTGTCTCTGTGGATTTTGAAGGCAGCCTTTTCAACATGTCACACCTTAGGCTACTCTAAGTTACTTACGTCAGTTTGTAGAAAACTGAATGAAAAGATGTTTATTTTGGTGCAAACAGCCTGCAAGTCTTGCATGTTCTTTCGTAGTACACCTTTCACAAAAAACTTTTTAAAGAAAGTGACAAGGTCTTAAGCATCTTCTCTGTCAGAGGCCAACACCTCTGGTTCCTTTTTTTTTTTTTTTTTTTTTAAGATTTTTTTATTGGAAAGTCAGATATACAGAGAAGAGGAGAGACAGAGAGGAAGAGCTTCCATCCATTGATTAACTCCTCAAGTGACCACAAAGACCTGAGCTGAGCCGATCCGAAGCCAGGAGCCAGGAACCTCTTCCAGGTCTTCCACGTGGGTGCAGGGTCTCAAGGCTTTGGGCCGTCCTCAACTGCTTTCTCAGGCCACAGGCAGGGAGCTGGATGGGAAGCAGAACCCTGGAACTAGAACTGGCGCCCCTATGGGACCCCACCATGTGCAACGTGAGGACTGTAACCACTAGGCTATAGCGCTGGGTTCACACCTACAGTTCTTTTCATGATTCTTTTCAAACAGTCCCTAGACCTCCTGATTGCTGATGATCACATCATCAGCCATCTTTCCAAAAGCCCATTTTATCATGCTGTATAGTACAGGAAACACAGGGTAGTCATTTCCTGTAGTTATCCTCCTGCATGGTTGGCTGCAACCTATGACCTTGCCAGACTTCCCATTCCACAAGACGTCAGCGTACACCTTTTCCTTATCTTTAAGCTTCTTAAAACCTTTTCCTCTCAAGTCCAGTGCGATACCGTAATGGTTAAGGTTCTCGCCTTGCATGTGCCAGGATCCCACATAAGTGCCGGTTCTAATCCCGGTGACCCCGCTTTTCATCCAGCTCCCTGCTTGAGGCTTGGGAAAGCAGTGGAGACCGACCCAAAGCCTTAGGACCCTGTACCCATGTGGGAGACCTGGAAGAGGCTCCTGGCTTCGGAACAGCTCAGCTCCAGCCATTGCGGCCACTTGGGGAGTGAACCATCGAACAGAAGATCTTTCTCTCTGTCTCTCCTCCTCTCTGTATATCCGCCTTTCCAATAAAAATAAATCTTAAAAAATAAAAAACACCTTTTTCTCTCTATCTATTAGAGCACGTAAAAACACCCTCCAGGGCAAAACAGCAGGGTTGGGTGGTGTGGTGCAGTGGGTTAACTGGCTGCTTGGGACAACCACATCCCATACCCCAGGACCTGGCTTGGAGATACACTTCCGCTTCTGATCCAGTGTACTGTTCACGCAGCTGGGAGGTGGTGGACAATGGCCCAAGTGCTTGTCGGCATTTGGGGAACAAACCAGTAGATGAAACGTCTCTCTCTTTCTCTCTCTCTCTCTCTCTCTCTCTCTCTCTCTCTCTCTTTCCCTTTCAAGTAAAATGATAAAACTTAACACACCAAATTCGAACACAAACAAACACACATACCCAAAATTGGATACCAAGAGTCAAATTTTGAAATCTACTACGAAGCAATTAACGCCCCTAAAACGAAAGGAATACCAGACGGGGTTTGAAAAATAGACCCCATTTGCCATAGTATCTGTGACTGCTGGCCCAGGTTAATAATTTCCAAAACATTGCGAGAATGAAACGGCAAACACTGTTCCGCTGATGGAGAGGAAAATGATCCATTGTCAAAGGGATGAGAAACGGAGACACAGACAGAGATGAGAAATACTATACCAAGCCAATAGTTTCTTTTGCTGCCTGAAAGCATTGTATGCGTGCATACACGCACATACACAGCACAGTTAAAATAAGGCGCAGTGTGGAAGCAAGAGCAAGAGAAGTCCTGGGCAGCTGTGGGCTCTTAGCTCCTGCACAGATATTTGTCTCCCCTTGGTCCTGGCATTAAACCTTCTCTTGATGACAATCTTACCCCGCAGCCATTCAGTTCCCCCAATGAACGTGACAATGGCACTTGGAAAGAATTGTTCCTGTTATTTCGTTTGAGGATACTTGAAAAAAGCATTACTTCAGCGCCATGTTACAGGACTGTGCACAAAACAGAGTTAGTGGTTTTGTCTGGCAACTTTTTAAAATATTTTATGTGTGTTTTACTTCTTTTTTTTAAGATTTATTTTAGTATTTTTGGGAAAGACAGACATAAGGAGGGAGATGCAGAAAGATCTATCCACTGGTTCACTCCCCTAATGGTCAAAACAGCCAGAGTTGAACCGTTACAAAGCCAGGAGCCTCTTACAGGACTCCCACATGGGTTCCAAGGCTTTGGGCCATCCTCGACTGCTTTCCCAGGCCACAACTAGGGAGCTGGATGGGAAGCGGGACAGTCAGGATTAGAACCCCCATGTGAGATCCCAACGCATTCAAGGTGAGAACTTTAGCCGCTAGGCTATCGCACCTGGCCCTCTTGGTTCATCCTTTAACAAATATTTTTATGCCAAGGTGGGGGGAAGTTATGTACTTCTTTCTTTTTCATGATTGTAAAAGTCATGTTATGATAGGTCTGGAGGTTAATGGATAGTTTTAACTTAAAAGTTGGTTCTTGTGCTATGGGACAGTTGGTCAAATCTTCGTTTCGAACTGGTGGCAAACTGGAGATTTCCCAAGCGTGATGGCTACTTGGAGGGATCAGCTCTCACTATTTGTAACAAGTCTTAGCAAGCCCTTACCTCTCTTGGCATCACCATGGTCCCCTGTCTGGTCCACTGTACTTTTTTTCTTGCAGCATCACTAACAAGGCAGTAGGAAAATGAACAGCATTATTAGGAGTCAGGAGGCCTTCGTGCTACTTGGTTCTCTGGGTTCTGTCCGAGTTCTCAGAGCTAAATTTATCAGCTGTGCCATCTGTCATAGTTGACTTCCTTTCATTCTGTGGTCTTGCTTCTCTTTTTTTTTCCTCATAATACTGCAAAACAATCACAGAAAAATGAAAGTAAAAGATAAACCATTGAGTGAACATTTTTTTTTTCTTGCAGTTAAGGCGTTTCTGTCTCCTCTTGGAAAAGATGTGTTCAATACCAACTCCAGCTGCTGGAGGTGCCAGCTTCTGACCAGCCTCATTGGGTTGGGCCCCTCTACTGACAGTTCCCAGCTGCCAGTTTCCATCCAGCCCAGTTCCAGTCATTACAGCCATTTGGGAAGTGAATCAGTATGTGGAAGTCTTCTCTGTATGTCACTTTTTATGTCTATCTGTCTGAGTTTCAAATGGAATAGTTTTAAGAATAAATAAAAGATGGGTTTACGCTAGTGAAAAAACCAATGGGTATTTATGAAGTCCACAGGTTTTCAAAAGGATCAAAAATATACATTGTGAAAAATAGGAGAATTTCAAAGTAGTTCACATCCAAATACAGCTAGTTTAGTTATTTTTTAAATTCTTCTTTTCTGTGAACTTTCTATGGTGCCCTGGTATACTTTTTTAAAGGTTTATTTATTTATTTAGGATAGAAAGACAAGGAGAGAGAGAGAGAGAAATCTTCCATCTCTTGGTTCACTCCCCAAATGGCTGCAACAGCCAGAGCTGGTCTGCTCTGAAGCCAGGAGCCAGGATCTTGCTCGGGGTCTCCCACATGGGGGTGTAAGGGATGAAAGTCCTGGGTCATTCTGTGCTGCTTTCCCATACCATAAACAGGGAGCTGGATGAGAAGCAGACCAGCGGGGACATGCGCCAGTTCCCACATGGGATGATGGTGCCGTAGATGGCGACTAGCCTGCCATGATAATGGGACCCACCCTCCCCGATGTATGCTTTTTATACTTATTGTATGTTGAATGGTTTGTCTGCATCATATTTTGAAAGAGGTACAGCACACTAGAAGAAAGTAAATAGATTTGTCAGCAACTGTCATGAAGCAGTACGTAATTCTATGGGGTTAGATTCCAAACATGTCAGCTACAAGGATTGAATGAGATCAAAAAAAATTTAAAAAAACTAAATTCCTTTGAGAGGCATAGCAAGTCAGCCATGTATACAAATGAGTTCCCTTCCATTGGTTCACTCCCCTAAATGCCTGCAGTGGCTGGGTCTGGGTCCAAAGCTAGGAAATCAATCCAGGTGTCCCCTACGGGTGGCAGGAATTCCACTTGAGCCAGGGTCTGCATTAGCAGGGAGCTGAAGTGAGAGCTAGAAGAGAGACTCCTGTCCGGGGACTCGATATGAGACAGAGATGTGCTGACAACCAGCTTAACCAATAGACCCCTGGTGCTTTTCTTTTCCCATGATCACGCTTTGAGACTTCAGCTCTCCCATTCTAGGACCAGATACCATTCTGGCTCTAATATTTTATTTTCACAGGGAACCTGCAGAGGATACAGAATAAATAAATAACCTTGTGAGTAACAAGGCTGTTCTGTCTGCTTTGGTAACGAATCACCGGTGTGGGAAACTGGTGCCAATGCCTGAGCAGGGAGCTATGCAGCCAGCTTACGGGAGCATCTATAAGCTGAAACCACTATTCATTGTGGCTATAGCATGTTTCACTCTTGAACTTTCAAGTGCTGCAATTTGGTTCCTTCAGAGGGTATGAAGAAGACTCAAACTGCCCAAGACTGGTGCCATGGCAAAGCATGCTAATCCTCTATCTATGGCACCTGCCTCTCATGTGGGTGCCAGTTCTAGCCCTGGTTGCTCTATTTCTGATCCAGCTCCCTACTTGGGAAAGTCTTGGGCCCCTGTATTCATGTGGCAGATCCAGAGGAAACTTCTGGCTCCTGGCCTCAGCCCAGCCCAGCTCTCCGTTGCAACTATTTGGGGTGTGAACCAGTGGGTGGAAGATTCTCCCTCTCCTCTCTCTCTCTTCTCTCTTTCTGTCTTTCATAAATTTAGAACATATTTTAAAGAAAAAAAGACTCAAAGGAATCAAACTGCCCACATCAGCCTCACACTAAATTTATTGAGGAACATTTTATTCTCCCCCCCCAAAAAAATGAGATCAAGAACTCTTATTAAGTTTCTCAAAAGATGACATTCAAAACAGGCAGTATCAAGACTGCTAACACTGATGAGACCCTGATACTTTATTCCAGGTTCTAAACCTAAATTGAAAACTTGTATTGTTTAGCTGTTCAGCATGGCCAAGAAAGCCTCAAGAATCATGTTAACCCTCTCTTGTACTGACCCACTACGACCCATCCAAGAACCGAGGTACCAAAAGAAATCCGACCATAGCAACAACAGAAAAATGGAGTCACTTGCTTGCCAAGCACGCAGCTTTGTTCATGAATCTAGAAAACACTAGTTTTTTTTATAAGTCTTGTATCTTGGAGCTTTGAAAAAAATAAAATGGCAATCAAATAAAAGCCCAATTCAACACTACGTTTCCTTTTTCTTTTCAATCAGTTGGTTTCGTTGGGATAGGCATTTCTGCGTTGCCTCTAGTGTACTGGCTTGCTGTCATGGATTAGCAGGAGTCTACAAAGGGTACTAGTTCAAAGCTAAGTGGTGGGGGTGGGTTGGAGGAGCAGGAACAAGCGAAGCTGAGCCCCCACCTCCTGATGCCGCAGAGCTCAGTGGCTCGTGCATGTACAGTGTTCACAGGAAAGTCAACAAGTAGACAAAGAAAATCCAGACCTTTGATGACCCCTGGTGAATAAACTAAGCACTGCATTGAAATGCAGCAAGAGCCGCGGACATCCCTGGCAGGCAAGCCCCCTGCATCGCTCCTCTTTTTCTCAAGACAGGCAAAGGGATTTTTTTGTGAGTGCCTCTCGTACCCATGCTATAGATTTGTCTGCAGACTCCAGGCGTCTGCGGGCCTCTAAACAGATTTTGTTTTGGTGATGTCTGTTGGTAGATATTTAGAAAGCCGTGTGCATGTGCTAGGTCTTTGCTGCGACCGTTTATGCAGGGTTATTTCTGGAACACAGGTGAGTTCAGTGGCCTCCACACAGCCTGTCGCTTTCAGAGTGGTTCTAGATGTAGCATTGTTCTGTGGATGAGTTATAACAACCTTCTTACAGATCTCACTTCAAAATCTGTCTTCAGAGGTCATCATTTATGCACTTCTCCCAGGTACCAGCGCCCATGTTCTTCCAGGCAGCAGAAGTCTGCATTTCTGTCAACCAGCATGTGGTACAAATGAGCCAGAACGCAGACAGTATTTGGTCAGCTTGCAGGAAAAGAAGGGAATTTGTTCCTATAAAAAGAGGCTGGGGAGAAATGCAAGCGTGTCTGGTGTATGCCCTAGGCATCCAGTTAGAAATGCCGGAGATGCCAAGTACCTGTTTGTGATCACCCAGAATAGAGCGACCCTGATGGAGCTAATTGGAGAACACAGAGCAGCTTATACAATTCATGCAGTTGAGTGTATCAGCTGAGTGTACATGATCACTATTGGCTTTTATATATTCATTGTGTGGACTGGACAGGATTTTTTTTAACATCTCTGAGATTGCTGTACACAGGTGTTGAATTCATTCTGTTTCCCTTTTGGAGTTACTACAAAGTAGAAAATTCATTTATGTCTAAGAATCCAACTGAATTATTTTTTTAAATGTTTTACTTTAGAAGCAGAGAGAGCGAGAAATACAGACATAGATCCTGTTAGTTTAATTCCCAAATCCAACAGCAGTCAGGACTCGGAAGGCTTAAAGCTCGGAGCCAGGAGGTCAGTCTAGGTCCCCAATATTGATAGCAGGAATTCAATTACTTGAGCCACCATCCACTGTTTTCCTAAAGGGACCTTAGCAGGAAGTAAGAAACAGGAGCTGAAGTTGGGGGTTTGTACTCGGGGAATTCTGAAATTGGAAGCAGTCATTCCAACCCGAAGCTTAACTAGCAGACCAAAGGTCTAGCCCCAAAATGGATTTTTCCTCCTCACATGAGAAATATTTATCCCCAAAGCATCCTTCAACTTTCTAGGCAGCTACCTTGATCTTCCCCCGACCCCGAGACTGCAGGGATTCATGTAAATGTGGGTAATCAGTTTCTTGTGCAAAATTGAGCTCGGGCGTATGAGGCAATGCCCACCTGGAGGAGGCTGGCATTGCCATAGGTGCATGGGTTTTGCAACGTTTCAGAGATGGGAAGTTCTTAGAGATTGCCTAAACCAGTTTCTCCATTGCCTGCTGCCGTTTGCAAATCAGGAAACAGAAAACTGGAATTAGGTCATGCAGCACAGCCAGGTGTAGGAGTCTGTTGCTTCTCAACCCAGTGGTCCAGGCTTTGTATCACTGTGCCTTCCGGGACATACATTGTGTCCGAACTTTGTAGCACGGACCATGATACCCTTGCAAAGATGGGATCAATAGTGAAATGAAAGGTAGGGTGTGTGAATGGTGAAAAATGTATTAAAACCCTGAGAAGAATTTGAGAAACAATTCAGTTTGGAGGAAAAGCATATCATGTACAAAGTGTCTTTTCAAGTTAACAAGCAAAAGGACTTCTGACTTTTTTTTAATCACAAAATCCCTCCTCTGTTTGCCTTGCTTCATGAACCGTTTTTGTGAAGAGTTATAGTGCACATAGGACATCATAATTTACACACACACACACACATATATATATATTCCACTGTGAGGGTAAAGGACAAGCAAGGATCTGTGTATCACACATCTCAGCCGTTACTACTGTTTTCTGAGAATTCTCACCCAGATGCAATGCTTTTTGAAAGCTTTGCATTCCGTTTGAAGTCTGCTCACCCTTCATGTCGATAGAAAGGACATATCCTGACAAAGCAAATGGAGCATTAAACACGCTTTCCCTGAATAATGCCAACAGTCCACTGAGGAAAAAAAAAAAAAAAGGCAGCTTCACACAAGTGTTGGAAGACATGTCAAAGCTGCCTTCAAACTGAAGGTCACGTGCTCTGAGCCACCAAATACATCGGGAGACACTCCACTCGAGATAGCTTCCCTCCAGAAAGAGATCCACCTGGGAATAGGAGGTTCTGTGCAATCCAAAACGAAGCTTACCTTTCACAGCTCCATCCTTGGAGCCAAAAAAATGTGTGTCTTATTTATAAGTGTCTTATAAGGGCTTAGGGTGAAAGGCCTTGGGGAGCTGAAGGGTTGACTCTGCCTTCCACCTCTGCCCTCTTGAGCTGTGTGAACTTGGGCTCGTGGTGGAGCATTTCTGAATGAAGGAGCACCAAACAGGAACTCAGGAAGACTGGTTCTGTCACAGGATATGGCTAACATCTATAGTTCTGAGAGTGGTTACAAGGCAATGATTTGGGGACCTGAAGCTCAGTGGGTCTCATCTCATTGCAGATTACACTGAAAAATCTAAGCAAGGAAGGAATCCCCCAGCAGATTAGATTATTTCTGGTCCAGATAGGATCCATATTCACAGCAACACTGGATAACATTGCCTGAAACATTTCTCAGCACCTCTAGGTGGAAAGTCTTTGGAGTCTCTACTTGGTCCAATCTTGGAGGCACCAGAACATTTTGATTTATGGAGAAGGGATTTTATGTGCATCAGAAGATCCTAGATGTTCTTTTTTTCAAATCCAAGTTTATTCAAATATTGATTCTTAATAACAGAATATTAATTAGAAAAGATAACACTGACATTGACGGCTTAACTTGAGGCTTCAGTTGTTTGTAGACTGTGCTGCTAAAGAAAATTCATCATTTTCCTGACAGTTAAACCAGTTTTGAAGAAGAAGTTCATGCTGCATTTTAAAAGAGAGAGTAAGACAAAACTAAATCTTCAGCTGTAGAATGTGGATGACATCTAAATCACTCTCGATGGTTCCATGTTTCTCTTGCATTGTATCCGATTTCCCCAGGTCAGAAGAAGGCCAGTGTTTCATGTCCATGCATCTTCATGTCCCACTTGGCTTGCTTTTCCAGCAGTGTTTGTTCACCTACGTGAGTTGTACGTGCGAATGGTGTGGATCCAAAAGACGGAATCTAACCATCAACGCAAGTAGATAAAAGGATTCATGAAATGTCATGAGATTCTAGGATCACACCGAAGGGGAGAAAATGTCTTCAGATATCATAGATGTGTTATTCATTCTGAAACCAAATGTGTATTCACTTCTGCATAGCTTTCCTGCAGTGATGCCAAGTGCCTTGAAGGTCCTTCATCACCAGGTACTCTGCTTCACCTCTTCCCTCTGGCCTCTTGAGTTTCTCTAAGTCAGGATTATTCTCCTTTGCTTAGCACATTGTGTTATTCCATAACATGACCCTTTGACATGCCGAATGTTTTTTTTTTTTCTGGTTTGTTTTTCTCTCCTGTTAAACACTACTCTTTCCTAAGGGACTGAAGCAATAGCTTTGCTGCCTGTCATTGCTCTGAGTAGGCACTGGTTTTGTTCCCACGTGTGTCACATGGCATTCTGATTATTTATCAACACATCATCCCAACAATCTGGACTATCCATCCCCAAAGAGAAATGACTGTTTTCTGTCATTAATTTCTAGTTCCTAGAACACAGTAGGTTCTCAAACAAGCTTTTCCAATGAATGGATGGATGATATGTGCATGAGTTCTAAATAATGTGTCCAAAGATGATCGAGCTATGAAAAGGAGGGCAGGGCCCAATGTTGAGGCATAGCAGGCAATGCTGCCACCTGCAATGCCAGCATCTCCCTTTGTATCTTCCTTTCTCTCTGTAAAATAAATAAGTATGCCTTTAAAAAAAAAGAAAATGAAGCCATGTTCTTTATCCTCAAAGAGATTGCAATAGGGAGAAAATAATCATAGTCATCTTATTTTTAATCACTTACGTGAAGATTTTTTTTTTTGAGAGGCAAAGAGAAAGAGAAATAGCCTTCTGCTGCTTCGCTCCTCAAGTGCCTGCAATAACCAGGACCAGGTCACAGAAGCTGAGAGTATGAAACATGACCCAGGACACCCACATGGGAGCAGCAACCCAGCTAATTGAGCCACCATTGGCCCTCCTGGGTCTCCATCAGTAAGGAGCTGGAGTTCGGAACAAAGACAGGGATCAAACCTGGGTGTTCTGACATTACAGCGTGTATATGAGAGCAAACACCTGCCCTTAAGAATTGTATTAGCTATCTGAAGTGCTGTGTGAGCATGTGAGCCTAGCAACACGATTTTGTTCCAATGTAGAGTGAAGGAGAGAAATATTCATGGGTTAAGCAGCGAAGAACAATGGTGGGTCATTTCAATACATGAACAATAAAAACATGATAGAGATGATAGCATTTAAGATGATGTTTGTAAGGTAAACAGTAATAAAGATTGGAAAGGGCGAGTTTGTTCAAGCAGAGTCATGAATATCCAATAGGTTAAGAAAATTATAAGCCATCCTATTTAATTGGAAGACCGTGCACATGAGAAGAAATGGTAGGAAATGTGTCGGAAGATTTGTTATGGAAACCATGGATTTTAGAAGAGAAACAATGAGAAACCATTGAAGGTTTGGGAGCAGGAGAGTCAATTCCTTGTTGAGTGAGAAATAAATGATGGATGAAAGTGCTTGGAATATTTGTTGAGATGCAGTAAACATCCAAGGAGCCTTTACAGTCACATCCAGATATTTTCTGAAAGAAATACGAGAAGAGATTGACGTCAAAGTCAAACATTAGGTTATAGCCATAGACTTGTTACAAAACAATAAAGTCCTAAATGTAAACAGAGGCTGTAGGTGCACACATACACACACACAAAAAAAATCAAACGATTTTACTTCAATGACATCTTCAAGGTGGGACACAAAGAACTTAACCAGTTCTACGGGAGAAGAGTAATGTTATAAAGACAAGAGAACCACAGGAGTGAGAGGCTCTGGACGCCAGTGGTGGATTCCTGGGACTCAGAAATGTCCACATTCCCTTTCCGTGTGTCAGTCTGGGCTTTAAGAAATGACTGTGCACCAGAGACACACAGTTCTGGGGCATAAAGGTGGTAACTGATACCTTGCAAGGGATTGTATTGATCTCTCCTCTCCCCCTCCCCTTCCCTTCTCTCTCCTCCTCCAGTCAGCAGCAATACTGTCACTGCCATTTCCAATCTATGTTATGGATATGAAAGGATAAAGCAAAATGATTAGAAATCCAGATGTCCTCGTGAAAAAATAAAAACAGACACAAAATCAAGCAAGTTGTCAAAAACTCAAGATCATCAGGTAAGCATTGAAAGATATCATTATTAACTCTGATTCTTCTCAAAATACATTTCTTTGATCTGAGGAAGGACCTGGGAGCAAAATCATCACAGTGAGGACAAGCATCCCTTCTGCCCAGATTTGGTTTTATAAATACCATTGTCTGTTAAAAGGACCCAGGACTCCTTTAAGAAATGTATTGTTTGTTGTCTAGGCCAGCGGTTGTACAAGGTGAGTGGTAATACTGGGAGCCAGAAACTTGAGAAATATTTAAAAATTAATGGAGTCACAGCAAAAGGAGTGAAATTTAAGGAGCTCCCACAGGCCACATTTGGAATAATTTGAACATCCCAAAGAATAATAACTGCAATCAACTGAAGCACAGTGAATATGTAATGTTTTATGAGTCAGTGTTAAACTAAAAAAGAGGAGGAAAAAAAGTAAAAACTACACGTGACACTTTTAGGATGACTGTTAACACAGCTCCTCATTTTGAAGATTGGTTATTAAAGGGAAAGAATTAGCAATCTATCTTGCCCTTGGTGAGAATAATCTCTACTGTGCAGGAAAAAAGAATTCTAGCCAGTAAATGAAGACAGAAAAGTTATACTTAGAAAAATATCATTTTGCACCTCATGACAAAGTGGTTTGTACAGAAGTCACAAGTGATTAAAAAAGCATACAGGAAAGATTGACAGAACAGGGAATATTTTCCGGGCACAGGGGGAACAATGGCTTGACAATGGAGAGATCAGACTGTCAGCACTTCCTCTGTTAATCAAACGTGACGCCACTGGAATCAGCAAGCAAGCATTACATGGGTCCTGCTCGGATACCAAATGTAGTGACTCTCGGGACATCTTTCCAACATATGCAACCCGAATCTAGTCCAGTCTCAAAATCCAAAAATTCTGGTCTGCAGATAACAGAGGAATTATGAGGTGGGAAGAGAGAGAGAGTTTAACGACATTTTACAGGAATAATTTTATGAAACCGTTCACCTGAATCCTTCAAAGAGTTAATATCATTAGGGGAAAGAAACATGGAAGGGAATTATTTTATGTTGTAGAAGACACAGGACATACAACCAAATGAATGTTTAATTCCTGATTAGACCTTGATTTCCTTAATGTTGGGGTCCATTAGGGAAATTTACAAGAAATTGGATATCAGTGAATTAATTTTGGTATGATACTGGTATTGTGATTATGTAAGAGAATGTATGATTTTTAGACATGGATGCCAAAAACATTAATGAATGATGCCTGATGTAAATGTAGTTTGCCATCTACAGTCTCCGTATTAGAGGATGTGGAACTTGCAGATACAGTGGACCATTTTGAGATCTGCTGGAGCCAACCTTGAGGATACCTGGGGGTCACCTACAATGTGTTTTTCAACAGCTCAGCCAAGTGTTACAGATAGAAAAACCAGTAGGATCAATTACTAAAAATTATGACTATTGATACTCATTTTACCCTTTTTTCTATTTTGCTATACATTTGTGATGTATAGTAAGAAATGCCTTAACTATAGCTTTATATTTATATTCTAAGTGTCATGTACTCAGAAGGATCCGAGTTTATGATTTTTCAATTCCCTGATGGTGTGAAAGCCATAGGTAGTTCCTGAAAATCATCTTTCAGGTTTGGAATTTTTACCTTATCCATGGGTAGCCTGTGTGTTAAAATGCTGTCCTAGAAGGCTGGGCAACTCCCTAGTTAGTCTAATGACCTACTGCGTGTTACCAAGTTTGGTAGGCCAGGTGTAGCAAACGTATCTTCACTCTGAATCTTCACTTTATGCTGAGTTTATTGAAATGTGGCCCCTTGTTCAGTAAAGGAACATCTGTGTTTTTGTGTGTATGTGTGTGTGCACGCTTAGAACATGTGTCACAAGCAATAAATGTTTAAAAATGCAAGTTCCATTACTGAGACTAAATTAAGGAAAAAAACCCATCTTGGTCCCAACTTGACTTTTTTTTAAAGAATAAAATGTAAACGAACACACCAATAAACAAGCAAACAAATGTCTCATTCTACACTCCCACTCCATTCTTCTAATTGATTTTCTTGGCTTCCCTTTGTTGTATCAACAGAGAAAGGCTGAAGTTTTAATTCACTCGGAATATGCCAACGACATTTTGCACTCATTCAAATCATAAGGTCAAAGAGAAAGAAAGTGGCAGAAGAGAAAGCAATGAGAAGACAGATGGAGTGGCAAAGAGAGAGGAGACAGATGGGCGCCGCTCAGAACAAGCAATGTAGCCATAATAGTAAAATTGTTAAAAACAATTCAAGGAGAGTGAGAGAAATGAGAAAAGCTGGAAATGAAATGCTCTCACTGGCCGGAAATAGGAGCAGAGGTGACCTAGGACATCCTAACCTGCATCGAATTAGAATTTGTGTTCTTACAATCTCTTGAAAGGTAAATTCATGCCAGCTACTTTTCTTTGCTGCGTGGGATGTATCCGAAAACCAAACCCTGCAATGCCTGCTTTACAGGAAAACAATAAGTCACATGTAAGCTAAGCATGGCGTAGGCTGCAGGATGCTTAAGATCCAGGTCCCTAAGACAGTTACATTGCAGAAAAGACACGATGAAGGGGACGGTGTTCATTGTGGCAGTGGTCATGCGAAGACCATTTCAGGCAGAGGAGTGGCACGTGGGCAGGCTCTGTCCAGCAGTGTGCCTGGCACATCTCCGGAATGGCGCAACAATGAGGATCACTGGGAAGGGTGATAAGGAGGAAAACGGTAGGACGTGAGGTCAGAAAGAAGGAGGACCAGAGAATGAAGAATTTAGATTTTACGCTAAGTCAAACAACAGCTAGGGAAATGTTTTGATGAGACAGGAGTGACATTTTAAGGCTTTTGTTTTGAGTTTTTATGTATGTTCACTTTGTTTGAGAGGAAGGTTTTTAAAATTATTATTATTAAAGATGTACTTCCTTATTTGAAAAGCAGAGTTACAGAGGGAAAAGCAGAGACAGAATCTTTCGCTTACTGGTAAGTTACTTCTCCTGCCATGGCCAGGTCGGGGCCAGACTAAACAAGGAGTTTCCTCGTGTGAGTGCAGGAGCCCAAGTGCTTCTCACATCCTCCCCTGCTGTCCCAGGCACATGAACAGGGAGCTGAATCAAATGTAAGCAACTGGAATGCCGGCACTTCAGACAATGGCTTTTACAAGCTGCACCGCAGCACCTGCACAGGCAATTTCTACAAATTCTCTCCCCCAGTGACGACAATAACAACAACTGGGACTGAACCAGACCTACCCCTAAGGGACTAGAACTCAATCTGGATTTCCCAAGTGGGTGCCAAGACTCCGACCACCTAAACCACCCCTGCTGCCTCTCGGGGTGTGCAGTAACAGGAAGCTGGGTTAGAAGAGAAGCTAGTGCTGGAACCAAGCACGCTGGCGGGAAATGCAGGTGTCCTAAAAGGAATCCTCTCTTCCGTGCTGATGCCCGACCCAGCTCTGTTGAGATAACTGAAGAGGGGGAGGCATCGTAGAAGCTGGGAGACCGGCTAAGAAGCATTCATCCAATGCATGATGAAAGCTGTCCGGATCAAGGTGAAAGCAGTGAGGTGTAAAAGAAAATGTAATTTAATTAATAAAAAAAATTTTTTTAAAGAAAATGTAATTGGAACAGATGCTTAGCGTTTGAAGAAGCAAAAGGGAAATATATTTAGCTCCGTTATTCTCGGTGTCAAAGATCAAGATGTTTACTTTTCCACCTAGGAATCAGCTTCATCCAACAGGTAAACTGCCTTGTTAATTATCAAGAAGCAAATTATCATGTGTGTGTTTCTGGAAAGTTCATGAAACAAGATAATAGGAAATATCATAAGGGCTGATGGGGGCAAGAGTGATGTGAGAACAGGCACACGTGAATTCAGAAAAAAAAAAGTCGGGAAAGGGATTATATTTAATGGTGATGTGAGCTTTGTGTAAAACCATTTAGAGTGTGCCCTTGCTTGGATGCAAGGATTTCATCACTTTTAACAAGAACTAAACCTACTCCAGGGCTCTATAGGATCCTTCCATGACAACTACTTGAAAAAAAACCCAGAAAACAAACAAGGAAAAAAATAAGCATCATTCTACTTGGTAAAGACTTCAAGTAAAAATTGTAATTTTGAAGTCACTACCAGGAAAAAAAAAAAGTCAAATTGATGTGACCCAGCATTGGAGCTTAGAGAGGAAACGGCGTCTGAGCAGTGACATCATCCCCTCAATGAATGTCAGCAGCTTGCTGGAACTTGAGCCACGAGAAGTTAGGTTGCATGTGAGCTTTAGCTGAAAGCTTTGTTGAGGTGCAATGGCCATGCACTGTGCTGCACGTAAAGTGTACCTACTGGAAAGTTGTGCCTTTTGTGAAAAAAAAAAATCAGAATCAAGACAGTGAACTTGAACTCGGTCGTCATCACCCAAAGTGGTGGCCACTGTTCGTCATCCATTTCTTGTCTTTCTTGAGCCTTCCTAGGGGATCGCTGATCTGATGTTGCTAAACTATGTTAGTTTGTGTTTTCTATAAATCAAATAACACTGCATATCCTTTTTGGGATCTGCTTTCTTTGACTGAGTGTCATTTTGGGGGATGGGAGAAGAAGCATCTGTAGCAATAGCTCCCCTTCCTTTTCATTGCTAAACAATATTCCACAAGGTGGATATGCCATGATGAGAGTTCATCCATTCAACCATCTATTAATGAACTTGGAGCCTGTTGCCAGGCATTGACTATAACAATGACAAATGTTATGAACACTTACATGTGATTCTTTTTATGAGTGTGTACTTTTCTGTGCTGAATTAGATACTTATAAATTGAGTGACACATGAAAGTTTTCTGGAAACTACCAGCTATGGTGTGTTTTTGCTCTGCTATTATTTTTTTAAGATTTACATAATTTTTATTGGAAAGGCAAGTTCATAGAGAGAAGATACAGAAAGGAAGATCTTCTGTCCAATGATTCACTCCACAACAGCCGGAGCTGAGCCGATCCAAAACCAGGAGCCAGGGTCCCAACCCTTTGGACCATCCTTGACTGCTTTCCCAGGCCACAGGCAGGGAGCTGAATGGGAAGTGGAGCAGCCAGGATTAGAACTGGCACCCATATGGGATCCCGGCACATGCAAGGAGAGAACTTGAGCCACTAGGCTACCACACTGGGCCCTCCCTCTGTTACTATACTTATGAATCTGATTAGGTTGCTACTTTAATTACAATGAGTATGCCTGTGCTTTGACAGCACTAACCCCCTTCTTGAGCTGCTTCACGTGACGCAAGCTGTAACTGGACCACGTGGCCCGTTCCTTCACACCGGCTGACTGATAACCACAGTGACAACCGTGCACCGGGAGGGAATGAAGACAATTTGGGTCTGACAGATTTTACTACAAGGATGACATCTGGAAGCTAAGATAACATACCTTTCTGGGCAATACATACACGTGCCTTCAAACAGGTGGTTCGAGACTGCATCTCACTGTGACTTTGCTCTCGATAAAAATTTACTCTGAAAAATCATCAGCTGCCACGTGGTCTGTTGGAGTGAGAGACTCTTTGTTGCTGATGGCTTCACAGCATTGCAGTTTTTTTTTTTTCTGAGAGTCATATTGAAGAGGTGTGTTTTCTTAGATCTTTTTTGGAAAATTTCCTCCACAGATGCATGGTATTTCTAGCACTCTGCTGAAATCATTCTCTCATAATGTTTTGCAAGATTTATTTATTTATTTGAAAGGCAGAGCAACAGAGGGAGAGACATAGAAAGAGATCTTCCACTCCCGGATCCTCACCAAGGACTATCAGTACGAGCACCAAGGACTACATCCCAACTACCAAGGAGACCACGGGAAATTGGAGTGCCTTCGGAGGCCAAGAACTCTGAGGTCACCCACTCCTGCTTGGATCTACCACATGGGATGGAAGAAGTCCAAATACTTCCTCGCAGAATGCAAGGGCATCAGAACAACAGCCAGGAGCCCTGAGCGGTCAGCAGAAACAGAAGAACAGTAAACTTCATTCGGGACTAGGGAGGGGAGCTCTCTCTGGTCCTCTCTTGGTTCCAACTTTGGGTCCCCACCCTCTCTGGCAATGACCATCAGGATCGCTCTGAAACTCCTCAAAACAAACAAATAACCAAACAAACACACAAAAAATCTAGAATAGATAGAGAACAACAAGGAAAGCTTAGAATCAGACAGGAAACGGTCAGTGTGGATTCACTTATACCTTACTAGGTGGGACACAAAGATTAGTTACTCCTCACCAGGGTATTGAAGATTTCTCTGCACACCCCTCCTAAAACTGTTCTGCACCTAAACTGTTGACATATGCCTTGTTAGAGTTATAAGCCAATCTAGACTACCCGAAAAAAAGCCAGGTTCAGCAAAATTATGCTTCAACGCTATAAAATGCTAAATACTATAATGAAAATAGACACGAGACAGCTGAATAGTAATCTATAGCCATTTTAAGGTGTATAGAACCTGGTTGTATATATAGTAAAATTGAAATGTCAATGAAGAAGTCACAAGATGTGGTTAAGAACTTGCATTTTTTTAACATATTAGTTACTCAATACTATGTCAATTAATTCCATAACGTTATAAATTGTTGCTGATGTCATGTTGGGGCTTTTAATTGATCGTGATGATACTCTGCCGGCTCTACCTTCAGACCAGAGATGGTCTCCCCAAGAAGCCGTTGAACTTATCTGGACAATAAGATGCTGGACTCTATGCTTGGTAGATGCTTGCATTGAAAGAATCTCAACTGAACTTGAACTGTGGTAATGCAATAAGGTGGAGGAATGCACCATGGAGGGAGGGTTTAGGGAGGGGTGGGGGGAATCCCAGAGCCTATAAAACTGTGTCACATAATGCAATGTAATTAATAAAAAAAAGAAAGAAAAAAAGAAAGAAAGAAAGAAAGAAAGAAAGAAAGAAAGAAAGAAAGAAAGAAAGAGATCTTCCATGCTCTCCAAGTGGATATAACAGCGAGAAGCTCGGTCCAGGGCTAAGCCAGGAGCCGGGAACTCCAACCAGGTTCCCCAAGTTCACTAGCAAGGAGTTAGAGGTGAATGGAGTAGCTGGGACTTGAACTGACACTTCTACACGTTTGCCTACATTTCCAGTGCAGGCTTAACCCTCTGAGCCACAATCTGGCCCCTCAAATTATTTTCTTTGACCTATTTGTATCCATCTTATTATACATCCCTTTTGCTTTGAATGTATTTGTGTGCTCTGTAAGAAGCTGATTAATTTGGGAACTGTCTTTGAGTCACTTGGCTTGTCATATGGATAAAGGGCAAAAGGATCTGCCTCTGTCAGGAAAACCATTCTTGGATCTGAGATTCACACTTGATATCAGGGTAACCAGACCACCCAGATTGATCCAGAGTGACACTTATGAATTGTTTTCCAAAAATGGTTATAACATTTTGCATTTCTCCGAACAGTGAATTTGAGTTCCATTACTTTCATATTCTTACTGTGGCTTAATATTTTCAGCCCCTGTAATTGTATTCGTTCTAATAAGTATTTGGTGTTAATTCATTTGCTTTCGATTTGCATTTTCTTAATGACAAATCATGTAAGATGCTTTTTTTATTTTTCCGTTGACATATTTTGGGAGTTGGAGTTAAAGAGAGACAAGGAGATTTTCCCTCCATTGATTCACTCCCCAGATGGCCACAACGTCTAGGACTGGGCCAAGGCCAGGATCCAGAAACTCATCCCACATGGATGACAGTAACCCGCGTCTTGCCTGATCACCTGCTGGCTCCTAGGATGCACATTAGTAAGAAGGTGAAATTTAAAGAGCACAGCCAGGATTCAAGCTCAGACCTCCAATGTAGGATGTGAGTATTATAAAATAATGTCTTAACCAAGACACCAAATGTCTACCCTCCACATAAATTTTAGAAGTATGTTGCCAAGTTCTTAAAAAAAAAAAAAAGAAGCCTGCTAAGCTTTTGATAGGATTGAATTGCATGTTTAGAACAACTAGAGAATTGACACTTTAATAATATGTAAGTCTCAAAAAGCAGAATGATGAACTTGCGAGTGTTGCTGAAGGACTACACTATTGTAATCATATAGGAAAAATTAATGGGGGAGAGGACGGAAGGAGAAATCCCCAAGTCTGTGGAACTGTAGTATGAAAAATAAAATAAATAAAAAATAAAATAATTTTAAAAGTATGTGTCTCAACTGTGTTTCTTTTTAATATCTCTGTTACTTTTTTAAAAATTAATTCACAAAACTTGTACATTATTCTAAATTTATCCCTAAGCATCCTGGATTTACTGGTAGCATATTTTTTGTAAGAATTATTCATTTTTATTGCAAAGCCAGATGCATAGAGGAGGAGAAGCAGAGAGGAAGATCCTCTAGCCAACGATTCACTCCCCAAGCGGCTGCAATGGCCGGAACTGAACCAAGCCGAAGCCAGGAGTCCAGAGCCTCCCCCAGGTCTCCCACACAGGCACAGGGTCCCAAGGCTTTGAGCAGCCCTTGACTGCTTTCCCAGCCTACAAGCAGGGAGCCAAATGGGAAGCGGGGCAGCCGGGATTAGAACTAGCATCCACATGGGATCCCTGCACATGCAAGGCAAGGATCCAACTGCTAGCCCATGGCGCTGGACCCTGCTGGTGATATTTTAAGCTGCATTATTTTAAAGTTTGCATTTTGGACTGGTTTGTTGCTAATTCGTTGAAACATGCTAGATTATGTTTTTAAGATATTTGCAACTGCCCTAAAAACCATTTGAATAATGTTTGTAAAATTCTTAGAATGTTACAGACCGTCATCAACTCTGTGAATTAAGAGAATATAACTGCTTCTTTACTGCTATAAACGTTTTGCATGTCTTTTTATTGCCTTATTTCATGGGTTTGAACCTCCAGCGGGTTGACAGCAAAAAAAAAGGTGACAGCAGATAATTAGGGAAGGAATATACGATCTTTTAGCATCAAGTAGACTATCCACAACTGACTTTTCGTAGATGCTATTTACTTTTCGTAGATGCTGGTTGAAAAAGTTCACTTCAGTCCCTAATTTTTGAGTATCATTTATTTAAAGATTATGTGATGAGCTGAGTAATGGTGAGAGAGAGGGATAGAGAGAGATCTTCCATCACTTCCCAAATGGTTGCAATGGGGCTAGGCCAGGCTGATTATAGCAGAATTCCTTGTATTGACAGGGGTGCAAATATTTGACCCATTTTCTGCCAACTTCCCGGGCATATTAGTGGGGCACCAGATGGCAAGTGGAGCAACTAGGACTTCAAAAGTGCTCCAATAGAGGATTCCAATGTACCCCACTGCTCCACTACGCTGGCCCCTAGTTGAGAAATGTTTAGCCTGGAGTGGGTGTTTTTCCAAATTTACTGAGATGATTATGAAGGGTTTTTTTTAATTTGCTGACACATAAAGTGCATTTACAAATGTTTCAATATAAACAGGTCCTATTTTCCTGTGGTACATACCACTGGATCACGATATTTGTTAACTTGAATTTTGGCATCTGTATCGTAATGGCTATTGATTTGTAGTTTTACATCTTTGTATTGGTCTTAGTTCGGTATTGGTGTCAAGGGAACGCTGACGTCTTAGAATGAGTTGTGAGCTATTCACTCATGCTTTTGTCTTCTTTGTGTTTGTAAAGAAGTGCTATTATTTCTTCCATAAACGCTCAGTAGAATTCATCACCACCATCTGCTCCTGAGTTTTCTCCGCAGAAAAGTCTTTATCAGTTGAAGTTTTGTGATCCGTAGAGAGGTTTTCAGCTATATTATTTTTTCTTTAGTGACTATTGAGAGTATGGCCTATAAGGAGTGTGTTTTTTTCTTTAAATCTCAGTTATAAAATGTCCTAGCATAAAGTTGCTGAAAATATTTTCTTAATTAAAAATTGTTTTAATTGGAAAGGCTGATTTACAGAAGAGTCAGAGAGAAAGATCTTCCATTCACTGATTCACTCCCCAAGTGGCCACAATAGCTGGAACTGAGCCAGGAACTTCTTCTGTGTCTCCCATGAGAGTACAGTGTCCCAAGGCTTTGGGCCATCCTCTACTGCTTCCCCAGGCCACATGCAGGAAGTTAGATGGGTAGTGGAGCATCCAGGACATGAACCAGTGCCCAATGTGAGAATTTAGCCACTGAACCATTGCTCCTTCTTATGTTTTAAGTGATTTCTAGTCATCTTAAACACAGGATTAATTGTGAGTTCCCTGCTTGATTCCAAGTAATTATAATTTGTATGCATACCCTTGCAACCTTATGGTCAATACTTATTTTTTTCATTTTATTTCATATGCCTTTTTAACTTTTGCGATAGCATATCATAGGCTTCACCCTCCACTAAATAAAAAAAAAAGTATGACCTGGGTGTTTTCGTTATTAGTTAGTTGGTTGCATGTCTATGGATTACTTTTTGAGTTTCTATTCTGTTTCATTAATCTGTGTGCCACAGTACCATGCTATTTTAATTGCAACAGTTTGTTGTTTGCTTTGAAGTCAAATACAGTATGCCTCTAGTTTGATATTTTTTCCCCAAGATTTCTTTGGATAATCTGGGTCTTTATAACTCCATATGAAGTGCTTTTTCTGATTCTGCAAAGAATTTCGTTGGTATTTCAGCAAGGCTTGCTTTGAAAGATTACTTGTGCTAGTATAGACAGTTTAAGCATATTAATATTTCCAGTTCATGATCAAGAAATATCTTTGCATTTTTCATGTGTCCTTGATGATTTCTGCCACCAGTGATTTTTAATTTTCTTTTGTAGAGATCTTTCAGTTCTTTTGATAAATTTATTCCTAAAAGCTTTGTTACTTGAAATTTTACTGATTTGGTTCATCATTTCAAACAGCCTTTTGGTGGACAGTCTAGAGTTTTCCTTGAAAAACATTGTGCCATTGGCAAACATGGGTGTGCTGACTCTGCTTTTTCAATTTTGATACTTTCTCTTTCTCCCTGCTAATTGCTCTTGCTCAAACCTTCACTATTATACAGAGGAATCATGGTACAAGTGGACAACCTTGTCTTGTTTTGGAACTTCAGGGAAATCCTCATTCAGTACGAGATTGGCTGTTGGTTTATCATGTACGGCCTTCTTAATACTGAGGTGTGTTTTTTCTATTTCTAGCTTGGGGGGAGTTTTTAATTACGAATTGTACGATATCAACAGACTGGAAAACAAAATTTATGATTATCCCATATATACAGAGAAAACGTTTGAGAAGATTCAACATCCGTTCAATGTTATCGGTTTTAATCGTCTTTTTGAACAGATTTTATTTTTACGAATTTCTATTTCATGGATTACCATCTCCTTATGTCTTTCTTCTAATTTCTGTGGATTCCATTTGTCCTTTTTCTAGTCTTAAGAGAGAAATTTGGATCACTGATTTAGATCCTCTTTATTTTTCTAATTTGTATACTTAATACTAACTTATGGGCTTAATGCTGTTATTTTTAGAAGTATTAACTTACTGGCACTGATATTTTATAATGCATTTTCATTTTTATCCTATTTAAAGTAATTAATAATTTCTTTAGACTTGTACTTAGGTCCTGATTCTTATCCTATAGGATAATCTTCTTTTACTTGTGTTAAGTACATTTATTTAATTATCAAAATGGTATCTGTTTTCTATTTGTTCCATCTGGAAATTATTGTCTCCTATTTTTCTGACTTCTTTGGATGAATTAAGTTTATTGTGATTCCATTTAACCTATTTTGTAGCTTATTATTTATAATATTACTTACTGTTTCAGGTATTAAATTATACATTGCTAGTGTAGTGAAATGTGTTTCCAGGGATCTGATACCATTTCCATGTTAGAACTTCACGATGACGTGGTCCAGCTCCACCTTACAGATATATACCATGGTTATGTCTGGTTTTTCATGCTGTAAACTCCTGAGAGTATCATTTTGTCCACAGCATCAATTACTTTATAAAGAGATTTCAATTATAAGAAACTACAATCACCCATGTAGTCACTACTTCTAGTACTCATCTTTGTCTAGATCTGATCTCCAACGTGCATATATATATTCAGTTCACCTGAAAAGGTATCACAGTTTACTGCTGCTCTGGCCATTGTCAGAAGTGCGTTCTCTCTTTTTGTGTTTAATGGGGATGGTTTCCTCTGACCTCTGAGCTTGCTAATCTTATTTTCTATAGTGTCTAATTGGCAGTCAATCCTGTCCAATATGTGTTTCTTCTCAAGTATTTCATGTCTTCATCTCTAGATAAATTTAGGCTGTCATATCTCCCATGTCTGTGGTTGAATATTTTTTTATTATTTAGCATACAGTTTTTACAACTGTTATGAATTGATTTTATTACCTATCACTTTACACTTGGTTTTTGTTGGTTGATTTTCCCATTTTATGTGTAACAGTGGTTTATGTATGTGCAAGCCTTGTGATCTATATCAAACACCAAGATGTATACTTTGTTATGTGCAATATTTTCGCTCTCTGATAAAATCAAATCAGGTGGAAATAGTTTGGTCCTCTTAGGTCTGGCTTTTCTAGACATATTAGGTGGGATCAACATAGTATTTAGTTTAGGGCCAGCTACTCCCCATTACTGGGGTGACACCTTCTGATGCTTCGTGGGTGCTTCAGTTTTGCAGTCTGGCCTGAGGACATGTGATCTCCATTTCTGACCCCATGGGAGTGCCAGCCTTGTGCCCTCCACGCCTCTTATTTGCTTTTCTTCCCAGCCTCAGGTAGTTTTCTTACAGACATGGACCAGTTAATAGTCAGCCAATTTTTCCAGCAGATGTTCTGGAGGTTTCCACAGCATCTTCCCCTCTGATACTCTGTTCTGAAAACTTTAGCCAAAACTTTAGCATCTTTCCTTGAGCTCCATGTCTCTCAGCTCAAAGAGTCTCCTGGGCTGCACTAAGGCAGGGTTCCCCACCCTTCTCACAGCAGAAGAATGAGCAGTGCTGGCCTCTGCAGGCTGAGCTGCTCAGGGTGTACCACACAGGTTACTCCTGGCATTACAAGCTTGGCTTAGCTTGGCAGAATTGTTAGGAACCACTGCCTCCCAGGCACCATGGATGGGTGGAGTCCCAGCACGTTTCCAGGCAGTATGGATGGGAGAGGGTACAGCTCGCACTGGGTGCGTTATTGGAGTCTGTGCAGCCGTGCAGTCAAGATGAGATCAAGGCCCACAATGGCCACAGAGCTCCCTGGAAGTAATTGCCTCAGGTGTCTGTGTTGTATGTAGAGATTGCTGCTGGGAGCCTTTTTTCCCCTTTCCCTGCAAGTCAAGTCCCTCCTGGGTCAGGGTTGATCTCAGCAGATCCTAATCTAATTAAGAATATGCAGGTGCTTGGTCCACTTCCTTGCTCTGTGCGGAGGCCTGGGCTGGCTTTCCTCTTCTGCTCTCCAGGGGGCGATGTAACCTGAGTTTAGGGAGAGCTGTTGGAGGCAGTCACTCAGCCACGTCCATACTCAGTCTCAGAGTGCTGGCTTGAAGGTAGCGGCTGTGGGGGCTCCGCCCAGCACTTCACTTCGTTATGACAAGTCTGATATCGAGCATGCAAATAGGCTTGTACGTCATTCCTTTGCCACTCATCTTGGGCTTGACAGTTGATACGAATCATTCTTAGCCTTTTGACTTTTTCAATGCATCTTTTCTTGAAGACCATGTTAAACCCTGGCGCTATGGTCTCGGGTTTCCCTGACCTTTCTAAATGCTTTGTGAATGAATTGGTGTTGTGCTCGTATGTCTCTAGGGAGATGATCAACGTGAAGCGATCTGACTTGACTACCAGCTAGTTCTATCTCTCCTAATGAAGTTTGCAAATAGGAGAATCCTCGTTGGCTGGCTAAACGGAGATTCAAAAGTTATAGGTTCTCAGCTGCTAGTAGTTTGATAGAAGAGTGGAAATTTTGCTTAGACAATCCAAAATTTGCCCTATAATTCCTTGCCTTTGTCTTGGAAGTTGATTTCAATGACAGCAGTGCTCCATGGTACCTTTTAGCTTCTTTATTTTAGATTGCCACTTGTGAACTAATGACAGTTACACCTAGTTGGTCTAACTCGCACAAATCTCCTTGGGAATTAATACAGAATCACACCATGTTAGTCACTGCTGATTGAAACTTTACTATTGTGTGCCCGGCACTTTATTGGGCATTTTATACTCATTCCTTCACTTCAGTTTCACCTTGAACTTTAGAGGTATACCTGAGTAGCTGGGGTTGAGAAAGCAGGGTAGGGTCCAGGAGCTCTGAGTGGAGTAGAAGCTTTATGTAGATGATCTCTTCTTTTTCACAGAATGGTAACAACGGTGCAAGATCAGGCTGTATTGCAGAACCTCTGGATCCAAAAGCCTGCATTTCAGTGGAGTGTTTCCGTGTGGCTTTCCACGTGATTGTCTAAGCAAAACATAAGGGAAGCTCTGCTCTACTCCGTGCTCAGCCTATTGCCCCTAACAGTTGTTGAGAGAACAACATAAAGCGGGCTGAGTCGAGAGATAACGCAAGCAGGATGATCTGATGCTTCCGAATGTGATCCTCAAGGCACAGCAAGGTAGGGTAGCTTGCTGGATGAACAGGGCAACCCAAGGTGACAACGGAATTATCCCACATGCTCGGTGCTTATTAGGTGCCACCCCTATTCTCCAGGGATTTGGAATGTGTGTTCAGTTCCCACAACATATCTGTGTAGTGCATCTTCCTTTTATAGATGAGGAAACCAGAGAGAGCGCTTAAGCAACTTGTCCAACACAGTTGATTAGGAACAGAACTGCAACAGGATCTCAGGAGGTGTAGCTGCAGATTGCAGCTGCTAGACCTCCTATCTTGCTCATCTTCAGAAAACATCAGGAACCTGGTGACAGGTGGAAGAAGCAGCAGTAGCAGAACGTGGAAGACGCGGGAGAGTCCTGCAGGCACCTCCATCTGCCTTGCTGTTGTGCCAACGTTAAAGTTATGCAAAGTACAAGAACCGTGGCATGTGCCAGGACCTTTCCGATATCTGCAGGAGGCTCTCTTTGGCATAACTGAAACTCAATGCATTCTTCTTGCAGGTGAGCCTAATTAAGTAGGGCTGACAATTTCTTATCTACTGAAAGAAAAGAGGAAGGCACCGAGTTGCGTCATTTCGGCGATGCAACTTTCTGCTAATTCTGTGGGGAGCAGAAAGAAAACAACATATTCGGAAGCTATTTCTGTGCACTGTAAAGCAAAGAGATAAAAATGTGAGCGCTGCTGGCCTTCATTAAAAGGATAAAGGGGTGCTGATTGGTGTTTCCTTTTGGCTTTATAGACGCTTTAAATTTAAAAGGATACTGCTGCTTGCTGACACCGTGGATGCTTTCTGTTTTATGTAGAGTGGCTTAATTGTGCTCGTGCTTATTTGTTAGGTTTGCTGAGATATATTTAGATATCATCTATAGTCCCTTCTAGAAAAGCAAAAAAACACACATGCACGCAAAAGCACAAGTCAGCCGGCAGCTTGAGGGGCACGATTCAAGGCCGGTCTTTTATTGTGCATTGCTGCAGCAATTAGCTTTTCAATTATGATTGATTCTGAATTGTTACTTTAAATCCATGCCCAGAGATGGGTGAGGTGACTTATTACTGTACAGATAACAGGGATGTGTTTCTCCACCTTTGGCTCTGAGCAGAAGCATCGTTCCCAGGCTTCTGTTTTTGATTTTCCAAGTCCTTCAATGGAAATCACCCATCAGGCCGACAATGTGAGCCCTAAACTCCATTCGCAGAAATTCCCTATCTCCTTTTCCTTCACATCTAGCTTTATCCCGCTGAGTTTCTATCTAGTTTTGGCCACCTCCTGTTTGAGTTGAAGTACCATGTGGACCTAAAGTTCCTGAGTGCTTTATTCGCAGGATCTTGGGAGTCACACTGCACTTTAGTCTTGGCTCAGCCTTCAGATACCTCCTGATCTTGCCATAGGGACCATATCTTGATCACCTTTGGGAGGCTGTTGTTGGAGTTAACCTTTTAGGATATACCTTGGTCAGGTATATTTGAAACCCACTGGTGAGCAATACACATGTCCACTCCTTGAGCTTGGCAAGTCTAGGGATAAAAACAGTGATTAGAGCAGGCGTCTCACTTGCATCTTCCTTGGATTCATTCTTTCTTGCCTCTTTTCTTCCCCGTTTATCTAGAAATATTGATGCTGTAGCATGCCTTCCTACCCTTCACAATGCATGTGGCCCGTGTCTCATTCTCACAGTGACTCAGTCTTTCCTGGACAGCAGGTTTCTTCCCTGTCACACTTGAGTGTGGACTTGTTTGAGAGGTACCAGTCGATGATACTTACCCACTTCAAGGTAGCAACATATTGTGAAACCTGGCTGGAATCTTACAGCTCATCCACTGAGAGCTTTTAACTTACATATTAAATTGCCTTAGTACTCACTGGAACAAAGTGAGCCTAGACATAAATATCAAACCAAACCCTGCAGCAGTAATGTTTCGTATTATAGATCTGGACATGCTGTGACTCCCTACTCAGAGTCCCCCAGAGCCTTTTGTCACGGGAATCTAGATGGCAAGGCAAGACTCCCTTTCTTCAACTCGTGTAGGTCATTTCATGTAGCCATCCAACTGAGTTTGGAAGAATGGAATACTCAAGAATGGCGTGTTCTAAAACCATGGCACTTGCAAATGAAGATGAGCATTTGGGTAAGAGGGCAACCTGGCCTTGGCTGCCCAACTGTAGATACCAATCAAGATGCCATTCCTTTGATACTGTCTGTCCTGCTGATCTCACTTGGCTCAGTCCCTTGTCCCTGAAGTCCAGAGTCACCGCCAAATAAACTATGGTTTTCCCAACCTTTCACCCAGCTTTGTTTTCTACAGGTCTCTTTGCCTGAGATCACTCTAGTCCAAACTATATAATTTTGAGAGAGAAAGATACAGAGGTCACCTTCCCATCATTTTTATCAAAACTGCTTTGTTTTTCTTTGATACAGTGTGCTTGAAAAGAAAGCGGAAGAATTAAAATAATTTATTCTGAAATCTTTGTGTGGTTTTCTCATAACATTTTTTTCCATCAACTTTTTGACAAACTTGGTATATGTGGATTTCATCTTCCGTGAACTTTTGGAAATGCCATGTATATTATTGTTTACTGTTGTCATCTCTTATTGAATCTTATCTATACATTAAACTTTATCACAAGTATGTGTAAATAGGAAAAAACACCTTAGTTTCTAGAGCGTTTGATACCATACAACTTCATGTCCCTTCTGGAAGCTTTAGGATATATCCTCCTAGGTGGGATGTGTCTAAGTGGGACTGTCGCACTTTCACTCATGTCTTGCAGCCAGGATTGGCTTTATGATGGGGAGAACTGTGGCCGAGTCACCCATATAAGTCTTGTAACCTGGGTACCCACATATACTGGCACAAGCAGATGTGGGGTGCCAGAGACTCAAGTTGAAACTAACCATCATCAGAGGTGGGGTGTTTCTTGCCTGTTGGAGGTGTTCCAGCTGGAACAAATGAGACCCAATAAGGAGCAGTCCTTCAAAGCACAAGCCCAGGCTGGCTGCTTCCTGGCCGAGACAGTGCTTGCCAGGCTTGAGTGCCTCGGTGTTGCAGGTCATCCTAATTCCTGCCAAATAGGATCTGGGGAGGATCCGATGAGCTAACACAGAACAGTGTACGTCCGCTCAGTTCTCATGAGCTCATTTAGAAGTCAGAATCCTGGGGACAGGGTTAAGAGAATAATGGAGGAGAAGCACCTACATCCCTTCCCAGCCCGCCATGCCTTCCTTGCCTGTCTGGAACAGGACAGCCCTCTCTCCAGGGCCTGCTAGAGCTGACAGCTGGCAGGGAGCTCAGTGTTCTCAGATTGCTGGGTGCTTCCTCAAAAGTGGAACGACTCTCGCTTGGCCTTCTGTTCGCCTATTTTCCGTGTTGATTCGGGTAAATTATCAGTTAAATGATTTTAAAAAGAAAGGATAGAAGCCTTAAAGAAGCAGTCTTATTCAACGTCAAAAGTCAGGGAAGTTTGAGTCTGTCCGATACAACAGGAGCACTTGATTAGCAGAGGAAAACCGTACCTCAATAATCCTACTTCAAGATTTTGGTATATAATACAACTGTGTCAGTAAATAGAAGCTAGTTAGATAAACAGATACATGAATATACAGGCACATAGCTAGAGTGATGGGTGATTGATATACAGTTAGTTGATTAACATACTAAAATCAGATGGTTTCAACCTTGTGACTGTAACATTTACTCATCGAAGAAAACCTGAAAGTCATTCTGTGTTCCACAATAGTCTTACGTTATTTAATTTTATTCTCGAAAGGTAACTTATTTTGAAAGTGAAAGAACACCTTATTCTCTTAGCAATGTCTCTGAAAGTAGAGATAAAAGAGAAATTTTTAAAAATGTTTAGATGAATGTTCTCAGAGAGCTTAAAGGGATTAGGTGGAAATAGCCAATAGGGAAATGATTCAGACACAAATCATTTTTTTTAAGCAGAACTTAAATCACCAAATATTTCATGAAATCTGCTCAAGCACAACACTCAACACTTTAAAAATCCCCACATCCAGGCCCCCATCATCCTCACTCAGAAAGAGTCAGTAAAAGCGGGTTCAGACAGACATTTTAATCAACGCTAGCAAGGAGAGGGATCAGTTGATGAGATAGAGTATGAACTGAACAAGCCATGAAACCATTCTAATTTCAATTGTGGGGAATAGGGAGAAGGCAAAATGTAGTGACTGAGCCAATAGTTTGTTCTGTAATTTAAAGGCTGTGAATGTGAGCTAATTACACGAGGTACATTCTTTTGTGGAACCACAGAGAGGCGGGTTTATTTTTGCTTCTTTTGCGGACACGATGTAGCAGGCAACAGACACGGACAGATTCCCCCTCCACTCTCGGATGGCAGGGCCGTTCTGTTCCCTGTGTCCTGGGAAAAAAGAAACGTCTATATTCTCTCTTGGTGTACTGTGCAGAATCAAGTGGCAGCTCCACCAGCCAGCCCCAAACAGCATAACCCAAAATTGATTTCTAGCATTTATAATTAGCTCTTAAGTCAAGAAAATGTACTGAGTGTACTAACACAGCACACAAAGGCTTTAATGGAAAAGAATTAGGGATAAAAGTAGGTTAAAGGATTTGAAGTCTATTTTTGAGCAGTGGCTGACTCCAAACTAATTCAAAAATTATTTAACTTTAAGTAGTACTTTGGAGAACATCTGAAGAATGAGAGACCCATTCACGCTAAATCCTTTTCACATCATTCCAGTTGGCATGTAAGCAGGAATGCATATAAGAAAAAGGTCAAAGTGATTTAGAGTGAATGTAGCCCCCTCCCCGTGCAGCCCAGAAGTCGGCTTGTGGAATTTAAAGGGAATGAAGGCAGGCAACGGGACTTGGAATCAATCATGTGGTAGAAGACAGGGAGAACACTGAGATCTTTGAAACAGAAAATTTGCCTTTTGTGTGGAAACGATTGGAAATAGCTCTAGCACCTCTTGACAAAACAATGAGACAACCTAAACGGCAGAAAAGATGGAAATCCTCACTCTCAGCATACTTCATACAGGATAGAAGGATAGAATCTGAGTGGGAAAAATGATAATTTGAACATTCTTGTTGATGATAAGCCAAACATGGGTCTGGGTGGAGAGAAAGAGTACCTTAGTTAGATCTGAAATAAGATCCATACTTGCCAGTCACACAATTCTGTTATAGAAGCAGCAGAAAGGTGATGAAGCATTAAAATGCATTCAGTGTCTTTGATTTGAAGCAAGAAGGAAAACTCTTGTAATTGGAAGGAGAAGGAAGGAAAGTTTTAGAATTATGCTAAGCTTCCTAGTGGAGGAAAGTCAAGCTTGCCTCTTGGTGAGAGCTGGGGACTCGAAGCCATGGCGATCGCAGACCTCAACTCTACAATGCAGCCAAAGACAAAATATATATTGTATTCTCCTGAGGAAATGAAGCAATAGATCAAAGCACGAATGTAACTCTCTTTGTATTGATCGACTTTCTTTCACACGTGTGCACACAGGAAGCACTGAGCTCTGTGATGGAAAATCAGGGCCAAAGGCTAAACATTAGGTAATTGTCCCAGGAAGTGGCCAGTCAGGTTGTGAATTGAGTGAGTTCACACTTCCTCTATCTCAGCAACTGTTGAGTACATGAGAGTGAACCTGGAAGAGACTCAAAACGGACTTGAGTCAAAGCAAATATCTTTTAAGCTTTACAAGTGTTTGAATTTCTCACTTTTCAAATTTTGCCTCACAGAGATGAGCATGTCAAACCCATTCATGTGCTAACATTTTGTGGCAAAGGAAAGCTTCACAAGACAAACAAAAACTATGCTTAGGCAAAAAAGACAATCACCCAGATAGAACCCAGAGTAGTAGCTTGAGCTGGCACTTTGCTGCCTGTTGTTGGATTTACATGTAAACAATCCTGTCTCCAATCCATAATCGCCTGCCTTTTTCCAAGAGTGTGTGAATGATAATACTGGTCCCTCATCAGGTATAAGGGGAAGCTATAGTCAACATTATATACATCACCAGGCGAATCAGATGGTACCATGTAACTAACAGCTGTAGATTTTTCAAATCAATGATCCACAGCCCCAGGACACCAATCCTGGCATTACACACTTCACTGGAGTACTAGACATAGCCATCTTTGAAAAGTTATTACTAACAGAGATTGGACCCTGATGCCATTCACCATATTATCACCACTAAGATTAAGATCACAACTAGTTTGCCTGGGAGAACCGTTAGTTAGAAGGCATTGTTTATTTACCTTGACCAGTGATTGAAAAAAGCTCGGATTGGTATTACTCTGAATTCATTACTTGAGATACATTGCGATTTAATTAAATACAAAATCAGACAATTGACCAAACCATTAGAAAGGGAATTTGTTCAATTGAATGAAATCGACAGGTTGTTTGTCTGAATTATCTGAAACAGATGATTCGGGGTGATTCAGCACAGCGATGCTCGACTGCTTTCCCAGGCTGCAAGCAGGGAGCTGGATGGGAAGTGAAACAGTTGAAACATGAAATGGTACCCGTAAGGGATTCCAGCATTTGCAGGCAGAGATTTAGCCAGGCAGAGCCACCATGCCAGGCCAGGAAATATTTTATTAAAAAGTCGAAACTCTTGAAGAAAGCAGTGAGTTTGTTAATGCATTGAATAAAGGTTGTCCAGAATGCAAACTCAATGATTCACAAAATGTTCCTTTGCTCAAGATATTGTTTTGCCATAGTAAAGAAAAACCATTAAGGATGGTTGAGGGGGAAAAGATGATTCTGCAAACCATATGCTGATCTCAGTGTTTTCACGGACAGAGTCGTCACACTGTACCTTGATGTCCTTCACCTTGCTGCTCTAAATAGAAACACAAGTGCCTGAGGATATCTGAAGCATGGCAAACACTTGAGCAAGAGCTGATGTAAAGCCCTGTAAAGAATTTCCATGCCTGATCATATAACAGATGGCTCCCAACAAGAGTCATTTTAATATCGAACAGACAATTCAGGCCATAAATCTGTAATTGAAAATATTAAAAAAAAAAAAACCAACCATTCAGAAAGGCTGTTGACTTTTATAAAGAACTTCTTATGTATTTTAGAGCTTATGTTCTTTAAAAAACAAAAAACAAAACAAAAAGGGGGTGGGGATTTATACTCAAATGGAGGATCTTTGGCGATAACAATGTTAGAGGAGAGGGTTGTGTGTGTGTGTGTGTGTGTGCACACACTCACAACTTTAATTGATGTTCTGCTCCTCATGCTATATACTTTCTTCACTGAATCAGACCCTTTCTTTTTTCCTTGTCCATTACCCCTTCTGGATCCCAGTGCTTGGCTTGTCTAGCATGGACCTCACCTAGCAGGTGGATATTTTTGACATCATTCTTTCTAGAGCTCAGTCATCTTTGACCCTCTTGGTATCCAGCCACTTCTAGTCTTCATCCAGTTAGGGTTCTAAGGGTCATAGTTTGCGAGGGTTCAGCAGCCCTCTGAAGTCCTCAAAATTTTGTTGCCAAGATTTGAACTTCAGAGTTAGGCACTGTTGGGTCCAGTCTAATTTCTCGTTATATTAATTATTTTTCCCATGGCTCCTCATGTTCCTTCTACCAATTCTTAGCTTTTTCTTTCTTTTGGAAAAAAATATTTATTTATTTGAACATGAGAGTTACAGAGAAACAGGGGAAAGAGAGAGAGAGAGAGAGAGACGGTGGGGGGGACAAAGAGTGAGAGATCGTGCCTGAAAAGGTCTGAATCTGGGAGCGGGGAGTTTCTGCTTGGTCTTCTGTGTGAGTTACAGGGGTCCAAGGAATTGGACCCCCTTCCACTGCTTTCCCAGGCACATTGCCAGGGTGTTGGATGAGAAGTGGAGCAGCTGGGAGTAGAACCAGTGCCCTTAGGGGAAGCCAGAGTCGCAGGTGGCAGCTATAGTCGCTATGCCACTGGCCCACTATTTCTTAGCCTTGGATGAGCTTGCATCCCAGTGTTTTCCCATCTGTTTCTTTTCATTCAAAAGATGAGTGAAGACCTGCCTAGCATCCCACTCCTTGTGAGCAGCCAACACTCAAAGCTGGGCTTGACTGCTTCTTCATACCTTTATATTTCTTGCTTTTACACACCGGTTGCTGTGTGATCCTCTGTAGATTCTAGCTCCTTGTGGATCGAAATACTGGTGGCTCAAAGATTTTAGCACATATATGGACCACATTTCAATTAACAGTATTGCTTTAAGTCGAGGATGGCCCAAGGTCTTGGGACCCTGCACCTCCGTGGGAGACCCGGAGGAGGTTCCTGGTTCCCGGCTTCGGATCGGGGCGCACCGACCATTGCGGTTCACTTGGGGAGTGAATCATCGGACGGAAGATCTTCCTCGCTGTCTCTCTTCCTCTCTGTATATCTGACTTTGTAATAAAATAAATAAATCTCTAACAAAAAAACCAGTATTGCTTTAGTAATGAAGTGAGCAAGAGCACAGTTTCGTGGACATTTCTGTTGCTGAAGAGAAAGCTAAGCAAAAAGCAAGCGAGTCGATTTAAAGCTGTTGGGGAGATTCAAGGCAAGGTGAAGCAAGGAGACAAAACAAGAACACCAGATGCTAACTGAATGAAAAGATGTTTGATGATCCAAATGAAGGAACGTGGACAAACATCTGGGTCCCACGTGCATGCGCAATCAGCGAGTGCTGGGAAATCTCAAAATCTCTCTCTCTTCCTGTCTCTGAGGGCAGACCGCCTTCTCTTTCTCCAAACATTATAAGATGTATGTTTGCCAAAGCAGTCTAACTCCTAGCCGTTCCACAGCGTGGTAACATCAGCTGCTTTTTTCTTCCTTAAAATATTCCATTCCTTAAAAAGTAAAAAACAAAAGAGGACACCTTAAGGAAAGTACGACCTTGTGGTCACTGACTTTTTTTGTTGTTTATTTGGATTATTTACTTCTTATTTAGCAAAGACAGGAACAAACAAGCAAGTGACGGTTTAAGCGAGCAACTGTAAGTGTTCTTTGCTTTCTAAATAGGAAGTCTCTTGTTTACTTTTATTTACATCTTGGGAGATTTCCTGAATCAATAGGCTCTTCTCGAACCAGAGGGCCCTGTGATCAGGAATAGTTCTCTTCCAGACACAGCTAATATTTCCATATTTCTTGTTAAGGAAGGGATATTAGTTCTAACTTCTTACATAAGGCTCCAACATCTTTACTTAAAGAAATGCTTGCCTAGTAGTTACCATATGGCAAGACTTGCTCCCAATGCCTCATAAATATTAGCAGATTCTTTTCATCTTCTTAGTAACTCCATGACTAGATACTTCTCCATATCCACATTTTTTTAAATGGAGAATGTAAAATACAGAAGAATTAGGTAACGTTCCCAAGAGCTCACAGAAGTGAGGGGAAATTTGAGTCAGGGTTCATACAGTTTCTACCACTGCTCTACCCTGTAAACAAACAAACAAAAAAAAACCACATGCAGATGTATATGAACTGTAGAGTGTGAGGTACAAAAATCAAAACCAAATATATCTTTACTTTCTGCAGTACTTCAAGAAGAATTGCACAATGCAAGTTTCAGTAACACACACACACACACACACACACACACAACATAGCCTGCTACATTGGCAACCTACCCATACAAGCTGGGTCATAGGGCTTTGTTCCAAGAGGCATCTCACACATTGCTGAATGCTCTGCTGCAGGTGTCTGTAAAATTCTGAATGTTTTTACTGTGATCGCTTTGGTTTCAGGTCTCACTAAGCCCTGTGAACTTGTGTAACCAGTGCCACATGCGTGCACATGTGTGTACATTGGCACAATACTGTCTCAGTTTGTACGAGGGGTATTCAAAAAGTTGATCAACAGTGCCCATCGTGAAATGATAATACACGGATTTAAATGTAGCTTTTTGGTACCAAAATAAATGGGAACTTTAGTTGCATTTTTTAAAACAAATGCTTGAAACGCTCACTTGCTATGAGGAGTAGAGCGAATCCTTGACTGTCTGCTATTTGAAGGCAAATCGGGTATCCCAGGTAATTCACGAGGTCATGTACGTGAGCGGATGGAGAGATGGGACTGACTCCGTGGAGGTCAGCCCCATCTTTGGGGATAAATCTAACAGAGGCAAAATCAGCACACTCACCCACTATTCCTACGTGAGGCCAACAGCCGCAACATTCCATAGTGACGTCACAGAATGCATACCACATGGAGGATGGCTAGCTCCTATACATTGCCTTCAGGTGCCTGAGAGTCTCATGCAGAGAAATATCAACTTAGTATTCTGATCTAGAGTAAATGTCATTGAATCCCATCGTTTCAACAGTCCCTTGAACCCAGGAGAAATATCTCTGGCTGTAGGGGGAGAGTGTAACCTTTGCCAGTTTTTTTCTTAACAAATGCCTTCAGGGGTAAGGGAGTCTGGACGTGTTTGTGGAGTGGGAAGTTGGGTAGGAAAGACCCCGGTGCAGCTCGTAGGGCCTCTGGGAGGTTGCTCCTGAGTGGCTGGTGTAATCCCTTTTCTGCCCTCTGTGGCCGATTTAATTTCCTATCCATCCTCCTGGTAGAGGGATGCTTCCGTCATGTACTGTGTCTCACTACCCCGACTCAGTTCCTGCGGCTTCCAAGTCCCCCGAGGTCCCAAACTGGGTTACCTCTCTAGCTATCCGCTTGACCCTTCATCCCAGCGATCTTTCTCGATCTCAGCTGACTCCAGGGGTTGCCCTCCACCTTCAGCTCGGCGTCGGTTCCACTGGGCAGCTGAGAACAGCTACCACTGATTCAACGCGTTTCCTTCTTACTTTCCATCTAAATGTGGAGACAAAGCCAGGACATTTCTGGCTGATTGAAACACTGCTCTTCCCTGTTCTTTTTCTGATCTCAGGAAGAGATGGGTAGATTTACTATGAACTGTATGTTATATCTCTCTTCGTTCCCATTGCAGAGCTAGCTTAAAGACAGGTGTGGCCTTGATAAGCGAATGGGGAAATGCAAGAATTTGAGGGGGGACAGGGAATACTAAGAAAATAACCTGGATTACAGATCATTGTTTCACGGTGTGATCTGATTTCTGATGTCAAGAAATGACCATTGGGCCTGGTGCAACAGCTCAGTGCCTAAATCGTCATCTTGCATGTACCAGAATCCCATTAGGTTGCGGGTTCGTGTCCCAGCTGCTCCACTTCTCATCCAGCTATCTGCTTGTTGCCTGGGAAAGCAGTTGAGGACGACCCAAAACCTTGGGACCCTGTACCCTCAAGAAGGCTTGGAAGAGATTCCTGGCTCCTGCCTTTGGATCAACTCAGCTCTAATCATTGCGACCATTTGGAGATTAAACAAGCAGATGAAAATCTTTCTCTCTGTCTCTCCTTCTCTCTGATATTTTGCCTTTCCAATAAAAATAACAAACCTTTTTTTAAAATAGAGATGATTGTGTGAGGAGAAAAAAAATTAAGATGATAATGCCTAGTGAAATGAGCCAATGCCAAAAAGACAAATATCGTATGTTCTCTCTGATATAAGCCAACCTTCCTGCAAGATACAAGATCAATAAATGCATAGGTAAGCATGTATATAATATTTGTCTAGAGGAGCGGTCTATTGGAGGCCAGGATACCATGAAGCGGAGATACATTGCACTACGCATCTCTACTTCTGAATAAAAGATGGACTCCCAATGAAACTGTTAAATATATCTTGACACAAGAATACTGAACTTTATACCATTCTCTATACCTACAACGCCAGGGTATGCTTCAAACGCAGAATGAAGAACTTGTGACTGCTGTTTAAGGATAGAATTATTGTTACCCTACTGGGCAAAACAGGAAGAGTGGGGGAGTGTGGAAGGGGAAATCGCTTAAGGAACTGTATCATGAAAAATAAAGAATTTATATAAATAAATAAGTAAATAAAGCTCATTATCTGTGCCTCCCTTTGGCTTTAGTTTCTGTTTTCCTCTCAACAGGCGAATGCTCTGGAAAGATTAGGGGACAGATCTCAGAGGGGCACTTGGAAAAATCACATCTGTGTGTACGTCTATACGTCACATGGAAAGTGCATCCTTCATGACTCACCAGGAGTGTGAGTACACAGGAAGAGGCTATTCTTAGAACGCTAGAATGTTTATCTTCCTGATGGGCAGAGGAGAGCTGTGTGCTGGTTCTCTACCCTTCGACTTCATTTCACTTGTTAATTTTGCATCTAGTTCCAGCAGGATTAGAATATAGCCTATGATGATGGTATCCAAATAGTTTATGGAAATGAATTTTTTTTAATCCATGCCCATACACATTTTGAAAATGCAGGGCAGAACAAAGATGAGGGAAGAGAACGTGGGGGAGGGGGAAGGGAGAGCCAGCACCACCTAAATTGTATCAAAAAAACAATTTAAAAAAAAATCCATGCCCCGTTTCTGCGTAATAAACATTGTAATCTATTCAAATACCTACACCAAAATAAACTTATTTTTTTAAGACTTAATTATTTTTATTGGAAAGGCAGAGATACAGAGAGGAGGAGGAGAGACAGAGAGGAAGATCATCTGTCCAATGGTTCACTCCTCAAGCAGCCGCAACAGCTGGAGCTGAGCCGATCCAAAGCCAGGAGACTTTTCTGGGTCTCCCACAAGGGTGCAGGGTTCCAAGGCTTTGGGCCGTCCTTGACTGTTTTCCCAGGCCACAAGCAGGGAGCTGGATGGGAAGTGGAACTGCTAGGATTAGAACCGGCACTCCTATGGGATCCCGGGGCTTTCAAGGTGAGGACTTTAACCACTACGCTATCACGCCGGACCCAACTTATTTTTTTTTAAGATTTATTTTATTTTTATTAGAAAGTCAAATATACAGAGAGGAGGAGAGATAGAGAGTAAGATCTTCTGTCCGATGATTCACTCCTCAAGTGATTGCAGTGGCTGTAGCTGAGCCGATCCAAAGCCAGGAGCCTCTTCCAGGTCTCCCACGTGGGTGGGTGCAGGGTCCCAAGGCTTTGGGCCGTCCTCGACTGCTTTCCCAGGCCACAAGCAGGGAGCTGGATGGAAAGCAGGGTCGCCGGGATTAGAACCGGCACCCATATGGCATCCTGGGACTTGCAAGGCGAAGACTTTAGCTGCTAGGCTACCGTGCCGGGCCCATAAACTTATCTTTCAATTTTGTTTTCCACCACCTCATCCATTCACTTTCATATAGTCTGTCAACCAAACCCGTGATATACACTTACAAAACTTGGCACCCTCTGAATCCCTTAGTAATTGTATCTGCTTATGACAGAAATCTAAAAATGGTGGTTAGAAACCAATCTGATATTTTTGTTTTCCCTGAATAGTGAAATATGCCACCACACTACCAGGTAGTGCTTAATGAAAGCTGTCCTGCTGGTACTGTATGAAGAGTCACAGGAATAATTCTAACCAAGGGACAGGGTGGATAAAAGAAGTGCTGGGTTCCCAGGCTGAAGCTCTCAAGAGGCGTCATCAGAATGAGCTTCTAGACAGTAGAGGTTGCACAGACTTGGAGTCTGTGATCCACCGGTCAGTGCTGCCCCAGCCACCTGCACTATACATGAAAAAATAAACAAACCTGCGTCACGCTTAGCTTCTGATAGGCTGTTCTTTAATGATACTGCAATCTAGTCTAGTCTAATCTGACCAAATACAAATAAGGCAGGCAAAAAAAGGACAGGCGTCTGTCTATTCATTCTACTTACTCCCTCTTTTGCTGTTCTAAGAATGTCATTTATGTATTTAAAAGACTGACAGATAGATGAGCCATCCATTGGTTCTTACCCCAGACGCCTGCAATAGCCGGGTGAAAGTCAAAAGCCGAAAATACACTCTGAACCTTCCACAGGGGGGAGAGGGACTCATGTCTATAAGGGTAAACATTATCAAGAAACTACAACCAGGAATAGAGCTTTTTCGAATCCAGATCTCCTGGACTTGAGTCCACGCACCGCATCTTAGCAGACCTTCTGAAGTCCAACTCAACATCATTAACCTTTGTTAAAGCCCAGATTGTTTCAAGGGCAACCCCTATCCACACGGTAAGCTAACAAATAGGGTTTTAAACTTGTAATCTAGTAAAATCAGATTTTGTTAGGAAAAAAATTAGGATAGCTATGGGGCAAAGCAAATGAGATTGCTCGCTACAGTTTACTTTTTGGCCAGCTGTCATTCAAATATAGCCGTATTTCCAGTGGTGTAAAAATAAGGCTTATAGTAGCTCACAGAAGCCAACTGTTGCAATCACAGGATATTTTTTCAGTTCACAGAGATAATATTAACAATTAGGTTACATGGATTGACAATTAAATAAGTTGTACTGAAGAATGAAGGCAATATATACTTCAAATTTATTATGTTTTTGTTCCTTTATGCTTTTCTGCCACTGATGCTCCTGAAGTCTGTGTGTGTTCACCTCTAAGGTGGAGATACAGTGAAGTGGAATGATTCTCTGCGTCTGGTCCGGTTCTGCCTTCAGGGATACCATATGGGTATCCTGGAATCAGCCATCGCAAGGACGGTTAAGCCACAGGAATCAGAAGAAAAAATTATACCTCTGGATTGGATTGACTGCTGTGCTGATTGTCTAGATGTAACAATGATAAATAAGGGTGGGCGTCTACCTTAGTGGTTAAGTGCTTCTCGAGCCCATCTGGGCTCCATGCTGGCTCCAGTCTCTGATCACATTGTACATTGCAGACCCTGGGCTCAAGTGCTGGCTCCAGTCCCTGATTGCATGGTACATCTAAGACCCTTGGCTCAAGTGCTGGGTTCCCACCACCTGTGAGGCAGGCCTGATTTGCCCTTTGGAGTTCTAACTCATGGCCTAGGTTTTTATTCTCTCTCTTCCTCCTCCCCTCTCATTGAATTGTTCAAGTGACAAATGAAATATTACCAATGTAAATAGAACTTAAGAGTAGGCCATAATATTAAGCCTTGTATTGTAAGTAGTTCAAAAAGTATTGGAACCCCATCTTGAAGTATTTGAGAACTATGATGTAAAAGAAGTTGTTTACATCATTAGCAAGTGGAGCCCTGACTTACATCTTTCTTGGTTCTCTTTCATTGTACTCAAACACAGAGGCTAACATGTCAGTCAACATGCATATGGGAACTACATTTGTCAGTTGCTTGGTTTGGCAGGATAAATGGCTGGCTGTGAGGAATGTACAATAAGCAATAATGTCTATATTTATTATGTATTTTGTGCTTCACAGCATTAATACTTTAAAAAGTGTGTTATTTGAGAGAGGGCTTGGGGGAGGGAGAGAGGGATTGAGGAAGAAAGAGAGAGAAAGACAGAATGAATGTGAATAGGAGCCAAATTCCATTTGCTAGTTAACTCCACCGAATGCCCCAAATGGCCAAAGCTAGGCCAGTGCTAATGCTAGCAACTAGGATATAATACAGATCTCCAATGTCGGTGGCAGGAACCCAAGCACTTGACCCATGAGCACAACCTCCCCAGAGCTCCATTATTAACAGGAAGCAAGATTCAGGAACCATAGCTGGGAATCAAACTCATGTATTCCCTCCAGGGTAGGACATGGACATCTTAAACACTAGGCTAAATACTTGCTTCAATGTAAGTGAAATGTATGATAAATTCATGTGGATAAGTGGTGCTTAGGGATGCCTCCGTCCCATATCAGAGTGCTGCTTTGATTCACAGTTACTCTACTTCTGATCCAGCTGCCCAGGAATGTGCACTCCGGGAGGTAGCAGGTGATGGCCCAAAAACTTAGATTTCTACCTTCCCTGTGACAGAACACATGGAGGTCTGAGACGCTGGCTTTGGCCTGGGTGGGCATGGCTTTTGAGTAGTCAATGAACAGAATTTGAAATCTCTCAGCTATCACCTCTCTCTCTCTCATAAAATGAAAATAAGTAAATAAAAAAGTAAGATAAATAGAAAACAAGATTAGTTGGTACAAAACAATTTGAAATCTATGCACAGGAGAAATCTTCAAAAAGTTTATAGAAAATGCATGTGTTCACAATGAATATTTTTATCAAAATTCAAAAACAAACAGCATGGAATTCAAAGCAATGTTTTACCAAAGTAAACTTTTGATTCTTTCTCTCATGATCCTTTTGAAGTAGCCTCCTACAAAGTTGTTCCCCCACCAGTTGTTAAACATTTACCAGCTTACCAATTTCTTGCCAAAGAACATCCCAAATGAGCTAACTTCAAAGCCGGTTGCATTTCTTTCCTCCAGCTCAGAAATGTAGGTAATCTGGGAGTTGGGCAGTCTTTCCTTCAGCTACAGGTGGAAAGTGAGTCTGTTTGCTTTGTCATGGGTCTGTTGGCCTTCAAGACAAAGGACAAGGAGTGTTCTTTCTCTTCTTCAGAGAGAGCAACTGTCAGGTGTCCCTAGCGATTGACCAATTCTAGGCAGAAATAGCAAGACCTCCCATGCTTGCCATATTCCTTGGTTGGCCAAGCTCACCAAACCCATATGAGATGGGTTCAAGGTGCCTCTGGTTCCTCCCTCTGATGTGACTTCATGAAGATGTCCCCTCCTTTTTTTTAAGGACTGGACAGCTCACACCGCGAATTTCCAACTGGTACAGTTGCAGCTAGCATGGACGGCTTTAGCGTTGTTTGCTTTTGGAAAAACCCAAGTGTAAGAAAGAATAGCTGGGGGGTTGGGGGAAGTCTTGCCCATGTGTAGATAGATTGTCACCCTGCAGAATCTCCTGTTTGCTTATGGTCTCTGTGTTCAGTTCATTGCCCTCAGCCCAGACTCGAGGGCTGCTGAGCTTGGCAACAGGACCCCAGGGAGCTGGCTGCAGCCTGGATCTTGTCACTACCAGCAAGCTTGTGCCTCCTCCGAAGGCTACTGTTTGTCAGTCACTATTTGTAATTGCTTCAAGTTTTGAAAAAGTTTCCCTGGGGACTTTTTTTCACCTGAAACTGGTAGACCACAGATTCCTGCAGAGAAAAAGGGGTTTCTTTCCTTTGCTACTTGCAGTTTCCTCTTTGGCCAGATTTTGCTGAAGTTGGTAAAGTGATCCTACTTCTATCTGAAAGAGTCTTTACCTCCTTTCTCCTGAACCCACATTACCAAGAAAGGAGGTAGCCAGTTGCTCAAGCATCCTGCCAAGGCATAAACAAGATGATCAAGTCTCCAACTTGAATGTATAGTCTTAGCGCCCAAAGCCCCATTTCTTCCATGAAATCAAGTCCACACCAACTTGTTTTGGAACATTAAGTCCTGTCAACAATTTGTTGGTATATTCAGCTCTGGATTGTGGAACATGAAAAGACAACAGCTTAAGCATATTGCTTTTTTTTCCCAACAAATTGAAAAACTTAGAGGCACATCACCTGTGGTGGGGTTTTTAGAGCTTCACCAGGTAGGTGCCCCACTGTCAACACCAAATCCACAATCCTGAAGCGAAAGAGGAGAATCAGGAGGGTACATGCTGGACTGATGTAGTTCCTCTTTTAGGAATTTTACTGAAAGCCTTTTGTCTGAAATAATGATGATAATAATAACGAATAATAACCACAGTAATTTCTGGCAAAGTGGACTAAGATATCACTAGAAATGGAAGTCTGATAAAGCCACACTTCAGATTCATTTAAATTTAGATTTTTCTATAAGTATAATTATCTTTTTACTATAACTGGAATCATTTCTAGACAAACTGTACATTCAGTTGTCAAGGGTAACACTAATGTCAAATTTTGGACTCTGGTATCCATGGTAGAACTTTTCCAAGAAGGGTTGTGAAAATCAAAAATATCTATTGATGATTGGATGAAAGTCCTGCCTGAACTTTACAGTCCTTATAGCAATCTCTGCATTTTAGAGATTCAGAGGAACTTCCCAGCTGGGATACAGTAATTTCATTTTCTCTAAAATATCAGTATAATCACATAAAAGGGAAAATGGCCCCAGGAGCAGTTCTTTCGCTATTAGCACTAAAATATAAAACTCCTCTTAGAAGGGGCAGTTAATCATGTCATCGGGAAATGCCCTAAGAAGTCATTTATGCCATCTCCCATAGATAAATGAGTACTCTAACTTTAAAATTATATCCTAGGAAAATTCGGAATTCTTTTGTTGGTTTAGTGGTTATGGGCAGTGTCTCCAAGCATTGATACAGAGAACTGATGACCATCTTGTCAAAGGGTGTCTATTGAAAATCTGTGCTTGTCACTAGGTAAGAAAAAATAAATATGAGCGATAGTGTTTGACAAAGAGAGAAAACACGGAGAAAGGAGAATCTCCCCTAGTGTGAAATGACCTCAACTAATTATTGGAGGAGAGGACACTATTAGCCTTTTATTCTCATAATTTGCAGAATGAATCCCAAGATAGAGAACATTGCCATGCATCTAATTTTTTTAAATCAAGTTCCTGACACCACTCTTCCTTCTTTGACGCCTTTTAATTCCCTTGTTACCTGGACATAAGCCTTCTTCATTACATGATTATATTACATCTTCCTTAAAAAAAAAAACTTTTTTGAAAGTTAGAGAGAGGGAGGGGGTGAGGATGAGAGAGGGTCAGAGCAGAGGCAGAAGACTCATCTTCCATCTGCTGACTCACTCCCGATAGCCACAACAATTGGGGTTGGGCCAGGTTGAAGCTAGGAAGCAGGAGCCTCATTCGGGTCTTGGATGTGGGTGCAGGGACACAAGTTCTCAGGGCATTTCCTACTGCTTTTCCCAAGCTGTAAGCAGGGAACTGGATCAGGTGTGGAGCAGAGGGGATTTGAACTAGAGCCTGTTGAGATGCTGGCTTTATAGGTGGCAGCTTTTTGCTGTTAAGTGTTTCCTGATATTGTAGATACAGGCAAAGATTGAATATCTAGCATCATATTACCAAGGTGTATTTAACTATTTCTTTTGAGTCCTCCTTTTATTTGAGAGTAGAGATGCTTGGTGCAATGCATCTTCATCTCCAGGTATTCTAGTCTTCATACTCATCTATGTGAATATATGTATATACTTGTTTATCTTTATATCTGTTTGTTTTGTATTTTGAATGAAGGTTGTCTTATATCACAGCTTTATTCTGTATCATATTCTATATAATGTTTGTCCTTTGGGGAATGGCTTTGGCTTTGGGGAAATCGTTTTCCAGAATGTTAAAATAGCTTACAATGTTTTTAAAATTTAAAATTAGATATTTTAAAACATATAACATTGAGTTTAAATACTTTATTCATAGCAAATATATAACTTTACCATCTTGACTTCAAAGAATACAAACTGATAGATTTAGCAATATATTTTTAAAATGTTTTATTTATTGAGAGACACAGAGGGAAACAGACAGATTAATCATCCACTGTTTCACTCCCGAAATGCTCTCAACAGCCAGGGCTGAGCCTGGGCAAAAATAGGAACCTGGGATTCTATCTGGGTTTCCCACGGGAGTGGTAGCAGCCTCCAGCACTATTCAGTGTACTAGAAGTTAGACTCTTTGGGCAAGTTACTTTCGTTATTCATATTCATTATTACAACCTCAATGACTAGTACAAAGATACAAAAGTACAAAAGTAGACCACAAGATGTATTGAATGGATTAATGGACCAACAAGAGTGAAAATGTGTTTTGACATGCTACAGACTTATAAAAACAGAGGAAAAACTCAAACTCTGGGTGGGAAAATTATGAAAAAAAGTATCCTATGGGATTTGATAACTAGAAAGGAGAAGAAAGCACCCACATCACTTGGCAAGTTTTCTGTAATTTTGTAAAGCTGAAGAATCACATGTTGTTTGAGATCAAGGTCCTTGTCTATATACAGGACCAATTAATCCATTATAACCCCTAAAGCAGCATGGCTCAGGAACTAAACTGGTTTTATTTTTAAACTGGTTTTATTTTTAAAGCTTTACTGATTTATTTATATGAAAGACAAAGTGATAGAGAGGGGGGGAAGAGAGATGTGGGGGGAGAGAGAGAGAGAAGTAAAAGGAGGGAGATAGGGAAAGAAATAGTGAGAGAGACTGAGAGAGAGAAAGAAATTAGCAAGGGATGGGGGTGGAGAGAGACAGAGAGAGGAAGAGGGAGAAGAGGGGGAGAGAGACTTCATTCACTGATTTACTCCCCCAAATGCCCACAATAAATAGAGCTAAGCATGGCAAAGTCAGCAGCCAGGAAGTCCTGGGTCAACATGATGGGAAACCCAGCACTTCAACTATCATCTATTTCTGCCCCCTACCCCCTTGGATCATTTAAAGGAAACTGGATCAGAAATGGAAGGAAGCCTCAATGTCAGGCACCCCAGCAGCTACTTAGTTCATTGTACCATCATGCCAAACCCAGCAGTCGCTTCTAACTATGTTATAGTGTAGCATCCATAGATGGCAAGCCCAGTGTCATTTTTAAAAGCCTGCTCTTCAGTTTAACAACGTCAACAACATAAAGGACCAATTTACAGGGCACTGATATTGTGCAGTTGTAACCGATTTCCCACTATCACAGGAGCATGGATAGATGGTATGGTAGTAGGGTGGGCAGCCATGACTCTGGTTAAGACCTGGGTCCTCTTGGTGGCACCTGTATTGATGAACTGGAGAATGCCAAAGGTGAACAGTGCTCTAATGCCATTGTGTTGAGCCAATGTCAGCAGCGAACTGAAGGCACGCCTGGAAATGACCGCCCAGACATCATTTGCCAGATGAATAAATTCTCTTTAAACTGTATTTAACCAACTAGAAAAATGGATGTTTAACCCAAAACAATGAATGATAAAATGCACTTTTATTCCTGTCTTGGAGTGGATTTAAGGCAAGGGGGAAATGTAATTTGACATCTGAACTGTTTAATTCTGGGTGTCTTTGCTGCGTCAACCGAGCCAAGTTAATCCCATGCATTAAGTGATCAGAGTTCTGCTTTGGATTTGGTTTCTTCCCCCAGGGTTCAGATGTTGCAAGTTTGGTACCCAGTGTGGCATTATTGAGAGATGTGGGGTTTATTAAAAGGTCGGGGCCTGCTGGGAGATCTTTTGGTTGGGTTGTGGAGTAGGGGTGCATTACGTATGCAAAGGACTAAGGCTGCTTTCAAAACACCTAGTTCTCATGGGAAGTTACGCGAGAGGAGCAACACTGGCCCCTCCTCACTCAGTGGCTTCCTGTTGCTCCATATGAACACTCCCTCTTATACTTTCTCCCCTACTAATGTCATCAGCCATGATGCGAAGCAGCCTGGGCTTCTCAGAATCAAGAAGCAGGCTGTTTGGACGACTAGCTTCCCAACCTGATGTGGTTTTGTTGTTGTTGTTATTGTTTAGCGGGTACTAGCCTCATATATTTTTTAATAGATCTGGAAAACTAACCAGTACAATACTCATTTGTTTGGTTTACATTGTGTTGCTCCACCCACAGGAAGATGACATTTTTCTAAGATGCCTACTGCTAAGGGCTGTGGTCAGAGCCTGCACATCACCACAATCCCCCGGGATCTGCTAGGCTCAGAGTGGTGCTAAAGGCACAGTGATGTCCCCGAGTTCAGACAGCTTTGAGGTGCTAAAACTTGCACTACATGTTAATATTTTCTGACTGTGGCCTAAGAATTTTTTTTTTCTCCATCTAAGTTCCAACATATTCCTGGCTATTTCATCTGTTTCCTTAATTCCAGTTCTGAAAAGGCCAAGTGGAACTGTTAACGTTCATGTTCAACAGAAACATCTGTTAAAGGCAGTTGCTGACTGACGAGTCATGTTCATCTTCTCTGCCAGATCTAAATTGGACCTGGGAGAATTTCCACTTTTGCTGGTAAACTATTAAAGGCTCCATATTGGGACATTTTCTGAGAGAAGAAAGAGCTCACATATCTCTTCTTAACGCCTGTGAGCAAATTGTCCTCAAGTGGTAAACTGTGACTTCTTGTGGGAGGGAAAAGAGCTTTGTGTTAACACTGGAACTCTCCTGCTCTGGCTCAGGAGCGAATGCTTTTTCCCACTGCTGAATCTAGCATTTATCTACACCTGTGTCCACATACTTTGCCTCCCCTCGTTAAAACTGGCAAAGGGAAGCCATCCACACCGCTGACACACACAATCTGTTCTCACCCTCCTGCACATAGGCCACTTCTGCAGCTCTTCCTTGTCCCTGTGCTACTGAATCCCCTTCCTCCTCTTTCCTGAATGCTTTACAATAACATACATTGGTTCTGTAGTATCTCTCACTTAAAATGTTTTTCATTGATTTTATAGCTTCTCTAATCACGTGAATTTCATTCGTTGTTTCTCGCCTTTTTTCCTTCCTTCCTTTTTCTCTCTCTCTCTCCCCGTTTCTTTCTCTCTCTTCATTGTGGAATTTCTCAGAAACCATTGTTTGTGTTTCCTGCTTGCTTCATGTTTTGCTTTATGCTCGGTCTGCCCAACTCAAATGGCTGTTGCTCTAACTCCACCGAAACCAGTTTTATCCAGGTCTCCAATGGCTATGGTGACCATATGTTCTTGCTTGTTCAGCTCCAGTTTTCATTGTCTTGGGGAAAATATAAATCACTTTCTTCACCTTTTTTAAAAAAAAAATACGGATTGAACCACAAATTACATGGACAATAAATCATTCAACCAGTGACCTCCATGTTGGGTGTTTGAGTGGTCATTTCTCTCCTCTTATCTTCGTTTCCCTCCCGTGCTTATCAGTGAGCTCAAAATATTGATACACTGCCAGGCTTTCCTGTCAGCTCTCTTCTTTCTTCTCCACTCACATTCTCCATAGTTTGACTCATCTAGTCTCATGGCTTTGAATATTGTAAATATTGTCATCGTTCACAAATGTATGCCTCCAGATCGAACTTAGTCCCTGAACTCAAAAGTCACCTTTCCTGCTGACTTGATTGTCCCACTTGTGTATCTAAGAGTCATCTCAACTTCGACAGGTGCCAATTTCAATGCTTTCCCTGCTCATGCCCAGGACTGCCCACTCTCTAGAAATGTCGCCAACTTCTCAGTTGCTAGAGTCAAACTCTCTGCTTCATCCTGGCATTATTCTCGTTGCCTCACAACTGGTACCCAACCCTCAGTGTAATTGGTCATCTCACCTGCCATCGCCCCAGTGGCTTCTCGCCATCATCTCCTCTCCATAGAACAAGGTACTCCTAACCCACATCAGGACTATCAGGAGTCCTCCTGCTAAAACCTGCACAACTAGCTAATCCTCCATCTCTAAGCGAGGCATCCCATATGGACACCAGTTCATGTCCCGGCTGCTAAACTTCCATCCAGCTCCCGGCTTATTACCTGGAAAAGCAGTAGAGAATAATGCAGAGCCTTAGGACCCTGCATCTATGTGGGAGACCCAGAAGAAGCTCCTGGCTCCTGGCTTAGGATCAGTTCAGCTTCGGCCATTGTGGCCATTTGGAAAGTCTAAACTAGCAGATGGGCAATCTTTCTTTCTGTCTGTCTCTCCCTCTCTCTATAAATCTGCCTTTTCAATAAATAAATAAATATTTAAAGAAGAGGGGGGAGGGGTGTCCTCTTGATCCTGCTGTTCTGCAGAGCAACTACAGTGACAATTTCTGATAATATGTTGGATGTGTCAGAATGTTGCTACACTACTCACATCCCATGAAGGCTTTGCATAGAGTTATGAGAATAAAAGACGCACCTCCCCCCACTGCTTAGAAAGTCTAGCTTCCCGGCCCGGCGGCGTGGCCTAGCGGCTAAAGTCCTCACCTTGAAAGCCCCGGAATCCCATATGGGCGCCGGTTCTAATCCCAGCCGCTCCACTTCCCACCCAGCTCCCTGCTTGTGGCCTGGGAAAGCACGGCCCAAGGCTTTGGGACCCTACACCCGCATGTGAGACCCGGAACAGGTTCCAGGTTCCTGGCATCGGATTGGCGCGTACCGGCCCGTTGCGGCTCACTTGGGGAGTGAAACATCAGAAGGAAGATCTTCCTCTCTGTCTCTCCTCCTCTCTGTATATCCAGCTTTCCAATAACAATAAAATCTTTTTAAAAAAAGAAAAAAAAAAAAAAAAGAAACTCTAGCTTCCCCCATTTCCCTTAAACTCACTTGTAATCAATCTTTTCCGTGCTCTCTCTAATCTGGTCATCCACAGTGACCTTTGACCTACAGCTCAGATATACTAGACTTCTTCCTGGCACAGGGCTTCGGATCTTGCAATTTTCCTCCATCTTAGGAAAAAAAAAAATTCCGCTGTGCTTCCTGGTGAATTTTCACTTGCCTCCTTCAAATCTAATCTGCCAAGTTGACATCCCTTTCCATCCATGTACCTATGGTAATTATTTTTTCTAGCACTTACTGTTCCCGCACATCATGTTATCTGTGTATAGGCTCATTTCTCATTCTGTGTATCATAGGTGACTTCCACAAATCAAGGAATTGATAGCTCATGGAATTGAGTTCCCGCCACCCACGCAGAAGGCTTGGATTGTATTCCTGGTTCCTGGCTCCAATCCTAGCCCAATCCCACATGCTGCAAACATTTGGAGAGCCAATTAATAAATGGACATTCGCTCTGCCTTTCAAATAAAAAATGAAATTCAGTATATTAAATATTAATACTGTAAATTTGTCAAATTGATGTCCTATATCTAGCAACCAGCCACATAGTAAAAATAAGCAAACAAACAAAAAAGCCTTAGTGGTAGGATGTTTATTTTGAGGGCAGCATTGTGGAATAGCAAGTAAAACCACTGCCTGCACTGTCTGCATCCCATATGGGCACAAATTCGGGCTGCTCCACTAATGGTTCAACTGCCGGCTGGTGGCCTGGAGTCTTCATTCAGGTCTTCCACATGGGTGCAGAGTCCCAAGGTCTTGGGCCGTCCTCTACTGCTTTCCCAGACCACAAGTAGAGAGCAGGATGGGAAGTGGAGCAGATGGGATTAGAACTGGTGCTCATATGGGATCCAGATGTGTGCGAGGTGAGGATTTTAGCAACTAGGCTACTGTGCTGAGCCCAGAAATATTACGTTTGAGTAAATAGGGGCCCGGCGCCATAGAGGCTAAAGTTCTCGCCTTGCACGCGCAGGGATCCCATATGGGCACCGGTTCCTATCTCTGAGTCACCACATTAGCCCCAGAAATAGTGATGGTGACATTTTTGGGATAACAGTGAATACGGATCTGAGTATGATTTGGGGAAATATTTGCAGATGAATTTGCGTTTGCATTCATTGAAGCATCTGCTTTGTTTAAAAAATTCTTTTTTTAACTTATTTCCTTATGTATTTGAGAGTCAGGACTAGGAAGAGAGAGAGAGAGAGAGAGAGAAGATGTTCCATCAGCTGGTTCGCTCTCCAGAGCACTGCAACAACCAGCAGTGGACACTAGTCTAGTCTACAGCCAGGCACTTCATTGAGATGGTAGGGGCTCAGGAACTAGGGCTATGCTCTGCTGCTTTTCCCGAGCCGTGAGCAAAGAACTGGACAAGAACTGGAGCAGCTGGACTCAAACCAGTGGCCATACGGGACACTAGCATCACAGGTGGTGATGTCATACTCCGTGCAGAAGTGCTGTGCTGTAAGAAAAAAAAATTCCTGATTTCTACACGATGATAAAGGACAGTGCTCTACTCAGCGTGATTCATCATGGATAAACATCTTGCCTTCACGTGTTTGTGTGTCTGGAAAGAAAAACAAAGATGTGAATAAAGGTGACAACAAATGGTCAATTAAAAGATCATTTTTTAATCTGCGTTATCACATATTCCTTATAGTTGTAAAGTTTGTGTATATAACACATTTATATTAGAAGATTGTCTACAAATTTATGTCATTTTATGTGGCATTTTAGTTAAACCTGATGGTTTTTTATCATCATAAAAGTGGGTATACTTGGTGGGGTAATTCCCAGTTCCAACGAAACTGTATCACATAATACAATGTAATCAATGAATAAAAAAAAAGTGGGTATACTTTATAGAGGTCACTAACCGCTAAATTTGTTGTATAAATCATCAAGGATTGAGTGTCTAAGGATATGTAATCTAAAAAATGCAATTCAAATGATGTGATAATTGCCACAATGTAGGAAATTTTAAGAATTTCTATCCTTAAAGGTAACTACAGAGATGAAATGATACAATTATAGTTCTTATTCCAAATCCAGATGCCCTAATCCTTGAACACACGTACGCAAGGAGTTAACTTTCAGAAAAAAAAAAATGTTTAAGTAACGAGAAATGGTGACATATCTCTTCTCCTATCCCTTCCCCCTATCTCTGAAAATACCCAGAATTTGCTTTAAAAGCTATGCAAAAATGGCAACATCCCCCACTCCCCAATCCAGATAAAAGATTAAGGGAGGGAATGAAAGATGAAGCAGCAGATGAGATAATAGACAAGATAATTACAGAGCTTTAAAAGCCTTGGATTTATTTTTAAGATGTAAGAGCTCTATTTAGAAAAACCCATAGCTAACTTTATGTGAATCTTGAATGAATTGTTCTGAAACATGTGAATAGCAATGAAATGAAGGAAAGTAATGTTTTATCCCGGCTGGCCCAGGGGCTGAGTGGCCCAAGGCATTCTGTCCACATGCAAAGTTTATGTCACAGATAGATGGGGGCTTGTGGTTCTGTTGGACAAGCTGTTGCTCTTACGATTTTGTCATGACCTACACAATGAAACAGTTTTCATTCCAGCAGAATGGGGAAATCTGTTTTCTGTACCTTTCCCACTACTTTCCAAGAGAGAAGGAGTCATTTAGCTAAGAGGTGGAGAGCGGAGTGACCTATTTCCTGGGCTTTTCTTTTTGAGTTGGGCTTTTGGTATAGAACTTTTTCTCTAGAATTCATCCAGGGTTCTCTCTCCATGTCCATGTTCTAGCCTACAGCTAGAGGTCTGGATGTTTTCTTTCTTTTTCCCTACAAATTGGGCTGGGCAAATAATCACCAATGGTCTCTATAGAGGGCTTACTAAATATTTGAAAGCTGATTTCTTAGCCTCTACCTCAATTAAATGTTTATTTTTTTTAAGTGATTTGGAATTTGGAGAGAGAGCATATGGTGTGGATATTTCTAACTGCAGAAAATCCCAAAGATTGTATACCTTGAGTGGTCCTAATTTGCATGGACCTGACCTTGGTATTTCAGTATAGAACTTCAATGTCAGGCTAACGACGACCACCAGTATTGCTATTGTTGCTAACCAAGCACAAGGTTGAAGTTCAGGCCATAGAACATTCTCCAATGAGCAGATATTCTAATTGATGAAATGCATCAGGTGAAAGTGAGTTTCCAGAAAACAACCTCAGTATACTTGGGAAGACTGAACTGATAAAAAAAAAAATGACTTTGTAGTCACCACATCATGACTTTTTGAAAATTTAGGAACTTACTGTGTAACTCACTGTTAATGTATTTTAATTGGCTCAATCCTGGATGCAAGTGAGAGCGGGAACAGTATGTTCAAAATCTACCATCTCGGGATGGTGGTGGGGGTAGAGGGAGGGATAGGGTAGTGCAATGGTTTAATTGGCTAATCTTCCACCTGCAAACATCAGCATCCCAAGCAGGCAACAGTTCGTGTGTCCCACCTGCTCCAATTCCTATCCAGTTCCCTGTCAGTAGCCTGGGAAAGCAGGAGAGGAGAGCTAAAAGCTTTGGGATCCTGCAGCTGCCTTGAGAGACTCCGAGGAAGTTCCTCGGTCCTGGGTCCTAGCTTCAGATCAGCTTGGCTCAGGCAATTGCACTCATTTGGAGAGCGAACCAGTGATAATGAAAGAACTTTCCTTCTGTTCTTCCTTCTCTCTGTAAATTTGTCATATATATATATATATATATATATATATATATATATATATATATATATATAAACATTTGCCATCTCCCTTTCCAGCAGAAGACACATTTAGACCCAGAGTCCTTACCTGGAAGACCTTTAAAAGTAAGCGGTATGGTCCTGGCATGGCAGCCTAGCGACTAAAGTCCTTGCCTTACACGTCCCGGGATCTCATAATGGTGCCAGTTCATGTTCTGGCACCCTGCTTCCCATCCAGCTCCATGCTCGTGGCCTGGGAAAGCAGCAGAAGATGACCCAAAGCTTTGGAACCCTGCACTCACATGGGAGACCCAGAAGAGGCTCCTGACTCCTAGCTTCAGATTGGCTCAGCTCTGGGGTCGCAGCCACTTGGAGAGTGAAACAGTGGTTATTTCTGTCTCTCTGCCTCTCTGTATATCTGGCTTTCCAATAAAAAATAAGATAAATAAATCTTAAAAAATAAAAAAGTAAGCAGTAGGGCTCCTGCGTCTTGATCCTCTAAGACATGGATGGCAAGACAATATTACACAGACAAGGTTTTATTAGGGGAACTACTTGTGAAAGACAATGTGAAAAAAAAAAGATGATAAATACAGTAAGCCTTTGGTACTGAGTGAAGGATACAAAGACATGTTGGGGGCCTACTTTGTGGTATAACTGTGTAACACCAACATCCCATACAGGTAACCAGTTCAAATCCCAACTGCTCCACTTCCAGCACAACTCCTTGCTAAAGTGCCTGAGAATGTCATGGAGGATGGCCCAAGTGCTTGGACCTCTCCCATACATGTGGGAGACATAGAAGAAGCTCTTGTCTTTGGGGTGGCCTGGACCAGGCCGTTGGTGGTCATTTGAGAGAATGAACCAGCAGGAGGAAGATCTCTCTCCCTCTCTCTCTCCATGACTCTTTCAAATAGATGAAATAATTTAACAAGAAGGCAAAGAGTGAATAGAAGCATCCTAGCCAGCAAGTATTCTAGAGTGTCCAACATCTGCCAGAAAAGGGTTTGTATGTATGTCTGGGTCCTGCTTCAACACCCACAGGCAGTAATGGGGGAAGTGTGACCTGAGTACAAGTCACAGATATGATGATGAATCTTGGAATGCCCGCACTGTAATGCTCATAATCAAATTACTCTGCCAGTCAGGGACATGCAAAACATAGTGCCATGATCATTGGGCCTGGGATGTAGCAAGCTGGAAGAACAAAGCCAGACTGTTTTCAAAGCTGCATTTCTCATGTCATTTGCAAAGATGAACTTGCCAGTGAAGTATTGTGGTCACTTACCTAGGAAGGAACTAATCATGAAAAAGTCATTGTTTTGAGTATGCTGTTCCCATAACAGAGAAAGCAACTTGTTAATGATCAAACTCAAAGCAGGAGTGGAGCCGACCAAGATCCATTATGTCCTTGAAGATGAGATACTATGTACAGTGGCTCATAGCCTTCCTTCATGAAGCCAAGTGTGTACTCCAAATACAGGGGCCCTGTGAGCTGTTCTTCCCTAAATGTAGGTGTGTGTGGGTTCAGGGAGAGCGAGTGAGAGATGCGTGGCATTGGGGAACTGGGGAGAGAAGCAGGGAGATGCTTCGGAGCCCTGAAGCTCAAACACGTGTCAGTATTCAGTCAATAGCTGGCTGACACATGTGGAGCTAAATTTAAACATATGTTTTGGGTTTAGAAAACCTTGTTCTAGCTGCCAAAGGAAGAAAGGATCTTAAATTTTTCTTTTAACCATCCTGAATTTATAATAGGGTGGTCTTATGAAGCAAAACATAATAAAAACGCATTGATCGGAAACACATTTATGTTTGTACCAGAAGGACAGGGTCATAATAATTTATCTACAAGTTTTATGGTGGATTATGCTAGGCATTTATTTCTCAAAGCTTTTGCATATTTCACATAAGCCTGTGTAATGTAATTTTTACAATGTGCTCCTCAGATAAATCACATTTAGTATCACTGAGACCTTTTTGCATCCAAATACGTGAGGATAAGGTGCTCTTGTTTGGTTGTAAAGCCTGAATATGAAATGGCTTTTAGTGTACAACCTCATCACATCTTTTGATATTATCACACAGCGGGGTTTTCTAACATGGAGATTCTGGGTATACAAAGTTTCCACATATAGTAAGTTGCTGATTATCAAGATCATCCAAGCCTACGCTATTTGGTCTCCTGCACTTGGTTCTGCGCTCCAGGCTTGTGTCCTTGGCTTCAACTGGTGAAAATTTCCAAGAGGTGTCTGTGTAAGGGACAGGCACTGTGTTGCAGCTGGTTAAACCACCACATGGGATACCTGCATCCCATATTGGAGTGCCTGGATTCAAATCCCACCACTGCTTTCTATCCAGCTTCATACTAAAATGACTAAGAAAACAGCAGATGATAGCCCAACTGCTTGGGTTCCTGCCATCCACCTGAGAGACCCGATGGAGTTGCTAGGCCCAGCCTTCAGTGCAGTCCAACCTTCACTGTTGTGGGTATTAAGGGACTGAACCAGAAGAAGAAAATTTTCTCTTTCTGCCATTTTTTATTGTTTTTTGATACAGTTTAGTTGGCACTGGCCCTCTCCCCTCCCCTTCCCAATGGATGTCCCTTGCAATGGATGTCTTCCATGAGTTTTCTCAAGTCCACCATGCTGCCGCTGGGGTGTCTCCCAACAATGTAGGAGACTGTCAGTCATTTCACTGTGAGTCCATCTCTGAGGTGCATGCATGAGGACTTACTTCTCTGTTTCCACCCATGAACACATTAGTCTCCACTACATTTTTATAATATATCCCCTTGAGTATGTTAGGACATTTTCTTTCTCAGTCTCCTCTTTCTCTTGTTTTATTCTTCAACTACATATCTATGGGGAGCCAGTAGAACTGCTGCCTGTGATCTTAACATGCTATGTAAGTGCTAGTTCAAGTCCCAACTGCTCCACTTCCAATTCAGCTGCCTGGCAATGTGTGTAGGAAAGCAGTGGAGGATGGATGGCTTCATTCTTAGGACACTGCACCCGTAAGAGGGACCCAGAAGCAGCTTTTTGTACCTGGTTTTGGTCTGGCCTAGCTCTGGCTGTTGCAGCCATTTGGGAAGTTAAGATTCCTTTCTGTAACTCTGCATTTCAAATAAATCTTTTTTAAAAATACATGTGAAACTTGATATTTCCTATTTGCAGAGCTGCTGCTGAAATGATTGTCTATTATACTAAAATATCCCTTCCTTGGGCAAATTTCTTACCTGCCTCAAATTAGGAAATATTTTAATATCCTGATAAATATTTCCTTCATAGGTACTTTTCAGCTTTTCTTTGCTTTAGCCCATAGGAAGCTCCAAGGTAAATTTACTTGGAGTCTTTAACCATTTGTAGACTAAATATACACATTCCCTACTTTTAAAAAAAAACTGTTTATCACTTAATCTTCTCAAATCTTTTACAGTCATAGTGATTACTCTCTGGAAAATTAGGCGGGGATAAGTAACAACAGTTTTGTGAACTTTTTGAAGTTCATCCAACCTAATTTGTGTGAGACCACAAGCATCCCTCATGTCTTTTTCTAAAGACCTTTAACCCTGAGCTCATCTTCAAGAAGATGCCAGTCACACATCACCAAAGCATCTTGTCAGAAAACACATCCCTCATTGAGAATGGGAGGCCAACTTGACCGTGAATATAGCAATGCATTCCATCGTTGTGTGATACTGTGTGTGTGTATGTGGTACCCTTGTTTGTGTGTGACAGAGCATTTGGTGAGCCACTGGGAGAGAAGTAAAAGCAGTGGTGACATTTCCCCTGACCTACCCTCTGTCACCTGTTGCCTTTACAGAACTGTCACCTTGACAAGCATATCCTTGTCCCGGTGAAGCCTCCGACTCAGGCACCCCAACTCTGGCTTGTGTGTGCACACACTTTGACTTTTAAACTCTTACCCTTTTCTTCAACAATTTCCCACCTTCTTCCAGGGTGTCTTCCATAGCCTGCGACACGGAGCAAGGTAACATCTGATGCTCTTGTTACACAGCTTTTTTTAGAGAAACCGTTACACACTTACACAGATTAAAAATAACAATATGAAGGATGTATTGTATAAATCTCTTTAAAGGCCCGCAAAAACAGCAGAAAAAATCAATTAGAATTACCATGGCAACCAGCAACAATTTCACATGCAAGAATGAAATAAAATAAGAAACAAAATAGGGCCCGGCGGCATGGCCTAGCGGCTAAAGTCCTCGCCTTGAAAGCCCCGGGATCCCATATGGGCGCCAGTTCTAATCCCAGCAGCTCCACTTCCCATCCAGCTCCCTGCTTGTGGCCTGGGAAGGCAGTTGAGGACGGCCCAATGCATTGGGACCCTGCACCCGCGTGGGAGACCTGGAAGAGGTTCCAGGTTCCCGGCTTCGGATCGGCGCGTACCGGCCCGTTGCAGTCACTTGGGGAGTGAATCATCGGACGGAAGATCTTCCTCTCTGTCTCTCCTCCTCTCTGTATATCTGGCTGTAATAAAAAATGAATAAAATCTTTAAAAAAAAAAAAGAAACAAAATGGAAAAACATGTAGACTGAAATATAAAGTGTTTCTGAAGTAAATAATGCAGAGTGAAACTACATGCAAATACATTTCATTAAGGTAAATAAAATTCAGTTTAACTCTTTAGTGCAAATGACCTATGTCTATATTATAAAGTGTCCCTTTTTAAAGTTTTTATTTATTTATTTATTTATTTTTATTGGAAAGGCAGATATACAGCAAGAAGGAGATACAGAAAGATCTTCCACTGTTGGCTCACTTTTGAAGTGGCCACAATGGCCAGGGTTGAGCCAATCTGGAGCCAGGAGCTTCCTCCGGTCACCCATGTGAGTGCAGGGTCCCAAGGCTTTGGGCTGTCCTCAACTGCTTTCCCAGTCCACAAGCATGGAGCTGGATGGGAAGTGGAATAGCTGGGATACACACCGGCACCCATATGGGACCCCAAAGTACACAAGGTAAGGATTTTAGCCACTAAGCCATCATGCTGGGCCCTAAAATGAAATGTTCTTAGTGAACCTTTCCTAATAGTGTGAGATTTTTCAGTTAAAAGAATACTTGGAAGGCAAGATAAGCTAGATAAAGTGAATAATTAAAATGTAAAAAGTGAAATTTCATAGCTAGGATATGACACAAATTAGTGGCAATTAGAAAGGAACACAAAATTCTAGAATTATGATATTGGAGTTTCTGTGAGTTGAACTAAACCCGACATGCTATTGTGGATGGAAGGACAGCTGGACGAGGCAAGCTCTGACCCTTCTGCTTAGCTCTGTGAGATTCATTGTGGATATCAAAGTTACAGGACTGTAAAGCACTGATAGTGCTGGTTGTGACCCGAGTTTTGTGGAAAATGATTAAGGCAGCAATAGCATATGAATAGCACATGATCGTGTCCTAGCCCATACCTTATCTCAAGCATCCTTCCAAAACAACCCGTACAGCTGGAACATCGTACCTGATTCTCCCTTTCCTGCCATGCTGTAATTCAGAACATGTCCTCCACCGTCCAACAAGAGTTTTGGTGTCTGGGGAAGGCTGCTTCACCGTCAGGTCCTCTAAGAGAGACTTTCAGGTTGGTGTTAGCACCAGGTTCCCTATAGTATTTGTGCCTCCACTCCTCATCAGTGGCCAGCTTTCTCCATGCCCTCATTCTCTCTCAGGAACCTATACTGTCAGGGTTTAGATACATTTGCTTTTCCTAACTTCCATTTTTAAGGAATAAAGAGAGCTTGTTCTGAGGTTCAGCTCCAGTGTAACTTGTCCACAGGCCCCTTGCTTTGTGCCTCCCTTTTGGTGTATGGCTGAATTCTGTGACCTCGGGACTTTGGTTTCTCCCCTATTTTGAGTTCAAGAACTGATCCTCTGACAAACTGCTCCTCTTACAGGATGGAAGACACTGATTCATCACCTGCTTGGCACTTGTCCCATGTGTTCTCCCCACATGGAATCTGATAGGACATACACCTGCAATTAATGGTAAAGAAGCTAAGGTTGCACTTTTTTAGTATTTCACCATTTACTTTGGGTAAAACCAGAGTTTGTATGTTTAACAGCGTAAAATTTGTTAGAGAGTATCCTAAGATATAATCACCATTGTGGATAGAATTCAGACATTAACTTCAGTGTTCTCACTTAGAAATCATGGCATTAGGATGGAGAAGGTTCCACCCAAATCTCAGAGAGAAAACCTTGATTTTAACTGTTCATGGTAGTATCACAAAGCTGCACTTTCACGTACATACATCCATACGTACCACTTTTCTTTGGAAGGAAGGCATCAAGGTATAGTTGAGGCTAGATCCATACAAGGGATGGTTTCAAACAGGATGCTGCTTTGTCATTGTTCCCACTTTGGAACAAGGCACAGTCAGTACATTGTGGACAATGTCAGGGTGTCAATGTGCTGAATGAGGGGCAGACAGCTGTGAGGTAGTGGCATGGGAAAAATGAGAACAACAGAGAGAAATAACAATGGAGGTTGGGTGAAAGCCAACTGGGGAAAGCATGAAATGTATGCTTCTTGTCAACTCAACTTTTAGAATCAAGGATTTTTTATAGGTAAACACAGTCCTGAGTTATGGCATGTCAGCTATCTCTCAGAAAGCCAGGAACTTTCCAAAAGGCACTAAGTGCTTCAGCTTGCGGTCTGATGTATCTAGTAGGTTCACAAGTGTCTTGGAATCCTCGCCCAATTTCAAGGGGGAAAAGCCTGCTTAACAAGAGAGTGAGGTGGGTGGGTGTCATCTTGTGTTTATCCCTCTTGTTCCATCCAGGCCAAAGGGAGTCCTATTTATCTCACTCTCTATCCTAGAACAGGTGAGCTTATTCAACACTATGCCAAGTGTTGACCAATGCAAGAGTCAGCTCCAAACGTGATTAAAGTGTCTAATGAGTTCTGCACACAACAAAAAGGCTGTCAAGAAAAGCACTTCATATTTATGTTCTCTTCAATACTGAGGGGGTTAGTAAAAATGAACATTATGATGCAATGAGAAATTTTTTAAAAACTAGTATCTTGGAGCTAGTAAAAAGCATGAAATGTTTGTGAGACGAAGGAAGTCATAAGCTCTGGGGTACTTTAAATGAATAGGCAATGTGGTGGGGTAACAATGTGTATGCAGAGACGTGTCAGAAAGTTCAACATGTGTTCTGTATAATGATTGTTAAAATTAAGAGTCTAAAAAAAGTCAAACAGGACCATGCTTTGTTTGACTACATAGATTAAAAACATAAGGTCCATTTTTTCTTTTTCTTTTTTTTTTTTTCATGGTTTTAACTTTATGTTGACATGAATGAGATCTTTGGATCATGCCACTTAACCTGAGTTCGTGGGTCAGTTCCAGCACAGAGCTTTGGTGGTTTTCGGGAGTATTTTACCTCTCTAAACCCTAGTTTCCCCTACAAGAAAAAAAAAATGTATAAAGATGACCTAAAAAAAATATCGTGAGTAATTCTTGAAAGGAAACAGTACATAAAAGTACTGTGTATATGCTTGATGTTCATGAAATACTGGTGTTCTTCCATTGTTTCAATGAGTCCAATAGTGACTGAGAATCAATCTTAGCTACAAATACACGAAGAAAGAGTACCAGAGCAGTACCACACCGTTTTGATGACCACTGCTCTATAGTATGTCTTGAGATCTGGAACTGTATGTATATTACTTTTGGTAATATGGTCATTTTTTTAAGATTCATTTATTTTTACTGCAAAGTCAGATATACAGAGAGGAGGAGAGACAGAGAGAAAGATCTTCTGTCCGATGATTCACTCCCCAAGTGAACGCAATGGCCAGTACTGCACCGATCCGAAGCCAGGAGCCAGGAACTTCCAGGTCTCCCACATGGGTGCAGGGTCCTAAGGCTTTAGGCCATCCTCGACTGCCTTCCCAGGCCACAAGCAGGGAGCTGGATGGGAAGCAGGGCCACCGGGATTAGAGCCAGTGACCATATGGGATCCCAGAGCGTTCAAGGCGAGGACTTTAGCTGCTAGGTCACTTTGCGGGGCCCAATAATATGGTCATTTTGATGATGTTGATCCTGCCAATCCAGAAACATGGTAAGTTTTTTCCATTTTTCAATATATTCGTCTATTTTTGGAAAAAAAAAAGACTCTAACTTGACACAGGTTTTCAAGTGCACATTCACATCCAGCCTGTGTAGGTTTCCAGCTGTATGGCCTCTGACTGAAGCTGCACAATGTTTTCAGTAAGTCAAAGTCATGAAGATATTCTGCTACAATGTCACCTTGCTTGGTACATCAAGGTGCAAAATACACCAGTCATTCATGAAGTTATGTTGTGAGGGAGGAGGACATTTTCATCCTTTTTTTCCCTTTAGATACATATAATTCTACTCATTTGTTTTGCTGGAACAAATCATCATTTTCCTTCCCTGTACCAACTCCCTCCTTTTACAAATTCAAGTGTTCCAACACACATTTCTCCGTCTTGCTACTGACGTCTCTATCCTTATGCCAGTATCATTCTTCCCTTTTTTTTGTTAAATATATGTATTTTATGCGTAACTTGTGTTTCTATTTTAACGTGCTTTTTTAAGACTTAGACAAAGAACTACAACAATTTGATGAGACCTTGGTTTTCCTCCTAAATGTTAATATCTAAGGCGTTTTATATTAAAATCTTGACCTTCAGCTTTCAAAAGTTCAAGAGACTCAATGAATCTCTAACTAGCTGTTATCATAAGCACTTGTTGTTTCCTCAGTTCCACACAATGCAACAGAAAGATTTTGGACATTTTTTAAATGCAGGTGCATTTTACTCTATAAATAATACATGCATGTTATATATAATTTATCACAGTACACTAGTATTACCATTTTATGCTTTGAGATGAAATACAGAAATTACAGTCCATTAAATTCTAAAATAGTGCCTTATTTATTATTTAAATATTTTGTATTCTTATAAAATCCTATCAGATTGTTTTAAGTTACAGAAGAGCAATCACTCAATTTAGAAAATTGAAGAGACAAAGAAAAGCGGATTACCTCTACCAATATTTTTCCTCTTTTTCCTCTTCCCATTTTTTATTCATAAATTTTCAGAATTTCCTTCTCTTTATTTTTTATTTCTGTTCAAAGAAATTCTTTTTTTTTTTTTTTTGAGATAGGCGTCTGGCAACAGTTTATACTAGTCTTCCTTCATAAAAGAATGTTGTTATTTATTTATTTATTTATTTATTTATTTATTTATTTATTTATTTCATTATTTTGTTCCATAGGCTCCAGGATTTTTCCCTACCCCTTCCCCAACTTCTCCCTGCCACGGATTTCCCCTATTTTATTACAATAGTACAGCACCTCGCCTTGCACACGCCAGAACTCCATATGGCTCCAGTTCTAATCCCAGTAGCCCCAATTCTCATCCAGCTCTCTGTGGCCTGGGAAAGCCGTCAAGGACAGCCCAAAGCCTTGGGACTCTGCACCCATGTGACAGACTAGAAGAAGCTCCTGGCTTCAGATCAGCGCAGCTCTAGCCACTGCGGACAGAAGATCTTCCACTCTGTCTCTCCTTTTGTCTGCATATCTGACTTTCTTACAAAATATAAATAAAATCTTTAAAAAGTATAAAAAATAAATTCTTATTAAATGTTTGATAGAGCTCACCATTAAAACCATCTTGAGTAGATTGAAGATACTATTTGTGGGAAAGATTTTAGATGCCAAGTCAATTATTTGGGGTTATTTATAATCTCCATTTTAAAAATAATTTTGGTTTGCCTAGGAATGTTTCAGTTTCATCTAAGGTTTTGCATTTGTTGACAGAAACTTACTCGGAACATTTCCTTGATATCTTTTGAGTGTATGCAGAATCTGTGGTTATAGCCTCTTTCCATAAGTGACACTGGTTATCTTCTTCCTTTGTTTCTAGAGCAATCCTGCCAGGACCTTTTCTCTTTGATTAACAAGCTAACATCAACTCTGACTTTGCTGTTCCTTTCCACTGTACATTTGTTTTCTCTTTTTTTGCTCTCATCATTAGTATTTCTTTCTAATATCTCGATTTCATTGGATGAACTTCAATAACTTTTTAATAAGAATGCTTAGATCACTGGTATTGGCCTTTTTTTCTTTCTAGAAAGGCAGAGGGGCTGGTTTATTCCAGCCTCCCCCCCCGACAGCTGGCCCAGGTAAAAGCCAGAAGCTAGGGACTGGTGGCAGGCGCTGAGATCTCATATTGGGAACCGGTTCATGTTCCGGCTGCTCTACCTCCCATCCAGCTTTCTGTTTATGGCCTGGGAAAGCAGTAGAGGACAACTTGAAACCTTGGGACCCTACCCCCATACAGGAGATCTGGAAGAAGCTTCGGGCTCCCAGCTTTGGATCAGCTGAAATCTGGCCATTTCAGCTATTTGGGAAGTGAATCAGCCAGTGGAAGACTTCTGTCTCTCCTTCTCTCTCTGTAAAATCTGTCTTTCAAATAAAAAAATATTTTTAAAAAATAATTTTAAAAAGCCAGGACCCTGGACCTCAGTCCTGGTATCCCATGTGCACAGCAGGGACCCAACCCCCTGAGCCCATCACCTACTGCCTCCCAGAGTGTGTAGTTAGCAGGAAGCAGAAATGAAAGGCAGAGCCAAGATGTGAAACCAGGCACTCTGCTATGGGATGCAGGCATCCCTAAGTGCATCTCAATCACCAGCTTGATCATTAGTTATTCAGATAGGTCATCCAAATTTTAAATGGATATTCTACTTATTTTTATTCATACCTAGCGTATTAATTATATTGTAATTATATTATATATATTGAATCATATTCTTTGGTGATAAGTGTAGGTTGATTTTATTAATCGTGGTATTTATTATCATGCTCCTTATTTGGCTTTATAATTCTATAGATTAATGAAAGAAATGTATTAAAATTTTTCATTGTAATTGTAGATTGCTCTATTTTGCATTGTACTTGTGGCATTTTAGTTGCACCTGAGTTTAGGGTTTTTTTTTTCTTATATATTTTGAGACCAAATTTCAAATACTTGTGGGTTTTTTTTTATTGTCAATAGGACTTTTTTTCTTAGTTATATGGAGATGCTGTATCTTTATAGGGAACAAGTTAGGGCTTTTCACAACAGAAGTTACTGCTGTTGGTGGAGATGCAGCCAATTTATTTGGGCTAGAGCTTATATTTCTTTTCCTTGTACTCTCAAACATTTTACATCCTAAATATTTAAATTAGGTCACTATCAAAATGATCTGAAATAATTGAGCTTTCTGTTATTATCAACTTCATGTATATATTTCAGCTGAGTTTCTGATCATTTACTGATGTATTTGAGTAAAACCTGCTATCCTAGTTTGTGGTTATTTACCCCAACCTCTATATTTGGCTTTTCTTTTTTAATATTCCAATTTTTGTCTGTGAGCTTCTGAGTTGTAATCTTTTCCCATTTTTAAAACTGTGCTAACTACAAATAACAACATGTTCTAGCACCACATCAGATCTTAATGCTAATTAAAAATCTCCATCTCTTTTTGGCTTCCTTTCTTCCTACTGAAAAGTTAGCTCTAACTGTTCTGTCGACAGTAATTTTGCTTTTTTCTCATACTTTAGGATATTTCTCTTAATCTGTGATTGCCTACAGTTTTACTTCAACACCAAGGTGTAGATCTCTTGAAATTTATTCTTATTTAGGACACATAAGATTCTTGAAATTGGAGATTGGTGCACTTGTTAGCTTTGATCAATTCGGGGTTATTGTTTCTTCCGTTTTAACCTGTCCCATTCTCTCCCCTCTCACTGGTATCCCTTGTCATTTTGATGCACAATTTTCATGCCATTCCTCCCCTTATCTCTAGACAGGCACTCCGTTCTAGGCAGTTTCTTTTTTCTTTTGTCTTCTATTTTATAAAAAGTTTAATTAGCTGCATTGAGTTTCCCTTTAAACTCATCTTAAATTTGAGTGTTATTCTTCTTCAAGTTGGGATTTTTTTCTAACTATGCTACATTAAGTTTTAGAGTTTCTAGTCTGCCTCTGCTATTTTCATTGCTCAGATGTATTGCGTACATGTAGCATGAGTGGTTATTTTGTGGACCCCTGCCGGTCATTATGATATCTCATGTCTGCGGAATTCTTCTCACTTTTCTTCTTTGGATTTCTTCTGTGATTGTTTCAATACATCCTTGTGAACCTGACTGCTTTTCATTCCACATCATCTGTTGCATCTGCAGAAAATTCTGAGGCCTGACAAGACGTTTCAGGAATATGTGTATCCATTTACTTCTGCTATTCATGTTGTGCGGGATCACTTCCCAAACAGCTAGGAAAATGTCAGAAGTGGAGGTGCTCTTCTTCATTAGATGATACAAAAACTAACCCACAAATCTACCCAAGGGCTGACTCTGCCATAACGAAGCAAACACATCATTTGTGGACGTCTTAAAAAGCTGAGAACAGCATATGCTGAAGAGGTCCCCAAGCAGAAGAGTATTACAGAGGAAGGACAGGGTGGAGTGCCGAAATGTGGTCTTGAGAACCAAAGCCCTGGGGCTGGTGGTAGCAGGTGTACCCAATGCAGAAGGCGTGAGGGTTTCCACCCGGGATGTGTGCTGAGCTCCATCAGATGTAAGCAGGGATCCATGTGAAGTATCTCACAAACGGGGTTGCTAGAATTTCTACTGGAAACGGTGGAACTTCAAGCCACCCAGTCAGCCAAGCTCAGGAGCTGCAGCAGACACGGTAATAGACAGTGAGCGATCTGATGGTAGAGACCTAAGGGATAATGAGGTGTCATGGGAAAGCCAGGTACAGAAATGGGCCAGGGGCTGGATGGGATAGACGTCAGAGAGCAGTCAGATGAGAAGACTTGGCAGCAGGCTTTATCTGCAGAGAAAGCGAGATAATGATAAAAAAAAAAAAAAACAAAAAACAGCAGCGGGCACAGGGACAGCGGAGGCAGCGTGCAGAGGGGGAAGCAGGCGTGGCCGGATCTTCCATTCTACCTGGAGGAAGCTTTGTGAGTCAGTGCTTTTTGGTTTCTTTCTTTTTATTCTCGCGGAGAGTAACAAAATAATCAGCCTCTCTAGGCATCCTTTGTTAAAAAAAAATTAATTTATACAAAAGGAACCATGTCAGGTATTTTATACAGACAGTTGTGGTTTTTTTGTTTGTTTTAAAGATGTATTTTATTTTCATTACAAAGTCAGATATACTGAGAGGAAGAGAGATAGAAAGGAAGTGGAGCTGCCGGGATTAGAACCAGCGGCCATATGGGATCAAGGTGAGGACCTTAGCCACTAGGCCATGCTGCTGAGCCCTATACAGACAGTTTTAAGAGCATGAAATGCCTCCTACTCTATCCTCCTTCTCTACCCCCTCCTTCCTTCCTTTCTCATTTTTCTGATTAGTTTTGCAAACACATACTTTCAATTTTCATTATAATCCCAAACATCACTCTCCACTAAATAAAAATTTCAACTTGTACTAAGTAGGAATACCGTTCCTCTAGAGTTTAAACAAGGGCCATAAACTGCACAAACCTCAAAGTGTCAATTTTGCTCAAACAGTAACTTTTTTTGGTACTCTGTCATTTGACCTGATTATTTGTCTCATGGATTGTCATCTTACTTAGCGCAAAATATATGGAACAAATGAAAAATTAAAAGACCCTCAGAAGGGGGGAGTGTCTCATTGTAAATAGGACTTGGACACGGGATTTCATTTCCTATCTTCTGCAATCCAATGCTGTATCACATGTGGTGACTGATTTACATTTGAGCTATTCGGAGAGGATTTGAAAACCTGGATTTTGTAGCCAAATTCCAGCCTGACATGGTCTGTGATTTAGCAGGTTGCTCACTTGTCTTAGAGACAGAGGATTGGGCTAGAAGATGGCAGTGATCAATTTGCTCATTCTATACGTTTATAGATATCTACAAACCCACATGTAAGGTGTGGTGTTAGGCCAAAATGGCCTGTTTTCTAGTTATTTGCCAAGGTTTTCCCATCTCAGCAGATATAGAACATACTGATGTTCGTATAACCCCTGCAAGGACAGGGCACACAGTATCTCAGGGTATCTTAACAACACGTTCCTCCCTATCGTTGGATAAGCCCACATATCTGACTGTAGATTAAAATCACTCAGGGAAATTTTTTTTTTAAAAAAAGGAATACCCTAGTTTTTTTCCCCAGAGCAAGTGCATCCAAACAACCTAAGGGTGGGTCTTTGCATCAGAATTTTTAAGAAGTTGTCAGAATGTTCTACTATGTGTCCTTCAGAAAGTAGGTGGAAGACGGAATGAATGGATAAGGTTATTTTACTGCAGAAATATTTTCAAGTCCCTGCAGAGTTTTTTCATGATCTTTTTTTTTCCTTGAACTTTTAAAAATATTGTGTTTGTGTGTGTCGTGTGTGCAACGTGTATGTGTGTTTAGCTTGTGTAGTACATGTGATATGGGTATGTGGTGTGTGTATAGTGTGTGTATGCAGTGTTATAGTGTTATAGTGTGTGTGCAGTATGTGTAGGTGTGTAGTATGTGCGGTATGTGTGTAGTGTGTATGTGTAGTAATGTGTGATGGGTATGTGGTATGCATCTGTAGTGTGTGTGTATATATGTGTGTGTATATATGTGTGTGTATGTGTGTGATATTGCGTGCTTCCAAGAGTATACATCTGTGTGGATAATCTATCAACCTAGTCATATGGATTCAGCTAAAGGAAACTTTGGTTCAACCTAAATGCCTCTCTTAAATTCCCTCAACTTTCCCATGTTTATTTCTTTTCTGTTTTTTTTTTTTTTTCCCTGTGTTCCTTCTAAATAAGAACTCAACTCAGTGTTTGAAAAACCTGGTTACTCTGATTCACTTCACAGACCAGACTTAGAGATAAAAAGATCAGTCACTGGGTCAGGGGCTAGCCTCTCCACCATTGTTTGAGCTTGGTCTGTGGTCACAGAAGCAGTGAGGGCATGAAGTCACTTGTCGTGGAGAACACAGTACCCTGCTCCACCCTCTCCCTGGTCATCCTTGAGACGCTCGGGCATTGGGAATAGTTAAAGAATCATCATGGCTGGGTGTGGCTGTAGCAGTTTAGAAGTCCCTTGCAGGACAAACATGTCTGGGGGCATCTGCCTCCACCCTTATAGAGGTAGCATTAACCAGGTGACAAGCTTAGGATTTGAGATGTTATGATTGGGAAGTTACTAATCACTACATCTTATGAGGGTACCTGAAAAAGTTCATGGAAAATCAGTATCTTGGGGGGAAAGCTTCATGGGTTTCAAAAGTTTTGCACCAAAATAAATACCATTTTTAGAATATTAAAGAAGAGAGAGAAAAAGAGAAAGTTTTTACCTTCAGGTTTAGTCATCAAAAGCTCACAACAGTTCGACCTGGGCCGGACCTCAGCCAGTAGCCAAGAATTCAGTACAAGTCTCCCACACAGGCAGCAGGAGAGCCATCAGTTGCTGCTTTCCACGGTGCACAGTAGCAGGAAGCTAAAATCAGAAGTGAAGTTGGCATACAAACCCAGGGATCCTCAGGAGCAACTTAACCACTCCACCAAATGCTCACCTCCAAAATGATCTTCTGATATCATTTTTTTACAAACTTTTTGAAGTATACCATCCTGGCTTCTCCTATCTCCACCTGTTAATATGTCATCAGACCAAAAGTTACTAGCTACAGACTTTTATAGTAAACTAAATCAAACATTTTAAAGAAAAATATATATATATATATATAGGTTCTCATATCCCTCCCCCCAAATACATCTACCTGAGTCCTTGGCAGAAATAGGACCTGTTAATATAGCATAAGCCAGAATTCACATCTTCCAGTACATTTTTATTGTACAGAAAACTCTAAACTTATTTCTCCCTGTCCCATTCTTTCATATATGTGGAGGTGTTGTGTTAGAGAGGTTATGCAATCCCCAAGGCTGGACAAAGCAATCCTTATAGATACTGTTGGTCGGCTTGCATGATAAGCCTTAACACCCTACTTACAGATCTCTGCCAAAATGACAGTTTTCAGAAACTTCAGCAAAAGGGTTTAAACAGTTTTCTGCCTTGCCACCAAAATGTGTGTTCATTTTTCTACACCTCCACACCTGGCAGTGTTTCAGCCCAACATTTGCTACAGTATTTTGAGTTCATCTTGTTTATTTTCTACTTTATTTTTTTCCCCCTGATGTACATTTTATGCGCAAAACTGGAGTCACCATTGTCCATGGAGACTGCTGCTATTTAGTCCCGCTCCTACACCATCCTCTTCTTCTACAAAAAAAAAAAAAAAATATTTGAAAGGGCAAATTTACTGAGAGAAGAAGAGGCAGGGAGAAAGATCTTCCATCCTTTGGTTCACTATTTAAATGGCTGCAACCAGCTGGAGATGAGCTGCTCCTAAGCAAGCAGCCAGGAACCTCTTTCAGGTCTCCTCTCTAGGTGCAGGGTCCCAGGGCTTGGGCCATCCTCTTGTACCTTTCCAGGCCACAAGTAGGGTGCTGGATGGGAAGTGGAGCAGTCAGGATTAGAACCGCCACCCATATGTGATATTAGCACTTGCAGACAGAGGATTGGCTTGTTGAATCACCACATTGGTCCCTGCCATCCTCTTCTCAACTAAGACACACACACTTGAAGGTTAGCATGGACATCGTTAGGATTTGGACGTTCTAATTACAGCTTTGGTTTTTGTAGCCCATGTCCAGAATAACATTTGTTAGATTTCAGATCCTAACATAAAACAACAGAAGTCTACTAATAGTGTGAGCTTGCTAAGCAATAGTACTACTTGAAAACTCACATTTCGAAATATTAACAAGATGTCCATGTTGGAATGAACATTAGTGGAGCATTGTTTTTAGGATGCAGGATGGTAGTGTTCAAGAAGTTCAGAAATGGAAGTGAGATGGTCTAGGTGAGTGGTTGTCCCACAGCAAGTCCCTGTACCAGGAATATCAGCATCACTCAGAAACCTACAGGAAACTCAGATTCCTGGGCCCTGCCCCAGACTTGCTAATCAAAGACTGTAGGGTTAGAAATCAACAGTCCATGTTTTGCCAAATCTCCCCCTACCATACCTTGTCCTTCTGATGCATGCAGAAGTGTAACCATCAGTGGTTATTTTCGAATCCAAATTTAGCTGCAAATCTGGGTGAGCCTGTTGTATTTTTTCCCCTCTCTCTGTTTTCTTGTGTTGTTTAGAGGCAAGCAGGCAGATGTGATGGTGAAACATTCTACTTTTTCGAATCCTTCCAAAGTCTTGGGGGGGGAAATGAAATTAAAACATGTTTATTGTGACGTAAAACATTGAAATCAATAATTGGGATTTTTTTTTCCATAACATGCATTTTCCATGAATTGGCTGAAGCCTGGCTGTAGATGATCCCCCTGGGGTTCGGGAATCATTGTGTGAATTCTCCAAACTGGTTCTTCCAAATAAAACTACAATGAGAAGACCAAGCCAGCCTCTGGACTCAGACTGCGAAATGCTTCAGGGCCCTTTGTTGTCAGCTGTGAACTTCACTATAATTCCAGAACCGTGGGCAATACATCCATCTACCACTCCACAATGTTTGTAACGTGTCGATGGTTGTATACTACATGCTCTCCATTTTACAGAATGGTTGTGAGGGTCAAATGAGAACATGGTTATGAAATGACTGTGAAAACTGTAGAGCACTCCATAAATGCTAGGTTTTGTTGTTATCTAATACTCTTGAGAATTTTTTTTTTTTATCTCTCCTTCCCCATCGTTTGTAATTCTGGTCTCCGTAGAGAAAACGAGTCCTCTATGCTTATCTGTGAATATTTCTCAGCTGCGTGGCTCTCACTTCTATTGTGCCTGTTCGGATTGTGGATAGCAGAATGCACCACCAGTTTGTGTCAGCCAGGGACAGGACTCATGCAGACATAATGAGGGGAACCCACTGACACAGAGGGGGAACTCCAGGGAGCAAGGAGCAGAGAGCTGACCACACTCTGGCCTTTTCCCTCCCATTATCACCGTCAGCTGCCGACCTGGCTTCGAGGTCTGGCTTGTTTTTCCTGCTCGTGCCAAGTTGTCTTCACACCGCATGAGCAACTGTAGCAACCAGAGATAAAATCCTCGTCCCACTTGTCCCACTACACCTCAATCTGGGGACAAACTCCGACTGGACCAAAGCGATGAGGCTGACCATGTGACCGCTCTGGGGAGTGCAGGTGGCAGCTCCTGGGCACACGAGTGCGTTACAGGAAGAAAGCTCCTGAAGAAACTGATTGGGAAGATCAGAACACTAGATAGGCAGCTGACATTGCCATAGGAATCCCTGAAGTGCAGTGAATTCTGCTATGAGACCTTAAGGAGCGCTCACACAAGTGTTAACATTTGCCACTGAACACAGAAAAAAAAAATTTACAATGTTCACACCAAAAATAGCACCGAGATGTCTTTCTTAGCACAAAACTCATACACAATTCTTAGGGTTTTTTTTGTTTTTTCTCTGTCCAGGTGAGCCTAGCAAGTAAGGCGAACAGTATCTAGATAAGAAGGGAGATCTACAATATGGTAGTGGTAAGGAGCCCAGAGAAGTTCCTGCCCTCAAGGGAGGTCCAGGGAGTGGAGCAGCCAAGCATATTTATCATGCCACCCGTACTGTCCTGCTGCAAAGACAAAGGAACGACTCAGGATGGATCTGCGTAGCGCCCCTCTGAAAGGCAGAGAACAAACACTCACAGAATGTCTGTTCTACTGAAAACACGAACGTGTTCACTAGGATTTGATCTTCATTCCCTAGATCCAGCACACCCGGCATCCCTCCACACCTGGACCAGCTGCACGGTATAAACAAATAGCTGAGAGAGCCCTTGTTTGGAAAATCAAGTATTCCCCGAGAGCCATTGTGGCAACAACTTGTGAATTTATATGTCGTTACAGATTAAAGTAATTATTTAGACCAGCTCAGGGAAGCCAAACACAATCCCCACTCTTCCAACAAGCTATAGATTGCAATTTCACCATGAAAGCCCTGGTTAGACTGGTACCTCTTATCAATCATTTCGAAAACTAGATTTCCACTGAGAAATTATAAAAGAAATAACACCATTCAATTTCTTCATGCCTTGCATTCTTTCAGAGTCGGCAAACATAAAAAAATCAGCATGTGGAGCTCCTATTCCCTCAGCAGACCTGATAGAAGCCCTTCCCTTGAAGATCTTTCAATTACAGACGGTCTCTCCTGCAGCCCATTCTGACTTCCCTGCAGACGGTATCCAAATAATACGTGAACATGCAAGACTGCCAAACATTACTCTGTGCTGTCACAGGTCATGGAGGAGGAGAAAGAAGAGCCCCCAGATCTCTTATGCTAATTCTTTTTCTATTTCTCCCATGTTACATTTCCTCTCAATTAACAAAGAATTTTCAATCCTTCCAGATGAGACGTGGCAGGTGTGAATCTGTTTGTTCCTTGGCCCACTTTGTTTTGTACTAGTTACTCTACCAGGTAGTAAATGCACACACACACACGAATGAGGTTTTAATGGTATCTAATTTTTCTGCTCACCATTGGATCAGATAATGTCTCTCAATTTTTCATCAGGACTCATGACCTGCCATTGTGTGTCCAGTGATGGTGAGTAAAATGATGTTTTTCATTCAATACGTTTCATATGTGCATCATTCTTTTAGAGTGAAACCTACTTACTGTCTTATGTACTTTGCGACTTCTAAAGGTGGCGTGAGAAATAGTTGATGGAAGACACCTCTTATAAGGACCTGGCCCGTAGCATCATGTGACAGCAGATGGCATGTGAAAGCTGGTGTGGGTAATATTGCCCTGTGTAATGGGCTGTGGGTGTGCAAGGTTGTGTGTGTCTCCTGAGAACGACGCTCCATAGCCCTGGCATCTGCAGCAGAATAAACAGCATTTCCTTCCCTTTCCCAATGAAAGCTAATGTGAATGACCTTTGGAAAGTCATGAAGCTGCAAGTGCTTGCCGCCTGTTGCCATGTGTGGCCAGATGCGCAGACCCAACCAACAACATTTCACTCCCTAGCGACAAGGGCTTAACCAGGCCCCAACACGTTCCACAGACAGCTCCCCAAACAATCGAAATCTCAGGGCCCTCGAGTTGAGGAAATATGCAGAACTCCCTATCTGACAGGAGAACTCCTCTTTGTCTACCTGTCCCCCTGCCACCCTCTCATGGGACAGAGAACAGCCTAGCGGGCACAGCTGGAGACGTCCTCTACTCTCAGGCCTGCACACCCTTCGCTCAAGCCTAAGCGCTCCGTGCTCTCTTCCTGACTCACTCCAAGGAGAAGCTAAATTCTGCTGCACAGTACGCATCCAAGGCGGCATGCTAATGAGAATTATTATTAAGCAATGTCGACTTGGCACCAGTCGCTTGCAATCTGCTCAAAGCAGCAGAATCTGAGAGGGCAGAAGCAGACAGTCAGAAAAGCGGCTTTGCAGCATGCGCCTCTGGACGTGATGGGTTTGGGTCACTGGCAATCCAAGCCAAGCCATGTAGAACTTGAAGCTTCACAGGCCCGGCAAGCTCTTTGCCTCTCCAGTGTGTCTGACCTTTCCTTAAAGGAACTTCTGAATTGTACAGTTGCTTTTAGGGGGAAAAAAAACTGCTCTCTTGTCAGGAAGTGCAAAAACTGAGAGTTTCTGTCAATTCAGTTATGAATGTTTCAGGAATTACCAACGTCACTGCCCCAATCAAGCAAGCCCAACTCGTGGAATAGAATGTGAGTCTCACTATCCTCCCTGGTTTAATTGTTGCAGTAGTCTATGATGGCTTGGTCAGACAAAGAGAGACTGGACCACCATTCAGGGCTAACTAGAAGGGTCTGAAATTGGAGAATTTATGAATGATCCTTTGGGTAATTAAACCAAACCCTTTTGGGGAAGATAGAGCAGAAAGCAAATTACTTGAAAATCAACCACAAGACCAAAAAAAGAGGCCACTTGTGGGCTGTATTGATTGATCATTAGGGGTATTTCCTATTTCATATCAGAATGTGCTGATATGAAATGCTCTACAAGCAGCAGGCGACAGGCATTTGCACCCAGTCTGTCCCTTGAGTACTTGTGGCCCACAGAGGCCCCTATTACTTAGAGATACCTTGGGCGCCTCAAATGGAATAGGCTCTCAAACTCTGTTGTCCATCCCTCAACCTGCCTTTTTTTTTTCTAGGTGTGTAACAGTTAAGGGACCTGGCAATGCACTTTGCTGTAACAAAGTCTGATGGGACAGTTTCCCCTTAGGTACTCACTGCTGCCTGTTGCGCCTTACTACCTTTCCTCTGTCCCTAACCTGACTGCCTTTGCTTAGGACACGGTCCTCATCTCATCTCTGGTCTAGGCCATAAAAAGAGCCTCGTGTCTCACACAGCCATCCTCTGCAGCGCCTGCAGGCGATGCCCGAAGACAACATTTCTGATCTTGGTGCTTTCCTGCTGGAAGCCAGCTTGTGCCGTCTATACCGGGACCCAGCCTCTGACCACAGTGCTCTTTGACCTGACAGCAGTTTATCCGATGGCCATGCCCAGTGTACACACCTCGCAGCTCAGCCATGCTTGCCTTTCTGCAAAAGATACCAGCTCACAAAGTTGGGCTTTCTCCTGCAGCTGTGTCTCTATTCTGGCTGTTCTCCTGATTCCCACATACTTGTTCTTCCTATGGTCAGACAGCTGTCTTTCTCTTTCAAGTATGTTCTCTACTTACAAATTTTCATGTAACCTTTACGGCCTCCTAATCACAGGTTGCACATTATCATCACATTTCATTCCTGCCAACCCTCGTCACTTGTCATGGCTGAATAATATTTCACTGTATGAATGGATCATGATTTATTAAATGCCCTACTGATGGACACTTGATATCCCATCTTTATCCTGAAGCCTTATTTTAGCAAGCCAGTATTTTTCTTTGTGACCCCAGTTAGCCGTTCAATGTCCAGGCAAATTAATTTCACATTAAATACCAGGATGCTTATGAACATCTAATTCAGATTAATAATATTAATTATGCTATTAATGTGAATCATTCCCTTAATCCGAAACACCTGAGTTGCCTCTTGCTCTCAGTTTACACGATACAGATGTAGAAAGAATAAATGATATATTCAAAAATCACCCGAATACCAACTTTTAGTTGGAATTTGGTTCTCACTTTGCTTTAAAACCCTTCATTTATTATCTTTCTTTAAATTAGTTCCTTTTTTGGCTATTTCAAAAGGAGGCTTTCTGTCCCTTCCACTAACAGAAGTTCAGAACTACTTGGTGTAAACGCAATTAGAGTAAAACAGAAAACCATTCAAGTTTAAAAGTTGCATATGTGCGTCTTAAAATTACCCCATATGTATAAAATGTATAGTGCTCTGTGGGAACATCGAATTATAGGATAAAAACTATAATTTTTTCTTAGTATATTCTGACACTGAACACTACCCAATTGTTACATTAGAATCTGTCCTTATTAGCTGTACTATTAAAACACTGAGTAAAGAAATATATATATATTACCATTTTAGAGAACAAACGAATGGATATAATGGCAAATCACATGCATCCATTTCATCTTCCCTTTTGGTTCACCAAGCCAGCACTTTCCTCGTTGGGTTAACGAGGCTATTCATGCTTCTCTTCTGGTCCTGGGGAGAAATTCAGAGTATGCCATGTGGGAAAGAATTAGAAGTAAAGCAGACATCAGAAGAAGAAAGTAATACAGCAGCAACTCTTGAACTAAAAGGCCTCGAAGCATTGTCATTTATGGAAAATACAAGGAAGATGGTCTGATTGGAGTTTGCAACCATGCTTTGTGGGCAGCAGAAAAGGACAAGCCAACACTAGGTTTTGTGGTGGTGTTTCTGGCTACAGTTGCTCTTGGTACACACTGAAAATCCAGATTCCTGAGCCCAACCCGAGGGTGAAAACCAGAATCTCTGAGAATCTCATCCCAATAATCAGCGGTATAAAAAGGTGCCTCCAATCCTATCGGGGTCTGTCTCGTTTAAACAGAATCCACTTTTTAAGCACATTGTCTGATATTAGAAAATAAACATAGCAGAGGATAGACTATGATTAGTTCTAAAAATCTTCCCATGTCTGGGCTATATATAATGTTTCTGAGTCATTAGCCCTAAGGAAAAGATACTAGAGAAACGGAGAAATTTTATGATGTGAAATGATCAAAACTTATGAAGCACTTAAAACAACACTCATTGATTACCTACTATATTTTGTATCAGATACTATGCTCCGGAAATTTACAGAGATGATACTTTCCGAACAGGCTGGGATATGTGTGGCTGGCAAATACATTACAGGGTTGGTTTCCCATAACTTCCTTCGTCCTGATTTTCCTTGCTAGCAGGAACCTATATTTTTAGCATTCTATTAACCCATCCCTTTTGCAACTAGCATGATTATGTGTCTAAATTCCGGCTTGTGGGAAAATAGCGGAAGCGGAAAATGATGTGTGTACTTTCAGAACGTCCTTTTTTTTTTTTCTAAAATGAGGCATGCTTTTTCTTCTGCTTACCTCATTACTGCATTTCTGCACCCAGAGTTCATGACTAAAGACAATGTGACTATCAAATCAAAAAAAAGCAAAAAGCTGTGCATAACATAGCAAAAATAGAGGATCCTGAGCCATTTAAAAGGTGGAGCAAACTCTAACCCCGAATTTCCTAATTCCAGTCTTATGAATCAGAGAGAGCGAGAGAGAGAGAGCGAGAGAGAGCGAGAGAGAGAGAGAGAGAGAGAGAGAAAAGTCAGCTTGCTGAAGCCACTCTTTGGGGACTGGACTTCCAGTTATGTGAGTCAATACATTTCATTATTTTTTACTTATTCTTTCCCATGATACAATTTTACAGCATAGCAGTGAACATCTTACCCCATCTCCTTTTCCCTGCCCTTTTTCCCCTCCCATCATTTCTCCACCTGTTATCACAAAAGTATCTTTTAGTTCAAATTGCAAACTTAACATTCTGATATTCAAATGTAACATGTAAGTGTGCTTTTGATCATTTGAGTTTTTTGTAGATTACAATGGAATATCAATTTATATGCAGGAAAATTAGTGATTTATATGAAAGTCTATGAAAGCTTTTTATTTGATGGAGTTTAGCTTCTTTCTTTCTTTTTTTTTTTTTTTTCCTGTTCTTGAGCTAATTGCTTGAGGTTGAAACCTCCGTTGTTTCATAATTGGAGATTCTCAAACACTTGACCTCGATTGGAGATACCCAGCCACGTGGCTCTTCATGAAAGCCACACGCTGTCTTAAAATTCTGAGATTTTTACTTCCTTCATCTTCAGGACATGATTCCACTAAATAACAATGGGTACTTTAACCTCACATTGGTGTAAACTGTGTGACTCTATTTAGCTCCTCAGAGCCTTCACTTCCTCAAGAGCCTTGATAAATACTACATGTTCTCATAGGATTTCAGTGTACCATGAAAGATACCTAAACCTAACCCACAATCTTGCATTATTATACTTATGTGGGTGCTTCCTGGGCCCCCAAAAGCATATAAACATGAAAAGAATCCAATGTTAGCGAGTTAATTAAGAATTTACAAGGTAAAAAAATGCATATGTATCAATATGACTAGCAGGTAAAAAAAAGTGGTTTACTTGGCCCATTTATTTTCTTCAAAAGGCATTTTTCACTACTTTTATTCAAAGTAACTTTGAAGAATTGGAGGAAACATAGATGATGCTATGTTCATCCTGAGATTTTATATGTTCACATTCATAATTATAGTAATAGTTAAAATTTATTTTATATGCTGTAGACCAAATGCTGCATCATCTCACTTAACATTTAAAAAATTCTTCAAAATAGATTCCGGGATTTTCTTCATATCACAAATGAAAAAAATTTTGACTAATAAAATTAAGTAGTTTTTCTAAGATCTTCAAAGCAAGTATTCTTTTTTGCTTTAAGATGTACTTATTTTTATTGCAAAGTCAGATATACAGAGAGGAGGAGAGACAGAGAGGAAGATCTTCCGTCCGATGATTCACTCTCCAAGTGACCGCAACGGCTGGTTCTCAGCCAATATGAAGCCAGGAGCCAGGAACCTCCTCCAGGTCTCCCACGCAGGTGCAGGGTCCCAAGGCTTTGGGCCATCCTCAACTGCTTTCCAGGCCACAAGCAGGGAGCTGGATGGGAAGCGGGGCTGCTGGGATTAGAACTGGAGCCCATATGGGATCCTGGGGCGTGTGCAAGGTGAGGACTTAAACCACTACGCTATCGCGTGGGGCCCAAAGCAAGTATTCTTAACCACTATTCTAGTCAATAGATAGAAATAAACTCAACTTACAACGTGTCAACTTACAATTTTTCAGCTATTTGACAGTAAAATGTAATATGCAGTCATTGGCAGCTGTATTTCAGAATGTGAAGCTTGATCCTTATTATTCCAGTGCTACATGGCATAGTACACCAGTTGGTGGGGCAATCATGAAAATCATCAAAGTGCTATGGGCTTATCAGGATGTTACTCCATTGTAAATTCAGGAACATCTGTGTATTCTTTAAAAAAGTCAACAATGTGATGGAGCTTCCAAAAGGCACCTGTCTAACCAATTGCCTCAACAACACTGATCAAAACAGGGACTCTGGTTTGTGCCAACATTTTCTCAAGCATATTGGCACTTCACGGGCTTCACAACACAAGAGAGGCAACACCACGAGTTCAGGCAGCAAAATAAGCATAGCAGAAAACTTCAGATATGAACTGGAAGAGACAGTGTTCTACCTTTGTTTAATTTGATTCTATTCTCTGAATTTGACTCTTACAGAAGTGATTTTAAAGCTTCACAGATTGAAGTGAAACACAATGAGCAGAAGATCATAGGTGATGCTGAGGGGTATGTGTTGTATCACGTTAGAAAACACAAAACTCCCAGTTCTTTCCCCATCAACTTGTTAACAATATTCTCAGCATGACAGCCTAGTGGCTAAAGTCCTTCCCTCCTTCACCAGTATCCCATGTGGGCACCAGTTTGTATCCTAGCTACTACATTTCCCTTCCAGCTCCCTGCTTGTGGCCCTGGAAACAGCAGATGATGGCCCAAACCCTTGGGACCCTGCACCCCCATGTAAGAGACGCCAAAAATGCAGTACTGAGAAAGAACAAGAGACAACCATAGAAATGAACATCAAAAATAAAATTCTGAGTGAGAGAAGTTTGACCAAAATATAATGGCTACTCATGAAGGAATAACCATTGGAAAGTGCTGGGGTTGTTGGATGTTCTCTGGGTGGAAATTCTGGAAGAAGTGCACTTGGATAAGTGTGCATGTCCACACATGTGTTCTGTTTCCGTTAAAAATGTTGAGAAGGATAAACAAACCAGCTTGGTGACGGGCAGGACTTCAGAGCAACAAGATTGGTCATGAGTTGATCATTGCCAAATTTGGGTGATGAGTCAATGGAGGCTAATTTTATGATTCCTCTGATTTATTATGAATATTTGAAATTTGTTGCAATGTAAAATCAAACATTCAATAAGAAAAAATACAGTGATAAACATAAGCCTGTCATCGATAATTAGAGAGAAGGGTGAACATGATAGTTGTGTTGCTGAAGAGGAGGAGGAAGGGTAAGCCATAGAGTGACTGCTTTTGCTATCGACATGTTAGGACTTTTGATTTTACATACTATGTGCATGTTTTATTTTGAAACTAAAAATAAGATTTAAATGTCAAAAAGTGTTGGAAGGAAAGGAGATGAAACAGTCCCATGATTATAATCTCAGATGATAATAAAATCATGTTTTGGATTTGTGTTACTTGAGGAAATTGGAATAAAAGAACAGAAATTGGAGTTAAGAGTTCTTAGAATCCATAATTTCATATAAAATTTAGTTTAACATTCATGAACTGAGAAAATGGAAAAAACCAACAAGGAGTTGTAACTCTATGCCAAGGAATACATTGGAAACTAGAAGTTAGAGGCTGAGATGATTAACATACAGCTTAATATTGTATAACTATAACAAGGTAGTTGTTTTATTCCTGCTCCCAGTTATTTGACCACAGCATGATACCAATATATCATCTTTTTATTGGTACCAATAAATTTGCATCTCAAGAACACTTGGCTGAAAAACATGCTAAAGGAAATGTCAAGCAAAGCTGACACACTGCATTCTGTGGAATTTATCTGAGAGAGTGCTTCTCCAGAATTCACTGGTGCTTCCCATCTCTTTTCCTAGTCAAACAGAAATCTTGGACTCCCTGACAAATCCAGAGTTTTGGCTCATCAACACTTAGGCACAATCCCTGTCTCTCTTACCCACATCTGCTCTGAAGGTGGGAAGGCAAAATATGTGCTATCCTGTTGGCAGCTTGGGGTGGCCATGTGATGACACAAAAGCACCACATGGGAACATCTGGGAAACTTTTTGCCTTGAAAAAGAGAGCTGTGTTCGCCTCCTGTTTCCTCATCTCCCCTCCACATGTTGTCACCTTCCCTGGCACAAAGCACTGCTTAACTCTGTGTGCCCAGACCTCCGGAGCACTTTGATCAAATTTCAGGAGAATGTGAGAATCCATGCACCTTTAATGTGATGTTCTTAACTGGAGTCCCATATATTGTCTGCAAGTATACATGTTTCAAGCAGGAAAATTAAACCCTGCTTGAGAAGGCTAGACACCAAAATCAAGGATTTGGCAATCACTTGAGGAAAGAGGAAAGGGAATAGGAATTGGATTGTTCAGGGGGTAAAGGAAGCTTCTTGTATCAACTCTCTCTCTCTCTGTAGCCTCTTGTAATTTAACGATGAAGGAAGATCAAGGTCCAATATGATGCAGCCAGGAATTCAGTACATGTATGTTTCTTCTGTTAGACCCTTTAGTTGTAAATATGTTATTGTATTTCAAAATTTCAAACAGAAGTCAAAGGGCGATATTTATAAATGAATCAACAGGTGGTGACAGTAAGATACTGAAATGTCACTCACCTAGGGCAACATGGAGCGAAGAGGATAAGCAGAAGAGAATTCAGACCAGACCACAGCACAGGTGTTTCACTTGTCTGGTGAAGGCATTCTCCACCCAAGATATAATCATGCACATATATGTGCATATGCACGTAAACAGATTTATGACTAACTCAGGTATAGAATATATATTGCTCTCACCAAATGTTGTGGGTTTGCGTACTAAAAGCAACAGATTATTTTATTGTTTTGTGCAAGTCTCTTGGCTTACAACTTCTCCAAATTGTCAGATGTGAGTCCTTAACTAGGGAAAAACTATGTCAAAATTCCAGAACTTGGCAAATCTCAAACCGGTAAGCAGCCTGAGTTTAAAAGTATAGCCTTATAACAAATAGATTGAGGCCAGTTCTTCCTATGTGACATTGTTACAGAATCGCTATGTAGTTTGTTGTGATCTTTAAGCCATGATTTGAACACATAGACTTAAATTTGGGTGAACCACATAAAGTTAACAACACAAAAGCAAATCGCTTTTTCATTTAGAAACTCCCTCAAGAAGCTGTCCCCTCACGTAGGGCTAAAACTATTTTAAAATTAAACTCATTGATGCGCAATTTACATACAGTGTTATCGCTACAATAATCCCTCTCCTTAACCACACATGAACTGCGTGATCTGATAGCGCAACTGGTTCAATAATTATCCATTCAGCCACAGAAATACTTGCCCAGGAAATTGAAATACCTCAATTACCTCATTTGAGGATTCACAGTGAAATAGTGAATAGGTTTTTATATAAATATATTAACTATTTTCCTCTTGTACATGCAACTCCAGATTATATAATTTGTCAAGACAGTGTACTTGAGTTAGTAGACGCACAGTATCTGGAATCAGAACTACTTTCCAGCCCTATGCTTATTTAGCACTGCACCCCATTTGAGCCCCAACTTCTTTTTTCTACACAGTGAGGACATAGGACTACATCTTACAGAATTTATTTACATCTCCTATGTAGAATGCTGTCAATGCTGGTCACCTCTTCTGTTTCCATAAATTCCATGTCAAACTCATGATAATTAATTAAAATGATGAGAGCTAATGGGTCACTACCATCCAAAGCAAGAAGTATACCACATCTTCTATTTTAGTGGTTTTCAACAATTTATTTTTTAAAGTTGCTCACGTGGTAACAACACAAGGGCAGAGCTTGAAATCTCACTAAACCTCCAAGTAAGTCCCGCTGAGGAGACATTCTACTTTGGCTCCCGTGTCGAAGAAGAACCCGATAAAGCCACAAGGGAGGCAAACGCTAAAGAATGAAAAACCTCTCTAAAGGATGGTTGGGAAGAGAGGTTTAATCATATGGACCACACACATTTTCACCTTGTCCCATTTCAAAATAATCCTATGTATGGATCTTCGTTTTTGCTACTTTCAGATTTTCTTACATATGTAGTATGCTTCCAAATCCACATCTACTGAGAACATAGAGAAGCAGGCCTTCCTGAATTCAATATTTAGACACATTAAGGAAAATAGATTGCCCAGAACCAATCTGTGCAAGGATGCTGCAGGCTGGATCCATGACCTGGTAGTTTGTTTAAAATACATATTCCAGGGCCAGCACTGTGGCTCAACAGGTTAATCCTCCATCTTCTAGTGCCAACATCCCATATGGGTGTCTCAGATTCTCCACTTCCCATCCATCTCTCTATTTGTGGCCCATAGCCTTGGGCTATGCACCCATGTGGCCTAAGTACCCATGTGGGGCTCTTGGTTCCCAGTTTCGGATAGGCTTGGCTCAGTCACTGTGGCCATTTGCAGAGTGGACCAGCAGATGGGGGGTCGCTCTCTCTCTCTCTCTGTAATTAAAAAGACGAAGGGGCATAGAAGAACTGAATGTTAACATTTGAGAATGGAACAAAGTTGTGGGCTTTTTTGTTTTTTATTTTATTCCCACCACAGAATATCCCTTAGTACCTTGTGAAATTTGAGCTAGGAAAAAAAATGACATTTCTATAATCCTTGCCATGAAATAGGACTTTTAGATTACTCTCCTGATGTCCAGTCTGGGCTTTTTTTAAAAACTATTTATTCATTTTATTACAGCCAGATATACAGAGAGGAGGAGAGACAGAGAGGAAGATCTTCCATCCGATGTTTCACTCCCCAAGTGAGCCGCCGCAACAGGCCGGTGCGCCCCGATCCGAAGCCGGGAACCTGGAACCTCTTCTGGGTCTCCCACGCGGGTGCAGTGTCCCAAGGCATTGGGCCGTCCTCGACTGCTTTCCCAGGCCACAAGCAGGGAGCTGGATGGGAAGTGGAGCTGCCGGGATTAGAACTGGCGCCCATATGGCGAGGACTTTAGCCACTAGGCCACGCCGCCGGGCCCCAGTCTGGGCTTTTAAAAAGGAGTTATTTATTTCAAACACAGGGTAACCCATAAAGAAAGAAACACAGCAATAGAGAATTCTTTCACCTGCTAGTTGACATCATTTCAATGGCCGCATCAGCTGGGTCTTGGCCGGGCTGAAGCCGGGAGCTAGGAACTTCACCTTGCTCTCCCACGTGGATGGCAAGACCCAAAGTGCCTGAGTCATCATCTAAGGCCTTTCCAGGTGCATCAGTAGGAAGCTGAAACAAAAGAAGAGTAGCTGGTACTTGAACGGATGCTCCCAACTGAGATGATGGGCATGGCAAACAGCAGCTTCACCCCTGTAACAACACTGGACGTTCAGCCCAGATTTTTAGCTGTTAGACAGGATGCCTACAACATGCAATGTTCATTCATTGATGTGTAAATATGTCATACATAGCACATCCTTGACAAAAATAGTGTAGCAATTTCTCCTTTGTAGATAAAGTACCAGATACAGGATATTTGCATTCATGTAAATGACACATGCCTGAAAAACCTTGCTGATTTTTTCCAATAATCTTTAAAAAAAAAAAACATGTAATTTATGTATTTATTTTTATATAAAGAACGGGTTCATGTATTTCATATATTCAGGTTTAAGAGCACAACACTTGTTCTCCATCCTATTTTTCAATTTTTTCAATAACATATTTCCAATGTACTTTACAGTCGCATGTTTAATCCTGCACTATTTAAAGAATTCAGTAAGTAGGAAGTAGAAAGACCATTGTTGCTCCATTATTTGTAAACTGTGTAGTTCAACCCTAAGTTTCAACAGATTATGTTTTCTAGCTGATGTACCACCTCCAAGTGGAAATGGCACAATCACAGCATTGCAGTTCACTCAGTTGGTCAGTTTGGTTTCTTAAGATTTCTTTATTTTTATTGGAAAATCAGATTTATAGAGAGAAGGAGAGACAAACAGAAAGACCTTCCACTCGCTGGTTCACTTCCTAAATGGCCACAACAGTTGAAGCTGAGCCAATCCGAAGCCAGGAGTCAGTAGCTTCTTTTGGGTCTCCCACACGGGTGCAGGGTCCCAAGGCTTTGGGCTGTCCTCCGCTGCTTTCCAAGGCCACAAGCAGGGAGCTGGATGGGAAGTAGAGCAGCCAAAACACGAACCAGCACCCAAATGGGATGCTGGCACTCACAAGGGGAGGATTAACCAGTTGAGCCAACATGCTGGGCCTCGTCGGTCAGTTTTGAATTATTCAATTATTGAATCATCCCTTCTATAATTTTGAATAAGTATTTGTGTTAGGCTAATTAACTTGTACCTATGGAACTTACCTCCTTTATCGAAAGTCTGCCCTGGGTTTGCTTCTCTCCACTCTGTGCCACCCGTCCCTTTTGCCATCACTTCTCTGAGACAAGAGCTGCCCTTCCTCCAGGCTCTCCCCGGGAGGATGAATTCATTTCTGCCAGGGCACTCCTTGCTCTCCCTCTTCCCGCCTATCATGGACACCGGTTTCCTCTTCAACGTATTTGTCCTGCCCTCTGCAGTCTGAAGAGCATTTGTCTTGGACGCAGCAGACAGTGAGCTCAGGAACACGGTGGTCCCGGCTTGTCTTTGTCGTCTGCTATCGCCATCTGTCTCAGGCAGAGGGCTTACCCTTTCCTGTCTGATCTTCCTGCTTGTTAGTGCAACTTTTAAATGTGCCTCTTTTTTTTTTTGCCTCATTATTTTATACACAGTTTACCACCATGGTTCAAATCATTCCTAAAGCCCCATACAAGTATGTTTAATTGGTTGGTGGTTGTTCACTCCTCTACCGGACTTATATTTGAAATATAGGCATAGATATCTACTGTATGAGGCAACATTTGAAGTCATTCATCTACAAACCATCCTTAAAAGACCTAAATTAAAAGCAAGAATCATATACAATGTGTGACCCTAGAGATATTTAAGGGTTTACCATTTTAAATTACAAGCCTTGTCTTAACGTATGTGAATGCAGAAAGGCAATCATTAAATATGAAGTAGGTAGCTGATGTATGTTAACATTATGGTCATAGAGATGGGTGTAGGTGAAGACATTCAGGACACACTGAAAGTAGCACTGATGATATAAGTATCATCATTGAGTGAAGATAGGTTGTGCCACAAAGAAGAATCAGGATTCTCAAACCCGCCTTTTACATCAATTTTTTCAAAGTTTCTAAATCTGTTTCCTGCTTCTGCACCAGAGAAGGCAGCAGAAGATGGCCCAAGCTTCAGTCCCCTGCCACTCACAAGGGATACCTGGTGGTATTCTTGGCTCCTGGCTACAACTTGGCCCAGTACTAGCAGTTGCAGCCATTTGGGCAGTGAACCAGCAGACGGAACATTTTCTCTCTCTCTCTCTTTCTCTCTCTCTCTCCCTCCCTCCCTCCCTCCCCCCCTCTCTGTCTCCCTTTCAAACACATAAAATCTAAGAGGAAATGAAAAAAAAAAGAAATAGCACATGCTGGCACACGTTAAGAAGGACTATTAGCTTATCAGGATTAGTCACGGGTGAGATAAGGCCCATTTCCTTACACATATCAGCAAGAATGTGCGCTGAGAATAATCTTGAAGACAAAATGAGTAGGGACAGCATCCCAGGTTTTTTGTTTCTTTCTTTCTTTGTTTGTTTTGTGAACAAAAGCAGAGAAATGGCAGGAGCTGAAACACAAAGGCAAAGGAAAGGTTTTGTTTCTTGCTACTTTGTTGGCGATTTTTCTAGATAATCTTGAAGCATGTAGGAGTTTGGATGAGAAGGATCCAGTATTGAGGGAGCGGATGTTTAGCTTAGCAGTGAAGACATCTGTATCCCACATAATTAAGTAGTGGGGTTAGATTATTGTTCCCCATGTAAGACTCCAGCATACAATAGGACAGAGCTTGGAATGAAGTGGGAGTATCTCAAATAACTGGATTCCGCCCAACCAGATATGAAGCCTGAATTGAGATCCCAAATCCATCCTTTGGCCCCAGCCCGGCCCCAGCCACTGCAGGCATTTTTTGAGAGTGAATCAATGAATGGATTAAAAGATAATATTACATAAATAGTGTAGTGAAGAAATGAAACATGGCAATGAAGCCTATAGCATTTAATTAAAAAAATGGCAAAGTTAAGGTGAGAGCAGTCACCATTTTATTTTCATGGAAAGGGGGAAAACAATGTGTATTGAGATGTTAACAGACTGTACGGTATGCCTTCCTGGGGTGGAACTATTGGTGTGTGAGAACATGAAGAAGGTATTGGCTTAGATCAAGGAGGAAGAGGATGTTGGTCAGGAGAAACAACCCTGTGCTGAGCACACAGATCCTGGCCTGCTTTTGTGAGCTGGGATTCCCGCGACAATTTGTTTCTCAGAGCTTCCGTGATGCTATTTTTACCTGCTTAGGCTTAGCTCATGACAGTTCTGGTGCTGCCAAAAGGCATGGCAAAGCCATCCCAAGGTCAGCCTATGTGGTTCCCCTGCACAGAGACAGGGCCTCCCTGGCTCACAGAGGAAGTTTCCCGGGCCAGGTGGCTTCCCGGGACAAGATTCTCTTTCCTGGTGTCACTCTGCCACCTGCTCTTCTGGGTAACTGACACAAACCTTCAATAGGAGACACTTTTGTATTTCACACAAGGACTTTGACTTTAGCTACACAAAACTGGAAAACTGGGAGTATCATTCTTCACACTGTCCAGCAGAAATGAATTCACTAAGAATTCATCACAAAGCTTGAGTTTCGGTGCCAATCGCTAGAAAGACCCTGGCACCTCAATGTGTTTACACTGCGAGGAGTGATTCAGACATCCCATCTTGGGCACTGCGTCCCTTCCCGCTTCCCCATAGCTTGCGAAATCCGTGCCTTTCAGTTATCCACCAATGACATATAATCTCACTTCTTACTTGAGAATCCCACTGCCCAATCTCTGGCCCCTCCCCCTAGTCTCCACCCACCTACCTGTGGCCCCGATAATCTCAGTCACCAGTTCCTGGAGCCAGCACACAGCTCACACAACCCTTCCCTTCTTACCTAGCTCTTCCCTGTCCCCCTCCATCTTGTCCCTTCCCCTGCCCTGGCAGCCCCCATCCTGCCACCATCGCAGGAGATGTGTCCCTTCCAGTTTTCTCCCCCTCCACCCCTGCTCCCATTCCTACCCTGCTGGAATAAAGGACCTACTAAGCACCTTGCTGCATCTGGGATTTTGGCTTGCAGTAAACTAATCCTGAGAAGAGGACTGGGCTGTGGGAATTAGCTGCATGCAACAACATAAGAACTTTAAGTGCATTGAAAACCTAACATACACGACAGGTTGTTTTTTTTGTTTTTTTTTGTGTGTGTGTTTTGTGTTTTTTGTTTGTTTGTTTTTGCAAAACTTACAAAGGCAACAATATTTTAACTGCACTTAGTTAACATTGAGCCTCTTTTTCCTCCAACTTTTTCCCTCTATCACCCTGGCAGGTCACTACCCCAGTCAATTTTAAAATCTGCTCTTAGAGATCATTTCAGTTTGAATTTACCTGGATCAATGTGTTATCCACAGACACTCCTGTGTGGCATTAAGTTACTGCAAATGATTCTGTTAAATTTTTTTCTCCATCATAACTTTTTATTTATTTGAAAGGGAGAGAAAGGAAATGGCCAGCGGCATGGAACGCAGCCTGTGTTTCGCTGAGGGGTAGCAGGATACCAAGAATTGATGCCATCACTTCATGTTTCCCAGGCAGCACAGCATTAGCTGGGAGCCGGAGACAGAAGCAGAGCAGGAGCCGAAAGCCAAGTTCTTGGATATGGGATGGAGTTGTCACCAGCAGGGTGCTAACTACTGCGTGTGCCCTTGCTGGTGCTTCTTGCGTCAGGTGGTTTCTCTCCACAGTTCTTCGCTCCCATTAGGCTGAGGCCTGCAGCTGTGCGAGACACAGACTCAGGACCTGAGATCATCATGTAATATGAGCTTGATCAGTCCTTCTCAGTACTGTGTAAGGGAAGAAATGCTACTTAGAATTTAAGGGAGCCAGAAGTTGGTTTGTGGAAGAGTCTTAGACTCATCACACATGTGATATTTAGCATTGTTCTAGCTAAATTGTAGAACCTGCATTTAGCTCAGTATTGGAGCCTTGGAGACATAATGGTGCCTAGTCAAAACAGACGTTATCTTGCCACGAATGTACTCAATAATGCAGCGTGTGCATATATAATGATAAATAATTCATTTTTTTGGATGAAAAGTGTATGAGATAGAATTTATCCAAAATCGTATGTGTAGGGGAAAAGCACAAAGCTATACTACAAATACAAGGATGCTTCAAAAGTTTATGGAAAAAGCAAAATTAGGTAATGCACATTTCCTGTGAGACTTTGGAACTATACCCTGTCGTCAGTACATCTATGCATGACGTCAGAATTGTGTGTAACCTCAACTCTCACCCTTTAAAAAAAAATAACTTTAGATCAGCCATGCTGGAAGAAACACTGAATTGTGTTTCAATTCTTTATTTAGAAAAGAATTTGCCAAAGTCATTGTCATATGAAGGACAACATCAGAGTTTACTGCCAAATGTTGAAAGCAGTTGATTGATTAAAAATAGTATGTCACTTTTTGGGGATATGATAATGTTTTATAGTATTTGGCAGCACTTGAAACATTGTCAGTTTTTGTAGCTTCCTTTCTCATTCTAAAGAGATAATTTTTATCTAATTTGGTATCATTCTGCATTTTTTTTCTTAAAAATCAACACACAAAACTTGGATTCAAGCCTTCTTACTTCCCACTGAAAATTTTTTTAATTAAAAAAAAAAGTTGATACGTTTCCGAACCAGATGACACTAATTCACTCCCTAAATGTCTATAACGGCTGGAGATGGCCCAATATCAAAGCTGGGGTGTGGGGATGCCCTCCAAGCCTTCCAGGCAGCTGGCAGTGATTGCCATTTCCCATGGTTTACAATAACAGAACCTCAGTTTATACGAAGTACCGTCCTAAACACTCAGCGAAAACCTACCTCTTGCACCATTTTAAATCTACATGAAATCCATTTGAAAATCCTGGGATTGCTTCCTCAATGTATTTATCAAATCCACCTGCTTCTTTCCATCTCTGTTGTCACCACTGTTGTAGTAAAGACCCTCACCTCTTCTGCACCATCATAGGAGAGTCTCTTTCCTAAAAACAAAACAAAAAACTCTTCATTTAGTGTAACCAAGCTTTACTCTTTAAAAAAAAAAAAAGGTTCAAGACTCTACTCTTTTTTTAATTGAGATTTTAATTATGTATATAAATAGCAAGATGAGAACGAGATGTTCTAAGGCTTGTACGGTCTCTTTAGGTAAAAGGAACTTGGATTAGTCTGCTTGTGGTGCGCCATTGCCAAGATAACAGAGTCTAGTATAGTTTTTCCTGAAGAAGAGAGTCGATTTACTACATTCAGTGCTGACTCCTCTGTGTTTGTAGAAATACTGATTTATGGTGTGGTGTTTCCTGTTTCCCTAAAACTCAGTAAAATGAACAGAGTATGGAGTTTTCTACTGTTTCCAGGTGAATTCTTCATATTTCCTGGCTTTTGAAAGTTCTCCTTCTACAAAGCTTCTGCAGCAATGTATCCTTGTAAGCCCCAGTGTACAATTTCTCACCACTGACCTGGGCTAAAACAATGGCTTGTTGTGGGTAATAGACAGAGGCAGCTAGTCCCATGAAGCCAGGAAGATACACTAGTTTCTTTATTTTTGCACCTCTAGCCAAATCCAACAAGGCTGGCAAAATCAATAACACCAAGTCTTGGAAAAAATCCAGAAGGTTCATTTTGGAGATATGCATAGCTGTTTAACCCCCACTGAATCATACTTTGCATCTTGGGCTTAGTTGGAGAGTACATTTCCTGACACCACTTTGTGTATGATTCACAATGATGTCAAAAGGCCCAAGGTTTCTTGTTTTCTTTCTAAGATTCTTAATTTTATAACTATTTACGTATACACACATATAAATAACTATTTCTAGTTTAATGCTATTTACAAATAGCATAACTAGTATGCTTTTGTATTTTTAGTGACTATAGTACGCTTCCATGTTACTTAAGATAATTGGAGGGTCAGAGCTGTAGCATATAAGGTTAAGCAGCCACCTATAACAACGCCATCCCAGAGAAGCCCTGGTCTGAGTTCCAGTTGCTCCACTTTACCCTGCTGCTTGATAATGTGCCTAGGAAAGTAGCAGAAGATGTCCCAAGGGCTTGGACTCTGATCACCCCTGTGGAAGACCCAAATGGAGCTCCTGGCCCCTGGATCCTGACTTCAGCCTGTCCCAGCTTCATCACTGTAGCCATTTGTTATGGAGATCTTCTCTTTTTATTGTATTTATGATAGTATAATTCCCCATTCCTAGTTCTAATTGCATAATATTAGCAGAAATAAAGGCTATTAACTTCTTATCCGGCCAGCAACATTACTGCATTCTCTTAACTCTAATAGATTTTTAACAAGCTATTCTGTATTTTCTAAGAATATAATCAAACTAACTGCAAATAGACATACTATTATCTTTTAATTTTCCATATTAAAACCATTTTTCCCCTAGCTTTATCAGTCTCCAAAATGTGTTGAAGGAGGGAAGTAATGGTGCCTTGTTACTGACTTAATAAGAGATATCTACCGGCAGTCCAGTGTGGTAGGCTAGTGGCTAAAGTCCTCACCTTGCATATGCCAGGATCCCATAAAGGCACCAGTTCGTGTCCCACCTCCACCACTTTGCATCCAGCTCCTTGCCTATAGCCTGAGAAAGCAGTGGAGGGTGGTCCGAGTCCTTGAGATCCTACACCTATGTGGGAGACTCAGAAGAAGTTGCTGGCTCCTGGCTTCAGATCAGCTCAGCTCCAGCTGTTGTGGTCACTTGAGGAGTGTCTTTCCTCTCTGTATATCTGACTTTCCAATAATAAATAAATCTAAAAGAAAAAAAAAGATATCTACTGGACACAATGACTTCTTTAAGTAGACAGAACTGTATCTTCCTGACCCCATGTGATGATTGGGTCAGAAAGGTAGACCCTTGTCTGATAGAACTGGACCCTTTCTAAAGGAAAAGACAGCAGAGTTCTCCTCCTCTCCTACAGGAGAGGGTGGCCTTCTGAAGACTAGCAGGAGAGCCTGCACCTGATTCTGGTCCTGCCTGTATCCTATTCTCAGAATCCTAACCTTAGTTAAGCTACACGATCTATGACATATCTTTATAATAACCCCAGGGCTACTGCAGATAGTTGCTCACAGGCTTCAGCCGAGACTAGAGTAGTAAATGCAATCATAGGACCATACTACTGTAATAATATGGGGGGGGATGGTGGGAGGGGGAAAAAGGCAAGAGCTAGGAGGGAACCCCTTTGCCTATAAAAATGTATCACTTTGAAAATATTAAGAAAAAAACCATATGCCACAGAGTCATGACTTTCCCCCATAGCCCAGCGGCTCTCAACTAGTGTTCCCAACTTTGGCCCCCAGGGAACAAGAACAAGTGTCTAGAGATATTTTTGGTTGTCCTAATTGAGTGGTGAAAGGTGGGAAGTATGTATCACTGTAATCCAGTGGGTCAAGGCCAAAATGTTGCTAAATGTCCTACTATAGATAGATAGCTCCTCACAGCAAATTAGCCCACAAGGTCAAGGTTGAAAGCCATCCAGGTAAACTCCTGAAAACCCCCTTGTTCTGAAGAGAGGAAAGAGGGAGGGTGTGCTCCTGAACTACCCTTACAGCACTCTAGTGCCTGAGCTGAGGAGGTGTGTCTGGAGGGTCTGGGAGGAGTGAACCTGTGACCACTGGGGTGGGAGGAGTGGGTGAGGAAGACTGCCAACTCTGCTAGCCTTGAGGCAGAGGTCAACAGTAGGACTTTGCTTGAGCCACATTCCAGTGGTGTGAAAGGTTTCCACTGTTGGCAGGGGGTACCTGCCAGCTGAACAAACAAAGAAGCCAATCCTTTCATAACAGCAAGTAAAATCACAGTTTTCTCTGCTCCTGAGACTAATGGGAGATTTATTTTCTTCCGGTTTTGTTTAGACTTTCTTTCCTTTTGGTTTGTTGTGGAATGGCTAATGAATTGTATCAAATGCCTCGATGGTAATCGTGAACAGACACACATGGTTTTTCCCCTTTCCTGTTTCGTAGATCAGATTATTTTGATAGACAACACCCGTTCAAAACATATGAAACTATTTGTTACTCTGTCAGGTTTTACATTAGTGATATTCTAACTTTTTTTCAGAAGACTTTCGTGCTTTTCTACATACATGATGTGGTGGACTGCAAATAATTATATGTTCGTTAATAGATAAAGATCATCCCTAATACCAGCTGTGGGTTGGCCTTTGTGATTTATTGCTTCATCGTTATGTCTTGAGCCACTTTGGGTTGCTTTTGTTCATTGATTTTGCATCTGCCCAGCAGATAAGCCAGTGGTCACGACACTCTTTTTAGGGAGAGATGTATTTATTTACCTGAAAGGAAGAATGCTGGAGATGAGCAGGAAGAGAGGAAGATAGAGGGGGAGAACAAGACAGATCTTCCATCCATTGGGTCACTCCCCAGATGGCCGCAACAGCTGGAGCTAAGGCAGGTATTTCATCTAGGCCTTTCCTATGGGTGGCAGCGGTCCACACACTTGGGTCTTCTTTCCTCTGAGTTGTTTCTATTTTTTTTTTAAACATAGATCTGTTTGTTTGCTTCGTTGTTTATAATTCAGAATTTTGTATGTGTGTAGGGAACTAAGGACTTGGTCACCTTCAGCGGCTTTGCTAGGTGCATCCAACAGGTTGCTGGATCAGAAGTGGAGCAAGTCACAACTCAAATCTGTACTCAAATAGAATGCTAGTGCCACAGGCTACAGCTTAACCTGATATACCGCAACTCTGCCCTCCTCCGCTCAAGTAATTTTTAAAACTGAAGTTAAATCATGTCACTATTTCTCTTAACACTCAATACAGGACATTTTATTCTTTAAAAAAGATGTATTCATCTTATTTATATGACAGGCAGAAGAAGTGGAGAGAGGACGGCAAAGAGGAGCCAGGGATTCCTCGTTATCCTACTTAAGTGACAGAGTACTCAAGTACCTGGGCCATCTTCTGCTGCTTTCTTGGATGCATTAGCAGGGAACTGAAGGGGGCGGGGAGGATGGAGCATGTGGGACTGAGATGGGTGCTCCACACAGAATGAAAATGCCACAAGCAGCAGCTTGACCCACAGTTCCCCAATGCTAGCCCTCAAAAAAAAAACCCAAAACTTCACCTGTTTCCTATGTTTACAAGGCCCCAATGCTTTGTCTCTCCCATTGTACCTATTATAATCCCTGCTTTCATCATTCTGCTTTACTGTTTCATCACAGACACATGGAAATCCTACCTATTCTTCCAATGTAGGACTCTTTCCTCAAGCTTTTCTTGCTGTGGATTCAGTTTCAAAGCCTGTCACCTTGTAAGCATTCCCTGAACCCTCTGCTCAAATAGATCCCCACCTTGGTCCCCATAGCCCGTGTTACCCAAAGCCGGCAGAGACTTTGTTCTGGAAGTCACCAAGTTCAGGAGGACTGGTCAACAGCCACTCATGTTGCTTTCTCAAGTGAGAACTCAAAAAAGATATTGGGTTGGTTGCTGAAAAGATTTTTCTAAGCCCTCCTCCTTGCTTTGGTTTCATAGCCCAGAGGTTATAACAGAATCTAAATGAGTTTCTCAAAGATCATTTTTGCAACTGAAAACTTCTGAATTGCGTTTGATGCTCTGCAGACAAACATTTCTATGTAATTGTGTACACATGCCAGGAATATTTTGGAATTGCAGCCATGTTAGAAGTTAATATGTAAAGAAGAACACTAATGTTGAGAAGGGAAAAGTTATATTTTGTTTTAATCAAGGTATTAAACTACTTTCAAAAAATTTAGTCTCTCCAAATGGCTTGCTGAGAAATACTGTTTGGCAAGATATTTCTCAATCTGGCTTGTACTGTCTGTTGTAATTTTACCAAGCCCAGCATTTGAACACTTTTTGAACATATTCCCAAGGATCTTTAATGATAGAGGCATCTTTTTTCTAAAAAAAAAAAAAAAAAAAAAAAAAAACTCAGTCAATAGTGTGCAAATGTAGCAAAAAATGAACCACCAAAAGAATGCTATCAATGTAATGAAGAGTTTTCATCTAATGAAGAATGGAGTAAAAAATTCATGTGCCATGAGTATAATGGCAAAACCTTCGAGAAATCTTTGCTAATTTCCACATGAAAGTTTATTTTAAAGAATTTTTTCTTAATTTTTATTGCAAAGTTAGATATACAGAAAGGAGGAGAGGCAGAGAAAAAGATCTTCCGTCGGATGATTCACTCCCCAAGTGAACGCAACGGCTGGTGTTGCGCCGATCCAAAGCCAGGAGCATAGCTGCTGGGATTAGAACTGGCGCCCATATGAGATCCCAGCGTTTTCAAGGCAAGGACATTAGCCCCTAGGCCACCGCGCTGGGCCCACATGAAAGTATTATCAAATGTAGTGAGTGTGTGACTGTCTTCCCCCAAGCACTGTAGCAAAATGTTGGAAATAGAATCTTTGATCCCAAATGTCAAACTACCAAAATCAAGTGTCCAATGGAAAATTGTGTAAGTGTGCACAAGGCGGGCTGTTGCAGGAGTCAGGTTTAGAGACCTGTGCCATTGTTGTTGATAGTCCTTGTTTGTATTTACTAAAAACAAGTCATTCAAACCTTTCTGAGGATTTATGGTCAAGGCGTTGACTCTTGACTCCTTTTCGCATTCTCTTATGTCAGGCAATATTTTGCTTTTAAGATGGAAATAAAAAAAAAAAACACCCTTACTTCTCTGAACTTCAAAAGCAAAAGAGCTCTTCTGTAGCAGATGCTCCTCCGCTAACTCAGAGTCATTCATGGGAGCTGTCAATTTGTTCTTCCAAAAATACCAGGGAGGATGAGCAGAAAGCAAATGTTTTTGCTATCAAGGCATAGACATTTGGTCAGAGAAATAAAATAGCCTCCAATGCCAAAGGAATAATAAAGAAAATGTGGAATCAGTAACTTCCAAAGTTATGGAAATAATTTGACTATGTCTCACTACATGATAAAAATTGACAGGGTTCTTAAGTACCCACAGATGGAAGAATTGGACTAACAACTGGTAACAGCACAGATATGATTAGATGCCTTATTGTAATCACGGTGTAGCCAGGAATCTTGTCTGTTTCAAAACAATTATGTATATATATAGAATGTGTTTACATGTGTGGTTAATTTTCTGATGGTGGTGATTAGTTTGCTTGAAACCAATACAGATTTTTTTTTTCTATAGCAAATGTTACACATGCTTTTAAAAGACACTTGAATGGGGTTCCAGGTATGATCCAAGAATATGGCTGCTTCCTAACTTATTCATAGTTAACTGACTTTTAGGAAAAGGAGTCAGTTCAGCTAACATAGGCATCAAACAGGCAGTCAAAATGTTCTTCTGCCACATGAATGAATTCTTTTCTTTGGCTTAAAATGAGAATTAGTAAAATTAAAGAAGATACAGGTAGAAACCCTAGTAAGCCAATTATGATTTTATCCTCTATATGCAGGTTATTCAGAAAAAAAAAAAAAACCTTGTTGCACATACACTGGGGAAGCTAGGGAGGAAAAAAGGAATAATTCTACAGCCTAAAACAAAGCAGTGAGAGTCGAATGGGCTTTAGTCGGCCAGGACTGGGTTAGAATCCTGACTACTTAATTAAGATCTGTGCGACAGATAAAAGTTTCTTAACCTAAGCTTTAGTTTCCCATTGTAAAAAAAGGAAAATGAAAGCTCATATGGGTGTGGTTAGCAAATCAACACAATGGTGAATGCACAATGCCAGAGCAGTGTGGGATACGAAGTGGATATTCAGTAGCTGAGAGATTCGTTTGAGCATTTCCATGTCCCAGGTGCTGGGTCTTACTCTCTCATCTTACAACTCTGATTCCTTGATTTTGCAATAAATTAGAATCACACAAAAGAAACTTCAAAAAAAAAAAAAAGACTGATTCCATTCCCAGATGCTGAGGTGTGACCTGCAGGTGTGACCTGAGGTGTGATTTTCAACAGGCAGCAACATTTATGAAACACTGCCTTCCCACTATCTGGTGAGCCGAACATTGGTCTATCTGTTTTTGAGTTTCAGAATGAGAATCTAACGGAGCATGGGAACACCCAGATGAAATATCCAAACGACAGAAGAACAGTCTGATTCGGAAAGCCTGAGACAGACAGGTGTAGCCATCCCATTAACTTTAAGGCAATAAATCGTAAGAATTTCATGCTGAGTTGACATTTGGACTTGTGTCTTTTTCTTTCAGTTTCCTCTACCACCATCGAAGATTAATCTTAAATAACTCATGATGTGAGAGTTTCTGTGACCTTTTAATAGCTTATATTGTGATCTTTAAATATATTTCTATCTATCCTGCATATTTCTGCAACAGAGCATAAAACCTCCACTAAACCTTCTGCTTAAATAAATAAATAAATGAAAATGCCTTCCCATTCTCTACTGAGTGGATTTTGTCGGTTTCTTAGACAGGAATTCAAGACTTTCCACAATCTGACCTTTTCCCTTTGGTCTAACATTTATACCCTATTTTCCTGTCGAATACAATTATTTGCTTAAATATACCATCTATTTGTAACCACTTCGGGCAGTTTACTTCTGCTCTGCCCTCTGTTCAGACATCCCCACCTGCATGTGCCTTTTCAAATTCTGCCCATTCTTTGAAGATCAGCTCAAATAGCAGGTGCTGTCCCAGAGCATGCCTGGGAAGCTCCCCTGCAAGTAATTGCAGCGGCATGCACATTTCTCATTCAGGGGTCACTCTGGCATGATGTGCCCGCCTATCCTTCTCCCTCCCCACCCCACCCCACCCCACCCCCGCCCTGGAATGTGGTTTCCCATTTACACATCATTACCCATGGTCACTAATTGCTACACAGAAAATTGCTGGAGAGGTTAATAGATTTTGAAAATGGAAGGAATGTATGTCCCGCGATCTGATATTTGTAGTTGGAACAGTCCACATAGAAATCTATTGCTTTTCGAGTAAGGAATACACGTCCCAAGAAGCATATCTCTTATGCTTTATAAAACTGTGGTAAAATGTACATAATATAGAACAGGACATCTAAATCACTTTTTTTCATTTTTTATCTTTTTAAAATTTTTTTACTTCTTTGTTTGATTATTATTTTATGATACAGTTCCATAGATCCTGGGATTTCTCTTACCCCTCACCAAGTCCCCTCCCCTCACTGAATACCCCTCTATTATAACTACGAATAATTTTTCATAAACAGTCATATGTCCATCACTGCGGGCATGAACAATGGCAAAGGGTCCAGCATCCTATTGTCAAGATATAATTAACAGTTTCATTGGGAGTCCATCTTTGATCTGGAAGTAGAGATGCATACTGCATTATATCCTCACATCTGGATATGATAGTCTCCATTACACAGTTAATATACATCCGCTTTAATGAAAAGTCACAATACAAAATCAACAACAGGAAGAAAAATAAAATTTACAATGCCACAAAGTTAAATAACATGCCACTAGATATGACAGTCTCCATTACACAGTTACTATATATCCCCTTAAATGAAAAGTCACAAAACAAGATAACAGAAAAAAAGAAATTAACAACACCATTAAGTTAAATAACATATTACTGAATGACTAATGTGTTGCTGAAGAAATGAAAAAAATCGAAAACGTTTTTGAAGAAAATGGTGTTACTGAATGATCTATGAGTCAGTGAAGAATCTAATGAGAAAGTGTTTTTGAAGAAATGAATCTAAAAAACCCATCAAAATCCATGAGATATAGTTTCAGGAAATGAATCAAATGAAAACTGATACGTCAGAAATTAAGAATACAGTGGAGCAAATTAAAAGTATAGTGGAGAGTTTCCAAAATAAAATGAAGGAAACAGAAGAAGGAATCTCAGAACTGGAAGATGTTTCCTGTCACCAGGGGGGAAACAAACAAAAAGCTAGAAGCAGAGCTGAATCAAACTAAAAAAAAGTATTTAAGAATTAAAAGACACTATTAAAGAGCCAAATAAAAGAGTTATGGGACTCCCAGAAGGTGCAGAAAGAAAAGATGGGCTAAATAATGAAATAATAAAAGAAAATTTCCCCTAATCTGGAGTATTGGGAAACAACATCCAAGAGGGGCACAGAATTTTTAACAGGGTCGACCAAAAGTGATCTTCACAACACATGAAAAGCAAACTCTCTTCAGTCAAACATAAGGAAAAGATCCTTACATATACACGTGAAAAAAATCGATTGACATATAAAGGAATGACAATTAAACTCACAGGAAACTCTACAGGCCAGAAGAGAATGGACAGACATATTCCAGATTCTAAAAGTAAAAAATTGTCGGCCCAGGATAATGTAGGCACTAGTTCGTGTGCCAGCTGCTCCACTTCTGATCCAGTTCCCTGTTGTGGTCTTGGCAGGCAATGGAAGATGGTCCAAGGCCTTGGGATCCTGCACTCATGATGGGGTCCCAGAGGAAGCTCTTGGCAACTGGCTTTGGAATGGCTCAGCTTCAGCCATTGCAGCCACTTGGGGAGTGGGCCAACCGATGGAAGATCTTTCTCTGTCTCCTTATCTTTCTAAATCTGCCTTTCCCATAAAAATAAACAAATCTTACTTGCCATTTTACAGCTGGTTTGCTCAACATTATAATGTCACAACAGTTCATATCTGCTGTGGTGTATGTCAAAATTTCTGTCTATTTTTGGGCCAAGGAACATCCCATTATATGATCATAGCACACCTTATTCATCTGTCAATGAGCACTTGGGTTGCTCCTGTCTGTTAGCTATGTGAATAATGTTGCTAGGAATAGGGGTGCAAAAACAACTGCTCTAGTTCCTGCTTCAGCTATTTCTGGTATATAACCAGAAGCAGAATTACAGATCATATGGGAATTCTATTTTTTGATTTTTTGAGGAATTGCCATCCTGTTTCCATAGCAGCTATACAACTTTACATTCCCAACCAATAATATGTAAAGGTTCTACTCCTCGCCAATATTTGTTACTTTCTGTTTTTACGTTTGACAACAGCCATTCTGGTGGATGTGAAATGGGTCTTTTGCATGTTGAATAATTAAAGCTTAAAAAAAAATCAAATGCCTACAGGGACCAATGTGGGAACTATAAAGAAGTGAACTACTCTCATTGAGATAATCAGTAACATTGGACACTCAACTTTAGGCCCTTTAAAGGGGGTAGGAGCAGGTAATAAACTTGCCACTTGAAAAGCCCATGACTGCTCCACAAGGGCAGTTGCAATCTGGCCCTGGCTGTAACAAGACTTTTTTCAAATTTTAAGGGCTGACTAATGGATTGGAACTGCAAGCTAACATTCTTCAGGTAACTTGATTTGGAAGAAAGGATTCTAATATAGGTCTTAGATATAAATGGAAACCTTCCAATAGTGGAAGTAAGAATTACAGTGGTGGACAATATGGCAGGAAATCTGTCCTGCTGATGGAATGAATGTGGAAAAGCAGCATTTGGGAGATGGCTGATATGGTGAATGAGATTGGATGGCTAAGAGCTTCAATAGATTGGGCATCTGGTTAGCAGAGTACACAGGAGTCATCCCGGTGACCTCCTGTTTTTCTAAAACCTCTAAGAGCATATCTTCATTCAGCTTCTATACTTCAGAAACTTCTGCTGGTCAAGAGCATCGTACATTGTTGCAGCAATTTTCTCTCTGCACTGCAAGATGGCCACAGTTGACTTGAAATTCTCCCTACAGACACAGATAAACATAGGTGGCCCTTGAAAGCACACTGTAGAGTTGAAAACAAAATGGAGTAAACAGGATTCATTGCTAACTGCAATACTTGTCACTTTCGTAACTTGTGCTTTGCTAAGAAACTGTGTGAACTTGCAGGCCAAACAGTCTATGTGACCTTGAGCACCGATGGGCCCCAATTCCTGTAAATTAAGGCCCATGTCTGGTTATCTCACAGGTGGCTCCAAGTAATTAAGGAGGTGGTTACCTTCATTGCTGAACCGGAGAAGATCCAGGCAAGGGCTGTCCTGCCGAGATAGGTAGGGAATGTGCGGTATTCCCCACCCTCACCTTGCAGGCTATATCATGCATTGCCCCTTTTCAAGCTATTGTGGACTGTCCCTATAATAACCCTGCCAATGTACTATTCGGGGCCACACTCCGGTAAGGAGTGTTGGTCCCAGACAGCCAGTTGGCCAGTTGGTTGCCTTGCCTCTCATTTATAATAAATCTTTGTGTGACTGTCACTGGTGAATATAACATTCTGTTTTAGTGGTCCAGTGGATGCAACAATGCCAAGGAGAAGACTAAGCTGTGTATACATGAGGGCACCATGGGAATGCTCTTTAGCATCTGTTATTGTGGATGGAGTACATTCTATTATTTATATCCAGGTCTGAACTGAACAGAGCTAGTCAAACTTTTAAGGAAAGGGCCAGTAACTTAGGCCCTGTAGATCATTTATAGTCTCTGTCACATACTGGGAACTGTTTTTACCACTCTTTTCAAATGTAAACATCTTTCTTAGCTCACAGGCCAAATCAAGACAGGTCGTAGTGTGATAGGCTTTGATAAAGAGGTGACTCCTAGCTCCGTTGTGGGCATTTGGCCTTTCTGGAAGACAGGTAGGAGCCATTTGTGAGAGAAATGATTCATTTCTCTCAAATGATTCATTTCATTTCAAATCTTTTAAGCAACATGGTGCTGTTCTGAATCAGATCGATTGTACAACCTTCTGGAATTTTTCTCTAAATACATAGTATCGGTTGTAACTCCTTAGTGAGAGGTAGCAGAGTCACCACCTGTGGTTTGACAGGAACATGGAACATTAGGATATCCAACTTCCTAGATGAGAGGCATAAGAAAGCCAGAGCTCTTTTCTCTCTGTGTGTAGACGGCAGGTGAGAGGGAACGTTCAAGACACCTATGTTTCACAGAAAGAACAAAGATGGTAAGCCTTGAAGCCTTGTAATTGCCTACACAGGTTTGAGACTTTATTTTCAAAATCCCTAATTTAGGGCAGAGCCATGGGTCAAACTGACATTCACAAGAACAAATACAGTGTGGTCTTAATGAGCATATTACTATCTTCCTTTGTGAAATGCCTGCATCAAAGGAAATAATGTGGAACTCCAGTAAGGGTTTGAGGACAGCATTTTATCTCTGGGTTGGGGAAATTATTTTCACCTAATAAATTTTGTCTGTTTGCTTTATGCCTGCTGTACCCTACACCACTCCCTGGGCAGCATGTACTGGAGCATGTACTGGAGGTAAATGAACATGCCCAGGTCTCTAGGATACCAGTATTTGTACTCTCCATGTTGGAGTTTGCTATATGTTGGAGGGGGAGACCCTGAGTGTGATATGACGGGCCCCCAAAGAGTGTTTAATGTCCAAGTATGTCATGATTGTTACTCAATGATAGTGGCACTATGAAGGATGCTGTAGCTTTAGGTTAAAGCACAATAGTTGGCAGAATTTGCTGTTAAATAGGATACCTAAGGGAAAGGAATGACATGCTAATTAAACCATTATCAGCCATTAAGAACCCCAGCGGGATCCATTTTTTTTAGTCCACTGATCTTCCATTGGTAAGCAAAGGGGGAAGCCCATCAAGATTGGATAGCAGAGGGGCCAGGTCTCAGGCCCCATAATTAGGATGCCTGCATCCCATAACCGAGTCTCCATGGCAGATCCCTGCTCCTGTGCACCCGGAGATGCCAGGTGGTAGCTAAAGTAGCTGGTTACCTGCCACTCATGTGGGAGGATTGGGTTGAAATCCTGACTCTTGGGCATTTGGGGAGTGAACCAGCAGATCAGATCGCTCTGAAGCAGGGGTAGTTGGTCTGGGTAGGGAGATGTGAGTGAGACATGTTGGAAAAATGTACTGAGCATACATATATGTACCTTATAAAGTTGAAAAAAAAAAACAGCCCCAGGGCCCTAAATGCCACGTTGTAATAGACTGTCCGCAGTTATATAACTCACTTAGTAGACTAGAAACTTCAGAAATGGGATCAGTGGGGCTGGTAGTGAGGCATGGCAAGTAAAGCTGCTGCCAACAATACAAGCATCCCGTGTGGGCACCACCAGTTCAAGCCTCAGCTGCTCCACTTCCCATCCAGCTCCCTCCTGCTGTGTCCATGAAACCAGAAGACGCTCAAGTGTTGGGCCCTTACCCTAATGTGAGACAGAGACCCAGAAGATGCTCCTTGCTCCTGGGTTTGGACCTGCCCAGCTCTGGCCTTTGAAGTCATAGAATTGAAATCATACAATCTCTCTCTCTCTCTCTCTCTCTCTCTCTCTCTCTCTCTCTCCCACTTCCTTTCTCTTTCCCTCCCTCCCTCTTTCTCTGTAACCCTGCATTTCAAATAAACAAATAAATCCTTTTTTAAAAAATGGGAAACAAAGACGTTAATAATTTCATAAGAACTATAAGTACCTATGATACTCAAAACATTGCACACTTCAGGATCTTTTATGAGATGAGGGAAGGAAAGAAACCAACACATTCTGAGCATTTTCTATGCATCACTCAGTATTTAGTCGTTTCATTTACTCCTCGCAACAACTCTCTGAAAGATGCCAGGAAATTACATATCACAGATAACAAAGTTTAGAGGCTCTCTCCTCTCTCTATCACTCTACCCACCTCACTGATATAAAATTCCTGAGGAGTATGGGCCCTCATTTTCTACTTCAGAATGCATGGGTGGCAAGGGCAGAGATGAAGGATAGGCTATATAAGTACATTGATTCAAAGTATCTTAGACTATTTCAGGGGAATTTTTGTCTAAACAAGTTCAAACCCTTTGATGCCTATTTCCAGAGATGAAGTCTTTATCTAAAAAGAAAAAGAAAGTTGTCCTTGTGCTAGTGAGAAAGGACAGTACGAACTTGGATGGGATGTTTCAATTGCCTTATCTTATAGAACTTTTGGTTGATCGTCATGAAGAAGTTGGCCTGTCCTGACAATGAGGTACCAGACAGGTATCCGCTGTAAAAGGGCATGACTGCTTTTTCATGGACTTCAGCCAGTTTTATCTTCACCTAATCTGACTCTCATCAATGATACTCGGCAAATGAATGTGTTGTGAGGATAAATGTTGGTCATTAGACACCTGCTAGGCACACTACACCACAGCATCATCGTGGTTTCAGGAAGATAGCTGATCCTTGGACTGGTTATTTACGTGACCCTCTTAAAATTTTGGGCCATTTTAAAGCCCCTGTGGTAGCTATGCAAACTTGTAACACATTATATCATTCAACCATTTCTAATCGCCACTTGGGGTGGTGGGTGGGAAGAGGGGGGATATCACAGTCAGTTGTTATGTCTCTTAGAACGTACTTGCCTCACTGGGTGGAAAACTTAGGTCTACATAAAATCCTGAGCATAAACATCAGAGCCTCCTTATCTATATTTACTAAAGCTTAGAAGTAACCAAGGTATCCTTCAGTCCAAAATTTTTTTTAAAAGCAAGAAAAAATTAAAAAAACATGAAATTGTGGTATGACCATACAATGAAATCCTCAACAGTAAAACGAAACGACACAATGGATCCTTAAATATACATTGATTAGTAAATGAAACCAATCTGAAAAAGGTCTCAAACAATATGATCCCAACTAGAAAAGGCAAAACCAGCAACAGTGACAAGATTTGTGGTTGCCGAAGGTTCCGGGAGGGTCTCGAGGGAGAGGATGATTAAGTGGAACAGAAGAATTTTAGGAACTGTATAAGGTAATCTTGAGTACACATCCCAAAACATTTGTTGAAATCTACAGAATGCAGCAAAGGATGAACTTTAATATAAGATACAAATTTCAGGGAGCAATCATGTTTCGATATTGACTCATCAAGTATAAAAAACACAGGACACTAAAGAAAGATGTTAACAATAATAAGAAGAGACGGTATGGTGGGAACTCTACACTTTCCACCCAACTGTTTGAATAGTTAAACTGAGTTTTTAAAAAATACCACTGATTATTACAGCATGGAGCAAGCTTCCATTGGGATCCCATGTATATTTGTTCACCAGACAATTCCTTCCCAGGGATTTAGACTTATGACCACCGTTTCTCAAAACCTTCTCCCATGAGCCTCCAGGGCTACCTTTCACATCCCCTTCCTGAAGTTCCCAAACTTCCCCCTTGTCCTACCCTCCATCTTCCCAAGGAGATATCTGCTCCCCCTCATTGCTCTTTACCCAAAGAGAGAAACGAGTAAGGCAGCACTGATGGGAGTTACCACTGTGGAGGTCACAAGTCTTGTGGCACTTTCATGAAGGTAAGAAAACCATGTAGAGAAGTGAGTATTTAGTCTGTTATTTAGATACCCACATCCCACCTGGGACTGACTGGGACTCTTGGTTCAGCTTCCTGCTCATGTTGACCCAATGAGGCAGCAGCGGTAGCTCGGGTGGTTGAGTGACTACCATGTGCTTCAGAAGCTGACAACCAGTTCCTGGGTCTCTTGGTTCTGGCCATTGTGTGTATGTTGGAAAAAAATCAGCTGATGGGAACTCTCTCTGTGTCTCTCTCAAATGATTGTGGGGTGGATGGGGGGAAAAAAGGAAAAATTTTTACAACAAAATCAAGGGCAGAAAGAAATTTGTTTGGCTATAGATGAGCATCAGATTTTGAGGATTCCATATGGGCACCGGTTCTGATTTTGGCAGGCCCAGCTTCCAGCTCCCTGCTTGTGGCCTGGGAAAGCAGCTGAGGATAACCCAAAGCCTTGGGACCCTGCACCCACATGGGAGACCTGGAAGAGGCTCCTGGCTCCTGGCTTCAGACCGGTGCAGCTCCAGACATTGCGGCAAGTTGGGGAATGACCTAGCAGGTGGAAGATCTTCCTCTCTGCCTCTCCTCCTTTCTGTATATCTCACGCTCCAATAAAAATAAAAATAAATAAATCTTTTTTAAAAATTATAAATTTTGAAGTGGGAAATAATGTATTGAAAATCTTGTCCCAAATACATTCTGAATGAGGACTTTGACACTAAGAGAAGTAATAAGTTTCCCAATATCATAGAAATTGGCCAGAGGAGTTGGAAATCAGTTATTCTAACATTTAGAGCCTCTTTGTATGTATAATGCCGTGAGCATTCTGGGACCACAGAGAACACACACATGTGTGTGTGTGTTAGAATAATTGATAGTGATGATAGTTATGCCTCATGAAGGGCTCACTACATGCTGTGTAGCAACTCTATGTATTGTTGATTAGACATCATCAACATCTCTGTTACTAGTATTCATTTGCATAAACAAATTTAAGAACATAATGATACTTCCCACCTTACCCTCCCACCTGTCTACAACTCCCACCCTCCCTCCTCCTTTCTTTGTGATTTTTCTAAGTCACATTAAAGATTGGGGTATGTTTTATTCTTATGAAAGCAATGCATCCTCATGGCTTAACAACCTCTGAACATTGTTAGCAATCAGGGATATGTCTGTCTATGGTAGGAGGAAGCCCCTGCAAGCAGCACAGAGAGCTGGAAGCACAGAGAAGAGTAGAAGTGGAAGGAGGTGGGGATGTCCGCTCATGGCAGCTCAATGATTGTGCCAAGCACTGTTTTCCCTTTCCGCACTCTGTCATCCTTAGGATGTAACTCTTCATTCTCAAGAATGTCACATCCTAGTGGCATAATGTGAACATACCTCCAGGTATTACATCAGTGCGTTAGGTGTGGAGAACAAGGGCAAAGGCAGAAGGAACACTTGATGGAGAAAATGGCAATTTCCAAGAAATCCCTAAGTTGCATCTTGGTGTCCAGAACTGTGACACCTGAGCATCTTCAGCAGCAAGGGAGCCTGGACTATTTTCTGAAACACATGCAGCTGCTGATGCTGCTCTGACAAAATTGGAATCCTGCTGTTAAGAATGAAGAGGCGATAGGTCTGTGGTAGGCAGCCAGCATTATCTTCCACAAACATCATAAAAGGTTATTGGGTGAGGCATAAAGGTCTTTCCACTACCTCTGGCTGGCGCCTTTCTCCTGTGCAATCACCATAGTGGATTGTTTGAGTCACATTTAAAGGGCAGAGTGGATGTGGAAGGAGGGAGATAACTTTAATGATTGTGAGCAAGTAAAATGAGGGGGACATAGTATGAATTGACAACGGGCCTGAAACATTAGACGGAAGAGTTAGGCAATTATAGAAAAAGACTGAAGAAACCACTGCAGGTTTCAAACAGAAAAGTGAAAAGCTTCTGTAACAAGAAAATACATATTTGTTGTCATACTGAGATTCTTAATCTCTTTCCAGGTCATGAACTGGTGCCATATGGGATCATGGCACATGCAAGGTGAGGATTTTAACTACTGAGTCATAGTACCAGGCCCATTGTGTCAATTTCTTCCAGCATATTTCTGGAACAATCTGGGTTCTGTCAACTAGAATCAGCATATTCAGTCACCTAGATACCTTTGCCATCTCTTGGAGAGACAAATTAAAAAACTTATAATCTGAGAAGCTTAGGTGTGTGGTGATACAATCGCAGATGCCCAAGGAAAGGCATCTCAAATCAGCCTGGGGAATTGGTGAAGGGCCATAAGGGTGTCGGGTTCAACTCCGGAGTTGCTCCTAGGTTAAACGCTCAACTCCATCACTTAATTGTGGTATAACCTTGTGCATATTGGTTCATGTCTCTAAGCATTCATTTCTTAATGTATAAAATGAGCAGAAAGCGGCACCTTTCCTAATGAGGCTTATATGAGATTATGTATTAAACCTTTTGGCATCGTGCCTGGGGACTGCAAATGCTGTTTATGTTGCTTACTACGACTTATACAAGACAGGATGCATAATCTCCTCTATGGAATGAGTAGGAGTTAGAGATGAGGGAAGTACAAGGGGGAATTTCAGGGCTGGACAATGCCTTGTGATAAGCAGAGACGTTGTTTATGGCAAATAGTTCATACTTATTCCAGTTTAGCTTAAATTGTCCGTTAAACCTTGCATGCAAAAGTAGTAATTTTGCTACAGACGTGTAAAGCAGATCAGGAACTTGAACAGATGTAATAACCTCCGTGCACTCATTGGTTCACCCAGCTTCTGATTTCAGTATGGTTTTCTACTTTGGTTTCTGCACATACTCTCAGATGGGCACTGTGGACTGCGGGAGTGACCATGCACTTCAATAGGATACAACTCATGCGTTTTGTCTACAGGTGCTATAAACTACAGGATCAGCTGTGACAAGCCTTTTCATGGAACCCCAGCCAGTCTCCTGGACACTGCTGAGTCTCCCATGTCACTAATTCTGCAACCCTCAGAAAGATGTGACCAGATTGTTTTCTGAAACATTAGACTCGGCTACATTACAATGAGCATTGCGCGTTCACCTTAGAAATCAACATTTTCCTAAAAGCTGTTGAAGAACTGCCAAACAAGTTGAAAGAGAGGAAAGACAAGATCAGATCTCTATTTTAAAATCACTCTAGCAGTATCCAGATCAGAGATAGGGTGCATGGTGCCAAGACTTCCTGCTTGTGGCCGGGAAAGGCAATCAAGGACAGCCCAAAGACTTGGGACCCTGCACCCGTGTGGACAACTGGAAAAAGCTCCTGGCTCCTGGCTTCAGATTGGCCCAGCTCTGGCCATTGTGGCCGTTTGGGAAGTGAACCAGCAGATAGAAGATCTTCGTCTCTGTATCACTTCTCTCTGTAAATCTGACTTTCCAAAAAAAAAAAAAAAAATATATATATATATATATATATATATATATATATATATACACGCAACCAACAGAGTAAGAAAAAAATATTTGCTTAAAAACATAACAGGCATATTAAAAGATGTTCAGGCTCCCTAGCTGTCAGGGAGGTATAAATGAAAATCATATTGAGATACCACCAAATTCCAGTGAGACTGGCCTATATTCAGAACTCTACTAACAACACCTGCTGGTGTGGATGTGGGTAGAAAGATACCCTCCTTTACTGCTGGTGGGAGTGTAGGCTAGTACAACCGCTAAGGAACTCAGTATAGAGAGTGCTTAGAGAATTGCAAATAAACCTGCCACATGACCCAGCTATGCTGCTCCTAGGAATATCCCCAAAGGAAATGAAAACTGCGTATGAGAAGGGGATCTGTAATCCTATATTTACAGCAGCACAATCTACAATAGCAAAGACATGGAAACATTCCAGATGTGCATCCAAAGAGGAGTGGTTAAAGAAACTGTGGCACATCTACTTCATGGAGTATTACTCAGACATTAAAAAGAATGAAATGCTACCATTTGCAACTAGATGATCCCAATTAGAGACAATTATGCTCAGTGAAATAAGTCAATCCCAAACAGACAAGTACCATAAGTTCTCTATAATATAAGGAAACCATCAAGCAAATTGAAATGTATAGTGATGGAGTAATAGAGACTACCACATCCAGATGTGAAGATACAATGCAGTATGCATCCCTACTTTCAAATCAAAGATGAACTCCCAGTGAAACTGCTGGACATATCTAGACAATGGGATGATGGACTGACTGACACTGTCTGTACCAGCAATATCAGGGCACACTCAAATAGAATGATGGAATTATAACTCCGTATGAAGGACTGTACTATTGTAACAATAGGGGGAAAATCAGTTGGGAGCGGGGGTAGAAATTTGGAGGGAGGGGAAATCCCAGACTCTACAGAGTTGTACCATAAAATTCAAAATTTTTAATAAAATTTACAAAAAGAAATGAAAGAAATTGAGTTTGGTTAACTGGCGCAACCGTCAGTACCCTGAAGTAATGGAATAATCAATAAAGGGCCTTGACTGGATGGGCAACCAGACCCTTTAACCTGCTAACTTGTGATCTTGATAAAATCACATAAATTGTCGTTTCTCTGTTTTCTCGAAGTGTAAAGATAATTGGCATTGTGACAGCACCTGCCTTAAGGGTTGATGTGAGGATTAACAGGGTTAATTCATAGACCAGAGACTGAACAGAGATCCTCAATATGTGTGCGCCATCTTTATTATTTCAGGAAATAGAGGCGAACTTCATTGCTAAGTGTCTCATTTAATTCTTGAATCATTTTAGTTCCACTTAGGTAAAATCATACTGACTACAAATGTAGGCATAAATCAGTGCTAAGTTATGTGCTATATTGAAGTTTTCTAAAGTAATAATTTTAGCTAATATCAAGGATTTAATATATGTCCCATTAGTAACAGTATGTATATTTGGAAATATAAATGTAACAGAAACACAGCTACAAGTATTATTAACATGAACATGTGTTAAGAAAATATTTAAACAATACCTTGGATTTACATAGCACATTTTAAAATATAGCCCCAAAATATTTTGTAAACCTATACTTTTTAACGAAAATTGAAAAACTCCATTGATGTTAGGAAATCTTACTGACAGCCTTCAGATGGTAGTTGGTTAAGCTTAACTTCACACACAAAAAAGAAACCCTGGCAATGCAAATATAGCTTGCCATGGAGAAATACAATTACATTAATTGAATCTTATAAGTCTATTTATGTGGAGAAAATGTGCTTTAATGAATAATTATTTCATCAAAAACCTCACCATGCTAGAATTCAAAATAAGATCTAGATCTTATGCAAGTTCAAGTTCCATCTTCTGTCAGACTACAATCTTCCCATGCTTGTTGCTATTCACGGACATGGCGGAGACAGAATTTTAAACATCTATTGAAATGACAAAACTTTTAAAACTTAAATCACATTGAAATAGGCATGGTCCTACTCGGGAGTGCAAACACTCTTATTTTCATGTTATTTCGTCAGTAACCAAATAGCCCATGTTGGTGCCAGCTCATGGTGAAGCAGCTGCAGTGTTCCCATTTCTGAGAGCCATCAACATCAAAGTAGCCTGTGGCTCCAGCTAAGTGATAATCCCTTCAGAGAGCAAGCTGGGAAGCCCTGGGAGGTGAAGTGATGCTTCAAAATCGCACATTCATAAAGGTCATTCTCAAGCCCGGATTCAGAGGTACATTTTGTGATGCCAGAGCACTGGGAGCAAAGTACACAGATAATATGCAATTTTCTAAATAGGAAGTATGAGAATTTTCAAGTCATTTTTGGTGGGGGGGCGTCATCAGTGAAGACTTAGACTGAGGATGATTTAACACTGGTGTCATATTAGTGCGGGAACAAGGTCTGTTTAGATGAAAGTGCTCACCGCATTTCTTCCTTTCAAAGCTCCCATTTGCATGCTTCAGAGTCAGAAACAGGAAAATGCTTAATTGTGTGGCCTCCAAATTTACCTAAATCCCTTGTACAGTTCATGAAATATGCAAATGTAGGATGGAGGAAAAGCATAACACAGGTGAGATGTTAGACATCAAAAGCCTTTCCGATGTTTCCATGGAGAAAAATGAACAAAAATAATGAATCAATTGGGCGAGAATCACAAGATCGAAAAAATTCCAAAACAAAAATATTGAGGAATCACATTTGAAAGGAACCAAAGGTTGAGTTTGTTTTCAAAAGTCAGTTTTAACATTACGTTTTATATTCTTATTTCTGTATCCCTATTTCCTCCTTCATGACAGTAACTCAATTTTGTTAACAGATTTGTTCGAGTGGTTCTTCCTTTATTCTTCCTTTTTTTCATACAGAGAAATTTGCATAGACTAAAACTTTCTAAAATCTAGAAGCAGTCAACATAGGAGTTGTCAATATTGTTTTGAATCTTAGAGACTGAGATTCCGGTCCCCCCCCCGCCCCGCCCAAATCAGTAATGGCGTAATAATTAACAAAAACGGAAACATTTGAAAAATAAAGTTATAATTCTTTTCTTTATCTTAACCTCCAAAGGTCCAGTGACATGTATCATACATCATGCATGGATTTAGGCGGAGGTTAGGGTTACAGGAAAGGAGAGCTAATCTTCCTTTTCCTGTTCAAGAATACATCAATATTCAGTAACCCATAAAAAAAGATTAGAGATTGAGATGAAGGGTAAGATACAGGAGATATTAAAAAAAAGAAGTCCTACTCATTCATAATGACTGAAAATGAGTTACATGGCAACGAAGCAGCTTTTCAATGACCTGGAAGGAATTTTGCACATGATCTTCTCCCTGACTTCCGGCCTTTTGAGTCTTCTTCCTTGTTTTCTTCTGTGTTTTCCATCTGGCTTTGTTTTCAATACTAATTCATAGTTTTATAGAGGCTGTGGCCTTTTGTGCCTTGGCTTTATAGAGCCACTGTGTGGCTCTAGTCTCTAACAGGCCAAAACAGTCAACATTTTAGCTTTCGAAAGAATATTTTTTTTTTCTAAAGAATGTTAATATCAGATTAATTTCCTTGATTGAAGCATTTTTTGTTTTTTGTTTTTAGGTATTTGAGACTTTCCACTACCTTCTTGCCAGGTCAATAGTGCTTTTTAGTGAGCTATTTTAAAATGTGCCATGGAGCATTTGTGTGTGTGTGTGTGTTTATTGAATCATGGGAATCAGTTTACCTAGTCTGCCGTCTGGTCAGAATTGAAAACAATTAACTCTGCACTATATTGAAGGATAATAAAAAAAGAAGGTGAAGAAAGGGAAAATCGTATCATTTTCCACCTCTCATTGCACAGTGTCAACTGGCAGTATGCCAAATTGAAAGAGAAATTCATAGATATAACCCCAAATCATGCCCTGATTGCTAGAGATACAGAATCCAAAAATCATTTGTAGTGTTTATGATGAGTTCTCAGTGGAGGAGAGGGATGTTCGGAGAAAAGTCTTCTAACCTTTTGAAATTGTGGAAATAATTCACAAGTGATATTATCACCTGTGTGGCAAATGGACTTGCAAAAACAAAAGATAATAGAACTGGTAATTGAAATTTTGCAAGGATTCAGGATAGAAAATCAGCATAAGAATTGATTATGTGCTGGGCCCAGCACAATAGCTTAGCAGTTAAAGTCCTCGCCTTGAATGCACTGGGATTCCATATGGGCGCCGGTTTTAATCCAGCTCCCTGTCTGTAGCCTGGGAATGCAGTCATGGGCAGTCCGAAGCTGTGGGACCCTGCACCCCCGTGGAGACCCAGAAGAGCGCCTGGTTCCTGGCTTCGGATTGGCTCAGCTCCAGCCATTGCAGATGCTTGGGGAGCGAATCAAGGGATGGAGGATTTTCCTCTCTGTCTCTCCTCCTCTTTGTATATCTGACTTTGTAATAAAAATAAATAAATCTTAAAAATAATAATAATAATATTGAGATTCTGACCTTGGGAAAAAAAGATGTATTTCTTATTTAGAGCTTTCTCTCTTTGTAGTGTTCAAGTTTTCTGTATCATAGTCAGATTTACCTAAGTTTATTGTAATTTTAATGCTATTTAATTGTTATTTTTACATTCCTTTCATTCATTTCTAGTTTAAAGCACAGCATGAAATCTTAAATTTATTTTATTTTTTTTGGAAAGGCAGATATACAGAGAGGAGGAGAGACAGAGAGGAAGATCTTCCATCCAATGATTCACTCCCCAAGTGGCCACAACGGCTGGTACTGCACTGATCCAAAGCCGGGAACCAGGAACCTCCTCCGGGTCTCCCACGCGGGTGCAGGGTCCCAAAGCATTGGGCCGTCCTCGACTGCTTTCCCAGGCCACAAGCATGGTGCTGGATGGGAAGTGGGGCTTCCGGGATTAGAACCAGCGCCCATATGGGATCCTGGTGCGCTCAAGGCGAGAACCTTAGCCGCTAGGTCACACCGCTGGGCCCAGAATCTCAATATTATTAAGGTGTCAGTTCTTACCAAGTTCTTACCTATAAATGCAATATTCAAATTCTAGCAGAACTTTTTAGAAACTTTTTTGAGACATTGACAAAATGCTTCTAAAATTCATACTGAAATGTAAAGTACTTAGGATAACCTAAACAACATTTAAAAATAACATAATGGTTTTTTAATGTGCAGGAGTAAAATGGACATCTTATGACTTGAGTGTTGTTTCAGCCCTTATTTATATTCTTGTGGACTGTGGTCTCTCTTTACTTGTTCGATATTAAGGATAGGAATGTATTACGACTGTACTTACACAGTGAATTAAACTAGGCTTTTGCCAAGATTCACAGCAAGGAAGGAAGCAGGACCCAAGATTGAGGGCGGGAAAAAGAGCAGGAAGACAGTGCGGTTATTTTAGAATTATACCTAAGAAACACATTTAATATGCCCTCTTTGTGTGAGTAAAAACTTTGGGGAAAAAAAATGCAGCTGATTAAAAAAAAAGCCGCAAAAAAAATACAGGATAAGAAACAAAAGAACACGTAGGCTTAACACCACCTGATTACATTTTTTTTTTTTTTCTTTCTTTTTTTTTTTTTTTTTTTTTATAATCTATTTTATTGTGTTGTTGACAATCTTTACATAGTTAATTACAGTTAAAGAAAGAAAAAGAAAAAAAAAAAAGGTTCAGGGGGATAGGGAAGTGGGTAATACTATTATGTCCACATTGTTTCCATCTTGTATCTGAGGTAAAGGGGGATATTGAGGGGGAAGCCCCACCCAGTTTCCCGCCCACCCCGAGTCCCGGATGTGGGGCATGCTCTGAGATATGTGCTCGAGTGGTGTTAATAGTTCTCCGGTTATGAATCGCTGCCAGTTTCGCTCGATGAGGTCGTCCACTGATTGATATGGTCCATCATAAAGTCTCCGTTTGCCCCATATATCGCTGCCAACATATAGCTGAGATGAATGATTGATCTGCTCTGTCTTCTGTCTTTTCTTGATTAGAGTTCTGAGTCCAGCAGTTCGATTAGGGAGATCTCCAAAGAAACTTTGAGGTATTCCCAGACTAGTTTCTTGTATGCTCTAGCAAGCACAGGGCCCGGCACAGTCCATCACCACGATCAGCTGGTGGTTGCAATTGCTGGGTTGGTTCTGTTTTCAGTCCCGAGTTGCACTGGAACCAATGGGTGTTGCAGTCCAGTCTGGTTCTGCCCAGCACGTACTCGGCCCTCACACAAACCAGTGGGAGCTGCAGCCTAGTCGGGGTGACCCACAATAACCCCCACCAGGCCCGCCCCCTACCCTGGTTTGCCAGTATGTGTAGCAGAAGACCAGTCTGTCCCCCATCCCGTTTGACTCTTGTACGTGTCAATGGGTATTAAAGCTTAGTTCTATCTAACCAACTCAACCATCCAGCCCTCACGGGTGTTGTTGAGTGCCTCTCTATCTAGCCATCCCAGCCCCCGTCCCAGTCTTCATGCCCTCCCACGGGAATAGTGACCCAAGAAGGGGGAACCCACTTTTTCCCTCCCAGGTCTCTCTGTCCCGGTTTATGCACTCTTTAGGTGGTTCTGTGATTTGACTTGACAGAATTGGTCCCCAGTGCCAGCTTCTGCGGCTATGTCCAAACATCCCTCACCCACTCTAATTTATGCTTGCACCAGCAGGAATAATCAGCCCAGCCTGGCTTTTCCCTGATCTAGTCCACATGCAGTGCACAGGCGTTGTAGCCTTGCATAGTCTAGTCTGTCTCTATCCCAGCCCACGCTCTCCATTGGGAGTAGCTGTCCGGCGAGGGAACCAGCCCCTTAATCCCCCCCCGCCAGTTCTGCCCCTCCCTTCCTTCCTGGATCTCATGTGTGCTGGTTGGGTGCTGCATTCATATCCAGTACAGGCAACCACGCCCTGGCATTCCATAATGTGTACTGGTTTTGTCGCGACCAAACCCGGCTCATCCCACACTCTGATCTGGTGATCGGATTTGCCAGTGGGTGATACGGACTGATTCAGCCTGTTCTGCTCCTGACCCATGCTGAATGTGTGCCAGTGGGAAACTTTCCATGGCCTATTCTGGGCTGTTTCCTATCATGCTTCTTGCGCTTACCTGCAGGGACTGTGTCCTGCCAGAGGAGTTGCCCAGGCTCCTCCATCAGATCCCCTCCCAAAGGCAGGTTTTGCGCATGCCAGGGGGTCCTTGAGCCAACCCAACTCAGTTCACCTCCTGCCCTAGCAGGAACAGTGGCTTTTCCTGGCTGGCTTTCACCCCATTCTGGTTCTTGTTATTGGATGTTTCAGCCCAGCCATGGCTCGTCCTTACCCACATACAGCTCACGCATGGCTCAGTAGGGGGTTGGTTAGCACTCTGGACTCTGATTACATTTTTTATTATAAAGTTATAGCAATCAAGATAGTGTGGTACTGAGATAACACGGATAAGTAATCATACTAATGAAACAGAACAGAGAAAAGAAAAACAGGCTCAGATAAGTACGTGTGAGTTTTGAGAAGAAACGGAAAGGCAACACAGTGGAAAAGGACAATCCCAGGGAAGGATGGAGGAGTCATTCACCTCACATCTTCATCAATGTAATTCCAACTGTCTCTCAGGGAAAGGTGCTTGTCCCAGTGGTTTGGGCTCTGGTTAAGACACTCACGCGGGGCAACAGAGTATCCGGATTTGGGTGTCTGGCTTCAATGACCGAGTCCAGCCTTCGTGGACAACAGTGATGGCTCATATCACTGAGTTCCTGCCACTGATGGGGGACACTGGCACTGAGTTTCTGCCTCCTGGCTGCAGCAAGGCCAGCCTAGGCCTAGCCCAATCCAGGCAGCTCTGGGGCATTTGGGGAAGGATGTACAAGATGGGAGCTCTTCTCGCTCTCTCTCTTTCAAATAAATTTTGAACAGTATTTATTTAAAACTCTCAGGACCCGGTGCGGTAGCCTAGTGGCAAAAGTTCTCGCTTTGAACACACCGGATCCCATATGGGTGCCGGTTCTAATCCCGGCAGCTCCACTTCCCATCCAGCTCCCTGCTTGTGGCCTGGGAAAGCAGTTGAGGACGGCCCAAAGCTTTGGGAACCTGCACCTGTGTAGTAGACCTGGAAGAGGTTCCTGGCTCCTGGCTTCGGATCAGTGCAGTACCAGCCGTTGCGGCCACTTGGGGAGTGAAACATCGGATGGAAGATCTTCCTCTCTGTCTCTCCTCCTCATCTTTGTATATCTGACTTTGCACTAAAACTAAATAAAACTTCAAAAAATAACTCTCATAGCTCTCTTTAGAGCTAATATAATAACAACTGGTTAAGAGAACATGGGATGGGGGCCTGGTGCGGTAGCCTAATGGCTAAATTCCTAACCTTGCACGCAGGGATCCCATATGGGCGCTGGTTCTAATCCCGGCAGCCCTGCTTCCCACCCAGCTCCCTGCCTGTGGCCTAGGAAAGCAGTCGAGGATGGCCCAAAGCTTTGGGACTCTGCACCCGTGTGGGAGACCCAAAGAAGCTCCTGGCTCCTGGCTTCGGATTGGCTCAGCTCCAGCCATTGCAGTTGCTTGGGGAGTGAACATCTGACTTTGCAATAAAAATAAATAAATACATCTAAACAAACAAACCAAAACCACAAAGAGATATCACTTTACTCCTGTCAGAATGGCTAACATCTAAGATACAGAGAGCAATAAATGCTTGCAAGGATGCACAGACAGGACAAGAGTTACCTGCGCCTGGTGGACACGTAAATCAGTGTAGCCGAGATTACTTAAAAAAGCACAGACAAGCTTGCCATGGATCCGGCAATCACTGTCTCGGGTATTCACCCCAAAGACATGAACATATTGTATCAGAAACAGACCTGCACCATCATGTTTAGGGCAGCACTGTTCACAGCAGCGACAATTGAGATGAACCAAGATGTCCTCCATCATACAAAAGGATCCAGAATGTGGCATAGGCACACAGTGGAATACGGTTCAGGTAGAATCTAGTTCTGACATTTGCATTAGGATGGATGCATTTGGAGGACATCATGTTTAGTGAAATAAAGCAGACAGAGAAAGACAAATACTGCATGTTCTCCCATACATATATATGATCACGCATATATACATATGAGTTAAAAATGGAAAAGAATATATACGTTAAAAATTGAAAAAAAAACAACCCAGAACATAAACCAAAAGAATTGCCTTTTTATATAGTATTGTTAAAAACATACTTTTGTAAAGTTTTGTTTTAGACCTTCGTCAAACCGATGGTTAAGAATGGTATGCTCACTTTAAAATTTACTGTACATGGGTAAATTTTGTCCCCTCACTTATTATTTACAGCTGTTTCATTCCCACTAAACCAGGATCTTCTTGCTTTTCAACGATTACATTTCTTATCTGGTGAACCAGTAAGACTTTGTACTCCAATGTAAATTTAAAATGCTATCCCAAAAGTGAAACAGGGAAGGAGGGAGATATTAGCATGATGAAAATTATATCGACAAGCTAAATTAAATCTTACAACCTACTGAAACATTGAAAAAAGAGAAGTGTTGAATGAACATGAAATGAAACTTCACATTACTAGCGATTAGGAAAATACAAATTAAAACCACAGGGAGAATTGACAAGGATATGGAGCAACTGGAACTCTTACAAATTTCTGGTGGAAATACAAAATGATATAAATATGTAGGAAAGAATTTTCGCAGTTTCTTACAAAGTTAAATATATACATACCAGTGATGTGTCTCAGGCATTTTGCTCCCAGGTATTTGCCAAGATGAAATAAAACTTTCTCCCTCCATAAGAACATTTGTACGTAAAAGCATCCACAAAGAAATCTGAAAACATAAAACATATTATGGTATATTCTGACAATGAAATACTACTTAGCAGTAAAAAATAAATGAATCATTGATCGCTCATCAATGTTAAAGGAAAGGGGCCAGATGCAAACAGAGAAACGAACAAATGAAAACCTTAAATCATTTCTTTGTATTTCCACGACATTTCAGTAAAGGGGAAAAACACAGCGAAGACAGACTTCAGGATTCCTGGAGCCAGGGGTGGAAGAAGTAGGGGATGGGGCCCGGCGTAGTAGCCTAGTGGCTAAAGTCCTCACCTTGAATGTGTTGGAGTCCCATATGGGCGCCGGTTCTAATCCCGGCAGCTCCACTTCCCATCCAGCTCCCTGCTTGTGGCCTGGGAAAGCAGTCAAGGACGGCCCAAAGCCTTGGGACTCTGCACCCATGTGGGAGACCTGGAAGAGGCTACTGGATTCGGCCCAGCTCCAGCCAATGTGGTCACTTGGGGAGTGAATCAACGGATGGAAGATCTTCCTCTCTGTCTCTCCTGCTCTCTGTATATCTGACTTTCCAATACAAATAAATAAAAATCTTAAAAAGAAAAAGAAATGCCTTTTGAAAAACACAGAGGAAGTACAGAATGGGCAGCACAGGGCCTCAGGAACCTCTGGTGGTGACGGCAAGGTCGTATTGTGAGTGTGAGGGAGACCACAGGACTGCACGCCTTGCTAACTGCTCACTGACAATGAATGGATTTTCCAACCTGTGAATTATACTTCCAAAAAGCTGTTTCTCTTTTTTTTTTTTTTAAAAAAAAAAGATTTTATTTATTTTTATTAGAAAGCCAGATATAGAGAGTAGTAAAGACAGAGAATAAATCTTCCATCCAATGGTTCACACCCCAAGAGGCCGCAACAGCTTGAGCTGAGCCAATCCAAAGCCAGGAGCCAGGAGCTTCTTCCAGGTCTCCCACATAGGTGCAGGGTCCCAAGGCTCTGGGCCATCCTTGACTACTTTCCCAAGCTGCAGGCAGGGAGCTGGATGGGAAGCAGAGCTGCTGGGATTACAACTGGCGCCCATATGGGATCCCAGCACATGTAAGACGAGGACTTCAGTCACTAGACTACTGTGCTGGGCCCGAAAGGCTGTTTTTAACAAGGAATAAGAACTTATTTCTATGCTGAGATGGAGGAAGCTACTGATTATAAATCTATTGTTCACTTGTCTCAGCTCGAAAAGTTGGTTAAAAGAGAAATTTAAAACCACATCAGGTATGAGGATATGTTAACTTGAAAATCCTGCAAGCAAACTGTGTTTAAGCCCTTTGCCTTCCGTGTTCTGCCCTTAGAACTTCACCTTCCGAGTGGATAAATGGATTCCTTACTTTATTGCCCAATTTCTTAGCAGAATTGTACTGTGTTAGTATTCTTTGGGCTAATCCAGTGCCCTTTCTGATGCCTTTTCTATAGGCAGATGGGAAGAAGATAGAATAATTTCCACTGGTCCAGTTTTTCCTCTCACCCTAAACATTAAAAAAGTAAGTTAAGATGCCCTTCAAATCCTTCTTCTTTTTTTGTCTACTTTAAGAGAAGGGTTGGCACAGCCCAGTGACACTCTGAAAGCTCTCCTGCTGCTAAGGGAAGTGCCACAGAGATGTCAACACAGAGAAGCACTTCCGACTGTGAGCTGGGCCTTTCTCAACAGAAATGTGACAATCAAGTGCAGTCCTTGTCCCTGGATCGTACCACAGATGATCTCAGCTGGGCAGCTGAGGATGACCGGGGCAGAATATGGCCGAGCCATTGGCAGGGGACTGGGCTGTAAATGTGGCAGCCAGACCATAGGGAATGCTGGTGTTGCGGGGAGAGAGTTTGTCTGCTTACGTTAGGGAGCCATCCCCTGTTGTTTATTTCGGATATAAACATGGTTAGTGCACATTCATTAGGGCATTTAAGTTTCCATTCTGTGGCTCCATAAGACTGGTTTGGTGGCATCCTTATTTTAAACAGCAGAATGGGGAAGCGAAGGAAGACAAAAGGACGAAGAACAAGCTGTCCCTTACAGAAGGTTTTTTTTTTTAAGAGTTATGTGTTTATTCTGATTGGAAAGCAAGATATACAGAGGGGAAGACCTTCTTTCCCTTGATTCACTCCCCAAGTAGCCACAACGTCCGTAGTTCAGTTGATCTGAAGCCAGGAGCCACGAGCTTCTTTTGGATCTCCCACACAGGTGCAGGGTCCCAAGGCTTTGGGCCATCCTTGACTGCTTTCCCAGGACACAAGCAGGGAGCTGGATGGGAAGTGGGGCCGCCAGGATTAGAACCAGCTCCCACATGGGATCCCGGCAGGCGCATGCAAGGTGAGGTCTTTAGTCGCTAGGCTACTGTGCTGGGCCCCAAAAGGTATTTTTGTGGAAAGATCCTCCTAAACAGCTTTGAATGGATCCAATTGGCCTGAGCTTATTCGTATGATGCTTTCTGTCTTTCAGAGAAACCAGAAAATGAGATTTCAGGGCCAGCCCAAGATGGGAGTAATGCTGTCTCATAGAAGGGGAGTACATAGATAACAATCTTGTCCAAATGCCCCATCAATACTATCAATTTATTCTTTAAATTAGTCAATAGACATGATAGCTTTTAGTTCATTTATTCATGCCTCTTTTTTGTATCTGCTATTGAAATTTACACATTTATAAAACTGTACTTATTTAAAATGTTTTCATTCTCCCCTTAATGTTCTTTCCAGAGTAAACACATGTCATCCTGTTTTCAAACCTACATACATAATATTGAGGTACTATTATCTTCAACTAACCTGTTACAGACTGAATCAGCTGCTTCCTGAATTCATATGCTGGAGTCTTGAAAAAGTTGTGTACTTAAAATAGGGTCATTCAGATGAAGCTTAGTCAGTACAACTGGTGTCCCCGTACAACTGGGATTAGAACACAGTGCACAAACCTGGGCAAAGACCGCGTGAAAACACAGGGGAGAGACAGATGTCTCCGAGCCAGAGAGGCCTCAGGAAGAACAAAAAAACAACAGCAACGACAACAGAAAAACCCAATTCTACTGCATTTTAGTCTCTAGACTTTGCAGAGTTGTGTGAAAAATTCACAAGCAGACTGTGGTGCCTTGTTGTAGGAGCACCAGCAAAGCAACCCTGGTAGTTGACTTGGTGTCAACCAAGTTCATCTTATGTAAGTATATTGCATATACTTATTCACCAAAGACTGCTATGGTTACCTGGACAGAGGTGATCCATCCTGTCGTCATTGGAGAGTCAAGGGAATGGGGCAGGTAAGTGGGTGGGTCCAAGTGGAGCGTTGGGTTAGGATCCCTTCACACCACCTGTAATCAAAAGATTCAGCATTCTGAAGCAACCTTGCAGGGTGGGAGAGAGGATAATGATTACCTTTTCTCTGTTTATAAGCTCTTGCCAGTGCTACCCACCGATAGAGATGAACTGACGGCCAGAAACCACGAGATGGTCCGTGGAGATCACACTCGACTCAATGAAGGTGACGAGTAGTCATTCAATCAACAGCATCACTGAAGGTCCACTGGCAAATCGATCATCCCTGGCTGGGTTTTTTTGTTTGTTTTTTTGGTATCTTCCTCTTTTCCTCATTCCTCATCACAGTAGTTTTTGAACACTTTCTGTATTCCCTTCACTCCGTGTCTTCTCTGCGATGTTCCCAGTTAGAGTTCCAACCCAGGCCTACTGCTTTCTTAAGTTTCTTTTGGTTCACTCCCTACAAATGAGAAAACAAAACAACCCATGAAACTCTCACACCAAAAGATCACATAACAGCATTTCTGTTGATTTTTCTGAATAGTGTTTTTTCTTTTCCTACATTTATGGGTGGTGTCAGATTCAGATGGCTTACACATATGTCAGTGAGGTCCTTGTCAACTTCCTTTCCAGAAATGTTACCATTTCTAACTTGTCTCACTTACTTCTGACAAAGAAACCGTTCTAGTGTTCGAAATCTGCAATAAACTTTCAGGATTGTACTTCTTTCTGAAACATGACTGCCAAATACAGAACTATGACTTTATTCAAAAGATGTTAGCTACTTGCTACTTGTAATTGTTACAGAACTGAATTAACTTTAAAATATTGGGAGCTGACATTGGGGTAAACTCACAGTTTTTAATGTGACCATTTCGTATCACTGTACTGGTTTGGTTTGGAGAGTGGCTGCTCTGCTTCTGATCTTGTGTCCTGTTCATACACATGGAACAGCAGCAGACTGTAGGGCAACTCCTTGGGCCCATGCCTATGTGTGAGTCACGGGTGGAGTTCTGGGCTCCTAATTTTAGTTTGGCCCAGTGCTGACCATGTAGCCATTTGGGAAGTCAATGTGCAAATGGAAAAATCTCCATGTCTATCTCTCTCTCTTTCTGTTACTCTTTAAAATAATGTATCTGAAGAAATTGAAGATACTTTCTTAGTTTGCTCTCAACTGTGACAACTTAATCAAGCTCCAATTTAATCACTTGTTTATGCATCATTCATTTTGCCAACTCTATAGTTTGTTCCTTAGAAGCTGATACAATTTCTGGCTTTTCTAGAAATATAGTGCCTTATATTTTATCATTGGGTCATTGAATCTGTGCTAACTTGAAAGAAAATAATATCAGTATTTTTATTGAGATTTATCTTTTTGATTTGTGGAAGAATTTCATAGAAATATTTACTTTCCAAATAGGCATATTTGAAAAAAGTATGAGAAATTCTGCTATATACTGTCTTACATATCTTTTTCTGGTTGTTCACATTAACATTTCTTGTTGTTCATCAATCTTTAATGCAAATTAGTATTCTTTAAGGGTTATTTCTTCTGGGTGAAGAATGATATCACATTTAACAAGAACTCTACAATTATTGTGTCACACATTTGAAACTACAAATAGGGTAGTGCTGTAATACAAATCCAATTTCCTTTATCTTATTTTTCTATAATGTGTAATTTTTTATAATGAAGTAAAGGTTGCAGTGCCAAACTGGGCTACTGAGTTCAACTGTACTTAAGAAATCATCTTAGAAAATAAAATTTATTTTTCTGATCTTTGTGAAACTAATACCCCAAGTTCACCATAAGTTTATTTCTTGGAGAATTATTCCCCTCTTTATAAGAAGAAGAAAAATCAAACTTAAGGGCAAATTTTTTCCAATTCTTTCTCCGCTGTTACTTCAGGATAATTTTGTCTATCAAACACTAAGTTTAGGATATAGTATGTTTCCTAATTCCTTTGAAAATGCTGAATTCAAAATATGGAGAAGCTTGAAATAAAAATTAAACACTTACATGTCTAAAAGTTTGCCATTATATCACTTGTAAACTACATTTTTGTTTATGCATATTTTATGTAGTATAAGGGGCAAGCAGGCTCTAAAACCATGTGCTACTCAGCACTTACACATTAAGACAAATGCATAAAAATGTTACAAATGGTCCTACTTCTTTTATGCAAAAAAAAGTAGAGATGCAATTTCGAACAGTGTTTGGAGGCACCGTTCAGTGCAGTTAAACATCTTACTGTAATATGTGTATTTTTGTGCTTCTTATTCCTCAGAATTGTTAGTAGGCTAGCCAAATTTTTTGGAAAAATATGTCCATTTTTCTGTCTTTCCGAAATAAATTGAAAAATGCATGCAAAGATACGGATACAGAGAAGAGAAAATTTCAGTCAGTAATCAGTGATCTTCATTTTTTAAAAACATTTATTGTATTGGAAAGGTAGATCAGATTTACAGAGAGGAGGAGAGACAGAAGGAAAGCTTCCATCTGTTGGTTACTCCTCAAACAGCCACCATGGCCAGAGCTCAGCTGGTCCAAAGATAGGAGCCAGGAGCTCCTTCTGGGTCTCCCACACAGGTGCAGGGTCCCAAGGCTTTGGGCCATCCTCTGCTGCTTTCTCAGGTCACAAGCAGGGAGCTGGATGGGAAGTGGAGCAGCTGAGACACATGGGATCCATGTACTCGCAAGATGAGGATTTAGCCATTGAGCCACTGAGCCAGACCCCATTTTTCTTTGTTAATAGCTACAGCATATTGGGAAAAAAAAAGTTAGGATCCAGGCATATGCTATAATAATTGGCATTCTAACACAATTTAAATGAAGGCCTTTTTGGTCATTGCAATGGTGATGGGAGCTGGGAATCGATATACTACTTGGTCAGGGATAAGAAACTTCCTTTGCACTTGAAAAGAAATGATGGTCCAGCAGGAAGTTGATTCTTTTTCCTAGTCCCTTTTGCTACATTAGTGGAAACAAACAAACAGAGAGAAAGCTGTAGGAGGCCAGAGGAGTCATTCAGGGAGAGTTTGGCAGTGAAAGCATTTGGATCAGTGCGGGTATCTGGCACAGCAGTTGGCGCAGCACCTGCATCCATCCTGAAGCCAGTGAACATGGCTCTGCCTCGGGCTCCTGGCTGCACCTCCCTGCTCACAGGACCTTGGGGGGCCCTCGGGGATGGCTTCAAAATCAGGTTCCTGCCTGGGTTGAGTGCCAGATCTAGCTGGGCCTAGTCCTTGCTGTTACGGACATGTGGGGAGCCAATGAACAGGAGGGAGCTCTGTCTGTCTCTCTGCCTCTTAAAGAAGTGGAAATTAAAAAAAAAGGATTTTTGATCCAATAAAAGCCTTTATCAGTCAAAATAAAGTTTGAGTAAATGACAAATCTCCACCCTCTTAAGCCCCCAAGTGTTACCTTAGACGGCTGAATATCTCCACTATGCTTATGATACTGTGATTCCAAGAAAGAAACAGGAAGACTTTCTCTTTAAACACCTTAGACATCACTTCAACATTCTCCCACCCCCAAAAGCAAAGCAATCCCTTGCTTCTAGATGTATCCACAACACTAAATTAGCAGAACACAGTTCTTGGACTATCAAATAATTCTACCATATTTTGTGTATTGGAATTTTGCAGCTAAAACTATTACTGCTTTATCTGCAGAGCTGAAGAAGAATGTGAAAGAAAACAAGTTAATTGGGTAGGTAACGGTATTAAAACAATTCTTAGGGGGCCCGGCGTCGTGGCCTAGCGGCTAAAGTCCTCGCCTTGAATGCCCCGGGATCCCATATGGGCGCCGGTTCTAATCCTGGCAGCTCCACTTCCCGTCCAGCTCCCTGCTTATGGTCTGGGAAAGCAGTCAAGGACGGCCCAAAGCCTTGGGACCCTGCACCTGCATGGGAGACCTGGAAGAGGTTCCTGGTTCCCGGCATCGGATTGGCGCGTACCGGCCCGTTGCGGCTTACTTGGGGAGTGAAACATCGGATGGAAGATCTTCCTCTCTGTCTCTCCTCCTCTCTGTATATCCGGCTTTCCAATAATAATAAAATCTTGAAAAAAAAACCAAACAATTCTTAGGGCCTGGTGTGGTAGCATAGCAGCTAAAATCCTCGCCTTGCACACACTGGGATCCCATACAGGCGCCGGTTCTAATCCCGGCAGCTTGCTTCCGATCCAGTTCCTTGCCTGTGGCCTGGGAAAGCAACAGAAGACGGCCCACAGCCTTGGGACCCTGCACCTATGTGGGAGACCTGGAAGAAGCTCCTGGCTCCTGGCTTTGGATTGGCTCAGCTCCAGCCATTGTGGCTGCTTGGGGAGTGAACCAATGGATCGAAGATCTTCCTCTCTGTCTCTCCTCTTCTCTGTATATCTGACTTTTCAATAAAAAAACAAAAGAAATCTTAAAAAATATATATCAATGATTTCTGTGGTTTACTGGTAGGTATTGCTGCATGTGTTATGTGAATTGCAATTTTGAAAAATGTAAACACCTACACAAACTCTCTTTGCACAAACTTGGTATCCCCTAACCACACGTGGTTTTCGAGCACTCAAATTATAATACCAAGGTGACTATCGGCCAACTCTACTTTTATAAAAGATTTATCTACAAATCGCATTGCATCTTAAAATAATTTAAGCATTTACTTATTTGAAAGAGTTAAAGAGACAGAGCTTTGATCTGCTAGTTCATTCTACAATGGCTGAGACTGGACCAGGCTGAAGCCAGGAGCTTCAGAGGGGTCTCAGGACTGGCAAGGCCCCATCCTTGCGTTATCTTCCATTGCCTTCTCAGGCATAGAAGCAGAGAGCTGGATTACAAGTGGAACAGCTGGACTTCCAACTAGCACCCGCGAAGGATGCCGGCACTGCAGGCAGTGTCTATGCCACAACATCACAGCACCTATGCCCCCATGTAAGCTTCGCTTACTCTTTACTGCCTTGCATTAAAAAATATATATATATATTTTCTAGAGGATTCTTGACTGACCAGAGCAGGGCTGTGGATCTGGAGATGTGGCAGGCAGAAATCCATTTGTTTGCCCACCACACCCCCAGCACTGACTGCCTCCTGTGCTGGGAAGGGATATGATGCCCCCCGTCCCTGCCCCAGGTTACAGGGCCAGCCTTGTGGCAAGCAGAGAGAAAAGGGGTTTTACACTGGCCAGACCCTGCCCGAGAAACTCTTACTTCCTTTCCTCTCCTTGCCTGATCCCCCATTCCTTTTCAGCTTTTCATCTTTGAATGTTTTAATTAACTTTGGGTGTATTTTTATTGCTGTTGTTTTATTTACTTGTTTAGAGAATACCTCGTTTCTTATTGCAGGGGATATACACATATACATTAAAAGGCAGATTTTAGAGAGCAAATGAGAGACTGCGAGAAGATATCTTTCATCTGCTGGTTCACTGCCCACATGGCTGCAACAACTAGAACTGGGGTGTCTCAAAGCTGGGGGCCAGGAGCTTCTCCTGGGACCCCCACATGGGTGCAGGCCATAAGCAGAGAGCTGGATTAGAAGGGGAGTGGCCTGTACAAGAACCAGCACCCACGTGGAATGCCAGCACCACAGGGCTGAGGATTTGGTGTGCTGTGCCACTGCTGATCCTAGTTTTTAATTGCCACAGTTGTCAAGCGGTACCAAGTTAGACAGTGAATGTTTCTATGATCCTAGAAAGTTCTCTTGTAATCCTTTCCAGTAAACTCCACCTTATTATCCTTAATCATTATAGTGAAATAAATACCATTTAGTTTTGCATGATCTTGGGACTATATAAATGAATGGATACATTAGGAGCTTCTTGTGCCTATTTTATGTCTTTTCACCAACTGCTTTAGATGTATCCGTATTGCTGTACATATCAGCAATCCTTTCCTTCAGATTGTCCGACACACTATTCCATTATATATCACAGATCATTTTTCCAGCAGATCACTTGATAGAGAACCTGCTTTTGCCAGTCACTTTAACACTGCAAATACTGTGAAACTCTGAAGTGACTGAGATGAACACTTACATGTATACATAAAAAAAGATGCTGTATTGTCTTGAGCAGAGATAGTCAATTTATGATGTAGCAACATGTTTCCATCATGAAATAAAAAATTCATAGATGGGTAGCTGGATTGATAAGACTTCGGGATCTCTGAGTAATCAGTTCTGTTGTACTGTTGTTTTTTTTAAAAAAAAAACACAAATTGGCAAGAAAAAAATTACTGTATCATTTTTCAAAATTCAAAATGTGCTTTTGAGGAGCTGCGAGTTGGGTTGAAGATGGTCTACAAGAGGCATGGGAACTGTCTGGCCCAAGAGCCACATAAGTTTAGTGAAATCCTTTGGTCTTACCCAGACAAGGCATTGCAGGGCTTGAAAATTCAGTAACTCTTTGGCAGGCTACTTTTTAAGGTGACAATTATGGATGGGCCATGAACGATGTCATACATACCCAAATGGCCCTTGGCAGAGAGTTCCCAATCCTGTTCTAGAGAACAGTGGCAAGTTATGTAAAGTTTTGAATCATTTAGCCTTTAAAACTATTGGTATTTATGATCACACGCCCACAGAATTTCAGATCTAGTAAAGCGATTCAATAGTACAATTCCTTAGTGTTCTGCAAATCTTAAATGATCAATACACACTGACTGGTAGAAATGAAGACATTCATTTCACATGGGAACTAAGACTCTGAGCATCTCTCTCGCCAGAAACAAACAAACCAACCAGCATACTGTAATGAAATGAAAATCCTAAAACATGATCTCTGCATTACAAAATGCTTCACCGCCACACACTCAAAGGTAAGCTCCACACGTTACGTATTTTTTGAATGCTTACACATACAACTTCTCAGAGGCAAGGGCTACTACATATTAGTATTCGCATCTGCCTCTTTTCCATTTTTTCAGGCATTACTGCTGGAGTAACACTCATTCCTAAATACGCAACGGATATCAACCTGAGTCAGTAAGCTAGCAGATAATGTTGAAAGCAAATTTTTACGCTGAAGTACATGGTAGGTTACAAAGTATAGTATACATACATAATCAGTTCCCACAAGAATGTCTTAGTGTTTCTCTTCCAGTCACTCCAAACTGAGGACCAAAACCAAGCCTACAAACATTCCATAGAGTGCTTGGGCATTTCATAGACAATAACTATCTGTTCTTTTCCAACTCATAATCATTACATGGACAGTTCATTGGGTTTGTCAAGCAACTTCAGATAGCTTGTAGCTAGGGCTCTTTTATTCGAGCCCATACAGTGTGTTTTAGGCTGTCAGAGAACTGTTAACAAAGTGGCCTTTAACACAGCTTGTCTTTTCCTGTGACTTCTTGACAAATATTTTATTTCTGAAATACATCTGTAACATATATGAAGATGTAACTACATAGCATTAAAATGAAATGACTAAAGGGGCTGGTGCTGTGGTGCAGCAATTGAAGTGCTATTTGCTTGCAGTTAGCTGCCCTTAGAGGCAGCTCCATTTCCCCAAAGTGCCTGAACTGCACTCAGGGAAGAGCCAAGTCCTGGAGGCTGGCCCAACCACGAGGGAGCCTGGCTGGAGTTCTGGCCTCCCAGCTTTGGACTGGTGCAGCTTCTGGATGAGTGAACCAGCAGATGGAAGATCTCCTTTTCTCTATCACTCATTCAAACAAACCAATCTTCAAAAGATTTTTAAAATGACTAAAATGGATGGCCTATGAGAACTGATGATACCAAGATTTCAAGATCTGATTTGAATTGCAGGATGACACTATACATGCATGCAGGATCTCTGAAGAAGTTCACAGAAACTGTGTACTGACCAAGTCACAGCAAAATAAACATTTTTAAAAATTCCATTCCTCCAGGAACTTGCGAATAATCCATCACATCTGGCATTCCATCATTTGAATTGGTAGCTTTGTTATTTCATTTGGTGTGGTGGGTTAACACTGCAAACTACATGTCATCTTAACTTACCGACAATTATCCTGAAGAGATAGAAAATCTTGTAAATCCCAACTTTTAAGAAACTCACTTAGGAAAATTAATTCCTACCCCAGCAGGAAGTAGTCTCCCACCCCCCCCCCCTCCAAATACTCTGTCAGCAACTTAAAACTGATATCACAATGTGGTAACACAAAGGACAGCGACTCAAAGCACCTATTAACTCTCTGGAGACACAGTTTTGCACAACCCTCATTCTGTGGTTTCTCTTGCCTACAGATTAAAAGCAGTAAATTAAAAGCACCCTTGAGGGATAATAGAACCTCGCGCACTGACAGCAGTAAGCAGCAACAGCTGACAGCGAGAGAAAGGACAGGCAAACTCCAACAGACAAAAGAACGAAAAAACCCAAGCTATTCAGAGCCATGCATGGTGAGCAAGCCGCTCTCCACAAGCAGGAAGAGGAGACTTCGTCCACAAATGTATTAAAATGCGTATTCATAACGATGATCAGTTTGCAGACAGCTAGAATGCTACCTCATTCCCTGTGTATGCCCAAAGTCGCTTTCTAAATGGGAAGAGATCAACTTGCCATTTGGTTGCCACTTTGTCACCTGACTTTGTGACACCTTGCTCCCAGCTCCTCGCTATTATATTGTAATACACAATTCTAAAAAAAAACTCTAGGTTATTAATAAAGGCAACAATATTATGGCCTCAGATCTGTTGTCCCAACTGTCAGTTCCTGAAACGCCTGGGCCCACTACTTCATGGCAAGCCCCATGATCTAAAATAAATTTTACCACCCTGGGCCTGTTTATCTTAAAGGTGAATATGAGTATTAACAACCTAACAGTCGTGCTGTCAGGATTAAATGAGATAATGTTATGTAAAACACTTAGCATGAGGTCTGGGGCTCAGAGCAAGAACTTGGCATTATTTTAGCGCTGGTGAACTCACGCTGGCCCCAAATCCCTTATTTTGCAGGTGCAAAAAAAAAAAAAAAAAAAAAAAAAAAAAAACTAAGCCTGGAGAGGAGGCCTGACTTAAGGCTCTACTTCTAATGTTATTGTCTTGGATAAGCAGCTTAGCCGCAAATGTTGGGAGATCTGGGGTATTGGCAGAGCCCGGGGGCACGTGCCTGCTGGACTCCAGTCTAAAGAGAATTTGGGCGAATATGTTGGAACCGCCAAGAATTAGGAATCTGTGCTTGAGCACCGGGGATTGGAAAAAAGCGGGCTGCGGGGTAACGGGCTACCCCAGATGGAAACACCCGAGAGCCAGAACCTCAGGAGAGTGTCCCAATAGGGTCTGGACGCGAGGTGCTAACTCAGAGAGGCTGGGGTTGGAACTCGGATCTGAGGCGCTCTAACTTTGCAGAAAGGCGAGCAAGGTCTGCCCAAAGTAACGGGCAAGAAGCAGCTAACGGGACGGTCCCAGAGGCAGGTGTGAAGTCATCTTCACGCCCTCGACGCCTCTCCAGGAGGGAGGACCACTCCATGCGTGTTTTTTTTTTTTTCTTCACGCCCCGGGGAAGGCTATTTGTAGGAGCTCTTCAGAAGCTCCGAGTCCCAGCCCCTTGGAGGCAGAGAGAGGAACGAGGTGGCGCCTGGGCTTTGCACTGAGCAGCGGGACCGTCCGCCCTCGGCCCGGGATCGGGGGACTGCGGGAGGCCAACCGCGCTCCCCACGCGCGCCCCGCGCTCGCTCGCCTTCTCTAAGATGGCGGCGGAGGCGGCCCGCTCACGCCCCGCCGCCCGCACCGCCCCGCACCGCTCGGCTCCGTGGGCCTCCGAGGGCGGCAGGCGAAGGCGGCGGGGAGGAAGAGGAGGAGGAGGAGGGCGACGGGAACTGGGATCCTGAGACACCACGAAACCCGCAGCCATCTGGGCCAGGGCCGTGACAGAAGGATAACGCGGGAAGCCCCGGCGCCTCAACACACGGGGAGAGAAGACAAATAAATAAATAAATAAAACACCCTGAGGGGGGGGAGAGAGAGAGAGAGAGCGAGCGAGCGAGCGAACGAGCGAGTGAGCGAATAAGCAGCCGCACATCCGGGCTTTCCGCACGCCCAGCCCCGGAAATAGCGCTCAGCGGCAGGCGGGGATGTTCTTTGGATAGAACATTCGTTCCTCCCCCTCGGCGTGGCTCGGCTCGCCCAGACGAGCGCTCGGGGTCGTCGCCCACCCCCGTGGGGCTGGCCCGTCCCTCGGCCGGCCGCGTCTCTCCGCGTGTCGGCAAAGAAGCCACAAGCCCCTCTCACACTCCACTCCCTCCAAGCGTCCTCGGTTTCGCCCAGCGGTCCGCACAGTCCCGTTCCTCAGCGAGGACTACGGGGTGGTGGTGGTGGTGGTGGTGGTGGGGGAAGCGCCTCAGCGCCGCGCCAGCGAGCCAAAAGCGCGGAGTTCTCGGCGCCCGCGCTCGCTCGGAATCCCAGCCTGGGCCTCTCTCCTCCCCCCCCCCCCCCCAAAAAAAAGCAAGCACCTCTCGCCGTGGCCCCCCAAGAGCCGGCCGAGAACCGGACCGTTCGTCACGGCGCCGAGCCCGCCCCTTCCGGCCGCCCGGCTGGGCCCGCCTTCTCCCCTCTTCCCTCCCCCAGCCCTCCCCTTGCGAGTGTCTCCCTCTCTCGCTCGCTTGCTCTCTCTCTCTCCCTCCCTCTCCCTCCCTCTCTCTCTCTCTCTCTCTCTCTTTTGTGAGTTATAGCAACCGTTGCCTTGTGAATCAAGCGCCATAGTCACCGTAGTCCTGGCGACTG